>NC_086449.1:531627108-532227108 GCF_028390025.1 Pseudophryne corroboree | reverse complement strand
CATCAACCTTCATTGATTTAATGATGCCGTAGCGTAGTCGCGGGATCCCCGCTTGCGTGCCCCTTTCTTCCCTCCATCACCGCTGGTGCGGCCGACGCACAGTGCCGGGCAGCGTTTAATGAGTCAGGCTGACTCATTATAATGCTGCCGGCTGGGCCTCTTAATTGCGCTGGGCCCCGGTGCATTGCACTGGTTGCACTGGCACTAAATCCGTCACTGCTCAGGCTGACATTTGAGAATTGAAGCCACCGCCAGCGGCGCCGGGTCTACTACTGTACTTCTGCGGGCCGTGCCGTCCAAGCAGCAGCAGCACTGACTGAGTTGAGAGACCGCCCACCGCGAAGACTCTCTGCAGCAGCGGTGGAGGGAGGTCTCTCACACTCAGTCAGTGCTGCTGCTCGGACAGCACGGCCCTCGGAAGTACAGGTGTGGACCCAGCACCGCTGGCTTCAATTCTCAAATGTGTTGGGCAGGTGTACGGGGGGGTGATCGCCCTTTCCGCCCCCGTTTAAATCCGCCACTGACTAGCAGCCGGCCAGCCGCAGTCAGGGTCACCGGCGGCGGCTGCCGCCAGGAATATCCACGGCTGACTGTGTGTGCAGCCCGGGCGCTCAACTCTGTCAGAGTGGCCGCGCCCGGGACAACTGTACACAGGGCACCCCATTGATGGCGGCCCTGCTGACAATAACCAAATCACAGCCGCAAACGGATGGAATTTGTACAGAAATAGAAATTTCAAATAGACCTGCTTTTGGCTGTCGTGTTTGGAGACTCATGCACGGATCATTGAGATCTGTGCATGCTTCTCTGTGTAAAAGTAAGTGAAAAAAAAATGTGTGGGATTCCCCCTCCCAAGCATAATTAGCCCAGGGCTCTTTGAGCCAGTCCTGGTTGTTAAAATACCAGGGAAAAATTGCATAGTTGTTCCCCACTATTTATACAACCAGCAGTGGGCTCTTGGAGCGGTACTGGTTCCAAAAATACAGGGGGAAAAAGACATAGGGATCCCCTGTATTTAAACCAGCACCGGCTCCACTAGCCAAGGAGATAATGCCACAGCCAGGGACACATTTATATAGGTCTCTGTGGCCGTGGCATTCCCCCCCAAATAGTCACCTCTGGTCGGGGTTCCCTGGGGGGGGGGGGGGGGAGTGGGAACCCCTATAATAAAGGGGTCCCCCCCTCCAGACACCCAAGGGCCAGGGATGGAACCCGAGCCTGTCCCTGCCATTTGTGGGCTGTGAATGGCGGGCTGATAGCCATGAAATGTGTAAACAAAAAATAAATATTGGCTTTTGTTGTGGAGCTGTGTACCACATGCTGGTACTTGGAGTACCACAAGTACCAGCATGCGGGCATTAAAGGGCCCACTGGTATCTGTAGTTCCACAACAAAAATTTCAAATAAACACACACCGTGACAGTATAATTTTATTAAAACACACTTCACGTTCACACATACTTACCTACATCCTACACCACCATTCATGTCCACTTGTCCTGTAGAATTTACGGGTACCTGTAAAAAAAATATATGCACGAAAAATCCGGTGTAAACCGGTCCTCTTCTTTACAAGAAGGCATCCACAAGGTAAAAAAAAAAAACCCTGAAAAATCCCAGTCCTCGCAATTAAAGGGGATCCATGTTTACACATGGATCCCCTTTCCCCGAATGGCGGGACACCTTATGACTTCTGTCAGTTGGGTACCCGCCAGCCAATCAGGGAGCGCTGTGCACTCCTGGCCTGTCAATCAGGTGGAGTGCATAGGCTATAATGGAGGATCCTGATCCTCCATTATAGTCAATGGTGGGAAATTTGTGGTCTGCGGTTGAGGTCACTCTTGCCCCACATGCTGGTACTTGTGGCTCTCCAAGTACCAGCATGCGAGGGAGGCCTGCTGGGACCTCCCTTGCATGCTGGTACTTGGAGTACCACAATGTATGTGGATGAATGTGTTCATTTTCAACTGATCAGTCATGAACTAACCATCACTACTGCTGGCAACTCCTGGTCCATGGCCCTCTCCTGCTGGTGCCTAGCGGTACTCAGCTCCACTGACTGATCCAGCAGGCAGCTATCGCGGCTTTTCAGAAGAGGACCAGAGACATGACCAGCACATGATGGGAGTTGTAGTCACACAGAGCATGGAGTGCAGCCTGTGGTAGCACCCGTTTGATGTGCCCTCTTCGTAGCTGTACCCTTCTTCCATATCAGGTGGGAGGATTAGATTGTCAGCTCCTGTGTCCACCACCAGTAATAAATCTGTGACACTGGTATAGTCCTCTATCATGTGCTTCTCCCCCCCCCCAACCTATCCCCTCCCTGCAGCCTAACCCTAACCGTCTCCCCCCTGCAGCCTAACCCTAAATGTCCATCACCACCCAGCCTAACCCTCTTCTACTGCAGCTTACCTCTAACCCACCCCTTCCTCAGTCTAACCCTATCTCCCCTCTCACCTGCAGTCTGACCCTAACCCTCCTCTCCTGCAGCCTAACCCTGTGTCCCTCCTTCAGCCTGACCCTAACCATGCCCCCCCCTCCCCGCAGCCTAGCCCTGTCTACCCTCCGCCCTTGCAGCTTAACCATAACTGCCCCCCCACCCACGCAGCCTAACCCTGACCATCCCCTCTCTGCAGCCACTGCCGTATTTAAAATGGGTGTAGTGTGTGCAGTGCACACGGGCCCCGGAGTCCAGGGGGGCTCACACGTCATGTCCTGCACCCATTTATTTCAATACTTCCGAAGTCCAGCGTCGGCAGCAGCAGTGCTGCAGAAATCATCAGGAAAATGGTGTTTCACGCATGCGCACTATGGAAGTCAGTGGGAAAATGGCCGCAACATAATTTTCCCAGAGACCTGCGCATTCACACTAGACTCTGGGACAGCGCTAGAGTCCCCTAGTGACCCAAGCCTAGTGCCCCGAGTCTACAGCGCTGCTGGCAAGAGAGGAGTGGGCCAAGACAGAGTCTGCACTCGGCCTTCTTCTCTCTAGATGAGCCACTGCCTGTAGTCTAACCCTAACCGTCCACCAGCCTAACCCTCACCATAACATAGTCTCCAAAATAGTCCCCAGAACACTAAATAGTCCCAAAACTGGGAGATTTTAATTATCACTTTTAATCACCCCTGTCCTCCCAGGGACATGCCCCCTTTTGAGTGGCCACACCCCCTTTTCTAACTCTCACAACAATACACCCTGCAGTGAATACTAAGAGAGAACTTAAAGAGGCGCTGGTAGCACCATTGACAGAATTATTCAACCAGTCATTAGCAACAGGAGTAATTGCAGAGGACTGGAAAAGAGCGAATGTAGTCCCACTGCACAAAAGTGGAAGCAAGGAAGAGGTAAACAACTACAGACCAGTGAGTCTTACATCAGTAGTAGGGAGATTGATGGAAACACTCTTAAAAGAAAGAGTTGTAGACTATCTCAAATCCAGCAATTTACAGGATCCCAAACAGCATGGATTCACTGGGGCAGCTCATGTCAAATAAATCTTATTGACTTTTTTGACTGTGTGACTAAAGTGACGAATAAAGGTGGAGCCGTGGATATAGCTTATCTAGACTTTAGTAAGGTTTTTGACACTGTTTCACATCGCAGACTGCTAAATAAACTTGAAAGCTTGGGATTGGATACTAGGATTATTGAATGGATAATATCTTGGTTGCAGGATAGAAAACAGAGAGTTGTAGTAAATGGAGTGCATTCACAGGAGGGAAATGTTACCAGTGGAGTACCCCAGGGATCTGCACTTGGACCACTGCTTTTTTATATCTTTATTGGTGACATTGCAAATGGCATTAAAGGGAAAGTATACCTTTTTGCAGATGACACAAAGGTATGCAACAGGGTAGACACACCAGGTGGGGTAAAACAAATGATTGAGGATCTAGGGAGACTACAGGAATGGTCAAGAATGTGGCAATTACAGTTTAATGCCAAAAAATGCAAAATCATGCAATTGGGTCTCAAAATTCCAAAGGTTAAAAATAGTATTAATGGCACTATACTGGAAACTACTGAGGAGGAAAGGGATCTAGGAGTCACTATTTCAGATGACTTAAAGGCAGGTAAGCAATGTAACAAAGCAATGAGGAAGGCTAGTCAGATGCTTGGCTGCATTGGGAGAGGAATCAGCAGCAGCAGCAGAAAGAAAGAAGTAATAATGCCACTGTATAGGTCATTGGTACGGCCTCATCTAGAAAACTGTGTTCAATTCTGGAGGCCATATCTTCAAAAGGATGTTAATACATTAAAGACTGTACAAGGAAGGATAACTAAAAAGGAGCATGGCCTACATCACAAAACATACCCAGAAAGACTAAGAAATCTCAATATGTATAGTTTGGAGCAGAGAAGGGAAAGGGGGACGTGATAGAAACTTTGAAATATATCAAGGGTTTTAACAAAGTCCAGGAGGGAAACATTATCCAAATAAAGAGAAGCAATATGACACGAGGACATGCACTGAGACTGGAGGATGGGGAGGTTCAGGGAAAATTTGAGGAAAGATTACTTCACAGAAAGGGTAGTGGACAAGTGGAATAGCCTCCCATCAGAGGTGGTAGAGGCTGAGACAGTAGAACAATTTAAACATGTATGGGATAGACATAAGGATATCCTTACAAAGAAATAAGGATCAAATAAGATTTGAGATAAAAATATGGTAAAAAAAAAAAAAGGGGCAGACTAGAGGGGCCAAGTGGTTCTTATCTGCCGTCAAATTCTATGTTTCTATGTCATTCAGACTTGGCCGCTGAGGGTGGCCTTGCCCTGTGCTGGGCGGCCCCCAGCAAGTGCAGAAATGAACACAGATCTGGCTACGTATGCAGCCATCTGCGTTCATCTCTGAATAACTCCCTTAATCCCTTTACATTTTTCAAACCCCCTCTGTAAAAATTCCCACTTCAACCGCTTGATAACATGTAATCCAATTGAAATTAAAACCTCTCTATTGTGTTTTGGTTGTTTGGAAAAAACACATAAAAAGTAAAACTCCAGCATAATAGAGTGACACGGTCAGACACTACAAGTGCCAAGAGTGAATGAATATGATTGAAAGTAACTTCGACTCCAGTTACTGTAGCTGCCAGACAAACCATTTATGGTCTTTAGAAATGCCTGTGATTGACTGGCCATTAAGAGGAGTTCAAATTATTCTTGGTAATATTCATTCACTGCACAATAAATCACATGAAAAATGGTTTAACAAACTGTGATTTGGCAAATTTAGGCCTTCATGTAAAAAGGGTCAACTTTTTACCTTCAGGTGACTCTTGCTATTTAGCTGTTTTTTAAAAGCTGGAGACAGCTAATACTAGATCTGTTTGTTTAGCCATATGTAGTTAAGAGCAGGTCTAGTAAACTCATCCATTTGAAGTTTGTTACTATGTTAGTGGATAACAAGTTATGGTAAAATAGAACTGTACTGTTCATATGAGTATTAGCACTTAGAGAATCTCTCTCCAAGTTTTAATTTAAAAAAAAAACAAAAAAAACTCTCAGGGCTTTATTATCATTTGCAGCCAGCACCCGATAATAAAGATTCCTTTTGGCCACAATTAGCTGCAATAAGGAATCTTTATTCTTTCAGATGTACCATTGGGAAATCACTGGGACATCACATGTGCAAGCCAAAGCACCTTTTTTCGCCTCTGGGTGCCTGGTATGAACTTAACTTACACCCCTACTTTTAGTTTCAAACAGGAGAAAGAAAAATAAGATTTTACTCACCGGTAAATCTATTTCTCGTAGTCCGTAGTGGATGCTGGGAACTCCGTAAGGACCATGGGGAATAGCGGCTCCGCAGGAGACTGGGCAGAACTAAAGAAAGCTTTAGGACTACCTGGTGTGCACTGGCTCCTCCCTCAATGACCCTCCTCCAGACCTCAGTTAGGATACTGTGCCCGGAAGAGCTGACACAATAAGGAAAGGATTTGGAATCCCGGGTAAGACTCATACCAGCCACACCAATCACACCGTATAACTCGTGATACTATACCCAGTTAACAGTATGAAATATAACTGAGCCTCTCAACAGATGGCACAACAATAACCCTTTAGTTAACCAATAACTATATACAAGTATTGCAGACAATCCGCACTTGGGACGGGCGCCCAGCATCCACTACGGACTACGAGAAATAGATTTACCGGTGAGTAAAATCTTATTTTCTCTAACGTCCTAAGTGGATGCTGGGAACTCCGTAAGGACCATGGGGATTATACCAAAGCTCCCAAACGGGCGGGAGAGTGCGGATGACTCTGCAGCACCGAATGAGCGAACTCTAATTCTCCTCAGCCAGGGTATCAAACTTGTAGAATTTAGCAAATGTGTTTGCCGAGCAGCTACTTGGTCGGGGTCAAAGTTGTAAAGCCGAGACCGGTCGGGCAGCCGCCCAAGAAGAGCCCACCTTCCTCGTGGAATGGGCTTTTACAGATTTAGGATGAGGCAGTCCAGCCGCAGAATGTGCAAGTTGAATTATGCTACAGATCCAGCGAGCAATAGTCTGCTTTGAAGCAGGCGCACCCAACTTGTTGGGTGCATGCAGGATAAATAGCAAGTCAGTCTTTCTGACTCCAGCTGTCCTGGAAACATAGATTTTTAGGGCCCGGACTACGTCCAGCAACTTGGAATCCTCCAAGTCACGAGTAGCCGCAGGCACCACAATAGGCTGGTTCAAATGAAAAGCTGAAACCACCTTTGGGAGAAATTGGGAACGAGTCCTCAATTCCGCCCTATCCATATGGAAAATCAGATAAGGGCTTTTACATGATAAAGCCGCCAATTCTGACACACGCCTGGCCGAAGCCAAGGCCAACAGCATGACCACTTTCCACGTGAGATATTTTAAATCCACGGTTTTAAGTGGTTCAAACCAATGTGACTTTAGGAAATTCAACACCACGTTGAGATCCCAAGGTGCCACTGGGGGCACAAAAGGGGGCTGAATATGCAGCACTCCCTTAACAAATGTCTGAACTTCAGGTAGTGAAGCCAGTTCTTTCTGGAAGAAAATCGATAGAGCCGAAATCTGGACCTTAATGGAACCCAATTTTAGGCCCATAGTCACCCCTGACTGTAGGAAGTGCAGAAAACGGCCCAGCTGAAATTCCTCCGTTGGGGCCTGCCTGGCCTCACACCATGCAACATATTTTCGCCATATGCGGTGATAATGGTTTGCGGTCACTTCTTTCCTAGCTTTAATCAGCGTAGGGATGACTTCCTCCGGAATGCCCTTTTCCTTCAGGATCCGGCGTTCAACCGCCATGCCGTCAAACGCAGCCGCGGTAAGTCTTGGAACAGACAGGGCCCCTGCTGCAGCAGGTCCTGTCTGAGCGGCAGAGGCCATGGGTCCTCTGAGATCATTTCTTGAAGTTCTGGGTACCAAGCTCTTCTTGGCCAATTCGGAACAATGAGTATAGTTCTTACTCCTCTTCGTCTTATTATCCTCAGTACCTTGGGTATGAGAGGAAGAGGAGGGAACACATAAACCGACTGGTACACCCACGGTGTCACTAGAGCATCCACAGCTACTGCCTGAGGGTCTCTTGACCTGGCGCAATATCTTTCTAGCTTTTTGTTGAGGCGGGACGCCATCATGTCCACCTGTGGCCGTTCCCAGCGATTTACAATCAGCTGAAAGACTTCTGGATGAAGTCCCCACTCTCCCGGGTGGAGGTCGTGCCTGCTGAGGAAGTCTGCTTCCCAGTTGTCCACTCCCGGAATGAACACTGCTGACAGTGCTAACACGTGATATTCCGCCCATCGGAGAATCCTTGTGGCTTCTGCCATCGCCGTCCTGCTTCTCGTGCCGCCCTGTCGGTTTACATGTGCGACCGCCGTGATGTCTGACTGGATCAGTACCGGCTGGTTTTGAAGCAGGGGTCTTGCCTGACTTAGGGCATTGTAGATGGCCCTTAGTTCCAGAATATTTATGTGTAGGGAAATCTCCTGGCTTGACCATAGCCCTTGGAAGTTTCTTCCCTGTGTGACTGCCCCCCAGCCTCGAAGGCTGGCCTCCGTGGTCACCAGGACCCAGTCCTGTATGCCGAATCTGCGGCTCTCTAGAAGATGAGCACTCTGCAGCCACCACAGCAGAGACACCCTGGTCCTTGGAGACAGGGTTATCAGTCGATGCATCTGAAGATGGGATCCGGACCACTTGTCCAACAGATCCCACTGAAAAATTCTTGCATGGAACCTGCCGAATGGAATTGCTTCGTAGGAAGCTACCATTTTTCCCAGGACTCGCGTGCAGTGATGCACCGAGACCTGTTTTGGTTTCAGGAGATCTCTGACTAGAGACGACAACTCCTTGGCTTTCTCCTCCGGGAGAAACACCCTTTTCTGGTCTGTGTCCAGAACCATCCCCAGAAACAGTAGACGTGTCGTAGGAACCAGCTGTGACTTTGGAATATTCAGAATCCAACCGTGCTGTTGTAGCACCTCCCGAGATAGTGCTACCCCGACCAACAACTGCTCCCTGGACCTCGCCTTTATAAGGAGATCGTCCAAGTATGGGATAATTAAAACTCCCTTTTTTCGAAGGAGTATCATCATTTCGGCCATTACCTTGGTAAATACCCTCGGTGCCGTGGACAGACCAAACGGCAACGTCTGGAATTGGTAATGACAGTCCTGTACCACAAATCTGAGGTACTCCTGGTGAGGAAGGTAAATGGGGACATGTAGGTAAGCATCCTTGATGTCCAGTGATACCATGTAATCCCCTTACTCCAGGCTTGAAATAACCGCCCTGAGCGATTTCATCTTGAACTTGAACCTTTTTATATAGGTGTTCAAGGATTTCAAATTTAAAATGGGTCTCACCGAACCGTCCGGTTTCGGTACCACAAACATTGTGGAATAGTAACCCCTTCCTTGTTGAAGGAGGGGTACCTTGACTATCACCTGCTGCGAATACAGCTTGTGAATTGCCTCCAGCACTGCCTCCCTGTCCGGGGGAGCTGTTGGCAAGGCAGATTTGAGGAAACGACGAGGGGGAGACGTCTCGAATTCCAGCTTGTACCCCTGAGATACTACCTGTAGAATCCAGGGATCCACCCGTGAGCGAGCCCACTGGTTGCTGAAGTTCTTGAGACGGGCCCCCACCGTACCTGGCTCCGCCTGTGGAGCCCCAGCGTCATGCGGTGGACTTAGAGGAAGCGGGGGAGGACTTTTGTTCCTGGGAACTGGTTGTATGTTGCAGCTTTTTCCCTCTACTTCTGCCTCTGGGCAGAAAGGACGCGCCTCTAACCCGCTTGCCTTTCTGGGGCCGAAAGGACTGTACCTGATAATACGGTGCTTTCTTTTGCTGTGAGGGAACATGGGGTAAAAATGCTGACTTCCCAGCTGTCGCTGTGGAAACGAGGTCCGAGAGACCATCCCCAAACAACTCCTCACCCTTGTAAGGCAAAACTTCCATGTGCCTTTTAGAATCTGCATCCCCTGTCCACTGCCGAGTCCATAAACCCCTCCTGGCAGAAATGGACATTGCACTTATTTTAGATGCCAGCCGGCAAATATCCCTCTGTGCATCTCTCATGTATAAGACTGCGTCTTTAATATGCTCTATGGTTAGCAATATAGTGTCCCTGTCTAAGGTATCAATATTTTCTGACAGGGAATCTGACCACGCAGCTGCAGCACTGCACATCCATGCTGAAGCAATAGCTGGTCTCAGTATAATACCTGAGTGTGTATAAACAGACTTCAGGATAGCTTCTTGCTTCCTATCAGCAGGCTCCTTTAGGGCGGCCGTGTCCGGAGACGGTAGTGCCACCTTCTTTGCCAGGCGTGTGAGCGCTTTATCTACCCTAGGGGATGTCTCCCAACGTGACCTATCCTCTGGCGGGAAAGGGTACGCCATTAGTAACTTTTTAGAAATTACTAGTTTTTTATCGGGGGAAGCCCACGCTTCTTCACACACTTCATTTAATTCATCAGAAGGGGGAAAAAGCACTGGTAGTTTTTTCTCCCCAAACATAATACCCTTTTTGTGGTACCTGGGGTAATATCAGAAATGTGCAACACATTTTTCATTGCCGTAATCATGTAACGTGTGGCTCTATTGGAATGTACACTAGTCTCATCATCGTCGACACTTGAGTCAGTATCTGTGTCGACATCTGTGTCTGCCATCTGAGGTAGCGGGCGTTTTAGAGCCCCTGATGGCTTTTGAGACGTCTGGGCAGGCACAGGCTGAGAAGCCGGCTGTCCCACATCTGATATGTCGTCAAACCTTTTATGTAAGGAGTTGACACTGTCGCGTAATTCCTTCCACATATCCATCCACTCAGGTGTCGACCCCGCAGGGGGTGACATCACATTTATCGGCACCTGCTCCGCCTCCACATAAGCCTCCTCATCAAACATGTCGACACAGCCGTACCGACACACAGCGCACACACACAGGGAATGCTCTGACTGAGGACAGGACCCCACAAAGCCCTTTGGGGAGACAGAGAGAGAGTATGCCAGCACACACCAGAGCACTATATAAAACAGGGATACACACCACACAGTGATTTTACCCCTTATAGCTGCTTATATATCACAGATTGCGCCTAAATTTAGTGCCCCCCCTCTCTTTTTTACCCTATGTAGTCTGGAACTGCAGGGAAGAGCCTGGGGAGCGATCCTTCCAGCGGAGCTGTGAGGGAAAATGGCGCCAGTGTGCTGAGGGAGATAGCCCCGCCCCTTTTCCGGCGGGCTTCTCACGCTTTTTTTATATAGTTATGGCAGGGGATTTTACACATATATAGTCTTAAAGGCTATATTATGTGTTAATTTGCCAAGTAAGGTACTTATATTGCAGCCCAGGGCGCCCCCCCCCCCCCAGCGCCCTGCACCCATCAGTGACCGGAGTATGTGGTGTGCCTGGGTAGCAATGGCGCACAGCTGCAGTGCTGTGCGCTACCTTAATGAAGACCGAAGTCTTATGCCGCCGATTTCCAGGAACGTCTTCTTGCTTCTGGCTCTGCTAGGGGGACGGCGGCGCGGCTCCGGGACCGGACGACCGAGGCTGGGCCTGTGTTCGATCCCTCTGGAGCTAATGGTGTCCAGTAGCCTAGAAGCCCAAGCTAGCTGCAAGCAGGTAGGTTCGCTTCTCTCCCCTAGGTCCCTCGTAGCAGTGAGTCTGTTGCCAGCAGATCTCACTGAAATTAAAAACCTAAATATTACTTTCTTTCTAAGAGCTCAGGAGAGCCCCTAGTGTGCATCCAGCTCGGCCGGGCTCAAAATTCTAACTGAGGTCTGGAGGAGGGTCATAGAGGGAGGAGCCAGTGCACACCAGGTAGTCCTAAAGCTTTCTTTAGTTGTGCCCAGTCTCTTGCGGAGCCGCTATTCCCCATGGTCCTTACGGAGTTCCCAGCATCCACTTAGGATGTTAGAGAAAATGAGGTGCATACTTTAAGCACTAAGAATACGGATAGTCAAAACATTTTTACTGCTTAACGTGTGCACCTGCATTTTTCTTTCTCCTGTATGATACTAGGAGCCTCATATTAGAATGGGCACTATTTAAAGGTAAGGGCCGGTTAAATATACTGTGTTAGCATTAGGGAAGTTACGGACCAATCTGATGAAGTTCACCTGGATGTGGTGGATGGGCCCACATTTTTGGCCACATTTATGCTAAGAACTTCACTTATACTCCATGTTCATTGTAAAAGTATTATTAACTGTCAGTATTCTTAGTGCTTAGAACAGGGGTGTAACTAGAACTTTGTGGGCCCTATAGCAAAACCTTGAAAGGGCCCCTCCCCCATTGGTGCCAAGAGGTAAAAAGTCACACATTTGCCCCGACAAGAAAAACACATTGACCCCCACATGAAAATATGCTGCACCATGCCCACAATTCACATTATATGCCACAGTCACCCCAAATCACATTACATGCCGCACAGTGCCCCCAATTCACATAATATGCCGCACTTTGCCCCTACTGTAATTCACATTATATGCCTCACAGTGCCCCAAATTCACATAATATGCCGCACAGTGTCTCCAATTCCCATTATATGCCGCACAGTGCCCTGAATTCACATTATGGGTGAGATTCAAATGATATATCACGCCCATTTTCCTTTCTAAAATGATCTCCGTTATTGCGCATATTGCGCCCATAGTAATCAGGTTTAGCTGTGTAAAGGGTTGGGTGCCTCGCTACTACGGGTGTAGCAAGCTGAAATAATGATACAACGTCCCTGAGGGGAGAAACGGAATAAGTGTGAAAAGGAGTGAAAAGAATTGAATCCTGCCCTATATGTGCACAGTGCCCTCAATTCACATTATATTCTGCATAGTGCCCCCAATTCACATTATATGCCGCACAGTTCCATAGTGCCCAATTCACATTGTATTCTGCACAGAGAGGGTAATTCTGAGTTGATCGCAGCAGCAAGTTTGTTAGCAATTGGGCAAAACCATGTGCACTGCAGGGGGGGCAGATATAACATTTGCAGAGAGAGTTAGATTTGGGTGGGTTATTTTGTTTCTGTGCAGGGTAAATACTGGCTGCTTTATTTTTTTACACTGCAATTTAGATATCAGTTTGGACACACCCCACCCAAATCTAACTCTCTGCACATGTTATATCTGCCCCTCCTGCAGTGCACATGGTTTTGCCCAACTGCTAACAAAATTACTGCTGCAATCAACTCACAATTAGGCCCAATGCCCATAATTTGCATTATATGATGTAGTGCCCGTCATACACGTTATATGACGCACAGTGCCCGCAATTCACATAATATGCCACAGTGCCCCCAATTCACAGCATAAACTGCAGTGCCCCCAATTCACATATGCTGCACAAAGCCTACAATTCATATTATGGCCCTCATTCCGAGTTGATCGGTCGCAAGGCGAATTTAGCAGAGTTACACACGCTAAGCCGCCGCCTACTGGGAGTGAATCTTAGCTTCTTAAAATTGCGACCGATGTATTCGCAATATTGCGATTACTAACTACTTAGCAGTTTCAGAGTAGCTCCAGACTTACTCTGCCTGTGCGATCAGTTCAGTGCTTGTCGTTCCTGGTTGACGTCACAAACACACCCAGCGTTCGCCCAGGCACTCCCACCGTTTTCCCGGCCACTCCTGCGTTTTTTCCGGAAACGGTAGCGTTTTCAGCCACACGCCCCTGAAACGCCGTGTTTCCGCCCAGTAACACCCATTTCCTGTCAATCACATTACGATCGCCGGAGCGAAGAAAAAGCCGTGAGTAAAAATACTTTCTTCATAGTAAAGTTACTTGGCGCAGTCGCAGTGCGAACATTGCGCATGCGTACTAAGCGGATTTTCACTGCGATGCGATGAAAAATACCGAGCGAACAACTCGGAATGAGGGCCTATATGCCCTACAGTGCCCCCAATTCACATTATATGCCACATGGTGTCCTCAGTTCACATTATATGCCGCACAGTGCCTCCAATTCACACTGTATGCAGCAAAGTGCCAACATTTCACATAATATGCTGCACTGTGCAACCAATTCACATAATATGCTGCAGTGACCACAGTTGAGATTATATGCCAAACAGTGCCCCTGTTCACATCTGCTGCAGGATGCCCCCAACTCACATTAAATGCGCACTGTGCCCTAAATCACATACAACTGATATCCAGCTTGCTCACCTGTTTCACGGTGGTCGCATTGTCGAGCTATATAGGTGCCGGGTGTTATGCACACCAGTGCTAACAGGAGTATACCGGTGTATGAACAGAGAGGGATGCGAGGCAAAACGAACTCACAGACAGTATAACACAACATACACAGGAGGTGATGGAATAACTAATAAACACAAAATGAACGGGGAAGCCCAAAGGCTCAGGAATTGGGTGTCTCCCTAGTGTCAGGAATGCTCAGATGGAATAGAGCGGACAATGAAGCGAGATGTAGTGATTTAACATGTGGAGCACCCAAAATGATGTTGCTAAGAGCAACAGGAAAAACCCCAAAGGGTTACCAACGGGTGTGGGAATAAACTCCTTGGTCAGAGATAGAAATATAGACACAAGGAGAGTATCCACAATCCTAACCCCCACTTGCAGGGCACAGGTTCAGCTTACTGCCACTAAACTGACACCTGGACGCCCTGCACAGTGAGGGAGGATTAAGCAAGCCGGTCTGAGAGTACAGCCGCAAACCTGCTGGGTTCACAGAATAGCAAAAGAACCCCAGCAGGTTAAACAACTGACTCCAGTCTTACTGCTAGGTCCGGATTGGCAGAATGAAGTACCGAATCCCAAGGCCTATTCGCAGTAAGCAACAAGTAAATACAAAGTCACACAGTACTAGCTAACTCTCTGGAACTGACTAACAAACAAAGATTCAGCAGCATTTGCCTAGCCTGAGAGGATGGTTTATATAGCAGGTGCTGTCCACGCCCCACTCAGACCTCACAGACTGTGAGCACAAAACCAGCGCCGGATTCCCTGCCGTGCACAGAGCCTGTAACCACTACACAGTAAAAACCCGGACCGGAGTATCAGCTGCGCTCAGGTTACTTCGCTAACACTTGCCTCCCGGTTGCCATGGCGACGTGGCAGTACAGAACAGGAGATCCTAACAGTACCCCCCCTCTGACGAGGGGTCAAAGAACCCCTACCACCGGGTTTATCGGGGAACTGCGAGAAGAAAGAGCGTATCAGTCTGGGGGCATGAAGATAACAACTGCGCACCCACGACCGCTCCTCCGGGCCATACCCCTTCCAGTGCATCAAAAATGACAGCCGACCCCGAACCATCTTGGAGTCAAGAACCCTTTCAACCACAAACTCCCTCTGACCCCGTATCAGAAGAGGAGAAGGTTTTCCACTGGAAGAAGGATTACTAACCGCCAGTTTTAAAAGGGAACACTGAAATGTTTTATTGATACCCAATGAACGGGGCAGATCTAACTGAAATGCCACCGGATTGATAACCCTGGTGATCTTATAAGGGCCGATGAACCGGGGGCCTAACTTATGAGATGGCTGTCTCAACTTCAAATTCTTGGTGGATAACCAGACGAAGTCTCCTAATTTAAAGATGCAGGGTCTTCTCCGCTTATCAAAAACCCTTTTGATCACTAATGACACAGACACAAGGGCTTTCTTAACTTTCCTCCAAATACCCCTAAGGGCCGAAACCACAGAGGAACCACCAGGCGTGGAATCCAGGGGGTCAAAAGAATTGGCCTTAGGATGATGCCCATACACACAAAGGAAGGGAGAGATCCCTGTAGCAGAGTGAGCCGCGTTGTTATAGGCAAACTCCGCCATGGACAGATGAGCAACCCAGTCAGTATGACACTTGGAGACATAACACCTGAGGAACTGCTCCAAGGACTGGTACACCCTCTCAGTCTGCCCATTAGACTGTGGATGGTAGCCTGACGACAAGCTCACAGAAATCTGGAGATCAGAACAAAATGCCCTCCAGAATTTGGCCACAAACTGGGATCCACGGTCAGAGACCACATCAAGTGGCAACCCGTGGAGGCGCACAACATGCTGCATAAATAACTCAGACAGGCGTCTGGCCGATGGCAACCAAACCAGTGGAACGAAATGCGCCATCTTCGAAAACCTGTCAACGACAACCCAAATGGCTGTCATCCCCGAGGATTTGGGCAAGTCCACCACAAAATCCATGGAAATGTGGGTCCATGGCTTAGATGGAATAGAGATTGGATGTAATGGGCCGACAGGAACCCCTCTAGGAGTTTTATTTCGGGCACAAACGTCACATGCCCGAACCCACTGATCCACATCCCTAGCCACCGAGGGCCACCACACCGCCCTAGACAGCAACTCCCGAGTTCTGGCAATACCCGGATGCCCTGCCGACCTCTTGGCATGGAATTCTAGGAACACTCGCTGTCTTAACCTAGGAGGCACAAACACGAGACCTACCGGAAGGTCTGGAGGAGCCTGCTCCTGTGCTCTAAGGACTAATGACAAGAGGTCCTGGGTAATGCCCACTTTAATACATGATGGGGACACAATGGGCAATGGCTCCTCGGTGGTCTCTTGGACTGGAGCAAAACTCCGCGAGAGCGCATCAGCCTTGATGTTTTTTGACCCAGGGCGATATGTTATAAAAAAATTAAAGCAAGCAAAAAACAAAGCCCATCGTGCTTGCTTGGCATTGAGCTGCTTCGCTGACTCTAAATATGCAAGATTCTTATGGTCGGTGAGAATTGAGACCACAAACTTAGCCCCCTCAAGCCAGTGTCTCCACTCCCCGAGTGCATCCTTTATAGCAAACAATTCCCGGTTACCCACATCATAATTCATCTCGGCAGACGAAAATTTACGGGAAAAGTAAGCACAGGGATGAAGGCGATTATCAGACACCCCCATCTGAGAGAGCACTGCCCCAATACCTATCTCAGAGGCATCCACTTCTACCACAAAAGGACGCTCTGGATCTGGGTGTCGCAGCACCTTGGCCGAGACAAATGCCCTCTTGAGACGGGCAAAGGCCGCTTTGGCCTCACAAGACCAGTGAGCAACATCCGCCCCTTTCTTAGTGAGTGCCACCAAGGGGGCCACTATAGACGAAAATCCAGCGATGAACAGTCTATAAAAATTCGCAAAGCCCAGAAAACGCTGAAGCGCCTTCAAACTAGTGGGCTGCACCCAATCCAGGACTGCCTGTACCTTAGAACCCTCCATTTGGAAACCTTCTGAGGAGATAATATACCCTAGAAATGCGATTTGCTGGACTTCAAATTCGCACTTCTCCAGCTTCGCCCCAAGCTGGTGGTCTCTGAGTTTCTGGAGGACTAAGCGTACATGCTTCCGATGTTCCTCCAGGGAATGGGAGAAGATTAGGATGTCATCTAGATAAACAACTAAAAATCTATCCAAATATTCCCTGAGCACATCGTTCATGAATTCCTGGAAGACTGCCGGGGCATTAGAGAGCCCAAAAGGCATCACCAAATATTCATAATGCCCTGAGTGGGTATTAAAGGCAGTCTTCCATTCATCCCCCTCTCTTATTCGGATTAGATTGTAAGCACCGCGTAGGTCAATCTTAGAAAAAATGGTGGCAGTACGAAGCTGGTCAAACAAAACCGAAATGAGAGGCAGTGGGTACGAGTTTTTAATCGTGATACGGTTCAATTCCCTGAAGTCGATGCAGGGTCGCAACGAACCGTCCTTTTTACCCACGAAGAAGAACCCCGACCCAACTGGGGACTGTGAGGGTCTGATAAATCCCTTAGCCAAGTTCTCCTGAATGTACTCTGCCATAGCCTGAGTCTCAGGATGTGACAGGGAGTACAACCTGCTCTTGGGAAGCTTAGCATCCGGCAACAAATCAATGGCACAGTCATAGGGGCGATGGGGAGGTAGTACCTCTGCAACTTTTTTGGAGAACACATCCGCAAAATCTGCATAACATCCTGGCAATCCTGGCAAACTTAGCTGCGAGAGCCTGACTGGAAGGCTCAAGCAACTCCTGAAACAATCACTACCCCAACTAAGAATCTCCCCAGAGACCCAGTTAAATTGAGGGTTATGGGCCCTTAACCAGGGTAACCCCAAAACCAATGGGGCAAAAGAACAGACAGTCACATAGAAAGACAATTTTTCAGAGTGTGTGGCTCCAATAAACAAAGGAATTTGGCTGGTGCAGGAGGTAATTTTACCCTGGGACAATGGTTCCCCGTTTAACCCACAGATCTCAATCTCTGATGCCAAAGGTACTGAGGGAACAGAGTGTTCCAGGGCGAATTGACGGTCCATGAAAACCCCATCGGCCCCACTGTCAACAAAGGCCTCAGTCTTGACAGTTTGACCGAGGATCTCCAAAGTCACCGGAATGAGAAAAGTCTTTTTGGGAAAATCTGACTTCTGGCCTGACAGGATATTTCCCATCACCCTCAGGCCCTGAAGTTTTCCGGCTTTTCTGGGCATGATACTACGACATGACCTTTATTCTCACAGTACAAACACAAACCCTGCTGTCTCCTCCGCGTCTTCTCACGCGAGGAGAGGCGGGTAGCCCCAATCTGCATAGGCTCCTCGGAATATTCCTCAGAGTCTGAGGTTCCCTTGGGAAAAAAGGAAACTGCGGTCTCCCTTTCAAGCCTACGCTCTCTCAGCCGTCTATCCACCCGGATGGATAACTGCATGAGCTGATCTAAGCTATCAGGCGAGGGATATTGTACCAGTTGGTCCTTTATCTGGTCAGAAAGGCCCCTTCGGTACTGGTTTCTCAGGGCTGGGTCATTCCACTGGGTATCATGAGCCAAACTCAGAAACTCCGTACTATAAACCTCAGCTGGCCGTCGCCCTTGCTTTAGGACCGTAATCTGAGCCTCGGCTGAAGCCATCTTGTCAGGGTCATCATACAAAATGCCCAGTGCCGTAAAAAAAGCATCAACACTTTTAAGCGACGGACAGTCAGGCTGCAACCCATATGCCCAGACCTGTGGGTCTCCTTGTAGCAAGGAAATCACCATGCCCACCCGCTGAATCTCCAACCCAGAAGACTGGGGCCTAAGCCTGAAATATAGCTTACAGCTCTCCTTGAAACAAAAAAACTGCGAGCGATCTCCAGAAAAACGATCCGGGAGATTTACTTTCGGCTCCTTAACCCCTAAACTTGCCGCTGCTGCTGCGGGAGCTCCGCTAGCGGCCTGCGGGGTGTTCATTTTAATGGACATCTCATTAAATTGTCGAGTCAGGACCTGCACCTGATCGACCACCTGTTGCAAAGTATTTTGAGGGGTATGCTCCATATTCCCACAAAATTTCAACAGGAGTAGGGCTGCTGAATAAGTTACGCACACCAGTGCTAACAGGAGTATACCGGTGTATGAACAGAGAGGGATGCGAGGCAAAACGAACTCACAGACAGTATAACACAACATACACAGGAGGTGATGGAATAACTAATAAACACAAAATGAACGGGGAAGCCCAAAGGCTCAGGAATTGGGTGTCTCCCTAGTGTCAGGAATGCTCAGATGGAATAGAGCGGACAATGAAGCGAGATGTAGTGATTTAACATGTGGATCACCCAAAATGATGTTGCTAAGAGCAACAGGAAAAACCCCAAAGGGTTACCAACGGGTGTGGGAATAAACTCCTTGGTCAGAGATAGAAATATAGACACAAGGAGAGTATCCACAATCCTAACCCTCACTTGCAGGGCACAGGTTCAGCTTACTGCCACTAAACTGACACCTGGACGCCCTGCACAGTGAGGGAGGATTAAGCAAGCCGGTCTGAGAGTACAGCCGCAAACCTGCTGGGTTCACAGAATAGCAAAAGAACCCCAGCAGGTTAAACAACTGACTCCAGTCTTACTGCTAGGTCCGGATTGGCAGAATGAAGTACCGAATCCCAAGGCCTATTCGCAGTAAGCAACAAGTAAATACAAAGTCACACAGTACTAGCTAACTCTCTGGAACTGACTAACAAACAAAGATTCAGCAGCATTTGCCTAGCCTGAGAGGATGGTTTATATAGCAGGTGCTGTCCACGCCCCACTCAGACCTCACAGACTGTGAGCACAAAACCAGCGCCGGATTCCCTGCCGTGCACAGAGCCTGTAACCACTACACAGTAAAAACCCGGACCGGAGTATCAGCTGCGCTCAGGTTACTTCGCTAACACTTGCCTCCCGGTTGCCATGGCGACGTGGCAGTACAGAACAGGAGATCCTAACAGTACCCCCCCTCTGACGAGGGGTCAAAGAACCCCTACCACCGGGTTTATCGGGGAACTGCGAGAAGAAAGAGCGTATCAGTCTGGGGGCATGAAGATAACAACTGCGCACCCACGACCGCTCCTCCGGGCCATACCCCTTCCAGTGCATCAAAAATGACAGCCGACCCCGAACCATCTTGGAGTCAAGAACCCTTTCAACCACAAACTCCCTCTGACCCCGTATCAGAAGAGGAGAAGGTTTTCCACTGGAAGAAGGATTACTAACCGCCAGTTTTAAAAGGGAACACTGAAATGTTTTATTGATACCCAATGAACGGGGCAGATCTAACTGAAATGCCACCGGATTGATAACCCTGGTGATCTTATAAGGGCCGATGAACCGGGGGCCTAACTTATGAGATGGCTGTCTCAACTTCAAATTCTTGGTGGATAACCAGACGAAGTCTCCTAATTTAAAGATGCAGGGTCTTCTCCGCTTATCAAAAACCCTTTTGATCACTAATGACACAGACACAAGGGCTTTCTTAACTTTCCTCCAAATACCCCTAAGGGCCGAAACCACAGAGGAACCACCAGGCGTGGAATCCAGGGGGTCAAAAGAATTGGCCTTAGGATGATGCCCATACACACAAAGGAAGGGAGAGATCCCTGTAGCAGAGTGAGCCGCGTTGTTATAGGCAAACTCCGCCATGGACAGATGAGCAACCCAGTCAGTATGACACTTGGAGACATAACACCTGAGGAACTGCTCCAAGGACTGGTACACCCTCTCAGTCTGCCCATTAGACTGTGGATGGTAGCCTGACGACAAGCTCACAGAAATCTGGAGATCAGAACAAAATGCCCTCCAGAATTTGGCCACAAACTGGGATCCACGGTCAGAGACCACATCAAGTGGCAACCCGTGGAGGCGCACAACATGCTGCATAAATAACTCAGACAGGCGTCTGGCCGATGGCAACCAAACCAGTGGAACGAAATGCGCCATCTTCGAAAACCTGTCAACGACAACCCAAATGGCTGTCATCCCCGAGGATTTGGGCAAGTCCACCACAAAATCCATGGAAATGTGGGTCCATGGCTTAGATGGAATAGAGATTGGATGTAATGGGCCGACAGGAACCCCTCTAGGAGTTTTATTTCGGGCACAAACGTCACATGCCCGAACCCACTGATCCACATCCCTAGCCACCGAGGGCCACCACACCGCCCTAGACAGCAACTCCCGAGTTCTGGCAATACCCGGATGCCCTGCCGACCTCTTGGCATGGAATTCTAGGAACACTCGCTGTCTTAACCTAGGAGGCACAAACACGAGACCTACCGGAAGGTCTGGAGGAGCCTGCTCCTGTGCTCTAAGGACTAATGACAAGAGGTCCTGGGTAATGCCCACTTTAATACATGATGGGGACACAATGGGCAATGGCTCCTCGGTGGTCTCTTGGACTGGAGCAAAACTCCGCGAGAGCGCATCAGCCTTGATGTTTTTTGACCCAGGGCGATATGTTATAAAAAAATTAAAGCAAGCAAAAAACAAAGCCCATCGTGCTTGCTTGGCATTGAGCTGCTTCGCTGACTCTAAATATGCAAGATTCTTATGGTCGGTGAGAATTGAGACCACAAACTTAGCCCCCTCAAGCCAGTGTCTCCACTCCCCGAGTGCATCCTTTATAGCAAACAATTCCCGGTTACCCACATCATAATTCATCTCGGCAGACGAAAATTTACGGGAAAAGTAAGCACAGGGATGAAGGCGATTATCAGACACCCCCATCTGAGAGAGCACTGCCCCAATACCTATCTCAGAGGCATCCACTTCTACCACAAAAGGACGCTCTGGATCTGGGTGTCGCAGCACCTTGGCCGAGACAAATGCCCTCTTGAGACGGGCAAAGGCCGCTTTGGCCTCACAAGACCAGTGAGCAACATCCGCCCCTTTCTTAGTGAGTGCCACCAAGGGGGCCACTATAGACGAAAATCCAGCGATGAACAGTCTATAAAAATTCGCAAAGCCCAGAAAACGCTGAAGCGCCTTCAAACTAGTGGGCTGCACCCAATCCAGGACTGCCTGTACCTTAGAACCCTCCATTTGGAAACCTTCTGAGGAGATAATATACCCTAGAAATGCGATTTGCTGGACTTCAAATTCGCACTTCTCCAGCTTCGCCCCAAGCTGGTGGTCTCTGAGTTTCTGGAGGACTAAGCGTACATGCTTCCGATGTTCCTCCAGGGAATGGGAGAAGATTAGGATGTCATCTAGATAAACAACTAAAAATCTATCCAAATATTCCCTGAGCACATCGTTCATGAATTCCTGGAAGACTGCCGGGGCATTAGAGAGCCCAAAAGGCATCACCAAATATTCATAATGCCCTGAGTGGGTATTAAAGGCAGTCTTCCATTCATCCCCCTCTCTTATTCGGATTAGATTGTAAGCACCGCGTAGGTCAATCTTAGAAAAAATGGTGGCAGTACGAAGCTGGTCAAACAAAACCGAAATGAGAGGCAGTGGGTACGAGTTTTTAATCGTGATACGGTTCAATTCCCTGAAGTCGATGCAGGGTCGCAACGAACCGTCCTTTTTACCCACGAAGAAGAACCCCGACCCAACTGGGGACTGTGAGGGTCTGATAAATCCCTTAGCCAAGTTCTCCTGAATGTACTCTGCCATAGCCTGAGTCTCAGGATGTGACAGGGAGTACAACCTGCTCTTGGGAAGCTTAGCATCCGGCAACAAATCAATGGCACAGTCATAGGGGCGATGGGGAGGTAGTACCTCTGCAACTTTTTTGGAGAACACATCCGCAAAATCTGCATAACATCCTGGCAATCCTGGCAAACTTAGCTGCGAGAGCCTGACTGGAAGGCTCAAGCAACTCCTGAAACAATCACTACCCCAACTAAGAATCTCCCCAGAGACCCAGTTAAATTGAGGGTTATGGGCCCTTAACCAGGGTAACCCCAAAACCAATGGGGCAAAAGAACAGACAGTCACATAGAAAGACAATTTTTCAGAGTGTGTGGCTCCAATAAACAAAGGAATTTGGCTGGTGCAGGAGGTAATTTTACCCTGGGACAATGGTTCCCCGTT
This sequence comes from Pseudophryne corroboree, assembly GCF_028390025.1. Classification (NCBI taxonomy): domain Eukaryota; kingdom Metazoa; phylum Chordata; class Amphibia; order Anura; family Myobatrachidae; genus Pseudophryne; species Pseudophryne corroboree. Next base: position 532,204,335 of record NC_086449.1, on the reverse strand, counting down.
TAACCCACAGATCTCAATCTCTGATGCCAAAGGTACTGAGGGAACAGAGTGTTCCAGGGCGAATTGACGGTCCATGAAAACCCCATCGGCCCCACTGTCAACAAAGGCCTCAGTCTTGACAGTTTGACCGAGGATCTCCAAAGTCACCGGAATGAGAAAAGTCTTTTTGGGAAAATCTGACTTCTGGCCTGACAGGATATTTCCCATCACCCTCAGGCCCTGAAGTTTTCCGGCTTTTCTGGGCATGATACTACGACATGACCTTTATTCTCACAGTACAAACACAAAGCCTGCTGTCTCCTCCGCGTCTTCTCACGCGAGGAGAGGCGGGTAGCCCCAATCTGCATAGGCTCCTCGGAATATTCCTCAGAGTCTGAGGTTCCCTTGGGAAAAAAGGAAACTGCGGTCTCCCTTTCAAGCCTACGCTCTCTCAGCCGTCTATCCACCCGGATGGATAACTGCATGAGCTGATCTAAGCTATCAGGCGAGGGATATTGTACCAGTTGGTCCTTTATCTGGTCAGAAAGGCCCCTTCGGTACTGGTTTCTCAGGGCTGGGTCATTCCACTGGGTATCATGAGCCAAACTCAGAAACTCCGTACTATAAACCTCAGCTGGCCGTCGCCCTTGCTTTAGGACCGTAATCTGAGCCTCGGCTGAAGCCATCTTGTCAGGGTCATCATACAAAATGCCCAGTGCCGTAAAAAAAGCATCAACACTTTTAAGCGACGGACAGTCAGGCTGCAACCCATATGCCCAGACCTGTGGGTCTCCTTGTAGCAAGGAAATCACCATGCCCACCCGCTGAATCTCCAACCCAGAAGACTGGGGCCTAAGCCTGAAATATAGCTTACAGCTCTCCTTGAAACAAAAAAACTGCGAGCGATCTCCAGAAAAACGATCCGGGAGATTTACTTTCGGCTCCTTAACCCCTAAACTTGCCGCTGCTGCTGCGGGAGCTCCGCTAGCGGCCTGCGGGGTGTTCATTTTAATGGACATCTCATTAAATTGTCGAGTCAGGACCTGCACCTGATCGACCACCTGTTGCAAAGTATTTTGAGGGGTATGCTCCATATTCCCACAAAATTTCAACAGGAGTAGGGCTGCTGAATAAGTTACGCACACCAGTGCTAACAGGAGTATACCGGTGTATGAACAGAGAGGGATGCGAGGCAAAACGAACTCACAGACAGTATAACACAACATACACAGGAGGTGATGGAATAACTAATAAACACAAAATGAACGGGGAAGCCCAAAGGCTCAGGAATTGGGTGTCTCCCTAGTGTCAGGAATGCTCAGATGGAATAGAGCGGACAATGAAGCGAGATGTAGTGATTTAACATGTGGATCACCCAAAATGATGTTGCTAAGAGCAACAGGAAAAACCCCAAAGGGTTACCAACGGGTGTGGGAATAAACTCCTTGGTCAGAGATAGAAATATAGACACAAGGAGAGTATCCACAATCCTAACCCTCACTTGCAGGGCACAGGTTCAGCTTACTGCCACTAAACTGACACCTGGACGCCCTGCACAGTGAGGGAGGATTAAGCAAGCAGGTCTGAGAGTACAGCCGCAAACCTGCTGGGTTCACAGAATAGCAAAAGAACCCCAGCAGGTTAAACAACTGACTCCAGTCTTACTGCTAGGTCCGGATTGGCAGAATGAAGTACCGAATCCCAAGGCCTATTCGCAGTAAGCAACAAGTAAATACAAAGTCACACAGTACTAGCTAACTCTCTGGAACTGACTAACAAACAAAGATTCAGCAGCATTTGCCTAGCCTGAGAGGATGGTTTATATAGCAGGTGCTGTCCACGCCCCACTCAGACCTCACAGACTGTGAGCACAAAACCAGCGCCGGATTCCCTGCCGTGCACAGAGCCTGTAACCACTACACAGTAAAAACCCGGACCGGAGTATCAGCTGCGCTCAGGTTACTTCGCTAACACTTGCCTCCCGGTTGCCATGGCGACGTGGCAGTACAGAACAGGAGATCCTAACACCGGGTTATATTTGTCAGCAGCAGCATCCCCAGTCGGTCCTCTTTCCTACCCCCTGTGATCGCGGCCCACTTACAAAAAGGGGTGGAGCTTTGAATCAGTGGGATCCACAAGGGATTTTCCCAGCTCCCCTGCCACCAGTCTGGGCGTGGCCAGCTTTGTAAAGGGCTCAATAGCCTCATGAGATTTATAGTTTATCTTTCACTACTCAGAGTCTGAACAATGAAATATAAACTACAAATCTCATGTGCCAGCATTCTTCCTTCTCTGGCCGTCTGGGTGCATCGGGCTTGGGATGACAACTAACTCAGGCTGTATCCCCGCGGCCCAAATTTGTGCATGACTGGGTGTAGGGGGAGCGGCGGGCCCTGGAAGCATCCTGGGCACATAGCAACTGGATCCCCTGCACCCTCAGTAGTTACGTCACTGACTTAAACCTGCATTCTTCTTTCTCCTGTATAGTACAAGCCTCAGCATGGTAGCACCTCTTATTACGTTTCAAAATAGGGTGTGCAGTCTAAGTCTTACCCTTTCTTCTCCTAATCACTTTGTATTAGAAATTACACGGCATTAGAAAGACATTATGAACAAATTCAAAAGCAATTTCATTTAATAGGGTGAAAATCAGTATACATAACACTTTAGCTATTGAAATCATTCTATTTAATACAATTCTTCATGGCTAAATTTTTCAATCATTATGGTAATATGATGAATATATGGATAATGAGCTCACATGGGAATGCGATTTTCAATACAAAGCTTTAATATACATACAGTATACAGAAGATAGTATTTTGTTTTTTTGTTTTCTTACAATGTTCTCAAAATAATCGACTCTCAAGCAAATATCAACAATTAGGGAGTCACATGGAGACACCCCACATTGCACAAAATGATTCCATCTTCTCTTCATCCATTGTGCAATTTTTCTGAGTAATTTTAGCACCATGGACAGCAGAAAACAGTAGTGTTACTTGCAGAGAAGTAATACATATTAACTATTTGCAATTGACCTCTAATTTTAGAACGTTGTATAAATACAGTACCTTCCTTGTCATGCTGAATGTAGGTACTGTACAGCCTCAAATGTGTAGTGACTGGGAAAGTAGTTTTCTTGGTTCTGCTCCCTTTGAACTCCTTGCATGCGTGTGTTGCCAGAGGACAAAATTACAGATGTGCACATATAATGAATCTGCTATTATTTATTAGCACCGAGTCATGGCTCTTATTGTTTTCTGCACTAAAAAAAGGTCTTAGTGGAGTAAAAAAGGGAAGTTCATACATTTCCTGGCTATTATCTGAAAGTTAAGATGACAAGTAGCTTACACAAGAGAGGTCAACCATGAAGCACTGACATTGGTGTGTACATTTGGCCCTAACACTTTGTGTGATGTTTCATGTACATAACCCAATGAAACTAACAAATGAACCTGACACTTTGCCACATGCTGTAAGTAGGCTAGTTGTACTGTCTGACGCAACAAAAATGTGATTTAAGATGTTTATGAAGGCTGTTCTCGCTCTGTGAGTGTCCACGGCACCCAGAGGGATAATATAAGCTGTGCCCGCAGCGTGGCAAGTGCAGGGAGCCTGCAAGGGGCTTTCTAGCACTCACCCCGCTGCCGCCATACTGGTGGCCGGGATGCCACTGTCGGTTCATACCGAACCCATCTGCAGTACTAATTTTTAAGTGCTGTTTTCTTTATATTGTGTTCATCTATTCATTGTGGAGTGATTATCCAGTCCAAAGACACCTTAGAACACTCTTTTAATTTCCATTGGAATAGACGATACTTATCTTATCTAGGATTGCCATAACCAAGACGTATTCGCAATTATTTCAAGCTAACTATCCGAAGCTTCTAGCTCAGCTCCAGAAGGATCTTGAGGAATGGGGAAGGTATCACATTTCCTAGATAGGACGAATTAATGCCATTAAAATGAACCTATTACCAAGATTACTCTACCTATTTCAAACGTTACCAATTCAAGTTCCCCCCTGTGTCTTCAAGGGACTCCAGCACAGCATAATGTCATTCATATGGTCAAAGAAGAAACCCAGAGTGAAACGGTTAGTGATCCAGAGGTGTACTGCGGAGGGTGGCCTTGGGGTCCCTAACTTAAAATCTTATTATTTCGCAGCCAGACTAGCTCAGTGCATTCTCTGGAATAGGCCCACCTCTGAAAGAATTTGGGTTGAAATAGAAACAAATTACCTTAACCTACACACTATGACCTCTCTGTTATGGATACCTAGGAAGTCCCGTCCTAAAACAATTCTTGGTCATCCAGTTGTCTCACATACATTAGATGTGTGGGACATGGCAAACAGGAAGACAAAACAAAAGATAATACCTCCCTGCGCTGGAAATGTCACTGCTGCAACTAAGTATTTGTTCCGGAGTTATCAACCGGAAAATAAACAAATGTATAATGCACAGGTTATATACAAAAATGCGCTAAGACACTAGGTACAGAGAATATAGTTTCAAAAGTTATTCAGAAGACCTCATAGTTTTTGTCAAATGTTTCACGGAATTTTCTCCAATCCGATGGCACATAAAAGAAGGAAAAAACAAGGAAAAAAGAGAAATTTCCAATGTGTAGTAGTTCTTTAAGACGTAATCAGAGTTATACTGCGGGAATATGGGATGTGAATTATCCCCTCCTCCGTGTCTGTGTAAGATATTCTGGGACCACCCGGAAAGTGTATCGATCAGAATTAACCAAATGCTCACTTCTTGCTTACTTTGACAAGTGTATGTAGACTCCTATAAATGTATCTTTCAAAACTTCTAAGGGTGTAACTTCACTCTCAACAGATTCCTGATGTCTGTAATTGCTTCTTAGGCTTACATATAGGCAGATGAATGGACACACATAAAGGTATCTTTCAAACTTGAAATAACACGCTTACACGTGATCTTACTTGAAGAATACGAAGTATGTTCCCGTAGCGGGTTCTTTCAAATTATATCTGTAGTCAATTTCCACCAATAGACGTACTCATAGCAAATGAGTTTTTATTCCAAAACTGCTGGGAGATGCCAAAAGACAAGGGTCACCAAGTTCTTAACAAACAAGCATGCTTGCCTATATGTAAGCCTAAGAAGCAATTACAGACATCAGGAATCTGTTGAGAGTGAAGTCACACCCTTAGAAGTTTTGAAAGATACCTTTATAGGAGTCTACATACACTTGTCAAAGTAAGCAAGAAGTGAGCATTTGGTTAATTCTGATCGATACACTTTCCGGGTGGTCCCAGAATATCTTACACAGACACGGAGGAGGGGATAATTCACATCCCATATTCCCGCAGTATAACTCTGATTACGTCTTAAAGAACTACTACACATTGGAAATTTCTCTTTTTTCCGTGTTTTTCCTTCTTTTATGTGCCATCGGATTGGAGAAAATTCAGTGAAACATTTGACAAAAACTGTGAGGTCTTCTGAATAACTTTTTGAAACTATATTCTCTGTACCTAGTGTCTTAGCGCATTTTTGTATATAACCTGTGCATTATGGCAAACAGGAAGTTTGGTCTGGCCCCAACCCCCAGCCCTCTGATCCCACTGTTTGACAATCCTGGTTTCCGACCAGGATGCATCGCCTCTTCTTTCAGGTGCTGGTCGAATGGTGGAATCAGACTACTTAACGACATAACTCAAAATTCTTCTTTCCTCACATTCGCAGACCTACAAACTAAACATTCAATCCCTCACAAATCTTTTTATCAATATTTACAAATTAGGCACTTTCACTTTGCGGTTTCTTATCAATTATGTTCTAGACCCCTTTCCGCGGTTGAAAATTTTGCATTTTGTAAAGCCTCCACTAAAGGACTTATATCTACCCTATACTCTTTATTATCTCCCCTAGTTACAGGGACTTAAGAATCTTATGAACAAGCCTGGGAATCCGATCTGGGGGAACTGCTAGATAAGGACGATTGGTCCTCAATTTATTCTAGAGTGGCCTCTAGTTCTATGTGTGTAAGATTGAAGGAGAATGCCTATAAACTTTTCTATAGGTGGTATTATGTCCCAACTAGACTTAACAAAATGAATCCCAAGATTTCCCCACTGTGCTGGAGATGCAAGAATATGGACGGCTCATTCCTACATATATGGTGGACATGCCCTATTCTTGTTCCCTTGTGGCGGGAGATAGCGACACTGGCCTCTGCAGTACTGTCCATCCCAATCCCTTTTAAAGCTGGCTATTTCCTCCTATCGATGGACATTCCTGAGTTTACACGCCACCAGCATAAATTATTCACTCACATGGTTCTTGCAACCAGATGTTGTATAGCTGCGCATGGCGGTCCTCGGGGGTTCCCAAGATGGATGAGATAATAGCTAAAATGTGGCATATTTACTCAATGGAACATATTACAAGTATTCTGAAGAACTCTTCTGTTTTATTTATAAAGGTGTGGAGCCCATTGTCCTTATTTTTTTTAACACCCCTCTCGCCTTTACTTAAAGTGATAGAGTACTGTCTAGAGCAGGGGTGGGCAAAATACGGCCCGCATACGGCCCGCAAGCCATCCTTCCCGGCCCGCTGCCTCCCGCCACTGAGCAATGACAAGCGGCCCGACCGGCTGCTTGTCATTGCGCTGCAATATCTTCCAGCCGCGGCATCTCCATCACTGTGGAGAGAGAACAGGTCACGATGTACGGGGTGTACTCTACTGCAGCTGGACAGAAGGTCGGATCTGGTAGATGTCACGTCAGGCATCGGGCGGAGACTTGGAGTTGGGGGTGGAGCCAACGGCAGCACTCGGTCTCAGACCCCGGAGATTTAAATGGAGATGCACTGTCTACAGTGGGGGAGCGGCGCGCTGTCTGTAAGTCTGCCAGTGCCCAGTATGCAGCGGGTTGAAGGGGGAGCTGCTAAGTGTGCCGAGGGAGGGAGGGAGGAAGACGCTTATAACTATGCCCAAGGAGGGAGGGAGGGGGGAAGATGCTGATAACTGTGCACAAGGAGGGAGGGAGGGAGGGAGGGAGGGAGGGGGGAAGATGCTGATAACTATGCCCAAGGAGGGAGGGGGGAAGATGCTGATAACTATGGCCAAGGAGGGAGGGAGGGAGGGGAGAAGATGCTGATAACTATGCCCAAGGAGGGAGGGAGGGAGGGGGGAAGATGCTGATAACTATGGCCAAGGAGGGAGGGAGGGAGGGGGGAAGATGCTGATAACTATGCACATGGAGGGAGGGAGGGGGGAAGATGCTGATAACTATGCCCAAGGAGGGAGGGAGGGGGGAAGATGCTGATAACTATGCCCAAGGAGGGAGGGAGGGGGGAAGATGCTGATAACTATGCCCAAGGAGGGAGGGAGGGGGGAAAGATGCTGATAACTATGCCCAAGGAGGGAGGGAGGTGGGAAGATGATGATAACTATGCCCAAGGAGGGAGGGGGGAAGGAGCTGATAACTGTGCCCAAGGAGGGAGGGAGGGGAGAAGATGCTGATAACTATGCCCAAGGAGGGAGGGAGGGGGGAAGATGCTGATAACTATGCCCAAGGAGGGAGGGAGGGGGGAAGATGCTGATAACTATGCCCAAGGAGGGAGGGAGGGGGGAAGATGCTGATAACTATGCCCAAGGAGGGAGGGAGGGGGGAAGATGCTGATAACTATGCCCAAGGAGGGAGGGAGGGGGGAAGATGCTGATAACTATGCCCAAGGAGGGAGGGAGGGAGGGAGGGGGGAAAGATGCTGATAACTATGCCCAAGGAGGGAGGGGGGAAGATGCTGATAACTGTGCCCAAGGAGGGAGGGGGGAAGGAGCTGATAACTGTGCCCAGGGAAAGAGAGAGATAGGGAGAGGAGCTGCTGATGTACTGGATGATGTTTCTTTGTTTTCAGCAGTTTTTTTTTTTTTTTTTATTATTAATACTGGCTTCTGTACTTGAGTGAATGCTCGTCTGTTTCTTTTTTTTAGACATTGCTTTTTATTTTTGCCAGCCCCCATTATTAATATGAGAATAATTAACTATATAATGCATACATAGAGAGGGGGTTTCTGGAGTTACAGCATAAAAATGCCAGTATATAAATAAACAGGGGCTTATTCTGAGTGTGCGGCCCTCGAATATTCACTGGAAAATGTAAAGTGGCCCCCCAGCTGAAATAATTGCCCACCCCTGGTCTAGAGTATGTTGAACCAGATTGCTTTGTCCAATTCTCCTGGAATTTTCAATTGGGACTTGGGATGGCCGGTCGGACTGTTCCCTCCCATCCCTTTACCTCCCCTACTCTCTAACTTCTCCTTTCTCTGGTCTTCTCTTTCCTTTTTCCTCTCTCTGTTATAGTCACTCTGAGTTTTAGTTTCTCTAGTGACTCTTTTACTCCAAATGGTTTTGTTTCTTTAAATATTATTTAAAAAAAAAGGAAAAAATAATGTGAGATCGACTTTGAGAGGTATTACCTACAAATCTTTTATTAGTTCTCAGTTTTGATTTATCTTGAAATCTGTGCCTGCTTGGCCTACTGGTGCATCCCAATCGGGCTTTGATGTACGCTGATTGTTTATGTTTTTAATGGCCTCTGCGTTGGTCTTTTGTCTTTCACATTTGTATCCATGTCTTCTCACAAATAAAATGTATATTAGAAAAAAAAGCCTGTTTTCCGTATTCGAGCTGTTCTAGCGACATAAATCTTCAAAGCTCTAACCACATCTAGAGACTTTGACTCAGCGAACGTGTCAGTAGCAACTGGCACCACAATAGGTTGGTTTATGTGGAAAGAGGAAACCACCTTTTGAAGAAAATGTTGACGAGTTCTCAACTCTGCACTATCCTCATGGAAGATCAGGTAAGGGCTCTTGTGGGACAAGGCCCCCAATTCAGGTACCCGCCTTGCGGATGCCAATGCCAAAAGCATCACCACTTTCCAAGTGAGAAACTTCAACTCTATTTCTTGTAGAGGCTCAAACCAACCCGATTGAAGGAACTGCAACACCACATTAAGGTCCGATGGTGCCACTGGAGGCACAAATGGAGGCTGGATGTGCAGAACCCCTTTCACGAAGGTTTGAACCTCTGGAAGAGAGCCAATTGTTTTTGGAAAAACACTGACAAGGCCGAAATCTGGACCTTGATTGATCCCAATCGGAGGCCCGCCTCCACACCAGCCTGCAGAAAATGGAGAAAACGTCCCAACTGAAACTCTTCCGTAGGAGCCTTCTTGGATTCACACCAAGATACATATTTTCTCCAAATGCAGCCTGAGGAGAGAGAAAATGGCGTTGAGCAGTGTGCTGCTGCCTGAGGAAGAAGCTCTGCCCCGCAATGGCGCATTTTTACCTCAGAGACTTTGCATAATATTTATACTGGCGGGGGTAGGGCTGTACCTGGGCATCTTATGCCCCCTTTTTGCCAGTTTATAGAGGTATTTTTGCTGCCCAGGGTGCCCCCCCCATGCACCCTGCGGTGCCTGTGTGTGTGGGCAGCAATGGCGCGCTGCGCTCCTACCTCAGCCGTCACTTTACTCGATAGAATATATGTCTTCTTCTACTCACCTGTCTTCTGGGTCTGTGAGGGGGGTGACGGCGTGCTGTGGGAGTGAGCATCTAGACACGGCTAGCGTTCAGTACCCTTCAGGAGTTAATGGTGTCCTGTCAGCCAGAAGGAGAGCCATGAAACTCTTCAGGAAGTTGGTTCCTACTTCTGCCCCCTCAGTCCCACGAAACAGGGAGACTGTTGCCAGCAGTACTCCCTGAAAATGAAAAACCTAACATAAGTCTCTCAGAGAAATTCAGTAGAGCTCCCCTAGAGTGCATCCAGTCTGCCTGGGCACATTTCTAAAACTGAGGTCTGGAGGAGGGGCATAGAGGGAGGAGCCAGTTCACACCCATTGAAAAGTCTTAAGAGTGCCCATGGCTCCTGCAGAACCGTCTATACCCCATGGTCATGAAGCGGACCCCAGCATCCTCTAGGACGTATGAGAACTTTATTTATTTACACAATGCCTTTCTTTATCCTCCAGATTGATATATCTCTGGGTGTTTTTTTCAATTTTTCCTGATGTTTCAACTTTTTTTTTATTGGATATCAAATTAGATCTCCCGTGGAAAAATGTTTTAACACTGGTTCAGTGAAACCTGTGTGTTTTTGCCGCCATTGCAGCCCCGAAAAGCCGGCACTTTTCGGGGATTTTGCTTCGTCTGGCTAATAAGCCATGGCAACCCCTTCAGTCAGTGTCCCGCAGCCGAAGCAGCAGCAGCCAGAGACAGCACGTAGGGTGCCCAGAAGCTGGGGTTCAGCACTGTGACTCACATCCACCCCGTATGCCCCGGCCAGAGGGGCCTCTTACAATGGAGTCGGACCTGTCAGGACTTGGAGGGGAGCCGTGACAGATCGTTAAGAAGGGGAGCTGGCGTTGAGGCCGGTGACACAAGCCCCGATAAGCCGCGGCTTACCTGGGCTAATAGGATAGTTCCGGACAATATCATTTCCCGCGGAAATGTACCACGGTTAATTGGCTATCCCCCCAAGAAAAAAAACTAAAACAAGAAAAAGGAGAAGGGAAATGCTATATGGAGTAGAGCAGTCAAAGGAGGATCACTGTAGTTGTATGTATGAGTTGTGATGGTTGAAATAATAAAACACAACGTTTAATGATATATTTAATTATACATTTAAAACAAAAGTGAATTTTAAAACTTAATTTAATAAAAGGTTCAAGAAAACTCACATGAGCAGTTGTGTATATGATCCCTTAAGGAGTGCACTAATGCAGACACTACATCAGGATAACACATGTACAAATATTCTGGAAAAGAAATCTCAATCAAAATGATATTACCAGGTGAACGCAAAAAGGTTTCCCCCTTTCTTGCCATCAAATCCCTCCAAATGCTCCTTTAGTGCCTTCTTAAAATTCTCAGGTGAGACACACTAGGAATGATGTGCAAAACAGTGATGTGTTTAAAATTATTTAAAAAAATATGGTGTCTATCTAATATGCCTCTGAGAAATAGCCCTAGTTATGTTTGCTTTTTGTAATATATTATCACTAAATGCATAGTGAGCTGACTGACTAACATTATCATCTTACGTACACTTAAGTGTAAACATTCTGAATCCAGTTCTGGTTATATTTCTATAGTGAATAAAATAGGATTTTAATGCCTACCGGTAAATCCTTTTCTCTTAGTCCGTAGAGGATGCTGGGGTAACCATTAGAACCATGGGGTATACACGGGATAAGCAGGAGACATGGGCACTTTAAGACTTTGAATGGGTGTGAACTGGCTCCTCCCTCTATGCCCCTCCTCCAGACTCCAGTTATAGGAACTCTGCCCAGGGAGACGGACATTTCGAGGAAAGGAATTATTGTTAAACTAAGGTGAGATACATACCAGCTCACACCTCAACCACGCCGCACAACATGGCATTCAACAGAACTCCAGCCTACGGCATGAACAATGTCAGCAACAGGCTGACTATAACGTAACACAACCAGTGTATAACCAGAACTAATAACTGCAGATACAGTACGGACTGGGACGGGAGCCCAGCATCCTCTACGGACTAAGAGAAAAGGATTAAAATCCTATATTCTCATACGTCCTAGAGGATGCTGGAGTAACCATAAGAACTATGGGGTTATACCAAAGCTCTAGAACGGGCGGGAGAGTGCGAATGACTCTGCAGCACCGATTGACCAAACATGAGGTCCTCCTCGGCCAGGGTATCGAACTTGTAAAACTTTGCAAAAGTGTTTGAACCCGACCAAGTAGCTGCTCGGCATAGTTGTAAGGCCGAGACCACCCGGGCAGCCGCTCAGGACGCGCCCACCTTCCTGGTAGAATGGGCCTTCACCGATTTCGGTAACGGCAATCCAGCCGTAGAATGAGCCTGCTGAATCGTAGAACAGATCCAGTGTGCAATAGTCTGCTTGGAAGCAGGAGCCCAAATCTTGTTGGGATCATAGAGGACAAACAGAGTCTCCGTTTTCCTAATCCGTGCTGTCCAGGCGACATAAATTTTCAAAGCTCTGACCACATCGAGAAACTTCGACTTCACTAAGGCGTCAGTAGCCACTGGCACCACAATAGGTTGGTTCATGTGGAACGCCGAAACCACCTTCGGCAGAAATTGCTGACGAGTCCTCAACTCTGCTCTATCTTCATGGAAGATCAAATAAGGGCTCTTGTGAGACAAAAGCCGCTAACTCCGATACCCGCCTTGCGGATGCCAAGGCCAACAGCATGACCACTTTCCAAGTGACTAATTTCGATTCCAATTTTTGTAAATGTTCAAACCAATGTGATTGAAGGAACTGCAACACCACATTAAGAAACCATGGTGCCACTGGGGGCACAAATGGAGGTTGGATGTGCAACACGCCTTTCACGAAAGTCTGAACCTCTGGAAGTGAGGCCAATTGTTTTTGAAAGAAAACCGATAAGGCAGAAATTTGTACTTTAATTGAGCCCAACTTCAAGCCCGCATCCACACCTGCCTGTAGAAAATGGAGAAAACGTCCCAACTGAAATTCTTCCGTAGGAGCCTTCTTGGATTCACACCAAGACACATATTTTTTCCAAATACGGTGGTAATGTTTGGACGTTACTCCCTTTCTAACCTGAAGAAGTGTGGGAATGACTTCACTGGGGATACCCTTTCGGGTTAGGATCTGGCGTTCAAGCGTCAAGCCGTCAAACGCAGCTGCGGTAAGTCTTGATACCCGCACGGTCCCTGTTGTAACAGATCCTCTCATAGAGGAAGAGGCCAGGGATCTTCTATGAGTAATTCCTGAAGATCCGGATACCAAGCCCTCCTTGGACAGTCTGGAACAATGAGGATCGCCCGAACCTTTGTTCTTCTTAAGATCTTTAGCACTTTTGGAATGAGCGGAAGCGGAGGGAATACATACACCGACTGAAACACCCATGGCGTCACTAGGGCATCCACTGCTATTGCTTGAGGATCCCTCGACCTAGAACAATATCTCTGAAGCTTCTTGTTGAGACGAGACGCCATCATGTCTACTTGAGGAATTCCCGAAAGACTTGTCACATCTGCGAAGACCCCTTGATGAAGACCCCACTCTCCTGGATGGAGATCGTGTCTGCTATCTGCTGAGGAAGTCTGCTTCCCAGTTGTACACTCCCGGAATGAAGACCGCTGACAGAGTGCTTGTATGTCTTTCCGCCCAGCGGAGAACCCTCGTGGCCTCTGCCATTGCCGCTCTGCTTTTTGTTCCGCCTTGGCGGTTTATGTATGCTACCGCTGTTATATTGTCCGACTGGATCAGTACTGGCAGATTGCGAAGCAGATGTTTTGCTTGAAGAAGGCCGTTGTAAATGGCTCTTAACTCCAGAACGTTTATGTGTAGACAAGATTCCAGGCTTGACCATCTTCCATGGAAGTTTTCCTCCTTTGTGACTGCCCCCCAGCTTCGGAGACTCGCATGCGTGGTTACTAGGATCCAGTCCTGGATCCCGAACCTGCGTCCCTCTAGGAGGTGAGAGCTGTGCAGCCACCACAGGAGTGAGAAGCTGGTAAGGCCGATTTGAAAAATCGGCGAGTGGAAACATCCTGAAACTCCAGTTTGTACCCTTGGGACAATATTTCTAAAACCCTTGGGTCCCTGTCCGAATGAACCAAGAACTGACTGAAGTGTTTGAGACGTGCCCCCACCAGTGCGGACTCCAGCAGAGGAGCCCCAGCGTCATGCGGTGGATTTGGCAGAAGCCGGGGAGGACTTCTGCTCCTGGGAACCTGCCGAGGCCGGTGATCTTTTACCCCTTCCCCTTCCTCTAGTAGCAAGGAAGGAAGAACCTCGGCCCTTCCTGTATTTATTGGGCCGAAAGGACTGCATCTGATAGTGGTGTGTTTTCTTTTGTTGTGAAGGAACATAAGGCAAAAATTATGACTTACCAGCGGTAGCTGTAGATACCAAATCAGCGAGACCATCACCAAACAAGACACCACCTTTATATGGCAGAGATTCCATATTTTTCCTGGAGTCAGCATCAGCATTCCATTGATGGAGCCACAATGCTCGCCTAGCAGAGACTGCCATGGCATTGGCTTTTGATCCCAAAAGGCCAATATCTCTCGCCGTTTCCTTCAGGTAGGCCGATGCGTCCCTGATATGACCCAGTGTCAAAAGGTCGCTATCCCTATCTTGGGTATCTATCTCAGATGACAAGTTATCTGCCCACTTTTCGATAGCACTACTCACCCACGCAGACGCTATGGCTGGTCTGAGCAGTGGTGGCATAAATGGATTTTAATGTATTTTCCTGCTTGCGATCCGCAGGGTCCTTAAGGGCTGCCGTATCAGGAGACGGGAGAGCCACCTTTTTAGACAAGCTGGATAGGGCCTTGTCCACAATGGGGGGTGACTCCCACTTTTCCCTATCCCCAGAGGGAAACGGATACGCCACCTGAATCCTTTTAGGAATCTGAAACTTTTTGTCAGGGCTTTCCCAAACCTTTTCAAAAAGAGTGTTCAGTTCATGAGAGGGAGGAAACGTTACCACAGGTTTCTTTTCTTTATACATACAAACCCTTGTATCAGGAACAGCAGGGTCCTCAGAAATATGTGATACGTCTTTTACCGCCACAATCATGTACTGAATACTCTTTGCTAATTTAGGATCCAATCTGGAATCACTAAAGTCGACACTGGAGTCAGTGTTTGTGTCGGTATCTGTGTCTGTACCTGTAATAACACATCCTCCACAGATTTCTTCCATGCCTGGTTATAAGATTCAGATTTATCTAATCTCTTACTAATACGAGCCATATTAGCATTCAAGGCATTCAACACATTTACCCAATCAGGAGTCGGCGGTGCCGACAGGGTCACTCCCACAGCCGTTTGTGTCCCTAATACAGCCTCCTCCTGGGAAGAGCACTCAGCCTCAGACATGCCGACACACGTGTCCCAAACACCCACAGACACACGGGCGTATAGGGGACAGACCCACAGCAAAGCCTGTCAGAGAGACAAAGAGGGAGTTTTGCCAGCTCACCACCCTGTGCCTAATCACCGGTTCTGGAACACTAAAAAAATGCCCCAGACCTGCAGCGCTTTTATAATAAATATAACTTGCACCAATATTCCTGTGCACTCCCCCCATTTTGCACCCTGATACTTAGTCAGAAGTGTGAGGAAGGACCAGCGTCCTGCAGCCTTGTGGAGAGGAAAATGGCGCTGAGCTCTGTGAACTGTGAGGACGAAGCTCCGCCCCCTTAATGGCGCGCTTCAGTCCCGCTTTCAAAAAATATATATTTATACTGGCGGGGGTTAGGACAGTGCCTAGGCACTTATGTCCCCTCTTGACAGTCCATTTTGAGGTTTAACTGCTGCCCAGGGCGCCCCTCCGGGCCCTGCACACTGTAGTGCTGCTGTGTGTGGGAGCATGGCGCGCAGCGCGAACGCTGTACGGTACCTCAGAAAGCAGTCACTGAAGTCTTCTGATCTTCTTATACTCACCTGTCTTCTGACTTCTGGCTCTGTAAGGGGGGTGACGGCCGGCTCTGGGAACGAGCATCTAGGCGTACCTAGCGATCAGACTCTCAGGAGCTAATGGTGTCCTGTAGCCAAGAGACAGGGCCTTTAAATCACTGGAAGTAGGTCTAACTTCTCTCCCCTTTGTCCCACAAAGCAGGGAGACTGTTGCCAGCAGTCTCCCTGAAAATAAAAAACCTAACAAAAGTCTTTTCCCGAAAAACTATGTAGAGCTCGTCGGTGTGCATCCAGTCTGCCTGGGCACAATTCTAAAACTGGAGTCTGGAGGATGGGCATAGAGGGAGGAGCCAGTTCACACCCATTCAAAGTCCTAAAGTGTCCATGTCTCCTGCGGATCCCGTCTATACCCCATGGTTCTTATGGTTACCCCAGCATCCTCTAGGACGTATGAGAAAGTATACATTTCCAATATCACTCAAAGAGGGATATTGATAAGTTTTAAAAATCTTAAGATACTTATAAAATGAATAAGCTGTTTTTCTGTGTTGTGTTATGGAAACATTATAAAGTTTGAAAATTAACATGTATAAGATTAATTTGAAGTACAGTAGCTGTGTGTTAATTTTTGTGTTAAGTGCTAGACTCAAGCAAATAGTCACTGACATACAGGGTTTACTGACATGCAGTAATGTACTCAGACCGGTGCTAGAGTGTTCTGCGCACCCCCCAAACTATAAATTTGTGCCCTCCCATACTTTACAAAGGGACAGCGTGAGCCTTTGGTGCACACCGAAAAAGGAGTGTGGTCTTACAAGGAAGGGGCATAGCCAAGCAATAGTACCCCCATTTCAAGGTACGCCACACAGTACCACAATCTTATTCCTATAACACTGCACGTAGTAGTGATTCTTATACTCATAATGCCATCTGTAGTAGTGCTACTTACACAAAATGCCCCCTGTAGTAGTGCCGATTACAAAAAAATCCCTCCTGTAGTAGTGCTAGTAGTGCCACTTACACAAAATGCCCCCTGTAATAGTGTCGATTACACAAAATCCCCCCTGTAGTAGTGCCGATTACACAAAATTCCCCCTGCAGTAGTGCCACTTACACAAAATGCCCCCTGTAGTAGTGTCGCTTACACAAAATCACACCTGTAGTAGTGCTGCTTACACAAAACACCCCTTAGTAGTGCTGCTTACACAAAATCCCCCTTGTAAGTAGTACCGCTTACACAAGAACACACTTGTAGTAGTGCCCCTTACACAAAACACCCCCCTAGTAGAGCTGCTTACACAAAATCCCCCCTGTAAGTAGCGTGCTTACACAAAATCATACCTGTAGTAGTGCTGCTTATACAAAACACCCCTTAGTAGTGCTGCTTACACAAAATCCCCCTTGTAAGTAGTACCGCTTACACAAGAACACACTTGTAGTAGTGCCCCTTACACAAAACACCCCCTTAGTAGAGCTGCTTACACAAAATCCTCCCTGTAAGTAGCGTGCTTACACAAAATCATACCTGTAGTAGTGCTGCTTATACAAAACACCCCCTTAGTAGTGCCGCTTACACAAAATCCCCCCTGTAAGTAGTGCCACTTACACAAAAAAAAACCTTTAAGTAGAGCCGCTTACACAAAATTCCGGCAGCAGTATCAGCAGAAGGGACAGCAGCTCAGCACAGGGATATAGAGCAGGGAGAGCGCCTCTCCAGCCTGGTGCCTCCCTGCTTTGCATCCCTTTGCTAAGCGGGTGGCGTCGGGCCTGACTGTACTTTGGAAAGGTAAAGAGGTCTTCACAGCAAAGCTGGGTACACACCTATCAGATTTATCTATCCAGTCTGTCTGGTGGGAACGAAAATCTGGTAATGTATGGGGAAATTACAAACTAATTTAACCAATTTGTCTGAATTACCAATTTTTTTTCCAGTGTTTGGGAGCGAATGGTTGATTTTCATTTGCTTCCATTACAAGATTTTGTTCCCACAAAACAGATTGGGCAGATACATTTTTAACTGTGTACCCAGCTTTAGAGACATAAAATGGGAGCTAAACTAATTCCTCAGTAAACCCAAAAAATGCTTGAATATATTAGATGTAAAATATGAAATGCTATTGCTAGTTAATGATACTTTTGGTGTGCATCAAAGAAAGGATGGGGTCCTGTAGATTATTTGGGAACTACTAATGAAAAAACTGTATTTAGTGAAGTCTTGCCAACACCACACTCAACGTAATTGACAAAGTTAAAATTGCTTAACAAGGCATTTCAGTTTTATAGTACACTGATTCTCGCTATTGCTTTGGTATGGTATAGGTACACATAGATCAAGTACACAAACAGTAAAGTGGGAGAGACACATAGCGATGCGTGCTTTAATTCTTAGCAATCTGACTAGATTGACTAAAGACACCCCCACCCCCCACTTGCTCAGCACACTTCCCGCTGAGCGGGGGTAGAGATGCGTGCTGAGCATTCTGTGATAGCTCTCTCTGCACACATCTCCCCCGTGTGTACCCCCTTAAGAGATTTTTTTTTTTTTTATCTAATTTTTATTGAAGAAACATGATGTACAAACCACAATGTGCAGAACTGACAGAAAATGTGTACAAATCTGTCATTAAACATTAAAGTTGCATACAAAAAATATTGTTGTCAAGTTCTTGTATTCACTAAGGAATCAAGAGGTCTCATTCAATATCAAAGATGACTCTTGATAGACTAAATACACTGCTCAAAAAAATAAAGGGAACACTAAAATAACACATCCTAGATCTGAATGAATGAAATATTCTTATTAAATACTTTGTTCTTTACATAGTTGAATGTGCTGACAACAAAATCACACAAAAATCATCAATGGAAATCAAATTTATTAACCCATGGAGGTCTGGATTTGGAGTCACACTCAAAATTAAAGTGGAAAAACACACTGCAGACTGATCCAACTTTGATGTAATGTCCTTAAAACAAGTAAAAATGAGGCTCAGTAGTGTGTGTGGCCTCCACGTGCCTGTATGACCTCCCTACAACGCCTGGGCATGCTCCTGATGAGGTGGCGGATGGTCTCCTGAGGGATCTCCTCCCAGACCTGGACTAAAGCATCCGCCAACTCCTGGACAGTCTGTGGCGTTGGTGGATGGAGCGAGACATGATGTCCCAGATGTGCTCAATTGGATTCAGGTCTAGGGAACGATTGGGCCAGTCCATAGCATCAATGCCTTTGTCTTGCAGGAACTGCTGACACACTCCAGCCACATGAGGTCTAGCATTGTCTTGCATTAGGAGGAACCCAGGGCCAACCGCACCAGCATATGGTCTCACAAGGGGTCTGAGGATCTCATCTCGGTACCTAATGGCAGTCAGGCTACCTCTGGCGAGCACATGGAGGGCTGTGCGGCCCCCCCAAAGAAATGCCACCTGACACCATTACTGACCCACTGCCAAACCGGTCATGCTGGAGGATGTTGCAGGCAGCAGAACGTTCTCCTTGGCGTCTCCAGACTCTGTCATGTCTGTCACATGTGCTCAGTGAGAACCTGCTTTCATCTGTGAAGAGCACAGGGCGCCAGTGGCGAATTTGCATATCTTGGTGTTCTCTGGCAAATGCCAAATGTCCTGCACGGTGTTGGGCTGTAAGCACAACCCCCACCTGTGGACGTCGGGCCCTCATACCACCCTCATGGAGTCTGTATTTGATCGTTTGAGTAGACACATGCACATTTGTGGCTTGCTGGAGGTCATTTTGCAGGGCTCTGGCAGTGCTCCTCCTGTTCCTCCTTGCACAAAGGCGGAGGTAGCAGTCCTGCTGCTGGGTTGTTGCCCTCCTACAGCCTCCTCCACGTCTCCTGATGTACTGGCCTGTCTCCTGGTAGCACCTCCATGCTCTGGACACTACGCTGACAGACACAGCAAACCTTCTTGCCACAGCTTGCATTGATGTGCCATCCTGGATGAGCTACACTACCTGAGCCACTTGTGTGGGTTGTAGACTCCATCTCATGCTACCACTAGAGTGAAAGCACCGCCAGCTTTTAAAAGTGACCAAAACATCAGCCAGAAAGCATAGGAGCTGAGAAGTGGTCTGTGGTCACCACCTGCAGAACAACTCCTTTATTGGGGGTGTCTTGCTAATTGCCTATAATTCCCACCTGTTGTCTATTCCATTTGCACAACAGCATGTGAAATTGATTGTCAATCAGTGTTGCTTCCTAAGTGGACAGTTTGAATTCACAGAAGTGTGATTGCCTTGGAGTTACAATGTGTTATTTAAGTGTTCCCTTTATTTGTTTGAGCAGTGTAGGAATACCTCAAAGCATTTCCAAATAATCAGCACAATAGTTCTGGATACAAAGAACCAGTATACATAAAATACCAAAATTAACACAGGAAAAGGAAAAAGAAAAAAAAAAGAAAAAGAAAAAAGTCATCTGCACCCGCTCCCCTATCCCCCCCCCCCGACACTATGCAAGAATAGCTTTTACAAAGTAACTGGATGGTCTCCTCCCAGTGTCCTGGTCATGTACCACAGAATGTTGGTCAAAGAATTATGTATTTACGATCTTATTGGGATAGAGAGTGTGTTCACATAGCTCTCCCACACCTCAAAGAATTTTTCTACCTTTATATCTTTTTATATTCTAACATCACTCCCACCTATTCCATTCTAAATAAGTAGAACAGTTTTGCTTTGAATAACAAAATTGAGGGGGGTTCTGGGTGGATTCACACTTGCAGTATGGTTTTATGAGCAGCGGCACTTACTGCTAAGAGCAGCTTTTTGCTACCTCTTGTCATAGTCTGATTTTTGGGGTACATGCCAAAAAGGGCCCACTCTGGTGTCAAGGATAATAAGTAACTCACGAGGTGGTCAGTGACATATTTGTGGACTTTGACCCAAAAACTTCTGATAGGGCATTGCCAAAGGCAGTGAAAAAGATGAGCCCTGGATTCCCCACATTTCCAGCAAGCACGGGAAGATGAGAGACCAATTAAAAATCTTTTATGTGGAGTGAAATAAGTTTTGTGAAGTATTTAACAAATCCTCTAGGTTCAAGTGAGGAATATGCATTTGCCAGGTCATTATACCTTCAGATCTAGTCAAGTAGTCCGAGACTGTCTGAAAATGTTTATAACCTATAGATATGGCCTTTTTATGTAATGGTTCCAGCTTCAGCATATCATCAACCACATTCTGGTTGATCTAATAAGAGATTTAATATAGTGTTGGGCTAAGAAAAAGGCGATCGGGTAAGGCTCCACCACCGGAAACCTGACAGCTGCCTCCTGGAACGTTAGTGGCCACTGGTGCTCATAGTCAAGTAGGCTCCCTATGTTGGCAATCCCACCCGCTCTCCATATGATAAACGGATGGCAAGCCGCCCTTCTTGAAACTCTGGGTTACTTATAAAGGGAAGAAATGTAGATTTGTGAGCATTAAGATTGCGTTTATGTCTCATACGCATCCATAATTTTTTAACATGCCATAGGATTGGATTTTCCTTAATGTGTGAGGGGACCTCTTGATCATGCATGTGTGAGAAGCTTATTAGATCAGTACCCTGCAAAAATTCCCTTCCTATATCAGTGTTAGCATAGATTTCCTTATTATGAAACCAATCTTGAAGGTACCTCAGATGAGCTGCTTCAGACTACCATTGGACGTTAGGGAAGTTCAGCCCTCCATTGGCAGTTGTCTGTTGTAATTTAAATAAACTTATGCGCGGTTTCTTACCCTGGCATATAAACTTTCGAAATAAGAAGTGAAGACGCTGGGCGTCTTTAGGTGTAATTACATTTGGAAGGGTTTGAACTATATACATGAGGCGTGTAAACTAAACCATTTTTATTAAATTAACCCTACCCAGGTAAGACAATTGTAATGATTTCCATCTCTCCAACTCATCTGCAATTTTAGAGATCACTGACATAAAGTTTAAATTGAAGAGATTTTTCGGATTCCTAGGGATGAGTATACCTAAATAGGTCATATGGTCCGAAGCCCAGGTTAAGGGTTGATTATCCAACTCCACCCTCGGGGAATTACCAGGGCCCAGACGAAGCGCTACTGATTTTGACCAATTTATGCAATAACCGGAAACATATCCAAATGATTGTAAGAGATTAAAAATATGGGTTAAATAAGTAGAGGGATCTACAATGTATAATAAGATATCATCGGCGAACGCAGTTAACTTGATTTCCCTACGTCCAATAGTGATCCCTTTAAATTGGGTATCATTTTGCAAAATACGAATCAGCGGGTCTATTGCCAGATTAAAAAGAAGTGGGAACAAGGGGCACCCCTGAAGTGTCCCTCTCTGCATGACAGTAGGTTCGCTAAAGAAGCCATTAATTAAAAGCGTAGTAGATGGTAATGTATATAAATTCTGAATGGTCTTAATAAAGTCTGGATTAAAATTCCGAATTAGCAAGGTAGAGTACAGATGGGGCCAGAGTACCATGTCAAACTCTTGTGTGGTGTCTAAAATTAATAATATGTTTTGCAAGTGTGGTAACTGAGCCGAAAACACAGTTGCTGCAACAGCGGATCGGACCCCCTTGACAGAGTGTTTGTTCGTCACGAAACCCAACTGGTGGGAGGTTAAGGCGTGAGGAAGAATCAGTTGTAACCTATCAGATAGAATTTTAGCCAATAATATGATGTCAGTGTTCAATAGAGTTATAGGTCTGTATGATCCAACCATTTGGGGGTCCTGATTAAGTTTCGGGATCAAAATAGTGTGTGCAGTATTAAAATGGTGAAAAGGAGTGTGATGTTGTATAATGTCATTAAATAATTCAAGCAAGGTAGGGGTAATGTGCGGGTGTAAGATTTTGAAGAATTCATTCGATAGACCATCAGGTCTTGGAGATTTGTGCAGATAAAGTTTCGCTATTGCATCATCAACTTTCAAGGCAGTGATCAATTCTATCAAGGAGTCTGCTTGGGCAGTAGTTAGGGAGAGTATGTTTGCCTTTCTCATCAATAGCTCATTCGCTTCTCTGTCAAAGGGAAGGTCAGAATACAGGTCAGTATAGTACGACTCAAAATGGTTCACAATTGCATGAGTATCAGTGATTAACTGGCCAGTCTGTCTATGCTTCAAGGCTGTTATAAAGCATTTGGATTGCTTTTTCTTCACCATAGTCTCTAGGAGACGGCCTGTTTTGTTTCCCCACTGATAGTACTTGTGGCGAGAAAATGTCAGATCTTTTTTGGCTTGAGACAATAAAAAATCATTCAGTAACTGTCTAGCCTCCATATATTTGGTTAGGGAAGCGTCACTAGAGATCGTGAGATGTTCCTGAAGAGCTGTAGTCATAGAATCATGCAGAGAGCAATAAGTAGCTTTCACCTTCTTTTTTTGTCTAGCAACATACTCAATTACCTGACCTCTTCGTACCGATTTTGCTGCGCCCAAACACTAGTGGGTCTGTCCCAGTACTACAAATTATCGTCTAGATGATTCAACCAATTATTAGTTAAAAATAGTAGAAAATCATCTGATCAATATAAATAACTGGGAACTCTCCAAAGTCTAGTCCCTCCCGATTGTATCATTCGTTCTAGACTCATTGAGATAGGAGCATGGTCAGAAATCAGCACACTGGATATCAGTTTGTTTCACATTTGAAATTAGCGAATCAGCAATTAGTAAGGAGTCTATGCGAGACCATGAATGGTGAACATTAGAATAAAAAGTAAACAACCTATCCGTCAGGTTCAGCAGTCGCCATATATCAGTGAGCTGGAGAGATCTCCTCATTGATTGTATCTGTTTCCACAATGTGAGTTCAGGTTATTTGGGAGAGGGTCTTTTACCTAAATTAGGGTCATCCACCAAATTAAAATCTCCACCCAATATTAATGCAAAGTTTTCACGCTGTACAAGAGTATTGGCGAGATCCTGCAAAAAAATCTGATGTGACTATGTTTGGAGCGTATACATTTACCAATGTGTATTTGGTCCCCCACACTTCCACATCTAATATCATGTACCTGCCGTTCTGGTCGCTGATTGAATTTAGAATGGTATACTGTAAGTTCTTTTGAAACAATATTGCCCCCCCTCTGATCTTCCTTGGATAGTCAGCTGATACACATTTATCTATCCAAGGTGCCTATAGAGCAGACCCTGAGCCCTTAAGCCAATGAGTTTCTTGTAAGAACACAATTTGTGGGTTGAATCGTTTTAAATGTGTAACAACTCTTTTACGCTTAATGGGAGAGTTGAGACCCACCAACGTTCCAGGAGACCACCTTAAGCTGTGAACCAGCTATTGTGGAGGATGTAGTTAAGGAATTAAAACCCAGATTAGCCAATGCTTAAATGAGGAAGGGTGTGTAACCTGATGTTTAGATATAAAGAGGCCCACTCCTCGTCCCAGCGAGCAAGGTGTAGGGATGGATCCAATAAAAAAAAAAAAGAAGTCACCTGTATGGGGGGAGGGGGGGGGGGTGTCTGGCAGGGCACAGACAACCAAAAGTATTCAGAAAAAGTAGAACATATCGCTTAAAAAAAAAAATCTAACATTTTCCTCAAGCATTTGAAACCTTACAAGTGTCATCGCTATAGATAACGCTTGACACAAACTTTTAATCATAAAACAAAATGGCGGATGAAACATATAAGTAGCTCCAACATGGACATACAACCATTACACAGTGTAAAGGGTAGAATGCCCTCAGGTCAGTATATCATGGTATGCTAGGGATCAGCTGGGCTTCTAGAGCCTAACATCTTTGTGATATGGGTTTTAGCTGCACTGGGGTCAGTGAAAAATACTTTTCTACTATTATCTTGAATGCGTAATTTCGCTGGGTACCTAAGGGCAAAGCGGGCATTATTATCGTAGAGTAGCTTGCAGACATTGGAGAACTCCCTACGTTTCTGCGCCACGGAAGCCAAAAAATCCTGAAAGATGAGGGTCTTATGGTCCCCCACCTTCAGTTGGGAGCTTCTGCGATAAGTACGTAGAATCAGCTCCTTCATGCTGAAGTCCATGAACCTCGCAATCACCGGCCGAGGCCTAGAATCACTATCAGGTCTAGTTGGGCCAATCCTATGGGCCCTTTCAATGTGTGGCAGAAAAGTCTCCTCAGAGATCTCCAGTGCTGCAAAGACTTCGGTAGAAAGAAATTCTGGCAACTGTGAATCCCTA
Source organism: Pseudophryne corroboree (assembly GCF_028390025.1). NCBI lineage: Eukaryota > Metazoa > Chordata > Amphibia > Anura > Myobatrachidae > Pseudophryne > Pseudophryne corroboree. Next base: position 532,179,727 of record NC_086449.1, on the reverse strand, counting down.
ATGGACTCTGGAATACCCACAAATCTGAGATTACATCTCCTGTCTCTGTTTTCCAAGTCATCAATTTTAACTAGTAAGGATTGAACAGTAGTTGTATGGGTGTCCGCTGTATGTTGGAGACCATGTACGTGATCTTCCGTGTCACTCACCCTCTTTTCTACCTCAGTAAGCCTAGTAGAGTATGTTTCCAACTTGGCTAATGTGTTGCCTAAGGTAGTCTGAATCTGCTCACGTTTTTTATCGATGAATTGAATATTCTCAAGTTTTTTGTCTATTTGGGGCATCAAGATCCTAGATAATTCCTGAGTCTTTTGTGATAGGGAGGAGTGACCAGAGGGAACTTCGGTGTTAGACAGCCTATCCGGGGAATCAGTTATGTGAGGGGGCGAGGGCGGATTTGATTTGCCAGTATTCTGTCTAGCCTTGCTCATCCTTGTATAAACAGTAGACTGGTTAGATTTGCCTGAAGTATTTTTGTAGACGTATTTGTCCATAACCCAACGTGCAAGAATTTGTTAGCAATAAGGTACCAGTAGTACCGAATATCCAAATCTACACTGATGCACGATACAGCAAGGGTTGTATGATTATTATATCAGAAAAAATTATAGAAATGTGGTAGAGCTACTTAAAGGATAACTTACATTTACCTCATTACAAAAAAAACTATCCATAGGGACAATATTTCTTATAGATATCAGATATATAAAAAAAGAAATGGAAAAGACAAAACAAATAGCATACGTTACCAGTAACAGGTGATGATGCAGTGAAATAGGTGAACAAGGACCTTAATTCAAGCGAGGACCCTATAGATGGTTACAGCAGTTCACAGAAAGTGAGCAGATCTATCTAAAATCTGAAAAATAGAAAGCGTGTATACCGAAGGTAACAAGACACATAAACTGTCAAGATAATTAATGCTGGAATACAATATGCGCGACCCTAGTACTATATTAACCAAATAGTCAGCAACGGTATATAGGTAGAGTTCGTGCTATAAAAGGAAAAGAAAAAAGAATTATCCGAAAATCCACAGTGTATAACTAAGTTCCTCCACAAGATGGGGTTGTTGTATTAGAAATCAAGTGTTCCAAACAGTAAATGTGGCTGGAAGTGTCAATGAAGCTCAGCAATTACCAACCGGAGAGCTTGCTAGTGAAAGTTATTAATAACGTTGCAGGGGTATCGCCCGTACTAGGCAATTCCTGAGGGCTGCGTTGTATCTTAAGGCGCTAGCAGCCCCATCGTCCAGACCACCTAAATAAAAAAGAGACAGTAAAGGGGGAGGGGGGAGGTGAGTAAAAGGAGAGAGCAAGGGGCAAGGGGGTTGGGGGGAGGGTAGGGAAAACACAATAGAAGGGTACGGGCTAAAGTGAGGGCAAAGGAAGAATATCAAAGAGGTATAGTGAGAGAGAGATAGGTAAACAAACGTAGTTAGTACCCAGGGATGAAGTAGCGGAGCGTTAGGGCACCAACAAGGATCAACCAGTAGGGTAGCCTGCATCAAGTGCAGCACTCGGCAGTGATTAAGCATGAGGTGGAGAGTCAAGTGTGGTATAGTCCTGCATGCAGGGACAGATGCTGACAGCAGGTCGGCAGGCGGAAATCACTGTGTACTATGCAGTGGTGCTCACACAGGGCTGATGTTGTAGATGTCAGTCGTCCAGCCCAGGTTATATTCACAGTGATTCCCTCAGTAAACACCAGAGACTGCAGCAAGCAGGGCACTTAGGGGGAGCTGACATCCATCACAACAGTCAGTTCTATAAGCCGCTCTTCAGATGCGGCCCCAGTTCAGACGCTAAGCCGGTCCGCCCTCCGCGCCTGGTCCGCCATGCGTAAAGGCTCCCTTACACCTCCAACAGCCGTTCGCTCCCCGCACTCCTCGGTCTCCCGGGATCGCAGGCCAAAGGGGAAAGGGGGTAGAAATCCCTTATTCGCTGCCACAGATCAGGCCGGCTCCCTGTACGGTACCAACTGGCAGCCCCAACCACCCGCAAGGACGTCAGAGTGCAATATTATCCTGAAGGGGGTGACACCCGAGCAAAATGCGCAGGTGACAGCAAAAACACCCGAAGGCTTCATTCACGTCGTGACTCACCACAAGGCAGTCATCCAGGCCTCCCAAAGCGAAGGCTAGACTCCGGCGTAATCTTCAGCTCCGCTCCTAATTTCGGTATCCTCTGGGTCCCCGAAGTCACCTGAAGGTAATTATGGAGAAATTAAGCCACCAGGGCAGGGGAACAATGAGGATGGCAGCAGATATTCAATTAGCTGCACGGAGCTAGCCTAAAATGCAGCTATCATGGATGGCCCGCCCACTGGAAATCTTCCCCTTAAGAGATTTAATGCAATACAACTACACTTACAAGTAGGTATTATAAAATGCCAAGTACATATGACTTGATGTGATAAGATGAAGTTACTAATGTAATCAGTGAGTAAACATAGCTGTTCAAAACAAGGCTGATGGACATAAGATAAATATGTCTTGAATGTTTGTTTACCTGATGAACAAACATTAATAGAAATGAACATAAGATGGGCACTCCTTCTTAAGAAACAGATGTTAACATAAAATTTGCATACAATGCTATACAATCTTCTAGCATAAAAAAACTATTTATTAAAAAGTTATAAAATCAATGATAGCAACATAATCAGTGTGATATAATAAATACTGAATTGACATAATTACATAAAAGCACTAAAGGAGATGTACCTGAAAAGAGTTTGGGAGCTGCGGGTGTTATTAGCAGGGTGCTCCGGATGTGCCCTGCTTTAGCTCCTTAAACAATCAGTAGATGATATTAATGATCTCCAGGTGCAGTTTTCCAAGACAGGAGCAGAGAACCAACGCTTTTCGAGACCATGTGGTCTCTTCTTCAAAGCTTATGTCTCTCCTGTGAATCATGTCCTCCTTCTCTTAGGATGCCCCAGAGAAAAACAGTTCCAAGTGAAGTCTCAAAAAGTGTTTAGTACACAATCCCCTTGTATAGCAATGATACAATAAAGTGAAGTCAACAAATACATTTCCGATGGCAGATACGACAGGAACCTGCACACAGTCTGAGGAGAAGGAAAGGAGGAGATCTGCATCCTCTAGGCACTGGACCCAGCTGTGCCCTGGCTCTCTGGCCATCCCTGTGGTTGTCTCCTGGCTCTGTGGCTGTCTCTTAGCTCTTTTGTTGTCTCCTGGTACTGCAGCTGTCTCTTGGTTCTCTTTGCATCTGCTGCTCCATGGTATCAGGAATGATGATACCCCTAGCAGTGTGCTGCTGCTCCCTCTCCCTCTCTTGCTGTGGTTACACCACCACCCAAATGGAAAGGGCTCCAGGCCATCACATAACACCCAAAGGAAAATAAGATTTTACTTACCGGTAAATCTATTTCTCGTAGTCCATAGTGGATGCTGGGGACTCCGTAAGGACCATGGGGAATAGACGGGCTCCCCAGGAGACAGGGCACTTTAAGAAAGAATTTGGATTCTGGTGTGCTCTGGCTCCTCCCTCTATGTCCCTCCTCCAGACCTCAGTTAGAGAAACTGTGCCCGGAAGAGCTGACAGTACAAGGAAAGGATTTTGGAATCCAGGGCAAGACTCATACCAGTCACACCAATCACACCGTATAACTTGTGATAAACTTACCCAGTTAACAGTATGAACAACAACGGAGCATCAGATCAACCCTGATGCAACCATAACATAACCCTTATTTAAGCAATAACTATATACAAGTATTGCAGAAGAAGTCCGCACTTGGGACGGGCGCACAGCATCCACTACGGACTACGAGAAATAGATTTACCGGTAAGTAAAATCTTATTTTCTCTAACGTCCTAGTGGATGCTGGGGACTCCGTAAGGACCATGGGGATTATACCAAAGCTCCCAAACGGGCGGGAGAGTGCGGATGACTCTGCAGCACCGAATGAGCAAACACAAGGTCCTCCTCAGCCAGGGTATCAAACTTGTAGAACTTTGCAAAAGTGTTCGAACCTGACCAAGTAGCTGCTCAGCTGTAATGCCGAGACCCCTCGGGCAGCCGTCCAAGAAGAGCCCACCTTCCTTGTGGAGTGGGCTTTTACTGATTTTGGCAGCGGCAATCCAGCCGCAGAATGAGCCTGCTGAATCGTGTTACAGATCCAGCGAGCAATAGTTTGCTTTGAAGCAGGAGCACCCAGCTTGTTGGATGCATACAGGATAAACAGCGACTCAGTTTTCCTGACTCTAGCCGTTCTGGCTACATAAACCTTCAAAGCCCTGACCACATCTAGTAACTCGGAATCCTCCAAGTCACGAGTAGCCACAGGCACCACAATAGGTTGGTTCATATGAAAAGATAACACCACTTTTGGCAGAAATTGTGGACGGGTCCGCAATTCTGCCCTGTCCATATGGAAAACCAGATAGGCGCTTTTATGTGACAAAGCCGCTAATTCTGACACACACCTAGCTGAAGCCAAGGCTAATAGCATGACCACCTTCCACGTGAGAAATTTTAACTCCACGGTTTTAAGTGGCTCAAACCAGTGTGACTTCAGGAAACTCAACACCACGTTAAGATCCCAAGGTGCCACTGGAGGCACAAAAAGGGGGCTGAATATGCAGCACTCCCTTTACAAACGTCTGTACTTCAGGCAGAGAAGCCAGTTCTTTTTGAAAGAAAATAGACAGGGCCGAAATCTGGACCTTAATGGAACCCAATTTTAGGCCCAAAGTCACTCCCGCCTGTAGGAAGTGAAGGAAACGGCTAAGCTGGAATTCCTCCGAGGGGGCATTCCTGGCCTCACACCAAGCAACATATTTTCGCCTTATACTGTGATAATGGTTAGCCGTCGCGTCCCACCTAGCCTTTATCAGCGTAGGAATAACCTCATGCGGAATGCCTTTTTCTGCTAGGATCCGGCGTTCAAACGCCATGCCGTCAAACGCAGCCGCGGTAAGTCTTGGAACAGACAGGGCCCCTGCTGCAAGCAACAAGTCCTGTCTTAGAGGCAGAGGCCATGGGTCCTCTGTGAGCATTTCTTGCAGATCTGGATACCAAGTCCTTCTTAGCCAATCCGGAACAATGAGTATTGTTCTCACTCCTCTTTTTCTTATGATTCTCAGCACCTTCGGTATGAGAGGAAGAGGAGGAAATACATAAACCGACTGGAACACCCACGGTGTCACTAGTGCGCCTACAGCTATCGCCTGAGGGTCTCTTGACATGGCGCAATACCTCTGTAGCTTTTTGTTGAGGCGGGATGCCATCATGTCCACCTGTGGCAGTTCCCACCGACTTGCAATCTGCGCGAAGACTTCTTGATGAAGTCCCCACTCTCCCGGGTGGAGGTCGTGCCTGCTGAGGAAGTCTGCTTCCCAGTTGTCCACTCCCGGAATGAACATTGCTGACAGTGCGCTTACGTGATTCTCCGCCCAGCGAAGAATTCTGGTGGCTTCCGCCATCGCCACCCTGCTCCTTGTGCCGCCTTGGCGGTTTACATGAGCCACTGCGGTGATGTTGTCTGACTGAATCAGAACTGATTGGTCGCGAAGCAGGGTCTCCGCTTGACGTAGGGCGTTGTATATGGCCCTTAGTTCCAGGATGTTGATGTGAAGGCAAGTCTCATGACTTGACCACAGACCTTGGAAATTTCTTCCCTGTGTAACTGCCCCCCACCCTCGGAGGCTTGCATCCGTGGTCACCAGGACCCAGTCCTGAATGCCGAATCTGCGGCCCTCGAGAAGGTGAGCACTCTGCAGCCACCACAGGAGAGACACCCTGGCGCTGGGGGATAGGGTGATCAGCCGATGCATCTGAAGATGTGATCCGGACCACTTGTCCAACAGATCCCATTGAAAGGTCCTCGCATGGAACCTGCCGAAGGGAATGGCCTCGTATGATGCCACCATCTTTCCCAGGACTCGCGTGCAGTGATGCACCGACACCTGTTTTGGTTTTAATAGGTCTCTGACCAGTGTCATGAGCTCCTGAGCCTTCTCCATCGGGAGATAAACCCTCTTCTGGTCTGTGTCCAGAATCATGCCCAGGAAGGGCAGACGAGTCGTAGGAATCAACTGCGACTTTGGAATATTTAGAATCCAGCCGTGCTGTTGTAACACTTCCCGAGAGCGTGCTACGCTGATCAGCAACTGCTCTCTGGACCTCGCCTTTATCGTCCAAGTATGGGATAATTGTGACCCCTTGCTTTCGCAGGAGCACCATCATTTCCGCCATTACCTTGGTAAATATTCTCGGTGCCATGGAGAGACCAAACTGCAACGTCTGGAATTGGTAATGACAATCCTGTACCACAAATCTGAGGTACGCCTGATGAGGTGGATAAATGGGGACATGAAGGTATGCATCCTTTATGTCCAGAGACACCAAAAAATCCCCCCCTTCCAGGCTTGCGATGACCGCTCTGAGCGATTCCATCTTGAACTTGAACCTTTTCAGGTATATATATTCAGGGATTTTAAATTCAATATGGGTCTGATCGAACCGTCCGGTTTCGGTACCACAAACATGGTCTTTCCTGGTTGAAGGAGGGGAACCTTGACCACCACCTGCTGAAGATACAATTTGTGAATTGCAGCTAACACTATTTCCCTCTCTAAAGAGGAAGCTGGTAGGGCCGATTTGAGGTATCGGTGAGGGGGAATCTCCTCGAATTCCAGCCTGTATCCCTGAGACACAATCTCTATTGCCCAGGGATCCACCTGGGAGTGAACCCACTTGTGGCTGAAATTTCGGAGAAGCGCCCCCACCGGGCCTAGCTCCGCCTGTGGAGCCCCAGCGTCATGCAGTGGATTTAGTGGAAGCCGGGGAGGACTTCTGTTCCTGGGAACTAGCTGTGTTGTGCAGCTTCTTTCCTCTGCCCCTGCCTCTGGCAAGAAAGGACGCACCTCGGACTTTCTTGCCTTTTTGTGAACGAAAGGACAGCATTTGGTAATACGGTGCTTTCTTAGGTTGTGAGGGAACATATGGCAAAAAATTTGACTTACCAGCAGTAGCTGTGGAGACCAGGTCCGAGAGACCCTCCCCAAACAATTCCTCACCCTTGTAAGGTAAAACCTCCATGTGCCTTTTTGAGTCGGCATCGCCTGTCCATTGCCGAGTCCACAGGACCCTTCTGGCAGAAATCGACATTGCATTTATTCTAGAGCCGAGTAGGCTAATGTCTCTTTGAGCATCTCTCATATATAGGACAGCGTCTTTTATATGCCCCAGGGTCATTAATATAGTATCCTTGTCCAAGGTATCAAGTTCCTCAGATAAGTATCCGTCCATGCTGCTACAACACTACACACCCAGGCCGACGCAATTGCCGGCATTAGTAAGGTACCTGAATGTGTATAAATGGACTTCAGGGTACCCTCTTACTTTCTGTCCGCAGCATTTTTTAGGGTGGCCGTATCCTGTGACGGCAGGGCTACCCTCTTGGATAAGCGTGTTAGAGCTTTGTCCACCCTAGGGGAGGATTCCCAGAGTAACCTGTCCGTTGGCAGGAAAGGATACGCCATAAGCATCCGTTTGGAAATCTGCAGTTTTGTATCTGGAGATTCCCAAGCCTTTTCACATAACTCATTTAGCTCATGGGAAGGGGGAAAGGTCACCACCTGCCTTTTTTCCCCATACATATGAACCCTCTTGTCAGGGACTGGGGTTTCCTCTGTCATGTGCAACACCTCCTTCATTGCTATAATCATATAACGGATGGCTTTAGCCAATTTAGGCTGTAACTTTGCATCATCGTAATCGACACTGGAGTCAGAATCCGTGTCGGTATCTGTGTCAACAATTTGGGATAGTGGGCGCTTCTGAGACCCTGACGGCCTCTGCGACATAGGATCAGGCATGGGCTGAGACCCCGACTGTCCTAAGGTTTCAGCTTTATCCAACCTTTTATGCAAGGAAACACATTATCATTTAAAACCTTCCACATATCCATCCAATCAGGTGTCGGCGCCGTCGGCGGAGACACCACATTCATTTGCTCCCGCTCTGCTTCCACATAGCCTTCCTCGTCAAACATGTCGACACAAGCGTACCGACACACCACACACACAGGGGATGCTCTTTTTGAAGACAGTTCCCCCACAAGGCCCTTTGGAGAGACAGAGAGAGAGTATGCCAGCACACACCCCAGCGCTATATGTCCCAGGAATCACACAGTCACTTAGTGTTAACCCAGTAGCTGCTGTATTATATGTTTTTGCGCCTAATTTATGTGCCCCCCCCCCTCTCTTTTTACCCTCTTCTACCGTGAATCTGCAGGGGAGAGCCTGGGGAGCTTCCTCTCAGCGGAGCTGTGGAGAAAAAATGGCGCTGGTGAGTGCTGAGGAAGAAGCCCCGCCCCCTCAGCGGCGGGCTTCTGTCCCGCGTTTCTATACAATATAATGGCGGGGGCTCATGCATATATACAGTGCCCAACTGTATATATGCCCAACTTTTGCCAAGAGGTCCTAATTGCTGCCCAGGGCGCCCCCCCCCTGCACCGTACAGTGACCGGAGTATGTGGGTGTAGTGTGGGAGCAATGGCGCACAGCTGCAGTGCTGTGCGCTACCTCAGTTTGAAGACTGGCGTCTTCTGCCGACGATTTTGAAGTCTTCTTGCTTCTTTCACCCGGCTTCTGTCTTCCGGCTCTGCGAGGGGGACGGCGGCGCGGCTACGGGATCGGACGACAAAGGGTGAGATCCTGTGTACGATCCCTCTGGAGCTAATGGTGTCCAGTAGCCTAAGAAGCAGGACCTAGCTTCAGAGAGTAGGGCTGCTTCTCTCCCCTCAGTCCCACGATGCAGGGAGTCTGTTGCCAGCAGATCTCCCTGAAAATAAAAAACCTAACAAAATACTTTCTTATAGCAAGCTCAGGAGAGCTCACTGAACAGCACCCAGCTCGTCCGGGCACAGATTCAAACTGAGGTCTGGAGGAGGGACATAGAGGGAGGAGCCAGAGCACACCAGAATCCAAATTCTTTCTTAAAGTGCCCTGTCTCCTGCGGAGCCCGTCTATTCCCCATGGTCCTTACAGAGTCCCCAGCATCCACTAGGACGTTAGAGAAAATTTAATAGTTTTTTTTTTTTTAGAAGATTTTATTTGGGAAATTGCCTATTGTTATTCTTTCTCCACATTTTGGCCAAAGCATAGGAGATGATTTGACTGTAAACTAGCTTATTTATTTCATTAATCATGTATACAAATTCAACAAGCTGTGACAAGCACATAACCAGTTTAGTCGAGAGATGCTGTCATTCTCTCCAGCCAGGAGACACAGTAATGAGTGTGTATGCACCTTCAGTATTAGAAATACAGAATATATTTTTTAATGCATTGTACACATCTTCCATAAATGTAAGATTAGAAATAAATTTGGTTGCATACCCAATAAACATCATAGATACTTGAGAGGGGTTTTGTACCCTATAGTTGTTTTCAGCAAACACTGTCAGATTGATGATTTTGTATGTAACAATGGGTCACCTTAAACCATTCACCTCCCCATATTTAATATTGTTGATCTGAGTAGATTGAAAATACCTTATCTGAATGTTGCTGCCAGCTCCGCTGTCCCATTTCCTGGTGTCCGATAGATGATACAGAATATGTTAACAGGACATATGTAAGACGGAAAAAAGAAGTTAGGTGTGACTTTAAGATAAACAATAAATTATACAGATTGATTTAATGCTTCACACAGAAAGATACTTTTGTTAATACAAATTAAGCAAGCTGCCTTGGAAATTTCACAGATTATAATTTAAAGTACATACATTATAATGCAAGTTTAGTAGCCAACATCACACTTGAGTATATTTTTAGAAATGAATGTCCAGCAACATTGGGAGGACTATGTGACAGAGAGATATTTGTCATGCCCATTGAAGAAATGTATTTCCTCCATCACTGACCTACTCTTTTGCCTCATTGTGGGAAGAACACTGACTACTGTTCTGTTCAAACGTCCTTGAACTCTCCTCTGAAGAATATGTGATTGTAATCATACATACCTAATCTCACAATGTTTTGGGCAGTCCCCCCTGGAACTTCAGAATAGTGGGTTTCTCTCTTGCATCTCATTCCATTCCTAGTGAAGTGAGCAGGATAGGGAGATAATACAGCGAAACACGGATCAGTAAAGAGGGGTTGGTGCAAATATGACGTGAGTCAATGAGAATCATGTCATTTTAGCCCTACCCCCTCCATGTACCTGCAATTCACTGAATTTGCTGCAATGGAACCTAATGACATGAAGCGTCAGGCCATATGCATGGAGTGGCCACTGGTAACTCCTCTGATTGTAATGCTTTCATCTTGTGCCACAAAACCTTAATTTCTAGTCAAATCGAATGAGGCTAGCCTCCATTTGTCCTGGTGTGCCTCCTGCCTATATTGCTTGTATTTGTGGATAAGAAGATGCAGTTTGTTTTCTTCAGTCTTGCCACTGCTGTTAGATGAATTTGACTGTCTACCTGAGCCCTTTCCAGTTTATATTGAGTAATGGTGTTCTTTTGTAGTTCTTCTGAGAATGGGCCAAAATTGGTACTTTGGTAGTGAAGAACATTCCCAGCACAACCAGATATGTCCATTGAAGGAGCTGCTTTTGTTTGCAATGTCTTTGCTTTTTCTCCATTCTCTGTGAACCTAAGCCTTGTTATGAATCTATAATTTCTACACAAAACTTTTTTGTTGTGGATAGGATTAGTTGACAATTCTCACAATATACCATCCATGTTCATTGAGGGTTGCACTCACCTTTGCTATGTGCTTCTATATGTATAGCTATGCCTTATACTAGAATATGATCCATGAAACAGTAAAACAGTCCTGAATCTCTGAAGTTCAACTATTATGCCTAGAACAATGGTAATTATGTGAGGGGCTGTAGAAAGACCAACTGGGGACTTTGTAAACTGGAAATCCTGACCCAAAGTGCAGAATATGCTCTCCTTGCAGCTTCTGGCAATATATTGGCTCTGGATGGAAATCAATGTATTGTGCTTCCTGATTTCTCACCCATACCCTCAGCGCTCTCTTGAATAAGGTGGTAAAGCTAGTTAATGTTCCTGATCACACGCGCTATTTCTTCAAACACTTCTCTGTCTTCCATAGTATCCTTAAGGATTTGCATTGAAGAGACTCTCCTTTAGCACTGGCATGCGCGTATCTTCCTATATTAGCATAGTTCAACTGATGTTTTTAATTGGTGTTAATAATAAAAGGATTTTAATTGCCTACCGGTAAATCCTTTTTTCGTAGTCCGTAGAGGATGCTGGGGTCCACATTAATACCATGGAGTACAGACGGGTCCATTAGGAGTCACAGGCACTTTAAGAGTTTGAGAGTGTGGGCTGGCTCCTCCCTCTATGCCCCTCCTACCAGACTCAGTCTAGAAACTTTGCCCGAAGAGACGAACAACTTCGAGAGAAGGATTTTACAGATAGTGGCGAGATTCACACCAGCTCACACATACAAGGCAAACCAAGCTAACCAGCTTGAAAATCAGCAACGGCTGAACAAGATTACTTAACCAAGTAACAAAACAGTACTCAACCAAGAACAAAGCATTACTGAATCAAGTAACCACTGCAGGATAACAAAGCGCTGGGTGGGGGTCCAGCATCCTCTACGGACTACGAGAAAAGGATTTACCGGTAGGTAATTAAAATCCTATTTTCTCTTATGTCCTAGAGGATGCTGGGGTCCACATTAGTACCATGGGGATGTACCAAAGCTCCCAGAACGGGATAAAGAGCGCGGAGGCTCCTGCAGAACTGATTGTCCAAACTTTAGGTCCTCAGAGGCCAAAGTATCGAACCTGTAGAACTTAGCAAACATGTTAGACCCAAACCAAGTCGACCTCGACCCAGACCAGACCCAGACCAAGCTGCTCGGTGAAGCTGTAAAGCCGAGACACCCCGGGCAGCCGCCCAGGAAGAACCCACCTTACGAGTAGAGTGGGCCTTAACAGATTTTGGACACGGCACTCCTGCCGTAGAATATGCATGCTGGATAGTGAACCTCATCCAGCGAGAGATCATCTGTTTAGAAGCAGGACACCCAAGTTTCTTGGGATCATACCGGACAGAGAGTCCGATTTTCTGTGACGAGCAGTACTCTTCACATAGATTTTTAGAGCCCTTACAACATCCAAGGACTTTGATGGAATTGAGGAGTCAGTAGTAACTGGTACCACAATAGGTTGGTTGATATGAAAAGCCGACACAACCTTCGGAAGGAACTGCTGGCGCGTCCGAAGCTCAGCTCTATCTTCATGGAAGATCAAATATGGTCTTTTACAAGACAAAGCCCCCAACTCCGACACACGTCGAGCAGAAGTTAAGGCCAACAAGTGACTGCCTTCCACGTGAGAAATTTTACTTCAACCTCCTGTAGAGGCGCAAACCAATCCGAATGGAGGAACTGTAACACTATGTTAAGATCCCAGGGTGCCGTAGCCGGCACAAAGGGAGGCTGGATGTGCAGAACCTCTTTCAGAAAAGTCTGAACCTCAGGGAGGGAAGCCAGCTGTTTCTGGAAGAAAATGGATAAGGCCGAAATCTATACCTTTAAGGATCCCAACCTCAGGCCCATATACACACCTGCTTGCAGGAAGAGGAGAAACCGTCCTAGTTGAAACTCCACCGTAGGAAACGTCTTGTGTTCACACCAAGACACATACTTTTTCCAAATGCGATGGTAATGTTTAGACGTTACTCCTTTCCTAGCCTGTATTGTTCGAAATGCCCTTCCGAGCTAATATCTGGCGTTCAACTTCCATGCTGTCAAAAGTAGCCGCGGTAAGTCTTGGTAAGCAAACAGCCCCTGTTGCAGTAGGTCATCCCGAAGAGGAAGATGCCTCGGATCTTCCAACAGAAGAACCAGAAGATCCGCGTACCAAGCCCTTCTTGGCCAGTCCAGAGCAATGAGAATTGCCTGAACTCATGTTCTCCTTATGAGTTTTAGAACTCTTGGAATGAGTAGAAGTGGAGGAAACACATATACCGACTGGAACACCCACGGATTCATTAGGGTGTCCACCGCCACGGCTTGCGGCCCCCTTGACCTGGAACAATACCTCCGAAGCTTCTTATTGAGACGGGAGGCCATCATGTCTATTTGAGGTACACCCCAAAGATCTGTCACCTCCGTGAACACCTCCGGATGGAGGCCCCACTCTCCTTGATGGAGATCATGTCTGCTGATGAAGTCCACTTCCCAGTTGTCTACTCCCGGAATGAAGATTGCTGATAGCGCCAATACTTGTTTTACTGCGCAGAGGATGATTGTTACCTCTGACATTGCAGCTCTGCTCTTCGTTCTGACCTGTCTGTTTATGTAGGCCACCGTTGTTACATTGTCCGACTGCACTTGAAAGGCTCGATCTCGCAGAAGATGAGTCGCTTAGAGAAGACCATTGTAGACGGCTCTTAGTTCCAGAATGTTTATTGGAATACTGGATTCCAGTTTTGACCACCTTCCTTGGAAGGTTTCCCCTTGGGTGACTGCACCCCAGCCCCGGAGACTTGCATCCGTGGTTAGAAGGATCCAGTCCTGAATCCCGAACCTGTGGCCCTCCAGAAGGTGAGGCATTTGCAGCCACCAGAGAAGTGAAATTCTGACTTTCGGCAACAGACGTATCCTCTGGTGCATGTGTAGGTGAGATCCCGACCACTTGTCCAGGAGATCCAGTTGGAAGGATCGAGCATGAAACCTTCCGTACTGTAGAGCCTCATAGGAGGCAACCATCTTCCCCAAAGGTGAATGCACTAATGAACCGATACCTGGGTTGGCTTCAGGACATTCCGGACCATTGCTTGAATCAATAACGCTTTCTCCTGCGGCAGAAACACCCTCTGCAGTGTTGAGGATCATCCCCAGAAAAGACAATCTCCTTGTCGGCTCCAAATGTGACTTCGGAAGATTCAGGATCCAACTGTGTTCCCTGAGCAGATGAGTCGTGAGAACAATGGACTGTAACAGCATCTCCCTGGATGATGCCTTTATCAACAGATCGTCTAGATATGGGATTATGTTCACCCCCTGCCTGCGGAGGAGAACCATCATTTCTGCCATCACCTTGGTGAACACCCTCGGTGCCGTGGAGAGGCAAAATGGCAGCGCCTGAAATTGATAGTGACTGTCTAACAGTGCAAATCTGAGATAAGCCTGGTGCGACTGCCAAATCGGAATGTGGAGGTATGCATTCTTGATATCCAGGGATACCAGAAACTCTCCCTCCTCCAGACCTGAAATCACTGCTCTCAGAGACTCCATTTTGAATTTGAACTCCCTTAGATAAGGAATAACGACTAAGTTTAAAATCGGTCTGACCGAACCATCCGGTTTCGGTACCACGAAAAGGTTTGAATAATAACCCTTGTTTTGCATATGAGGTGGAACCTGTCTGGTCTTCGTGTAGCAGAGGGAAGGAACGGAGACTTACCCGCGGTTGCCGTGGAAATCCATGCATCCAACGCTTCCCCAAATAGAGCCTGACCTGTATAGGGTAGGTTCTCCACATTTCTCCTGGATTCCGCTTCTGCGGACCATTGGCGTAGCCAGACTCCCCTGCGAGCAACATGGAAGATATCCGTGCAGTCAACGTACCCAGGTCCTTCATGGATTCCACCATGAACCCCGCAGAATCCTGTATGTTACGTAAAAACAATTCAATGTCACGTCTACCCATTGTATCCAAATCCCCTAGCAATGTGCCTGACCACTTTACTATGGCTTTAGAAATCCATGCACAGGCAATAGTGGGCCTTAACGCGACCCCTGAAGCAGTGTATAAGGATTTGAGCGCAGTGTCAATCTTACGACCAGCCGGTTCTTTTAACGCGGTAGATCCAGGGACACATAAAACCACCATTTTGACAGTCTGGAGACTGATGAGTCAACTACTGTATGGGTAGGTCTTCCCATTTTTTTTCTATTCTCCTCCGGGAAGGGAAAAGCAACCAGAACCCTTTTGGGAATTTTTTCTCCGGGATTTCCCGGGATTTTTGAAATATAGTGTTTAATTCTGTAGACGCAGGGAAGGTCAGCGAGGCTTTCATATTGTCTGTGAAGTAAGCCTCCTCAACCTGCTCAGGTGGTAGATCAGTAATGTTTAACACATCTCTAATGGCCTCAATCATGAGCTGCACCCCCTTTGTAAGGGATGCCGCCCCCTCAGCACATCCCCATCACCGTCTGCTGTATAAGAGTCGGTATCCGTGTCATCTTGCATAATCTGGGCAAGTGCACGTTTCTGTGGGAACATGCTAGGGGATTTTGCCGGAATAGGAACAGAATCTGACCAAACTGCCATAAAGTTCTTTAACACCTGAGTTTCAGTCTCAGTATGTGCTACCCTAGTACAAATCTGAGAGATCATTCCCTTAATGGAGGACAACCACTCAGGCTCAATAATAGGGATCTGAGACGAGACATTACATTCCTGTGTACATGGAATGGATTTTTCCAGAGAGGAAACATCCTCTGCAGCATATGACACAGAGTCCCCAGACATGGCTATGGGAGATAATAAACACCCACACACACAGGGAAATGTCAGACACAGTTTCCCCCCAAGTATGCCACAGAGAGACACAGAGATTGGAGCCAACCCACACACAGCGCTTTCTGAGGTAGAAAAAATAAAACTACCAGCGCTATCTGTGTACCTTAATAGACTACACAGACTTAACACAACCTCCCCCCCTTCTACAAACCGCTGCTACCGCACAGGATAGCTGGAGTTGTTTGGAGGGACAGCTCTTCCTGTCAGCGTCTGTGTACAGGAACTGCAAGCAGGAAAATGGTGCTGAACGCTGCTGGGTCCGCTCTGAGGAGAAGCTCCGCCCCTGAACATGGCTATGCTTCCCGCTCTTCACTTTTTTTATACTGGCCTGAGGATTATCGCTGGCAGCGTTACCGAGGTCCCTGACATCGATGTGACCAGTGTAGGGTAATGGCGCCCCTCACAGTGCCGCTCTATGTACCGCTGAGCCACGAAGCGCAGTTAGTACTGAGCTCCCACCCTGTTGCCGCCATCTTCACACCGGCTCCCCGCTTGCCAGGGGGGCCGGTAACTTACTCGCCACCAAAATCTTCTGGCTCTGTAAGGGGGTGGCGGCATGTTGCGGGTCTGAGCGGTCGCCTGGGGCGGCTAGCGATCAGCACCCTCAGCAGCTAATGTCCTGTCAGCAGAGATAGTGGCTCAAAAACCCCTCAGGGCGGACACTACTCCCCCCCTTAGTCCCACGAAGCAGAGAGGCTGTGACTATACTAACTCTTAGAAAAAAAAAAAACCAAAGAAGCTCTAGGAGCTCCCCTAGCTGTGACCGGCTCCTCCGGGCACATTTTCTAAACTGAGTCTGGTAGGAGGGGCATAGAGGGAGGAGCCAGCCCACACTCTCGAACTCTTAAAGTGCCAGTGGCTCCCAGTGGACCCGTCTATACCCCATAGCGGGCACAAGAACCCGGCGTCCAAAGGAAGCATCCTGGGAAGCGGCAGTATCGAAGGCATAGAACCTTATGAACGTGTTCCCTGAGGACCACGTAGCCGCCTTGCACAATTGATCAAGGGTCGCACCACGTTGGGCCGCCCAAGAAGGTCCAACAGACCGAGTAGAATGGGCCGTAATGTGAGCAGGAGCTGACAGACCAGCCCTCACATAAGCATGTACAATCACCATTCTAATCCATCTGGCCAGGGTCTGCTTGTGAGCAGGCCAGCCACGTTTGTGAAATCCAAACAATCAGAGAGAATCAGATTTTCGAATAGAAGCAGTTCTCTTCACATAGATATGGAGAGCCCGTACCACATCCAAAGACCGCTCTTTTGGGAGACAAATCAGGAGAGACAAAGGACGGAACCACAATCTCCTGATTAAGGTGGAACGCAGAAACCACCTTAGGTAAATATCCGGGACAAGTCCTAAGAACTGCCCGGTCACGGTGAAAAATCAGATATGGGGAACTACAAGACAAGGCCCCCAGATCCGACACTCTTCTAGCAGAGGCAATAGCCAGCAAGAACACCACCTTAAGGGAAAGCCACTTAACATCAGCTGAACCAAGAGGTTCAAATGGAGGCTCCTGCAACGCCTCCAAAACCACCGACAAGTCCCAAGGAGCCACAGACGGGAGGTTGGATACGCAACACACCCTGAGTGAAAGTATGAACATCAGGTAAAGTCGCAATTTTTCTCTGAAACCACACCGACAAGGCAGAAATATGAACCTTGAGGGAGGCCAGACGCAGGCCTAAATCTAGGCCTTGCTGCAGAAAAGCCAAAAGTTTGGCTGTACTAAACTTGGAAGCGTCATAATTGTTAGATGCGCACCAAACAAAGTAGGAATGCCAAAACCCTATAATAAATCCGAGCAGAAGCCGGTTTCCGGGCCCGCAACATAGTTTTAATGACCTCTTCAGAAAAACCCTTAGCCCTCAAGACGGAAGCTTCAAGAGCCACGCCGTCAAAGATAGCCGGGCTAGGTCCTGGTAGACACAGGGGCCCTGAACGAGGAGGTCTGGGCGTTGTGGAAGTAGAAGTGGATGGTCCGACGATAGGCCTTGCAGGTCTGAGAATCAGTGCCGTCTGGGCCACGCCGAAGATGAAAAGCAGATTTCCTTTTTCTTGCTTGAACTTCCGAATTACCCTGGGCAGGAGTGACAACGGAGGGAACACGTACGGCAGCCGAAACGTCCACGGCACTGCCAGCGCATCCACGAATGCTGCTTGAGGATCCCTTGTCCTTGCTCCGAAGACCGGAACCTTGTGATTGTGTCGAGACGCCATCAGATCTACATCTGGAAGACCCCACTTTTCCACTAGGAGTTGAAACACTTCTGTATGGAGGACCCACTCGCCGGCATGTACGTCCTGACGACTGAGAAAGCCCTCTTCCCAATTCAGGACTCCCGGAATGAATATTGCCGATATGGCCGGTAGATGGTGTTCCGCCCAACGTAGAATCCGTTAGACTTCCTTCATTGCCAAACGGCTTTGAGTGCCGCTTGATGATTTATGTAAGCCACTGTGGTGGCGTTGTCAGACTGTACTTGAACAGGACGGTTCTGAATTAAATGCTGGGCCAGGATCAACGCATTGCAGACCACCCGCAATTCCAGAATGTTGATCGAGAGGAGAGATTCCTCCTTGGTCCACCGACCCTGAAGGGAGTGCTGCTCCAGCACCGCGCCCCAACCTCTTAGACTGGCATCTGTCGTCAACAGGACCCAGTTGGATATCCAGAAGGGACGACCCCTGCACAATTGTCGGTCCCGGAGCCACCAAAGCAGCGGCAGACGGACCTCCGGAGTCAATAAGATCATGTGAGATCTGATCCAGTGAGGAAGGCTGTCCCACTTGGCTAGAATCAGCCTCTGGAGGGGGCGAGAGTGGAATTGAGCATACTCCACCATGTCGAATGCTGATACCATGAGGCCCAGCACCTGCATTGCCGAATGTATCGACACTTGCGGACGAGAAAGAAAGCAACAAATCCTGTCCTGAAGCTTCAGGACTTTCTCCTGAGACAAGAACAACCTCTGGTTGTGAGTGTCCAACAGCGCTCCCAGGTGCACCATGCTCTGAGCAGGGACCAGGGAGGATTTTTTCCAGTTGATGAGCCACCCGTGGGCTTGTAGAAACCAGACCGTCATATCCAGATGACGCAGGAGAAGATCTGGGGAATTTGCCAGGATTAACAAGTCGTCCAGATACGGCAGTATCCTGACCCCTTGACGGCGGAGTACCACAGTCATCACCGCCATAACTTTGGTGAAGACTCGCGGAGCCGTTGTTAAACCAAAAGGTAATGCCCGAAACTGGTAAGGGATGTTGCCAATAGAAAACCTCAGGTATTGTTGATGTGACACTGCTATAGGAATATGCAGGTAAGCATCCTGTATGTCCAGGGAGACCATGTAGTCCCCAGGTTCCAAGGCCAGAACTATAGAGCGAAGAGTTTCCATACGGAACTTGGAAATCTTCACAAACCTGTTCAATGCCTTGAGGTTGAGAATGGGCCGGGAGGACCCATTCGGTTTCGGGACTAGAAACCGCGGAGAATAGTACCCCCGGCCCCTCTGAGCAAGAGGCACTTGTACTACGACTCCTGTATGCAGGAGGGTCTGTACCACTAAGTGAAGAGTTTTTCCTTTGTCTGGTCCGACGGGACGTCTGTCTGGCAAAATCGATGAGGGGGTCGGTTTTTGAAGGCTATGGCGTAACCTCGAGTGACGACATCCTCCGATGCTGCCCTTGATGTCTTCACTTTTTACCTCATAAAAAACTTTTCTTAGGGCTGCTTGGAGCAGCCCCTCTGTTAAGTGCCTGCTTACTGCAGCACCAACTAACAAAACTGAGCTCCCGTGCTGGGAGGCGGGGTGATATAGGAGGCGGTGCTGTGCATTCTGGGAACAGTCAAAGCTTTGAGCCTGTTGGTGCCTCGGATCAAGATCCTATTCTACACCCCATTGTCCAATCCTTGTGGAGCCCAGTGTACCCCGCAGCAGAAATTGAAATTTCATCGTCAAACTCCGTGGTTGATGAATAAGAAGATGTTCTGCTTCCAGTCCTAACCGTAACAGAAAACTTTAAACTTTGGAGACTACTCACAATTCAATGCTGAATATGTTCTATTTTACCCATAAAGACATTGAAGTGCTACTTTGTCTTTTCAGTTAATGCCCTAGCTTCCTCCTCAGTAGTGGAGATCATCATGTGCTTCTTAGGAAGTTCATTTGGGTGGGAGAACAAACTCTGTTTAAACCACTGCTATAGCGGTGCCACCTTTGGAGATGCAACAGATCTACTCTGAATCGTACATGGTAGCCAAAACTCCCTGCAGCTTTCTCAATTTCCTTTAATTTATATTGAAGAGGGCTGTATGGATTGAGTCCTTCAGTTTGCATTAGCATAGGGGGTCATTCCGAGTTGTTCGCTCGTTATTTTTTTCTCGCAACGGAGCGATTAGTCGCTAATGCGCATGCGCAATGTCCGCAGTGCGACTGCGCCAAGTAAATTTGCTATGCAGTTAGGTATTTTACTCACGGCATTACGAGGTTTTTTCTTCGTTCTGGTGATCGAATGTGATTGACAGGAAGCGGGTGTTTCTGGGCGGAAACAGGCCGTTTTATGGGTGTGTGCGAAAAAAACGCTACCGTTTCTGGGAAAAACGCGGGAGTGGCTGGAGAAACGGAGGAGTGTCTGGGCGAACGCTGGGTGTGTTTGTGACGTCAAACCAGGAACGAAACTGACTGAACTGATCGCAGATGCCGAGTAAGTCTGGAGCTACTCAGAAACTGCTAAGAAGTGTCTATTCGCAATTCTGCTAATCTTTCGTTCGCAATTTTGATCAGCTAAGATTCACTCCCAGTAGGCGGCGGCTTAGCGTGTGCAAAGCTGCTAAAAGCAGCTTGCGAGCGAACAACTCGGAATGACCCCCATAGTCGGCTTCTGTTATTAGACAATCCATCAGTATATGTTAGTATACAGGGGTCAGGTGTGGAGGAGAATTTCTTTAGCCTAAACAGAATCACAAAGCAGGAGATTATTGTAGATAATGCTTTTATTACACTTACTGCATCTGTGTACGGAAAAATTGACAGAGAAGTATTTTATATTGTACATCAGTACCGTAATAATCTCAAGTTCTGATGCTGCCATGGTAACAGTGCATCATTTAAGAGCTCAGAACATGTTGTTGTAATTTGTAATAAGCATGAAGAAGAGCAGACTCCGTTGTATTATGACACATCCATTTAAGATTGCAATCAGCTTTTAGAGTTAACAAACACACTGGTTCTTTAGTTGTTACTGTGGTAGAGAGCTAGAATGTCATGCCTAACTTATACAGTAGTTTCTATATATGCTCACAGTGGAAAAAATAGGATTTTAATACCTACCGGTAAATCCTTTTCTCTTAGTCCGTAGAGGATGCTGGGGTCATCATAGAACCATGGGGTATAGACGGGATCCGCAGGAGACACGGGCACTTTAAGACTTTGAAAGGGTGTGAACTGGCTCCTCCCTCTATGCCCCTCCTCCAGACTCCAGTTATAGGAACTGTGCCCAGGGAGACGGACATTTCGAGGAAAGGATTTATTGTTAAACTAAGGTGAGATTCATACCAGCTCACACCTCATGCATGCCGCACAACATGGCATCAACAGAACACAAGCCAACGGCATGAACAATTTCAGCAACAGGCTGACTATAAACGTAACACAACATGTGTGTAACCACAACTAATAACTGCAGATACAGTACGCACTGGGACGGGCGCCCAGCATCTTCTAAGGACTAAGAGAAAAGGATTAACCGGTAGGTATTAAAATCCTATTTTCTCATACGTCCTAGAGGATGCTGGGGTCATCATAGAACCATGGGGTTATACCAAAGCTGTAGAACGGGCGGGAGAGAGCGGACGACTCTGTAGCACCGATTGACCAAACTTAAGGTCTTCATAGGCCAAGGTGTCAAACTTGTAGAATTTTGCAAATGTGTTTGACCCCGACCAAGTAGCTGCTCTGCAAAACTGGAATGCCGAGACCCCCCGGGCAGCCGCCCAGGATGAGCCCACCTTTCTAGTAGAATGGGCTTTTAACGATTCCGGTAACGGCAATCCAGCCATGAAATGAGCGTGCTGAATCGTGTTACAGATCCAGCGTGCAATGGTCTGCTTGGAAGCAGGACACCCCACCTTGTTGGGAGCATACAGGACAAACAGAGCCTCTGTTTTCCTAATCTGAGCCGTTCTGGCGACGTAAATCTTCAAAGCTCTGACCACATCCAGAGATTTTGACTCAGCGAAGGCGTCAGCAGCCACAGGCACCACAATAGGTTGGTTCATGTGGAAAGAGGAAACCACTTTCGGTAGAAATTGTTGACGTGTCCTCAATTCAGCTCTATCTTCATGGAAGATCAAATAAGGGCTCTTGTGAGAAAAGGCCGCTAACTCAGACACCTGCCTTGCAGATGCCAAGGCCAACAGGATGACCACTTTCCAAGTGAGGAATTTCAACTCCACCTTTCGTAAAAGGTTCAAACCAATGTGATTGAAGGAACTGCAACACCACATTAAGGTCCCATGGTGCCACTGGAGGCACAAATGGAGGTTGAATGTGCGACACGCCTTTCACGAAAGTCTGAACTTCTGGAAGGGAGGCCAATTGTTTCTGAAAGAAAACCGATAAGGCCGAAATCTGTGCCTTAATTGAGCCCAATTTTAGGCCCGCATCCACACCTGCTTGTAGAAAATGGAGAAAACGTCCTAAGGATAAGATACCGTAATTCTTTTGGGAATCTGACATTTTTTGTCAGGAGCTTCCCAGAGTTTTTCAAATAACGTGTTCAGTTCATGAGAGGGAGGAAACGTTACCTCAGGTTTCCTTTCCTTATATATACAGACCCTTTTATCAGGGACAGCCGGGTCCTCAGTGATATGTAGTACCTCTTTAACCGCCACAATCATGTACTGA
The DNA here is from genome assembly GCF_028390025.1 of Pseudophryne corroboree. Classification (NCBI taxonomy): domain Eukaryota; kingdom Metazoa; phylum Chordata; class Amphibia; order Anura; family Myobatrachidae; genus Pseudophryne; species Pseudophryne corroboree. The sequence continues at coordinate 532,157,258 of NC_086449.1, read as the reverse complement.
ATGCTTTTTGCCAATTCTGGATCTAATCTGGACTCGCTATAGTCGACACTGGAATCAGAATCTGTGTCGGTATCAGTGTCTGCCAAATGGGCCAGCGTACATTTCTGTGACCCTGAGGGGACCTGACTTTGCAATGACATGTCTTCTACAGATTTCTTCCATGGCTGGGTCTGAGACTCAGACTTATCTAGCCTCTTACTAATAAGAGCCACATTAGCATTCAAGGCGTTCAACACATTTATCTAATCCGGCGTCGGCGGTGCCGACAGGGTCACCCCCACAGCCTTTTGTGTCTCTAATACAGCCTCCTCCTGGGAAGAGCCTTCAGCCTCAGACATGTTGACACACGTGCACCAAACACCCCCAGACACACCGGGCATATAGGGGACAGACGCAAACTAAAGCCTGTCAGAGAGACACAGAGAGGAAGTGCCAGCTCACACCCCAGCGCCCAAACAGCGGTCCTGAAGCGCCCAATAAACGCCCCAGACCTATAGCGCTTTTTGTATAAAGTATATTGCTCCAAATTTAGCCAGTGCCGCCCCCCCCCCCCCCCCCCACGTTGTGCACCCTGATTATTTGTCAGTGTGAAGGAAGGACCAGCGTCTCTGCACCCTGATGGAGAGAAAATGGCGCCGAGTGAGCTGTGGGGACGAAGCTCCGCCTTCTTAATGGCGCGCTTCCGTCCCGCTTCTTGTATGATTAAACTGGCGGGGGTTTTGGGACAGTGCCGTGGCACTAATGTCCCCTCTTACCAGATGTCCACTGAGGATTTATTAGCTGCCCAGGCCGCCCCCCCCCCTCCCCTGCACCCTGTAGTGCTGCATGTATGTAGGAGCGTGGCATGCAGCGTCCGCGCGCTGCGGTACCTCAGATAAATGCCGTCACTGAAGTCTTCTTTTCTTCCTCTACTCACCTGTCTTCTGACTTCTGGCTCTGAAAGGGGGTGACGGCAGGCTGCGGGAGTGAGCACCTGGGCGTACCCAGCGATCAGCACCCTCAGGAGCTAATGGTGTCCTGTAGCCAGAAGCAGAGGCCTTGAACTTACTGGAAGTGGGTCATACTCCTCTCCCCTAAGCCCCACGAAGCAGGGAGACTGTTGCCAGCAGCCTCTCTGAACATAAAAAAACCTAACAAAAGTCTTTTTTCAGAGAAACTCAGTAGAGGTCCCTGCAGTGCGTCCAGTCTCACTGGGCACAATTCTAAAACTAAAACTGGAGTCTGGAGGAGGGGCATAGAGGGAGGAGCCAGTTCACACTCTTTCAAAGTCTTAAAGTGCCCATGTCTCCTGCGGATCCAGTCTATTCCCCATGGTTCTATGATGACCCCAGCATCCTCTAGGACGTATGAGAATAACACAAGTGCTGACTACTGTCCTTAGAGCAATAGAAAGTCTCATCAATATACAAACACATTTATTAATAATTAAAATATTCATCATCGTTTGTATGACAAATAGATATGTTACCACTTTCTATAAAACATAAAATTTGAATAAAATGTAATTTTTCAAGACATGGTAAAAGCACAATGTTTAAAACTAGACATATATTCATGAAGATGAATCAGAGACCAATCAGATCTACTGGCATCCTGAGGGGGCGTTTAGAGAGGACGTGCCCTGCTCCACATACACTAAGGGGAATGTGTAGCTCCACCCATGGGAAGTATCTAGAAAGTGGGGGGGAATAGAGACAGGTGCAAGAGGGAGTGAAAAGGGGATGGTCAGATAAACACAAACAAATATTGGGGGGGGATAACTCAATTATTGCCAATGGCTGTGATCTAGTTGGCATATATGAGGCACGGACAGTAGCCCCAAGATTGCATATTTTGTAATCACCCCTACATGGCTGCAAACAAAAATACACAATTTTGGGGAGAAATTTGGGAGCTGTAGCTGGCGCTTCAATGTCATTGCAATAGCATATTGCGACCATTGCTGGCTAATTGTCACTACTTGAATGGACCCCATGGAGTGGGAGAGGCAGCCAGGGGTGGACCGGTGAGCTAGGGGTGAGGGGAGACAAATGATCGGCTTGCAGTTGGTTGGATCTGTAATCACTTACCTTCTCATCTACTGGCCAGTCTCATTGCTGTTTTACTTCACATTCCTCCAGGCACGATAGGGTTCCTGTATGCAATCACAGTGCTTGATGCAGGTGAGGAAGGGAGAGGTTTGTGACATTACCCAATAGAAGTGGCACAGATGTTGGGGTGGGTCCACATGAGCACTGCAAACACTGCTGCTGTGTAAATGAGTAGCAACCTGCTGGTCACTTCCTGTTACCTCATTTTTCAATAGGCACCACACAGTACATGTTGTGTGGCCCCAGAAATTACAGTGCAGAATTTGTATGGTATTACAGGGGGTACATGTACATGAGGGAGTTTTGCTTATTAAGTTGGGGGCCTGAGAGGTCTTCCAATAGTCCAGGAGTCTCCTGGACATTGCGGGAGGGTAGGCAACTATGTTCTACAATGCAACAATATAGATGTATGAATTAGGACTGCACAAATATAGCAACAAAATTCAAGTATGGAGTTCTGAAGGAACTCCATACTTGAAACTAGGGACTTAATTAATGTACACTTGTGCCTCCAAAATTTTATTAGAACAATACAAAAGCATAGGTTACTTAGAATACGAAAGTGCCTCTGAATTTCTGCACAGATACTTTGGGCTGATATAGAGTTGGAGGCAAAGCATGAAAAAACGATTTTTATGGTAAGAACTTACCCTTGTTAAAACTCTTTCTGCGAGGTACACTGGGCTCCACAAGTCTGGACAATGGGGTGTAGAGTAGGATCTTGATCCGAGGCACCAACAGGCTCAAAGCTTTGACTGTTCCCAGAATGCACAGCGCCGCCTCCTCTATAACCCCGACTCCCAGCACAGGAGCTCAATTTAGTTAACCAGCCCAACGCAGTAGCAAGAAAAGATACGACAACGGTTAGAAGCCACATACACCACACTCTCACGACAAGAGAAGTGTCAGCGGCTAATGCCATATCAACCCAAAGAAGCTAAGTGCGTCAGGGTGGGCGCCTTGTGGAGCCCAGTGTACCTCGCAGACAGAGTTTTAACAAGGGTAAGTTCTTACCATAAAACTCGTTTTCTGCTGCGGGGTACACTGCGCTCCACAAGTCTGGACAATGGGGATGTCCTAAAGCAGTTCCTAATGGGAGGGGACGCACTGTAGCGGGCACAAGAACCCGGCGTCCAAAGGAAGCATCCTGGGAAGCGGCAGTATCGAAGGCATAGAACCTTATGAACGTGTTCCCGGAGGACCACGTAGCCGCCTTGCACAATTGGTCAAGGGTCGCACCACGTTGGGCCACCCAAGAAGGTCCAACAGACCGAGTAGAATGGGCCGTAATGTGAACAGGAGCTGACAGACCAGCCTTCACATAAGCATGCGCAATCACCATTCTAATCCACCTGGCCAGGGTCTGCTTGTGAGCAGGCCAGCCACGTTTGTGAAATCCAAACAAAACAAAGAGAGAATCAGACTTTCGAATAGAAGCAGTTCTCTTCACATAGATATGGAGAGCCCGTACCACATCCAAAGACCGCTCTTTGGGAGACAAATCAGGAGAGACAAAAGCTGGAACCACAATCTCCTGATTAAGGTGGAACGAAGAAACCACCTTAGGTAAATATCCGGGACGAGTCCTAAGAACCGCCCGGTCACGGTAAAATTAGATATGGGGAACTACAAGACAAGGCACCCAGATCCGACACTCTTCTAGCAGAGGCAATAGCCAGCAAGAACACCACCTTAAGGGAAAGCCACTTAAGGTCAGCTTGAACCAAGAGGTTCAAATGGAGGCTCCTGCAACGCCTCCAAAACCACCGACAAGCCCCAAGGAGCCACAGGCGGGACATAGGGAGGTTGAATACGCAACACACCCTGAGTGAAAGTATGAACATCAGGTAAAGTCGCAATTTTTCTCTGAAACCACACCGACAAGGCAGAAATATGATCCTTGAGGGAGGCCAGACGCAGGCCTAAATCTAGGCCCTGCTGTAGAAAAGCCAAAAGTTTGGCTGTACTAAACTTGGAAGCGTCATAATGGTTAGATGCGCACCAAAGTAGGAATGCCAGACCCGATGGTAAATCCGAGCAGAGGCCGGTTTCCGGGCCCGCAACATAGTTTTAATGACCTCTTCAGAAAAACCCTTAGCTCTTAAGACAGAAGCTTCAAGAGCCACGCCGTCAAAGACAGCCGGGCTAAGTCCTGGTAGACACAGGGGCCCTGAACGAGGAGGTCTGGGCGTTGTGGAAGTAGAAATGGACGCTCTGACGATAGGCCTTGCAGGTCTGAGAACCAGTGCCGTCTGGGCCACGCCGGAGCTATGAGAAGCAGATTTCCTTTGTCTTGCTTGAACTTCCGAATTACCCTGGGCAGGAGTGACACCGGAGGGAACACGTACGGCAGCCGAAACCTCCACGGCACTGCCAGCGCATCCACGAATACTGCTTGAGGATCCCTTGTCCTTGCTCCGAAGACCGGAACCTTGTGATTGTGTCGAGACGCCATCAGATCCACACATCTGGAAGACCCCACCTTTCCACGAGGAGTTGAAACACTTCTGGATGGAGGCCCCACTCGCCGGCATGCACGTCCTGACGACTGAGAAAGTCCGCTTCCCAATTCAGGACTCCCGGAATGAATATTGCCAATATTGCCGGTAGATGGCGTTCTGCCCAACGTAGAATCCGTGAGGCTTCCTTCATTGCCAAACGGCTTCGAGTGCCGCCTTGATGATTTATGTAAGCCACTGTGGTGGCGTTGTCCGACTGTACTTGAACAGGACGGTTCTGAATCAAATGCTGGGCTAGGTTCAACGCATCGAAGACCGCCCGCAATTCCAGAATGTTGATCGAGAGGAGAGATTCCTCCTTGGTCCACCGACCCTGCAAGGACTGCTGCTTCAGCACCGCGCCCCAACCTCTTAGACTGGCATCTGTCATCAACAGGACCCAGTTGGATATCCAGAAGGGACGGCCTCTGCACAATTGTCGGTCCAGGAGCCACCAGAGCAGCGACAGACGGACCTCCGGAGTCAAAGAGATCATGTGAGATCTGATCCGGTGAGGCAGGTCGTCCCACTTGGCTAGAATCAGCTTCTGGAGGGGGCAAGAATGGAATTGAGCATACTCCACCATGTCGAATGCTGACACCATGAGGCCCAGCACCTGCATTGCGGAATGTATCGACACTTGCGGACGAGAAAGGAAGCAACAAATCCTGTCCTGAAGCTTCAGGACTTTCTCCTGAGACAAGAACAACCTCTGGTTGTGAGTGTCCAACAGAGCTCCCAGATGCACCATGCTCTGAGCAGGGACCAGGGAGGATTTCTTCCAGTTGATGAGCCACCCGTGGGCTTGTAGAAACCAGACCGTCATATCCAGATGACGCAGGAGAAGATCTGGGGAATTTGCCAGGATTAACAAGTCGTCCAGATACGGCAGTATCCTGACCCCTTGACGGCGGAGTACCACCGTCATAACTTTGGTGAAGACTCGCGGAGCCGTTGTTAAACCAAAAGGTAACGCCCGAAACTAGTAATGGAGGTTGCCAATAGCGAACCTCAGGTATTGTTGATGTGACACTGCTATAGGAATATGCAGGTAAGCATCCTGTATGTCCAGGGAGACCATGTAGTCCCCAGGTTCCAAGGCCAGAACTATAGAGCGAAGGGTTTCCATACGGAACTTGGAAACCTTCACAAATTTGTTCAGTGCCTTGAGGTTGAGAATGGGCCGGGAGGACCCATTCGGTTTCGGGACTAGAAACAGCGGAGAATAGTACCCCCGGCCCCTCTGAGCAAGAGGCACCTGTACTACGACTCCTGTATCCAGGAGGGTCTGTACCACTGAATGCAGAGTGTTTGCCTTTGTCTGGTCCGACGGGACGTCTGTCTGGCAAAATCGATGAGGGGGTCGGTTTTTGAAGGCTATGGCGTAACCTCGAGTGACGACATCCCGTACCCAGGCATCTGAAGTGGTCTTCAACCATTCCTGGGTATACCCTAGAAGCCGGCCCCCCACCCTGGGATCCCCCAGGGGGAGGCCCGCCCCGTCATGCGGCAGGCTTATCGGTCTTGGCTGCTGGCTGACGGGCAGCCCAGGCTCTTTTGGGCTTCGGCTAACCAGGTTTGGAAGTGCGGGCCTGCTTATGGTACGCCTGACCTTTTGCTTTACCTGAAGGACGAAAGGGGCGAAAGGACGTGCCTTTGGCCTTCGACACAGAAGGAGCGGTATTAGGCAGACAGGCAGTTTTGGCAGTAGCCAAGTCAGCCACAATCTTATTTAAGTCCTCCCCAAACAGAATATCTCCCTTGAAAGGGAGTACCTTCAGGGTTTTTCTAGAGTCCAGATCCACAGACCAGGATCTCAGCCACAATATCCTGCGAGCCAGGACTGACGTAGTAGAGGCCTTGGCTGCTAGGATACCGGCATCAGAAGCCGCCTCTTTAGTATAGCGAGAAGCTGTGACAATATATGACAAGCATTGTCTAGCATGGTCAGAGGAGATTTCAGCTTCTAACTCCAAGGCCCATGCTTCAATAGCCTCTGACGCCCATGTAGCTGCAATAGTGGGCCTTTGTGCAGCACCCGTGAGGGTGTAAATCGCTTTCAGACAACCCTCGACACGTTTATCCGTAGGCTCTTTTAGAGACGTGACGGTAGTGACAGGTAGAACTGAGGAAACCACCATCCTAGCCACATGTGAGTCTACTGAGGAGGCGTTTCCCAATTCTTAGACAGCTCTGGCGCGAGGGGATAGCAAGCCAGCATCTTCTTTTGAGGCACAAGCTTCATACCCGGGCTTTGCCAGGGTTCCTGGCGTATATCCACTAGGTGGTCAGAGTGAGGTAAAACTTGTTTAATCACCTTCTGACGCTTTAACACTTTTATAGATCTACAAAAATTCATCCGGAAATTAACACTTAAGAAATTCCACAACAAACAACAGCCGAGTGAAGAGAGACGGATCATCGAAGAGGAAGAATACACCCATTCGGGACTAAGAGAACCATCCACATTCTTTCCACATTTCTTGAAAGGTCCATCTATCAAAACCTTCCAGAAATTAATAGAAGGGGACATAGAAAAGATGACGGAGGAAATTCCAAAGAAGAAATGGAACATGACAAAGGAGGAGAGAAAGGCACTGGTGACATTGAGCCAGAATAACAACATCACAATAAAACCCGCCGATAAGGGAGGTGGTATTGTGATTATGAATACATCCGCATATGAAACTGAGGCTCTAACACAATTAGGTGATAATACCACTTATCGGAAACTTAAGGCTAATCCTGCCATTAAGTATATGGGGGAAATGACGGGTTTGCTGAAAAAGCTACGTTGTTTGACCACTATGGGTTGGAGAAAGGTGTCCACATATCCTGACAAGTTGGCGGTTAGAGATCCAATACCCGCAATAATTGGTCTTCCTGGCGGTTTCTGTTGATCTTTATGGATCTTCGGCAGGTGGTAAAATACCGGAGTAATGGGATTCCTTTGATTTAGGTATTCAAATTCCTTTTTGTTTATGATCCCTAAATCTTCTCCTTATATTAAGGACACAACACATGCAATAAATATGATCAATAATATAGAGTGGGATGATGACCTTATACTAGCAACTTGTGACATCAAATCACTATATACTTGTATACATCATGAAATAGGATGCGAATATGTGGAGAAACGACTAGAAGAGGATTCAGACTTGAAGAAAGAACAAATACAATTTCTGGTGGAATCAATGAAATTCATATTACAGCACAACTATTTTCAATTTGGAGAGGGCTGTTATGTCCAAATCAAAGGGACAGCGATGGGCAGTAAATTTGCACCGTCATATGCGAATTTGTTCTTGGCGGAGTGGGAGAACAAGAGAATATGGAATGACTGCGCTATACTCGAGGAATTGAAACTTTGGGCAAGGTTTATAGATGATATTATCATCATATGGAAAGGGAAGAAGGAGGACTTGGAGAAATTCCTGAAGCAGCTCAATACGAACACAGTTAACTTGGAATTCACATACACCATCAGCACAGAATCCATCAACTTCCTAGATTTAAACCATCTTCATCAACAATAACAAACTGGAAACAAAGACGTACATCAAACCTACAGACTGCAATAGTTATCTCAATGCGACCAGTAATCATCATCAGAAATGGATTAAAAACATTCCGGAAGGACAATTTAGAAGAATAAGAAGAAACTGTTCCAGAGGTATTGATTTTGAGATCCAAGCTGACCAGATGATGAAGAATTTTGAGGAGAAGGAATACAGCCAAATACACCTTATGAAGGAAAGAGAAAGAATAAGGAATCTGGATAGAAAGGATTTGTTGGAGTATAAACCTAAAGAAAAGGAAAGGCATAAGGATATCCTCTTCATATCCGAGTACTCCGCACAAAGCAAACTACTTGAGAACAGCATCAAGCGCCATTGGCATATACTCCAAACGGATGATGATCTTAAGGACATATTACCTGAACATCCCAGAATAGTATACAGAAGAGCCCCCACCATCAAAACCTCACTAGTCAAAAGTCATCAAACTTTGAACACAGGAGAATACAAAAAAAGAAACAACGGCTTTTCAAGATGTGGTATTTGTACAGCATGTAAAAAGACCAGGAACAACTCGACCAAGATTATTAAAGAAGTGACTTCTTTCGTAAATAGAAAAACAATAACCATTAAAGGGAGAATAAGCTGCCACACCACAGGAGTGGTGTACATGCTATGGTGCCCATGTGGCCTCCAATATATAGGCAAAACAAAAAGAAAACTCCATGTGCGAATACAAGAACACCTATGTAATATAAAGAATGGGAAGGATAACCACAGCATACCCATACACTTTAAAGATACACACAATTCAAACCCCAGTCTCCTAAAATTTGTCGGACTAAAACATATCATACGACCATGGCGTGGAGGAAATACGGAAGATCTCCTATCAAGAGAAGAGACGAAAATAATATATGAATTGGGAACTTTGGCCCCAAGAGGCCTGAACATCGATATAGATTTGGCATCTTTTTTAAAAACCTATTAGGACGTGGCATTAGTACCACCCTACTTCCTGGTCCAGAATACTTTAATATATATATATATATATATATCTTTTTTTATTTTTTTTTTGGATATTGTTTGAATATTATATCTTACAAATAACACACATAGAAACATATATGTGGGTTAATATATTTATACGTACACACATATGCTGTATGTGTAAGAAATATTATACCTATACTCCGTGTCACAGTATGTTCAATACTTGGATTTTAATTAAGATACTTCTAGAAGGAAAATCTATTATATGACTACATAATTTTATTAAAATATTAATTTTAAAATAATTAATGGAGTAGGGATTATTTATTAGATATTTAACAGTATGAAGGACTGCAGCTTGTTCTGTTTGTCTTGTCCTGTTTATGTTTTATGCGGCTATTTATGCTAAACTATTTTTGTTCTATATGTTTTTTTACATAAGTGATATAATCTACTAAGTAGCAGTAATAACTTATGGGACAATGTATGGATGTATATCCTACATATAATGCACTCTAAACCGGGTCAAAGATACCACTATGTGCCTATTTTATATGTGAGGGCAAGAAGCCCGTTTTATAGAAGAACATAGTGTGGCCATCTTGGATGAGGGCAGAACAAATTGTAGCACTACAGCAGCTATAAGAAGAATGGGTATCTGTGAATCGGTAATCCAGCCATCCTGACGAAGCCTGGTATCAGGCGAAACGCGTCACTTGCAGAAAAATAGATCCCTGCACGGAGTCCGGAAGCACAGGGACACGGAGCAGTGGGTGTCTGCCGGCAGACCACAGAAGGACCATACTTCACCTACAGAAACCGGACATTGAGGAGGAATTCCCTGCAAGGAATATCTACACCAGCACCCAGGTGATTTTAGACTGTCTGTAAAAGAACTTTACATTGTACCAGAGACTACTTACTAAAGTGATCAGGAACCTATCTTGTATGGAAGCCGCATACCACACTTGAATATAGCAAGTACACTGAGCATACTACACCTAGTGGGGTAAAAATAGGATTTTGAATACCTACCGGTAAATCCTTTTCTATGAGTCCGTAGAGGATGTTGGGCCGCTCAAAGAACCATGGGGGTATAGACGGGATCCGCAGGAGACATGGGCACTTTAAGACTTTCAAAGGGGCGTGACCTGGCTCCTCCCTCTATATCCCCCACCAGACTCAGTTTGGAACTGTGCCCGGCGAGACGGATATTTCGAGGAAAGGATTTAACCACAAAGGTGAGCACAACACCAGCTCACGCCATAAGCATGCCGTACAACAAGGCAGATAACTGAACACGTCAACGGACATGAACAAGATTCAGCAAGAAGCTGAAAAAAAAAAACCAAAACACCAACTGTGTTTAACCAGAACTACACTGCAGATACAGTACGCACTGGGACGGGCGCCCAACATCCTCTACGGACTCATAGAAAAGGATTTACCGGCAGGTATTCAAAATCCTATTTTCTATTTCGTCCTAGAGGATGTTGGGCCACTCAAAGAACCATGGGGATTATACCAAGGCTCTAAAAACGGGCGGGAGAGTGCGGAAGACTCTGCAGTACCGATAGACCAAAACTAAGGTCTTCATCGGCCAAGGTATCAAACTTGTAAAACTTAGCAAATGTGTTTGACCCCGACCAAGTAGCAGCTCGGCAAAGTTGCAATGCCGAGACACCCCGGGCAGCCGCCCAGGAGGAGCCCACCTTCCTAGTAGAATGGGCATTCACCGATTTCGGTAACGGCAAGCCTGACTTGGAATAAGCCTGCTGAATGATTTGACAAATCCAGCGGGCAATGGTCTGCTTGGAAGCAGGACATCCAATCTTATTGGGAGCGTATAAAATAAACAGAACCTCTGTTTTCCGCAATGGAGCCGTTCTGGCTACATAGATTTTCAAAGCTCTGACCATATCCAGAGACTTATCCTCAGCCAAAGCGCCAGTAGCCACTGGCACCACAATAGGTTGGTTAATATGAAAAGAGGAAACCACCTTTGGCAGAAATTGTTGCCGAGTTCTTAACTCAGCACGATCTTCATGGAAGATCAAATAAGGGCTCTTGTGAGACAAGGCCGCCAACTCTGACACCCGCCTAGCGGATGCCAATGCCAATAAAATGACAACCTTCCAAGTGAGGAATTTCAACTCCACTTTACATAAAGGTTCAAACCAATGTGACTGAAGGAACGATAACACCACGTTAAGGTCCCAAGGTGCCACAAAAGGAGGTTGGATATGCAACACCCCGTTCACAAAGGTCTGCACCTCAGGAAGTGAGGCCAATTGTTTCTGAAAGAAAATGGACAAAGCAGAAATCTGCACTTTTAATGGAGCCCAATTTGAGGCCCGCATCCACACCATTTTGTAGAAAATGGAGAAAAACGTCCAAGGTCAAATATCTCCACAGGAGCTTTCTTGGACTCGCACCAGGAAATATATTTCCTCCAAATACGGTGATAGTGCTTCGACGACACACCCTTCCTGGCAAGGATAAGAGTAGGTATGACTACAGTGGGAATACCCTTTTGGGCTAAAATCTGGCGTTCAACCGCCATGCCGTCAAATGTAGCCGCTGTAAGTCTTGATAGACGAACGGCCCCTGCCGCAGCAGGTCCTCGCGCAGAGGAAGAGGCCAGGGATCGTCGACCAGTAACGTCAGAAGATCCGGGTACCAAGTTGTCCTTGGCCAGTCCGGGACCACAAGGATCGCCGGTATGCTTGTTCTTTTTAGAAGCCTCAGCACCTTTGGGATGAGAGGAACCGGAGGGAACACATACACTGAGGGGAACACCCAGGGTGTTGTCAGTGCATCCACCGCGTCCGCCTGAGGGTCCCTGGACCAGGAACAATACCTCGGAAGTTTCTTGTTGAGGCGAGACGCCATCATGTCTATATGGGGAACCCCCCATCGATTTGTTAGCAGCGTGAAGACCTCCTGATGGAGGCTCCACTCTCCTGGATTCAGGTCGTGTCTGCTGAGGAAGTCTGCTTCCCAGTTGTCCACTCCCGGAATTAATATTGCCGACAGAGCGCTTGTATGCCTCTCCGCCCAGCGAAGAATCTTTGTGGCTTCCGTCATTGCCGCTCTGCTTCTTGTGCCGCCTTGGCGGTTTATGTAAGCTACTGCCGTGACATTGTCCGATTGGATCAGAACCGGCACATTTCGAAGAAGATGTTCCGCTTGTAGAAGGCCGTTGTAAATGGCCCTCAGTTCCAGAACGTTGATGTGAAGATGAGTTTCTTGACTTGACCATCTTCCCTGGAAGGTCACCCCAGAGTGACTGCCCCCCAACCTCGGAGACTTGCATCCGTGGTCACTAAGATCCAGTCCTGGATCCCGAACTGACGTCCTGCAAGGAGGTGAGAGCTGTTGAGCCACCACCGGAGGGAGATCCTGGTGTTGGGAGATAGAATTATCTTCCGGTGCATATGCAGGTGGGATCCGGACCACTTGTCCAACAGGTATCACTGAAACACCCTGACATGGAACCTCCCGAACTGGAGGGCCTCGTATGCCGCTACCATCTTTCCCAGCAATCGAATGCATTGATGGATGGATACCGTTTTCGGTGTCAGCAAGAGTTTTACCAAACTCTGAATTTCCAGAGCTTTCTCCATAGGGAGGCACCCTCTGCTGGTCCAGTATCATGCCCAAAAACGCCAAGCGTGTTGTCGGGACTAACTGTGATTTCGGCAACTTTAGGAGCCAGCTGTGCTGTTGCAGAACGGACAGGTACATTGCAATGTCCTGTAATAATTTGTCTTTGGACCTCGCCTTTATCAGTAGATCGTCCAAGTACGGGATTATTGTAACACCCTGCTTGCGCAGGAGAACCATCATTTCTACCATTACTTTGGTGAAAATCCTCGGAGCCGCGGATAGACCAAACGGCAACGTCTGAAATTGGTAATGTGTATCCTGGATTGCAAACCTCAGGAAACTCTGGTGAGGAGGATAAATGGGTACATGATGGTAAGCGTCCTTTATGTCCACTGAAACCATAAATTCCCCCTCCTACAGACTGGAGATCACCACTCTGAGAGACTCCATCTTGAATTTGAATTTCCTCAGAAAGAAATTGAGAGATTTCAGGTTGAGGATTGGTCTTACCGAGCCGTCCGGCTTCGGCACCACAAACAGGCTTGGATAAAAGCCCTGCCCCTGTTGCGCTAGGGGTACCGGGACCACAACCCGATTTTGTACTGCACCGCAGATTAGCGCCCTATCCTGCAGCGAAGCAGGTAAGGCTGATATGAAAAACGTCGAGGGGGCACGCCTTGAAACTCCAGTTTGTACCCTTGGGACACAATACTCAATACCCAAGGGTCTAGACCCGAGCGAAACCAGACCTAACTGAAAAAGCTGTAGACGTGTCCCCACCGGTGCGGGCCCCTGAAAGGGGGGCCCGGCGTCATGCGGTGGATTTGGCAGAAGCCGGGGAGGACTTCTGCTCCAGGGAACCCGAGGAGGCGGGTGCTCTTTTTTTTTTTTTCCTTTCTCCTACCCTAGAAGCAAGGAAGGAAAAAACTTTGTCCTCTCTAGCATATATCGGACTGTAGATGATAGTGGTGTGTCACCTGTAGTAGCGTAGGAACCTACCGTAAACAAACAGGGGACGGCTTACCCGCGGCCTTTGTATCTAAACAAAAAACACCACCTTCATATGGTAGAAAGTCCCTATAATTCCTAGAGGTAGCAACAGTATTCTACTGGTGAACCCCCAAATCACGACTAACAGCGATTGACATGGCACCTTTTAATAAAAGGGCAATGTCCCTCGCAGTTTTCAACTGGAATGCTGTAGCAACCCAGATAACTGAGCGTCAAGAGGATGCTATCCCTATCCAGGGCATCCCAAATCAGAGAACCAGTTCTCTGTCTGCGTCTAAATGGCGCTACCCACCCACACAGAAAGTATAATCAGACTGAGTTGTGTACCGTTATAATGTATAGTAACGTAGCGTTTTTGAGGGCTGCTGTACCAGAGGCTGGCCGAGCCACTTGATTTTACAATGAGATAGACTTTTGTCCTCCTTTGGGAGGCAATCCCCATGTTTTCCCTCAGCAGGGGAAAAAATGGGGACTTCACTGTAATCCTACAAGGAGTCGAGATTATTCTGTCAGGGCTGTCCCAGACTACTGCAAAAACAGCGTTCAGTATAGAAGAGTGAGGAAATGTAAACACCGGTTTCTTTTCCTTATCATATAACACAGTTTTATTACAACAATGTACTGAAATCGCACTGCCATTTTAGCATCTAATCTGGAATCCGCATAGTCGACAAATGAACAGAGCCCGTGTCGGTACCTGTGTCAGTCAACTGGGCAACTACATTATTGAGACCCCGTGGGGTCCTGGATCTGCAAGAAAACTAATCTTTTAGAGATCCCATAATTAAAATCTGACTATGGGAGAGTCACATTTTGCAAGTAGTTAACCCCTGAGCCATCGGCGGTGCCGACCCGGCTACCCTCATAACATTATTGTGTCCCTACTATATTTGCCTCCTGAGAGGAACTTCGGCTTCAGATATGTTGACACACAAGCACCAACATTTCCCCATTGAACATATATACATATATAGTTATAAACATTACGTACATACACATCATATACAGCCATACATAAGACAGCACCTAAAGAAAAGTCTGTCAGGGAACACAGAGGGACAATCCAGCCCACACCTCAGCGACAATACATTTTTATATTTAATAAAAACTGCCCCCCCCCCCTCGTTTTTAGCCCCTCTGGTCCTTGCTGCCTGTGAGGAAGGACCAGCGCTGCTGTGAGGAGGAGGAAATGGCACCGAGTAAGCAGTGAGGTAGAAGCTCCGCCCACAACATGGCGCGCTTCTTCCCGCATTTTTTGTTATATTTTTTTATCCTGGCGGGGATTTGCGGGCAGTGCCTGGGCACTGTAGACATATGCCAGCCTTATTTGAGGTATATACTTGCTCCCCAGGGCACCCCCCCCCTCCCCCAGCGCCCTGCACCCACGGTGTGTACTGTCCGGGAGCCAGGCGCGCACTGAGCAAAGCCGGTGCGCGGTACCTCTGATATGCCGTCTTTAGATGAAGAGAAGTCTTTTCCTCTTATACTCACCTGTCTGACTTCTGGCTTGAAGAGGGGGGACGGCAAGCTGTGGGAGGGAGCATCCAGTAGAGCCCGGCGTTCGTCTCCCCTCAGGAGCTGAAGGCATCCTGTCAGCAGCAGCAGAGCCCTGGAACTCATCAGAAGTGGGTCTAGACTGCTCTTCCCTCTTGCCCACAAAGCAGGGAGTCTGTAGCCAGCAGATCTCCCCAAAATAAAAAACCTAACATTAAGTATTTCAGAGAAACTCTAGGAGCTCCTCCTAGTGCCCTGTGTCTCGGCCGGGCACATTTCTAAAGCTGAGTCTGGTGGGGGATATAGAGGGAGGAGCCAGGTCACGCCCCTTTGAAAATCTTTAAGTGTCCATGTCTCCTGCGGATCCCGTCTATACCCCCATGGTTCTTTGAGCGGCCCAACATCCTCTAGGACGAAATAGAAACGCTGATTAGTGTACCCACAGTTGGGAGATCTATATGTGTTTGTATTGTGATAAGTGTTTGTCTTTGTATACCGGTATTAGGTAGTGTCCAGCATCAATTTTGTCCAGTAGAGGGTGTAAATATATGAGATATATAGAACAGAGATTTATAGATATCTATACACATATATATATATACACACACACATATACCTTTTAGTATATATACACATAATATTTATAATATAGTATATATATTGTAACACTGTAGGGGTGCAAGGCGCCTCTTCCTGGGGAATATGGCAGCACGCAGCAGCTGAGAAACACCACAAGTCCAGTTTCTGGTACAACTGGCCCCGGCCAGTTTTATTGAAACAGAAAATAAAACAAACACCAAAAGAAAATACCTTGCCTGTCCGGCACTAACTAAACACAAGATGTTCCTAACTATCACTAAACAAAAACACAGGGTTCTCCAGTAAACACTGTATAGCTCACTTGTATCCAGAAGCGTGTTTCTCTCACACAGATCCCTCCAGTCTTCCCAGGCAGTCTGCCCATACTAATCAGGCTAGCAGCCCTATAACACTCTTACACAGCTGAAACCCTGATTAGCCCTCTGTGAGGCCAAAGACCCGAACTGGGCCCAATGTCTAGAACTCGCCTTATCTCTCTCTCAGAGCCTTTACCCAGCTTTTACAGCAAACTGAAAAGGTTCTGACAAAACAAAAGCATTTTTCCTAGAAGTTTTCATTTTCTAAAACATGTAAGACAAGAACCTGGGACAAACATACCTGCCCTCAAACACTATCCCAGTGTTCTTGTCACATATCCCCCTCCCCTGTTTCAACCTAGGGGCCGGAACACTTGTAGCCCCCAAACAGAAGATGCGAGACAATGCATCTGCGTTGGCCAATTGTGTTCCCGGTCTATGTTCGACCGTAAACTTAAAGTCCTGCAACGCTAGAAACCATCTAGTTACACGAGCATTCTTGCCTCTATTTACATACATCCATTTTAAAGGGGCATGGTCTGTCACTAGTCTGAATTGTCTACCCAAGAGGTAATATCTCAAGGTATCTAGTGCCCACTTAATGGCCAAAGCCTCCTTTTCCACAATGGCATACCTTTTTTCATGCTCATTGAGTTTCCTACTCAAATAAATGATAGGGTGTTCGTCCCCATCTCTGGTTTGGGACAGCACAGTACCTATCCCTACCTCTGAGGCATCTGTCTGTACCACAAATTCTTTTGAAAAATCTGGTGTTATCAACACCGGTTGTGAACACAAAGCCACTTTTAACGCTTGGAACGCTTTTTCTGCATCAGGGTTCCATTTCACCATATTTGACTGCTTCCCTTTGGTAAGGTCTGACAACGGCACCGCTGTGGTCGCAAAATTGGGAATAAACCGTCTATAGTACCCAGTAATTCCCAAAAAAGCCTTACCTGTTTTTTATTCACTGGACGAGGCCAGTTTTGAATAGCATCAATTTTATTCAATTGGGGCCTAATCAGACCTCTGCCTATGGTGAAGCCCAAGTATTTGACCTCCTCCATTGCGAGGCAGCACTTCTTTGGGTTAGCAGTTAACCCTGCCTCTCTGATTGAGTCCAGTACTGCTTGTACTTTAACCAAATGGGACCCCCAGTCTGTACTGTGAATTACCACATCATCCAAATAGGCAGCTGCATATTTTCTATGGGGCCTCAAAATTGTATCCATCGCCCGTTGAAAGGTTGCTGGAGCCCCATGCAACCCAAAGGGTAATATCTTATACTGGTACAGCCCCTCCGGAACCGAAAAGGCTGTTTTTTCTTTGGCGCTATCAGATAAAGGTATTTGCCAGTAACCTTTGGTCAGGTCCAATGTGGTGAGAAACCTGGCTGTTCCCAGCCTTTCTACAAGCTCATCCACACGGGGCATGGGGTATGCGTCAAACTTGGACACCTCATTTAACTTACGAAAGTCATTACAGAAGCGTATGCTACCGTCGGGCTTCGGGATGAGCACTATGGGACTGGACCACTCACTGTTAGACTCCTCTATGACTTTAAGTTCTAACATGGTTTTAACTTCTTTAGAAATAGCTTCTCGCTGAGCTTCAGGAATCCTATATGGCTTTAAATGAACCCTAACCCCTGGTTCTGTGACAATGTCATGTTTTATTATGGTCGTTCGGCCAGGCAGCTCTGAAAATATCTCCCTATTTTGTATGAGAAATTCTTTAACCTGATTGTTCTGATCAGCTGATAATGTCTCTGACACCTTCACTGTGGGAAGTAACCGGGGTGAAGACACCGAAGGGCAAGGCTCCGCTGACAGAGACAACCTATCTTTCCAGGGTTTGATTAAGTTAACATGGTAGATCTGTTCGGGTTTTCTCTTTCCCGGCTGGTATACTTTGTAATTAACCTCATTCACTTTTTCCCTAATCTCAAATGGACCCTGCCATTTAGCTAGGAATTTGCTTTCCACAGTGGGTACCAAAACAAGAACTCTATCTCCAGGAGCAAATTCCCGTATCTTGGCACTCTGGTTATAGACCCTCTGTTGAGCACTTTGGGCCTGTTCCATGTGCTCTCTGACAACAGGTACCACGGCTGCAATCCTATCCTGCATTTGTGTTACATGTTCAATAACGCTCCTATAAGGAGTGGGCTGTCCTTCCCACGTCTCTTTGGCAATGTCCAACAGCCCTCTGGGGTGTCTACCATACAACAAATCAAATGGAGAAAACCCCGTAGAGGACTGAGGAACTTCTCTGATGGCCATTAACAAGTAGGGCAACAAACAATCCCAGTTTTTCCCATCTCTCTCAACAACCTTTTTTAACATACTTTTTAATGTTTTATTAAACCTTTCCACCAACCCGTCAGTTTGGGGATGGTAGATGGACGTCCTGAGGTGAGTGACCTTAAATAATTTGCACAATTCTTTCATGATCCTTGACATAAATGGAGTACCTTGGTCAGTCAAAATTTCTTTTGGTATTCCCACTCTACTAAATACCTGCACCAGCTCCCTAGCTATCGCCTTGGTTGTGATAGTGCGTAAAGGGACAGCCTCAGGATATCGAGTGGCATAGTCCATAATTACCAGGATATACTGATGGCCCCGAGCAGACTTTAACAAGGGCCCCACGAGATCCATGGCTATTCTGTCAAACGGGACCTCTATAATAGGCATGGGAACTAGTGGGCTCCTAAAATGGGGTCTAGGGGCATGATACTGGCATTCAGGACAGGAAGAACAATATTCAGACACTTCTTTATAAACCCCTGGCCAAAAGAACCTTTGTAAAACTCTTTCAGTGGTTTTTTCTGCCCCTAAATGTCCTGCGGTAACGTGACTATGAGCTAAATCTAGTACCGTTCTCCGATAAGGCTGGGGAACTACCAGCTGTTCCACCACATCCTCATCCTTTTTGACAATGTGGTACAAGAGCTTATTACAGATGGCCATGTGGGGATACATAACCCTGTCACCTGCTACCACAGGCTCCCCATTAACAATCTTAACATTCTCTCTAGCCTTTATCAAGGTAGGATCCTTTAACTGTTCAGATGCAAACAGATCCTTTTTTACCTCCAGGTCAGGCACACTTTCGTTTCTAACCACTATGTCTCTGTTCCCAGCAAGAGGGTCCTCACTGGACTCCCCGTCTGTCACTTCCCCAGCCAAACTGGCAAAAGGCAAAGGGTCAGAAAGTTCCGAAGACACACGTACATCCATACAATCACCGGTATTACCAACTGGCTCTTCACTTCTCACATCTGTTGATAAACGTGATTCCCACAGTTTCCAAAAATGAGGAAAATCCCTCCCTATTATGGCCTTATGCACCAAGGTGGGGACCAGTCCTACTTTACCATTGCTGACCCACAACAAGTTTCTATATTCACTTCAGCAGTGACATAATATTGGGTATCCCCATGTATGCAAGTTACCCCAATAGGTATTTGCTGGACCTTTAAGGGGTTCACTAACCCAGCTTTCACGAGGGTAACTAAACTTCCTGAATCTAGCAAGGCCTCTACCCGGTTACCCTCTAAGAACACATCACACATTTGTTTTTCCAGCTCAGGTGAAGGTACCACAGTACAGGCTAACCTAGCAAAGAAAGACATTCTGCGACATTCAAAGGCAGCATCACATTGCATGGGTTCTTGCATGACTGGGCAATTGGCAATAACATGACCTGGCATACCACATCTAAAACATTTAACCACACGATTATCAACCCGTTTGGGCAACATAGACCGTTCTAGCCCCATTGGCCTGTCTCCAGGGCCAGTGTTTACAGTCTCTCCAGCCTTGCGTTCTCTTAACCGCCCAGCAACGTTTTCCCACGGAACAGTCTTACCAGTCTTTACTGAAGGGCGCTGTCGAGGATCTATGGGTTGCTGGGTGGTCATCAGTAGTTCCTCTGCTGCCAAATACTGCTCTACCATGTCCACTAATTGGTCAGCAGTACCCGGGTTTCCATGGCTCACCCACTTGCGCAGGACCATCGGCAAAGATCTCAAGTAGCGGTCCATGACGACTCTTTCAACTATCTGGGGACCAGTTAATGTCTCTGGCTGTAGCCATTTTTTTGTTAGCTGAATAAGGTCGTGCATCTGGGAGCGTGGAGGCTTCTCCATGGCGTACACCCAACGGTGCACCCGTTGTGCTCGTACTGACAGCGTGACTCCCAGGCGGGTCAGGATCTCAGTCTTTAGTTTATCATAGTCCCGAGCCTCAGCAGGGCTTAAATCAAAGTACGCTTTTTGGGGCTCACCTGACAAAAAAGGTGCCAGCAGACAGGCCCACTGCGCTTTCGGCCAGTTCTCACGCTCGGCAGTCCTTTCAAAAGTGGTCAGGTAGGCCTCCACATCATCAGCCTCTGTCATTTTCTGCAGGAAGTGACTGGCCCGTATAGAACTAGAGCTGGTCGGAGCACTGACGGCCACATCTCCAACCCGAGCTGCAAGTCTCTGCACCACTTCTGCTAAGGCCTCTCTATCCTGACGCTGTTGCCTCCAATTTTCCTCCATTGCCACCTGCTGCTGTCTGATGGCCTCCTGCTGTGCCGCTGTAGCTTGCAGCAGGGCTTTAAGCAGTTCCTCCATGTCGACAGATTTTTCAGGCGGCTTTGTAGCTGCTTTCACCCAGGACATATATCAAACCCTCGGGGTGAGTCTCAGCAACTTCACACTGGGCTGTATCTGCATAAACCACCGTGTTCTGCAGGCCTCATAAAGCTGCTGCTTTCACTTATGCGCAGAGCGGCATGCTCGCATTCTCCACCAAGTTGTAACACTGTAGGAGTGCAAGGCGCCTCTTCCTGGGGAATATGGCAGCACGCAGCAGCTGAGAAACAACACAAGTCCAGTTTCTGGTACAACTGGCCCCGGCCAGTTTTATTGAAACAGAAAATAAAACAAACACCAAAAGAAAATACCTTGCCTGTCCGGCACTAACTAAACACAAGATATTCCTAACTATCACTAAACAAAAACACAGGGTTCTCCAGTAAACACTGTATAGCTCACTTGTATCCAGAAGCGTGTTTCTCTCACACAGATCCCTCCAGTCTTCCCAGGCAGTCTGCCCATACTAATTAGGCTAGCAGCCCTATAACACTCTTACACAGCTGAAACCCTGATTAGCCCTCTGTGAGGCCAAAGACCCGAACTGGGCCCAATGTCTAGAACTCGCCTTATCTCTCTCTCAGAGCCTTTACCCAGCTTTTACAGCAAACTGAAAAGGTTCTGACAAAACAAAAGCATTTTTCCTAGAAGTTTTAATTTTCTAAAACATGTAAGACAAGAACCTGGGACAAACATACCTGCCCTCAAACACTATCCCAGTGTTCTTGTCACAATATATATATATATATATATATATATATATATACATATATATATATATATACAAATTTTATCACATTATATTGCATAAAGACTTTTTAAAGATTCTGAATAAATATTCTTTGAATTCAGTATAATTGGTTGAGGTATCGATTTATTTATTTTTCCATGAGGATGTTTATATCGTCGGATCGCGATAAAGACCGGGTTACCACCTCCCGAAGCGCGACCACGCGATCCTGGAGAGCCCCAGCCGTGTGTGCCTAACGTGAAGAAAACCGGAGCCTCCGCTGTAGGTACCCGGCAACCAGGGCTCGGGAGTGTACAGCGCCGCTGGGGAGAGCTGGAGCTGCAGCAGTGAATGTCACAAGACATTTACCCCTGCTGCTGCCCTTGAAGTCTTCACTTTTTACCTCATAAAAAGCTTTTCTTAGGGCTGCTTGGAGCAGCCCCTCTGTTAAGTGCCTGCTTACTGCAGCACCAACTGACAAACTGAGCTCCTGTGCTGGGAGGCGGTGTTATAGAGGAGGTGGGGCTGTGCATTCTGGGAACAGTCAAAGCTTTGAGCCTGTTGGTGCCTCGGATCAAGATCCTACTCTACACCCCATTGTCCAGACTTGTGGAGCCCAGTGTACCCCGCAGCAGAAATGCGCAACTTTGCTCCTGGACAAACAATGTAGCACTGCAAGGGGCGCTGCTTTCCATATAGCCCACAAATACTGGTCAGCTTTAATTTTTCTCTGCAATTTTAGCTAGGTCTGACTCATATCCCCACATTTTTAATCCCACCCACATAAATTTGGTAAAAGATGGCTTTGCCAAGATGCAAATTTGCTCCCTTTTTGCTTTGCTACCTAACTGGCAGTACAATGTTATTAAATATCAGTTTATGTTATTCACATAATAAAGGTGCATAAAAGGAACAGTGCCAGATTTCTCACTAGGCATGTGCCTAGGGGCGGCACCTGCTGGGGCAGCAAGGCGGTCCCTCCCCCGTGCATTGGAGCAGTGGCACTGCAGTCCCCGTCCCTCCCGCAGCAGTGCGGCACGGAAGTCTCCCCCTTAACCCCCCCCTCCGCTGCCCCACAACAGAGGAGCGGCACTGCAGTCCTCGTACCCCTGCGAGCAGAAGCACGGCACGGTGGTCTCCCCTTCCCTTGCTCCCCCTGTAACAGAGGAGCGGCACAGCAGTCCCCCCCCCCCCCCCCCCCCCACATCAGAGCAGTAGCGTGGCACAGCAGTCTTCCCCACTGCTTCCCAGCAACGGAGGAGCGGCACGGCAGCTCCCCCCGCATCACGCATCAAGCAGCGGTGGACGGACAATCAAATCGGGAGGTAAGGCTGTGAGTATTTAAGCCCTGTAAACGGGGGTGAGGGCACATCATTTCATTGTGCTGCGTGGGGGCAATTTCATTGTGCCTAGGGACGGCCTGACCCCTAAATCCGTCTCTGCAAAGGAATGCTACATACAGTATAGTCCATGTTGGGTTAAGGGGCCCATATATCAGCAATCACAATTTATTGTTTCACAGATCCTGTGATTTTATTGGCAGATATATTGTTTCCCCAATCCATCTAACTTTGCCCATACACTACAGATATATTTCAGTGATTTGCAGATAATTTTCAGTTAAACAGATTTGCCACTCTTGAAAGACTCATCAGTTTACTAGAAACGGTCTCAGATCTGCTGATTGTTACCCATACGCTAGCAATCTACAGTTCCAATTGATCTGTGAAATTAAACATGTTGATACACCTGATTTAACAATCTCAATTGATTTGTGGCCAAAATCTGCGATCTCTGAACCCCATACATTGCAGATTTATTGACACAATCATCTGCAAAATGTCAGATTGTCCCAACTGATTGCTGATGTATGGGTCCCTTAAGTGCAACGAAGTTATTCAATCTCTTGGTCATAAGTTATGTAATGTTATATAGTCAAGATGGGTTCATACGGAAGATCACAATGGAAAAAAAATTACAAGTATTTAAAAAAAAAAAAAATCCCTACTCTTTAAGTTAGCAATAACCTACAATGCAAGGTAAATGGCACTTCTCGTTTCTGGTAGCCATGGTGACAAAACTAGAGGCTAACACTCTGATGGTATGATCATTGGCTTACAATCTGTAAAATAAATTGCAATAAATCTGATCAATCAGAACCGTTCCTTTCGGGAAATCTATTAACAGCACAATATACCTTTATTTTAAATGGCAAAACATACAATGAAGACTTTTGTACTTGCATTATATCCATATATCATATTCCTTAGCCTCTCTTAAGGAAATTTACTAAGCTCCCGTGTCCATTTAAGATTGCATTCATGGTAATTTACTAAACACCAGTCATGGCAGAGTTTTATCCAATTTGTATTGAGATACACGACCGGCCACACATGTACGAAAAAATAGACCATTGGCCAAACACGGTTGGATATTCACATCTCATAAAACACAGGAATTTACCAAGACTTCATATTCTTAATATTATAAAAAAGGGAAAAAGGGAGTAAGAAGGCTACTGCACTAGTATTGAAATTTTACCATTTTATGTAAATCGTAAGTAAAAAAAAATAAGAATTTACTTACCGATAATTCTATTTCTCATAGTCCGTAGTGGATGCTGGGGACTCCGTAAGGACCATAGGGAATAGCGGCTCCGCAGGAGACTGGGCACATCTAAAGAAAGCTTTAGGACTATCTGGTGTGCACTGGCTCCTCCCCCTATGACCCTCCTCCAAGCCTCAGTTAGGATACTGTGCCCGGACGAGCGTACACAATAAGGAAGGATTTTGAATCCCGGGTAAGACTCATACCAGCCACACCAATCACACCGTATAACCTGTGATCTGAACCCAGTTAACAGCATGATAACAGAGGAGCCTCTTAAAGATGGCTCACAACAATAATAACCCGATTTTTGTAACAATAACTATGTACAAGTATTGCAGACAATCCGCACTTGGGATGGGCGCCCAGCATCCACTACGGACTATGAGAAATAGAATTATCGGTAAGTAAATTCTTATTTTCTCTAACGTCCTAAGTGGATGCTGGGGACTCCGTAAGGACCATGGGGATTATACCAAAGCTCCCAAACGGGCGGGAGAGTGCGGATGACTCTGTAGCACCAAATGAGAGAACTCCAGGTCCTCCTCAGCCAGGATATCAATTTTGTAGAATTTTACAAACGTATTTGCTCCTGACCAAGTAGCTGCTCGGCAAAGTTGTAAAGCCGAGACCCCTCGGGCAGCCGCCCAAGATGAGCCCACCTTCCTTGTGGAGTGGGCATTTACAGATTTTTGGCTGTGGCAGGCCTGCCACAGAATGTGCAAGCTGAATTGTACTACAAATCCAACGAGCAATAGTCTGCTTAGAAGCAGGAGCACCCAGCTTGTTGGGTGCATACAGGATAAACAGCGAGTCAGATTTCCTGACTCCAGCCATCCTGGAAACATATATTTTCAGGGCACTGACAACGTCTAGCAACTTGGAGGCCTCCAAGTCCCTAGTAGCCGCAGGCACCACAAATAGGTTGGTTCAGGTGAAAACGCTGAAACCACCTTGGGGAGAAACTGAGGACGAGTCCTCAATTCCGCCCTGTCCGAATGGAAAATCAGATAAGGGCTTTTTCAGGATAAAGCCGCCAATTCTGACACGCGCCTGGCCCAGGCCAGGGCCAACAGCATGACCACTTTTCATGTGAGATATTTTAACTCCACAGATTTAAGTGGTTCAAACCAATGTGACTTTTGGAACCCAAAACTACATTGAGATCCCAAAGTGCCACTGGAGGCACAAAAGGAGGCTGTATATGCAGTACCCCTTTTACAAACATCTGAACTTCAGGGACTGAAGCTAGTTCTTTTTTGGAAGAAAATTGACAGGGCCGAAATTTGAACCTTAATGGACCCCAATTTCAGGCCCATAGACACTCCTGTTTGCAGGAAATGTAGGAATCGACCCAGTTGAATTTCCTCTGTCGGGCCTTACTGGCCTCGCACCACGCAACATATTTTCGCCAATTGCGGTGATAATGTTTTTGCGGTTTACATCCTTCCTGGCTTTAATCAGGATAGGGATGACTTCATCCGGAATGCCTTTTTTTTTTTTTCAGGATCCGGCGTTCAACCGCCATGCCGTCAAACGCAGCCGCGGTAAGTCTTGGAACAGACAGGGTCCTTGCTGGAGCAGGTCCCTTCTTAGAGGTAGAGGCCACGGATCCTCCGTGAGCATCTCTTGAAGTTCCGGTTACCAAGTCCTTCTTGGCCAATCCGGAACCACGAATATAGTGTTTACTCCTCTCCATCTTATCAATCTCAGTACCTTGGGTATGAGAGGCAGAGGAGGGAACACATACCCTGACTGGTACACCCACGGTGTTACCAGAGCGTCTACAGCTTATTGCCTGAGGGTCCCTGGACCTGGCGCAATACCTGTCGAGTTTTTAATCATGTGGAAGACTTCTGGGTGAAGTCCCCACTCTCCCGGGTGGAGGTCGTGCTGAGGAAGTCTGCTTCCCAGTTGTCCACTCCCGGAATGAATACTGCTGACAGTGCTATCACATGATTTTCCGCCCAGCGAAGAATCCTTGCAGCTTCTGCCATTGCCCTCCTGCTTCTTGTGCCACCCTGTCTGTTTACGTGGGTGACTGCCGTGATGTTGTCCGACTGGATCAACACCGGCTGACCTTGAAGCAGAGGTCATGCTAAGCTTAGAGCATTGTAAATGTCCCTTAGCTTCAGGATATTTATGTGAAGTGATGTCTCCAGGCTTGACCATAAGCCCTGGATATTCTTTCCCTGTGTGACTGCTCCCCAGCCTCGCAGGCTGGCATCCGTGGTCACCAGGACCCAGTCCTGAATGCCTAATCTGCGGCCCTCTAGAAGATGAGCACTCTGCAACCACCACAGGAGGGACACCCTTGTCCTTGGTGACAGGGTTATCCGCTGATGCATCTGAAGATGCGACCCGGACCAATTGTCCAGCAGGTCCCACTGGAAAGTTCTTGCGTGGAATCTGCCGAATGGGATTGCTTCGTAGGAAGCCACCATTTTACTCAGAACCCTTGTGCATTGATGCACTGAGACTTGGCTCGGTTTTAGGAGGTTCCTGACTAGCTCGGATAACTCCCTGGCTTTCTCCTCCGGGAGAAACACCTTTTTCTGGACTGTGTCCAGGATCATCCCTAGGAACAGAAGACACGTCGTCGGAACCAGGTGCGATTTTGGAATATTGAGAATCCAATCGTGCTGCCGCAACACTACCTGAGATAGTGCTACACCGACCTCCAACTGTTCCCTGGATCTTACCCTTATCAGGGAATTGTCCAAGTAAGGGATAACTAAAATTCACTTCCTTCGAAGGAATATCATTATTTCGGCCATTACCTTGGTAAAGACCCGGGGTGCCGTGGACCATTCATACGGCAGTGTCTGAACTGATAGTGACAGTTCTGTACCATAAACCTGAGGTACCCTTGGTGAGAAGGGTAAATTATTGACATGAAGGTAAGCATCCTTGATGTCCCGAGACATCATGTAGTCCCCTTCTTCCAGGTTCGCAATCACTGCTCTGAGTGACTCAATCTTGAATTTGAACCTCTGTATGTAAGTGTTCAAAGATTTTAGATTTAGAATCGGTCTCACCGAGCCGTCTGGCTTCGGTACCACAACAGTGTGGAATAATACCCCGTTCCCTGTTGCAGGAGGGGTATCTTGATTATCACCTGCTGGGAATACAGCTTGTGAATGGCTTCCAAAACTGTCTCCCTGTCAGAAGGAGACATCGGTAAAGCCGACTTTAGGAAACGGCGAGGGGGAGACGTCTCGAATTCTAATTTGTACCCCTGAGATATCACCTGAAGGATCCAGGGGTCTACTTGCGAGTGAGCCCACTGCGCGCTGAAATTCATTGAGATGGGCCCCCCACCGTGCCTGATTCTGCTTGTAAAGCCCCAGCGTATACTGAGGGCTTGGCAGAGGCGGGAGAGGGTTTCTGTTCCTGGGAACTGGCTGATTTCTGCAGCCTTTTTCCTCTCCCTCTGTCACGGGGCAGAAATGAGGAACCTTTTGCCCGCTTGTCCACGAAAAGACGGCGCCTGATAATACGGCGTCTTCTCATGTTGAGAGGCGACCTGGGGTACAAACGTGGAATTCCCAGCTGTTGCCGTGGCCACCAGTTCTGAAAGACCGACCCCAAATAACTCCTCTTAATAAAGCAATACTTCCAAATGCCGTTTGGAATACGCATCACCTGACCACTGACGTGTCCATAACCCTCTACTGGTAGAAATGGACAACGCGTTTAGACTTGATGCCAGTCGGCAATTATTCCGCTGTGCATCACGCATATATAGAAATGCATCTTTTAAATGCTCTATAGGCAAAAATATACTGTCCCTATCTAGGGTATCAATATTTTCAGTCAGGGAATCCGACCACGCCAACCCAGCACTGCACATCCAGGCTGAGGCGATTGCTGGTCGCAGTATAACACCAGTATGTGTGTAAATACCTTTTAGGATACCCTCCTGCTTTCTATCAGCAGGATCCTTAAGGGCGGCCATCTCAGGCGAAGGTAGAGCCCTTACAAGCGTGTGAGCGCTTTATCCACCCTAGGGGGTGTTTCCCAACGCACCCTAACCTCTGGCGGGAAAGGATATAATGCCAATAACATTTAGAAATTATCAGTTGTTATCGGGGGAAACCCACGCATCATCACACACCTCATTTAATTTCTCAGATTCAGGAAAACTACAGGTAGTTTTTCCTCACCGAACATAATACCCCTTTTTTGGTGGTACTCGTATTATCAGAAATGTGTAAAACATTTTTCATTGCCTCAATCATGTAACGTGTGGCCCTACTGGAAGTCACATTCGTCTCTTCACCGTCGACACTGGAGTCAGTATCCGTGTCGGCGTCTATATCTGCCATCTGAGGTAACGGGCGCTTTAGAGCCCCTGACGGCCTATGAGACGTCTGGACAGGCACAAGCTGAGTAGCCGGCTGTCTCATGTCAACCACTGTCTTTTATACAGAGCTGACACTGTCACGTAATTCCTTCCAACAGTTCATCCACACAGGTGTCGACCCCCTAGGGGGTGACATCACTATTACAGGCAATCTGCTCCGTCTCCACATCATTTTTCTCCTCATACACAAAAGTACCGACATACAGCACACACACAGGGAATGCTCTGATAGAGGACAGGACCCCACTAGCCCTTTGGGGAGACAGAGGGAGAGTTTGCCAGCACACACCAGAGCGCTATATATATATAGGGATAACCTTATATAAGTGTTTTTCCCCTTATAGCTGCTGTATAGTTAATACTGCGCCTAATTAGTGCCCCCCTCTCTTTTTTAACCCTGTCTGTAGTGTAGTGACTGCAGGGGAGAGACAGGGAGCTTCCCTCCAACGGAGCTGTGAGGGAAAATGGCGCCAGTGTGCTGAGGAGATAGGCTCCGCCCCCTTATCGGCGGCCTTATCCCCCGTTTTTCTATGTATTTTGGCAGGGGTTAAATGCATCCATATAGCCCAGGAGCTATATGTGATGCATTTTTTTGCCATCCAAGGTGTTTTTATTGCGTCTCAGGGCGCCCCCACCCAGCGCCCTGCACCCTCAGTGACCGAAGTGTGAAGTGTGCTGAGAGCAATGGCGCACAGCTGCAGTGCTGTGCGCTACCTTGTTGAAGACAGGACGTCTTCTGCCGCCGATTTTCCGGACCTCTTCTGCCTTCTGGCTCTGTAAGGGGGCCGGCGGCGCGGCTCTGGGACCCATCCAAGCTCGGCCTGTGATCGTCCCTCTGGAGCTAATGTCCAGTAGCCTAAGAAGCCCAATCCACTCTGCACGCAGGTGAGTTCGCTTCTTCTCCCCTTAGTCCCTCGATGCAGTGAGCCTGTTGCCAGCAGGTCTCACTGAAAATAAAAACCTAAACTAAAACTTTCACTAAGAAGCTCAGGAGAGCCCCTAGTGTGCACCCTTCTCGTTCGGGCACAGAGATCTAACTGAGGCTTGGAGGAGGGTCATAGGGGAAGGAGCCAGTGCACACCAGATAGTCCTAAAGCTTTCTTTAGATGTGCCCAGTCTCCTGCGGAGCCGCTATTCCCTATGGTCCTTACGGAGTCCCCAGCATCCACTTAGGACGTTAGAGAAAACCCTATTTGTATTATACCGCCTTATGATTGGTCAGATTCAGGGGGTGCTGCCACTCCATATATTGTTGCCAATATATGAAACACGTTTTGAAGGGAAAGGAAAAGAATTGGACTTGGGGTGGCGCACTTAAAGCTTAATGATCACACCATTAAAATATAACTTTTAATTTCATCTTAATAAAAGAGCCAAAGAAACTGTGAAAATGTTAAAATCAATATAGACAACTGTGGGACACAGTGCAACATATAGGGGTATATGCAATTGCGGTCGAATTCGCGGCAATTTTCGCCGTTTTTCAAATTCGACCAAATTCGCCAGGTGAATTCCGGAAGGTGGCTTCCGGAATTCACCATATTCAATGAAAAACGGATTCGCCAGGGTCGCGGGCGAAAATCGGCCGATTTGGCGGATTTTGCAGCGATTTTAAAAAACGGGAAAAATCGTGAAAAACCCGAAAAAAAAATGGCGTGGGGTCCCCCCCCAAAGCATAACCAGCCTCGGGCTCTTTGAGCTGGTCCTGGTTCTAAAAATGCAGGGGAAAAATTGGCCAGGGATCCCCCGTATTTTTAAAACCAGCACCGGGCTCTGCGCCTGATGCTGGTGCCAAAAATACGGGGGACAAAAAGAGTAGGGGTCCCCCGTATTTTTAACACCAGCATCGGGCTCCACTAGCTGGACAGATAATGCCACAGCCGGGGGTCACTTTTATGCCGTGCCCTGCGGCCGTGGCATTAAATATCCAACTAGTCACCCCTGGCCGGGGTACCCTGGGGGAGTGGGGACCCCTTCAATCAAGGGGTCCCCCCCCCCAGCCACCCAAGGGCCAGGGGTGAAGCCCGAGGCTGTCCCCCCCCATCCAATGGGCTGCGGATGGGGGGGCTGATAGCCTTTGTGAAAATTAAAAGATATTGTTTTTTCCAGTAGTACTACAAGTCCCAGCAAGCCTCCCCCGCAAGCTGGTACTTGGAGAACCACAAGTACCAGCATGCGGGAGAAAAACGGGTCCGCTGGAACCTGTAGTACTACTGGGAAAAAAATACCCAAATAAAAACAGGACACACACACCTTGATAGTAAAACTTTATTACACACTACCGACACACACATACTTACCTATGTTGACACGCCGACTGCCACGGTCTCCGACGATCCGAGGGTACCTGTGAAAAAATTATACTCACCTTCCAGCGTCCAGAGATAAATCCACGTCCAGAGAGTAAAATCCACGTACTTGTTTAAAAAAAAAAAACACGCAAAAACCCGCTCCATACCGGACTAGAAAGGGGTCCAATGTTTTCACATCAGACCCCTTTCTCCCGAATGCCGGGACATCACGTGACTCCTGTCACTGACGTCCCTTCAGCCAATCAGGAAGCGCTACTTCCGTGGCGCTCACCTGATTGGCTGTTCGCTGTCTGTACTGTGACAGCACATCGCAAAGCCGCTCCATTACTTTCAATGGTGGGAACTTTGCGGGTAGCGGTGCGGTGCGCTTCCTGATTGGCTTAGAGACCTTTCTGTGACAGCTGTCACTGACAGGTCTCATTCGTGGAAAGGTGTCCCATGTGTCAGCATGGGACCCCTTTCAGTCCGGCATGGAGCGGGTGTTCGGTTTGTTTTTTTGCCAAGTACGTGGATTTATCTCTGGACCATGGCTGAGGTGAGTATATTGATCTTTTCTTTTCAGGTATCCATGGATTCTACATGGAGAAGAGGACCGATGTCGGCGTGTGAACATAGGTAAGTATGTGTGTGTCGACGTATGAAATAAAGTTTTACTGTCGACGGTGTGTGTGTCCTGTTTTTATTTGGGTATTTTTTTCCCAGTAGTACTACAGGTACCAGCGGGCCCGTTTTTCTCCCGCATGCTGGTACTTGTGGTTCTCCAAGTACCAGCTTGCGGGGGAGGCTTGCTGGGACTTGTAGTACTACTGGAAAAAACAATATCTTTTTATTATCACAAAAGGCTATCAGCCCCCCCATCCGCAGCCCATTGGATGGGGGGGGACAGCCTCGGGCTTCACCCCTGGCCCTTCGGTGGCTGGGGGGGGGACCCCTTGATTGAAGGGGTCCCCACTCCCCCAGGGTACCCCGGCCAGGGGTGACTAGTTGGATATTTAATGCCACGGCCGCAGGGCACGGCATAAAAGTGACCCCCGGCTGTGGCATTATTTGTCCAGCTAGTGGAGCCCGATGCTGGTGTTAAAAATACGGGGGACCCCTACTCTTTTTGTCCCCCGTATTTTTGGCACCAGCACCAGGCGCAGAGCCCGGTGCTGGTTTTAAAAATACGGGGGATCCCCTGTCAATTTTTTCCCCGCATTTTTAGAACCAGGACCAGCTCGAAGAGCCCGAGGCTGGTTATGCTTTGGAGGGGGGACCCCACGCCATTTTTTTTTATGATTTCACCGTTCCAGCATAAAAAAAAATAATAATAATATTTTAAAAAATATATAAATAATATTTGTGCCTCCAAAAAAAAAAAAAAAAGTACCTAATCCCTTCTAATATAAATAGATCTGCTATTCCCCCCAAAAAAAACACAAAAAAAAACATGTTTAAAATTTTTTTATTTGTTTTCACCCTCCAAAGTGTGGCGGATTGAAAATGACGAATTTGCTGTCTAAAAGCACTGCTGTCGAATTTCCAAACTTGAATTGAATATGCTTTGGTCGAATTGCAGCACTTGTATCATTGCAGAAAAGTCGAATTTGCAAAAAGTCGAATTTCAAAAAGTCGAATTTTGAAAGTCCGTTTTTTGGTCGGAAAGCACTGAATTGCATAGGCGATTTTTTTTTTTGGTCGAAAATGACCCGAAATTCGACAATTTCGGGAATTCGACCGCAATTGCATATACCCCATAGTGTTAAAAACACACACTCTTTTGATCCACTGTGCTGCGCAATGTTTAGTATAGGTAATGTAATTATCCCGGGTTCTATGACCTTATTGGTAATTAGCTGGTGCTGTCAGAATGTTAATCACAATATTAGGTCGTAAGCTTTTCTGTAGTACTCATAAATATGATGTTAATTATTCCGTCAATAATAAATGGATTCCCTATAACTAGTCGGTTGTTAGTCGCATATTACACTGGAGGGTAGACATATGTTGTACCATACCGTGTAACAGTGCATGTGATTTAAAGCACCTATACTTTAATACATATCAAGTGTCAGTTTGCGTTCTCAGTCACTGCTGTCAACGCACTCCCAGTCTACCCTTAGAGGTTATGACTGTTTTAGGCTAATTGCCTGACGTAACTTGTAACGGGTATTTCCACTGGTGCACAAAGACCTCCTAATATATATATCATAAGTAGCTGATTTTCAGCGCTCTCAATCTGTGCTATCAGCGATTAAAGTTATACCATAGGTAGGCACTTATTTATATACCAGAGACAGCTTACTAGAGGGTGACCTCTGGCCGGTTTGTGTTTTATAATGACGTGTCTATATCAGGTTAATGTTTACCAGTCATGTAAGCTGTCTCTGGTATATAAATAAGTGCCTACCTATGGTATAACTTTAATCGCTGATAGCACAGATTGAGAGTACTGAAAATCAGCTACTTATGATACAGGTTGAGTCTCCCTTATCCAAAATGCTTGGGACCAGAGGTATTTTGGATATGGGATTTTTCCGTATTTTGGAATAATTGCATACCATAATGAGATATCATGGAGATGGGACCTAAGTCTAAGCACAGAATGCATTTATGTTACATATTCACCTTATACACCTCGCCTGAAGGTCATTTTAGCCAATATTTTTTATAACTTTGTGCATTAAACAAAGTGTGTGTACATTCACACAATTCATTTATGTTTCATATACACCTTATACACACAGCCTGCAGGTCATTTAATACAATATTTTTTATAACTTTGTGTATTAAACAAAGTTTGTGTACATTAAGCCATCAGAAAACAAAGGTTTCACTATCTCACTCTCACTCAAAAAAGTCCGTATTTCGGAATATTTGGATATGGGATACTCAACCTGTATATATATTAGGAGGTCACAAATACGAATGAATATACCATCGGTCAAACACGCCTGTTATTTTATACAACTCGGTAATTTATT
This sequence comes from Pseudophryne corroboree, assembly GCF_028390025.1. Lineage (NCBI taxonomy): Eukaryota > Metazoa > Chordata > Amphibia > Anura > Myobatrachidae > Pseudophryne > Pseudophryne corroboree. Next base: position 532,123,526 of record NC_086449.1, on the reverse strand, counting down.
AAGAATTCGTATTCACAATCACTGCCGGCAAAAGCCAAAAACTGCCGGTAAATCATAGAATTCGTAAAAAAAAAAAAGCAGTTTTAAAATAGACCTGCTTTTTTATCTGTATTCTGATAGGCATGCACGGATCAGTGAGATTCGTGCATGCTTATCTGTTGGTAGGGGTGTGAAAGTGTGAAAAATCAAAGAAAAAAATTGTGTGGGGTGCCCCTCCTATGCGTAACAAGCCTCGGGCTCTTTGAGTCGGTCCTGGTTGTAAAAATACAGGGGGGAAAATGCATATGGTGCCCCCATACTTAAACGACCAGCATCGGGCTCTGCGTCCGGTCCTGGTTCAAAAAAATACAGGGGACAAAAGCTGTAGGGGTCCCCCGTATTTTTTAAACCAGCACCGGGCTCCACTAACCAGAGAGATAATGCCACAGCCGGGGAACACTGTTATACTGGTCCCTGCGGCCATGGCATTACCCCAACTAGTCACCCCTGGCTGGGGTTCCCTGGAGGAGTTGGGACCACTTAAATCAAGGGGTCCCCCTCTCCAGGCACCCAAGGACCAGATGTGAAGCCCGAGGCTGTCCCCCCCATCCGTGGGCGGTGGATGGGAGGCTGATAGCCTTTGTGTAAAAATAAAGAATATTGTTTTTTGTAGTAGAACCACAAGTAGAACCATTTGGAGAATCACAAGTACCAGCATGCGGGGAAAGAACGGGCCCGCTGGTACCTGTAGTTCCACTACAAAAAAAATACCCCCCAAGAAAACAGTACACAGACACCGTGACAGTACAATTTTAATTACACACACTTACACACTCACATACTTACCTACATCCAACGCTGCAATTAACGTACACTTGTCCAGTAGAATCCACGGATTATCTGACTTCAGATTGAGAATGGGTCGCGAGGACCCGTTCGGTTTCGGGACTAAACAGCGGTGAATAGTACCCCTCGCCTCTCTGAGCCAGAGGCACCTATACAACCACTCCTGTGGCCAAGAGGGAATGTACCACAGAGTGCAACGTGTTTGCTTTTGCCAGATCCAGAGGCACATCTGTCAGGCAAAATCGATGCGGGGGTCGATTTTTGAAAGGTATGGCGTAAGCCAGAGCGACGACTTCCCTCACCCAGGTATCTGAAGTGGTCTTCAACCATTCCTGGGCAAAACCTAGAAGTCGGCCCCTCACCCTGGGATCCCCCAGAGAGAGGCCCGCCCCGTCATGCGGCAGGCTTATCAGTTTTGGAAGCTGGCTGACGGGCGGCCCAGGCACGCTTCGGTCTGGGCTTGGCAGGTCTGGAAGCACGAGCTTGCTTTAGGTACGCCTGACCTTTTGCTTTTCCTGGAGTACGAAAGGGCCGAAGGAAAGTACTTTTAGCCTTCTGTGCTGAAGGAGCAGTACTAGGTAGGCAAGCTGTTTTAGCAGTAGCCAGATCAGCCACAATCTTATTGAGGTCTTCTCCAAAGAGAATGTCTCCCTTGAAAGGAAGCACCTCCATGGTTTTCTTGGAATCCATATCCACCGACCAGGATCTCAACCAACGGATATGTCTAGCCAATACGGACGTAGTAACAGCTTTGGCGGCGAGCACCCCGGCATCGGAGGCCGCCTCCTTAAGGTACAGAGAAGCCGTGGCAATATACGAGAGACATTGTCGAGCATGCTCAGATGCGTTGGAAGGCAGCTCCGCCTCTAGCTTCTGTGCCCACGCCTCAACAGCTTCAGCAGCCCAAGTTGCTACAATGGTTGGCCTATGCGCAGCCCCCGTTAGGGTATAAATCGCTTTCAAACAACCCTCCACACATCTATCTGTCAGTTCCTTCAGAGAGGTGACGGTAGTTACTGGCAGAGCAGAGGAAACTACCATGTGCGCCACATGAAAATCTACAGGGGGAGGAGTTTCCCAATTTTTTACATAGCTCCGCAGAGAGAGGATAGCGAGCCAACAGTCTCTTATGCGGTGTGAATTCCATTCCCGGATTATCCCATGAGTCCTGACGTATGTCAGCCAGGAGTTAAGAATAAGGTAATACTTGTTTAACCACCTTCTTACGTTTAAACCTATCCGGCTTTTTAGAGACAGCCTCAGGCTCAGGATCATCAGACACCTGAAGAATGAGCCTAATTGCTTCAAACAAATCCGGGACATCCACCAATCATTTCCCTTCCCCATCAGAAACATCTGTGTCAGTATCTGTGGGATCAGTATATGCACCATCCTCCTCAGAGGAAGTGTCTGGGATAGCAGTGGATTGGGAGGAGGTAATGGCCCGTTTAGAAGACGACATAAATTTTAGACGGGCGAGAGTGACACTAAGATTTAGTCAGTGACCGGTTCAAATGCTGTAACTAAGTGGAGATTTGATCTGCCCATGGCGGATTAAAAGAAGGGACCATAAACTGCTGCATTGGCACAGGTGGTCACACAGGGGGTGCCAATTTAGATACAAGCGTGGTTAACAGCGCGGAAAATGTAGCCCAAGGTGGGCCCTGTGATGCCCCAGGTGCTACCGACCCACTGGGGGGTAAGGAACCCTCTGAACCTGAACTCTCAGCTGCCATATTTCCCTCCATCACGTCTGCGGCCTCACTACCACTCACTAAGTGTGGGAGAAGCACCAGCGTTGTTGCCATGTGCAACAGACATAAGAATGTGCACAATATAGGGCAACCTGGTACAAGGTGTATATACCTAGAAAGAACACTCGGTGAAGTGTGACTATGACAGCACAAACCAGGAGTTCAAAAGATATATATATATATATAGTGACTATGAATCACAAGTAAAAATACACAGCAAGTATATCTTGTGATACAATACTATATTATATAGAAAGAAACCTGAAACACTTAGCCTTAGCCCCAGCCCCCCCTCAGGTATAGCAATATAGGAAGGTATAGCAATATAGGAGTAGCACGCTGAGTCAAATACCTTTTAATAAGGCAACCACGCAGCAGCTACATGCACACACACAAATATATTCACAAGCGTACCATGCAGAAATGATGTACCATAAGCCTGCACTGGACTAGCAATACAAAGTAATACTCAGTATGGCTATATGTGTTAACAATAGATATAACAAAGCACAGTAGATACTGGATGTATATCACAGGGTTTTTGTACCACACAACCCTGAATGTATGCACTCTTTCTTAACTAACACTGTCCCAGTGACAGGTAGAATACTTACGTGTCCTGTAGAAAACACAGCACTGGCAGTCAGGCGGATTTGCCCCAGCAGTCCCAGGAACAGCAAAGCTCTAGCAGTGATGGCTGCTGGTCAAGAGTGAGGGACAGATATGCAGCTCCAGGGCGGAAACATCCATAGAAATGGTGCCCTGGGGGGAGGGGCCACAGGTAAGACCTGCTCCCCCTGCTGGCATCCCCACCGGGTGCTGCGGGCAGTGTAAAACAGAGAATGTATGATAAAATATCCCCTGACTTGTGCCCATGAGACAACACTGGTGGCTAGTGGAGCGGCTGCCCAGTACTCAGTGTCCACGCCAGCGCGCACGAGGCCCGCCTCCTACAGACGCACTGGATCGCGGTAAAGAGTGGGCACAGAAGCCCCTTACCTCCCCCTTATCTGCGGCCCCACGATCCGGGAGAACGGTGGCGTGTGTGTGACTCACGTTGTGGAAGAAACTGGCGCCTCCGCTGCAGTGACCCGGCAACCAGGGCGCGGGAGTATACAGTGCCTCTGGGGGAGAGAAAGACTGTGCCTGCAGCAGCCCTTGAAGTCTTGTAGAAAAAAAATCTCTTTTTTTTTTTTTTCAGTCATTTAACTATTAGTAGACTGCCTGAGGCAGCCGTCCTGTTAAGTGCCTGCTTACTGCATGGCACCAACTTACAAACTGAGTTCCTGTGCATGGAGGCGGGGTGATAAAGGAGGCGGCGCTATGCATCTTGGGAAGAAGGTCAAAACTTTCAGCCTGTTGGTGCCTCGGATCAAGATCCTACTCTACACCCCGATGTTAATCCTTGTGGAGCCCAATGTACCATGCAGCAGAAACATACACATTTAATAAATATACATGTACACCAGAAACACTATAACACGCCTCTACAGGTCTAGAAGTAAAGTCTAGCCTGAGGGTTATCGGTAATTAATAATAAGAATTTACTCACCGGTAATTCTATTTCTCGTAGTCCGTAGTGGATGCTGGGGACTCCGTAAGGACCATGGGGAATAGCGGGCTCCGCAGGAGACTGGGCACTCTAAAGAAAGATTTAGTACTATCTGGTGTGCACTGGCTCCTCCCTCTATGCCCCTCCTCCAGACCTCAGTTAAGGAAACTGTGCCCGGAAGAGCTGACATTACAAGGAAAGGATTTTGGAATCCAGGGTAAGACTCATACCAGCCACACCAATCACACTGTACAACTTGTGATAAACTTACCCAGTAACAGTATGAACAACAACTGAGCATCACTCAACCGATGCTACATAACCATAACCCTTTGTTAAGCAATAACTATATACACGTATTGCAGAAAGTCCGCACTTGGGACGGGCGCCCAGCATCCACTACGGACTACGAGAAATAGAATTACCGGTGAGTAAATTCTTATTTTCTCTAACATCCTAGTGGATGCTGGGGACTCCGTAAGAACCATGGGGATTATACCTAAGCTCCCAAACGGGCGGGAGAGTGCGGATGACTCTGCAGCACCGAATGGGCAAACACCAGGTCCTCCTCAGCCAGGGTATCAAACTTGTAAAATTTAGCAAATGTGTTTGAACCCGACCAAGTAGCAGCTCAGCTGTAATGCCGAGACCCCTCGGGCAGCCGCCCAAGAAGAGCCCACCTTCCTTGTGGAATGGGCTTTCACTGATTTTGGATGCGGCAATCCAGCTGCAGAATGAGCCTGCTGAATCGTGTTACAGATCCAGCGAGCAATAGTTTGCTTTGAAGCAGGAGCACCCAGCTTGTTGGATGCATACAGGATAAACAGCGAGTCAGTTTTCCTGACTCCAGCCGTCCTGGCAACATAGATCTTCAAAGCCCTGACTACATCAAGCAACTTGGAATCCTCCAAGTCACGAGTAGCCGCAGGCACCACAATGGGTTGGTTCAAATGAAAAGATGACACCACCTTTGGCAGAAACTGCGGACGAGTCCGCAATTCTGCTCTATCCATATGGAAAACCAGATGGGGGCTTTTACATGACAAAGCCGCCAATTCTGACACACGCCTAGCTGAGGCTAAGGCCAACAGCATGACCACTTTCCACGTGAGATACTTTAGCTCCACTGTCTTAAGTGGCTCAAACCAGTGGGATTTCAGGAAACCCAAGACCACGTTAAGATCCCAAGGTGCCACTGGTGTCACAAAAGGAGGCTGAATATGCAGCACTCCCTTAACAAACGTCTGAACCTCAGGCAGTGAAGCCAGTTCTTTTTGAAAGAAAATGGATAGGGCCGAAATCTGGACCTTTATGGACCCTAATTTTAGGCCCATAGTCACACCTGACTGTAGGAAGTGCAGGAATCGACCCAGCTGGAATTCCTCTGTAGGGGCCTTCCTGGCCTCACACCAAGCAACATATTTTCGCCATATACGGTGATAATGTTATGCTGTCACGTCCTTCCTAGCCTTTATCAGCGTAGGAATAACTGCATCCGGAATGCCCTTTTCTGCTAGGATCCGGCGTTCAACCGCCATGCCGTCAAACGCAGCCGCGGTAAGTCTTGGAACAGACGGGGCCCCTGTTGCAACAGGTCCTGTCTGAGAGGCAGAGGCCATGGGTCCTCTGTGAGCATTTCTTGCAGTTCCGGGTACCAAGTCCTTCTTGGCCAATCCGGAACAATGAGTATTGTTCTCACTCCTCTTTTTCTTACGATTCTCAGTACCCTGGGTATGAGAGGAAGAGGAGGAAACACATAGACCGACTGGAATACCCATGGTGTCACCAGTGCGTCCACAGCTATCGCCTGAGGGTCCCTTGACCTGGCGCAATACCTCTTTAATTTTTTGTTGAGGCGGGACGCCATCATGTCCACCTGTGGCAGTCCCCATCGATTTACAATCTGCGTGAAGACTTCTTGATGAAGTCCCCACTCTCCCGTGTGGAGGTCGTGTCTGCTGAGGAAGTCTGCTTCCCAGTTGTCCACTCCCGGAATGAACACTGCTGACAGTGCTTGCACGTGATTCTCCGCCCAACGAAGAATCCTGGTGGCTTCCGCCATTGCCACCCTGCTTCTTGTGCCGCCCTGGCGGTTTACATGAGCGACTGCCGTGATGTTGTCTGACTGAATCAGCACTGGTTGGTCTCGAAGCAGAGGCTCCGCTTGACTCAGGGCGTTGTATATGGCCCGTAGCTCCAGGATATTTATGTGCAGACAAGTCTCCTGACTTGACCACAGCCCTTGGAAGTTTCTTCCTTGAGTGACTGCCCCCCACCCTCGGAGGCAGGCATCCGTGGTCACCAGGACCCAGTCCTGTATGCCGAATCTGCGGCCCTCGAGGAGGCGAGCACCTTGTAGCCACCACAGAAGAGACACCCTGGCCCTGGGGGACAGGGTGATCATCCGATTCATCTGAAGATGCGATCCGGACCACTTGTCCAGCAGATCCCACTGAAAGATCCTCGCATGGAACCTGCCGAAGGGAATGGCTTCGTATGACGCCACCATCTTTCCCAGGACTCGTGTGCAGTGATGCACCGACACCTGTTTTGGCTTTAGGAGGTCTCTGACCAGAGTCACGAGCCCCTGAGCCTTCTCCTCCGGGAAAAACACCTTCTTCTGGTCTGTGTCCAGAATCATGCCCAGGAAGGGCAGACACGTCGCAGGAATCAGCTGCGACTTTGGAATGTTCAGAATCCAGCCGTGCTGACGCAACACTTCCTGAGAGTGTGCTACGCTGATCAGCAACTGCTCCCTGGACCTCGCCTTTATGAGGAGATCGTCCAAGTATGGGATAATTGTAACCCCTTGCTTCCGAAGGAGCACCATCATTTCCGCCATCACCTTGGTAAAAACTCTCGGTGTCGTGGACAGGCCAAACGGCAACGTCTGGAATTGGTAATGACAGTCCCGTACCACAAACCTGAGGTACTCCTGATGAGGCGGATAAATGGGGACATGCAAGTAAGCATCCTTGATGTCCAGAGACACCATAAAATCCCCCTCTTCCAGGCTTGCAATGACCGCTCTGAGCGATTCCATTTTGAACTTGAATTTCTTCAGATAAATGTTCAGGGAGAAAACTAATAAAAATGTGGGCGCTCAAGGGATTGGTAAATACAACGGCTGCTGGTTTTGTAAAAAATCAATAACATTTATTAAAAAGAGCAAATCAACATGTAATATACGGTTGCCATGAATGGCAACTAATAACAAATTAATAAACCAAATAATATTGCAATAGTTTAAAAAGTATTAGTAATCACTGTGTCCTGGGTCCCGGGACTTTAAATGATGTTAGTGCACTTTATCCCAGATTTAGGTTGTTAGTTCTTTTGCATGCATGCATATAACTGTTAATTAGTGATAGAAATAAAGTGCTGTTACTGGCTCAAAAGCACTTTGCGGGAAGGAGGAAGAAAAAAGGCTGTAGATAACCAATGCTTGTTTATACTTCACCGATTGGTGTGGCTAATATGGTGGTATGCCAATCCCGCAGCTGTCTCCCTCCGTACGACTGACCGCACTGCGGCGGTTTCTCTTGGGGCCGTGCCTGATGTGTGTGTCACAATGTCCTGTAGGCTGGTATTCGGCTACGTCGGGAGCGGAGACAGAGAGCCGTATGTGGGAATCCTCGGTAGCAGGGGACGCTACGATGCCGCGGCTCGCGGCTTCCGGTTACGGTGCTTCCGGCTTCCGGTTTGCGGTCCACCTGCGTTCCACGGCTGTGTAGATCACCTGACGCGTTTCTCCGCCTCTACAACGGGCGGTTTCTTCAGAGGTATGGCTTAGAGGTGATTACGATCTCTTTTTATACCCACTTATCCATCCTTATTGGTTACCAGGACAGGAGGATTATTTTTAACCCTTTCTAGGTGGTTAAATTTTTAAAAAACGAAAACCAGCAGTGTCAACAAAGGCTGAACCTTATTAATATTAACTATTACATTTAGATAATCAATAGAAAACGTTTTTAAACACAATATTATATAAACGTATTCAATAAATACTTATTTGACCACACTGAGATGCTGATGGAATATAAATAAATTCATACAAAAGGTATAATTAATAAATAGAACAAAGACAATAACCCTTATTAGGTACCAAGATCTAAATTACTATAATTATGATTTTTATGAATTTATATAAAATAGTCATTTAGTTTATAATTGCACAAAAGGATAGAGAAGGAAAGTATGAGAACCAATAACATTGATGAATCATACTGAATAGTAGTAAAAATATATATATATATACGTGAAAAATAGAGTTAGAATTATAATTCAAAGTCAGATAGAAGAATTGTTATTGAATCATGAGCCAATATTTCACACGTTAAATTTCTTAAATAAGAGAGGAAGAGCATAATGTGGGGAAGACGAGAGAGCTAGACTTGATGGCTCTATCCTTATGTTATGCTCACAATAGTTATAGACTGTATGTCTCTGTCTGGTTAGGTAACTCTAACCATAAACCATTTCAATATTGATAAAAACCAAACGTAGACAGTACCACAGACACTGTGATGTTTATAGCGGAGTGGAAAATTCATTTTAAATATGTAATAATTATAACAACCCCTTAACCTGACCCTAAACTACCAGATTAATGGAAGGGGGGAGGGGGCAATAAGTTGTTTAAATTCTAGCTTATTTGAAACCGACAGGGCGGCACAAGAAGCAGGATGGCGATGGCAGAAGCCACAAGGATTCTCCGATGGGTGGAAAATCACGTGAAAGCACTGTCAGCAGTGTTCATTCCGGGAGTGGACAACTGGGAAGCAGACTTCCTCAGCAGGCACGACCTCCACCCGGGAGAGTGGGGACTTCATCCAGAAGTCTTCAAGCTGATTGTAAATTGCTGGGAACGGCCACAGGTGGACATGATGGCGTCCCGCCTCAACAAAAATCTAAAAAAATATTGCGCCAGGTCAAAGGACCCTCAGGCGATAGCTGTGGACGCTCTAGTGACACCGTGGGTGTACCAGTCGGTTTATGTGTTCCCTCCTCTGCCTTTCATACCCAAGGTACTGAGAATAATAAGAAGGAGAGGAGTAAGAACTATACTTGTGGTTCCGGATTGGCCAAGAAGAGCTTGGTACCCAGAACTTCAAGAAATGATCTCAGAGGACCCATGGCCTCTGCCGCTCAGACAGGACCTGCTGCTGCAGGGACCCTGTCTGTTCCAAGACTTACCGCGGCTGCGTTTGACGGCATGGCGGTTGAACGCCGGATCCTGAAGGAAAAGGGCATTCCGGAGGAAGTCATCCCTACGCTGATTAAAGCTAGGAAGGAGGTGACCGCAAACCATTATCACCGCATATGGCGAAAATATGTTGCGTGGTGTGAGGCCAGAAGGGCCCCAACGGAGGAATTTCAGCTGGGTCGATTTCTGCACTTCCTACAGTCAGGGTTGACTATGGGCCTAAAATTGGGTTCCATTAAGGTCCAGATTTCGGCTCTGTCGATTTTCTTCCAAAAAGAACTGGCTTCACTGCCTGAAGTTCAGACGTTTGTTAAAGGAGTGCTGCATATTCAGCTCCCTTTTGTGCCTCCAGTGGCACCTTGGGATCTCAACGTGGTGTTGAATTTCCTTAAGTCACATTGGTTTGAGCCACTTAAAACCGTGGAACTAAAATATCTCACGTGGAAAGTGGTCATGCTGTTGGCCTTGGCTTCGGCCAGGCGTGTGTCAGAATTGGCGGCTTTGTCATGTAAAAGCCCTTATCTGATTTTCCATATGGATAGGGCGGAATTGAGGACTCGTCCCCAATTTCTTCCTAAGGTGGTATCAGCTTTTCATTTGAACCAACCTATTGTGGTGCCTGCGGCTACTAAGGACTTGGAGGATTCCAAGTTGCTAGACGTAGTCAGAGCCCTGAAAATCTATGTTTCCAAGACTGCTGGAGTCAGGAAAACTGACTCGCTATTTATCCTGTATGCGCCCAACAAGCTGGGTGCTCCTGCTTCAAAGCAGTCTATTGCTCGCTGGATCTGTAGTACGATTCAACTTGCACATTCTGCGGCTGGACTGCCGCATCCTAAATCTGTAAAAGCCCATTCCACGAGGAAAGTGGGCTCTTCTTGGGCGGCTGCCCGAGGGGTCTCGGCTTTACAACTTTGCCGAGCTGCTACTTGGTCGGGTTCAAACACATTTGCTAAATTCTACAAGTTTGATACCCTGGCTGAGGAAGACCTTGAGTTTGCTCATTCGGTGCTGCAGAGTCATCCGCACTCTCCCGCCCGTTTGGGAGCTTTGGTATAATCCCCATGGTCCTTACGGAGTCCCCAGCATCCATTAGGACGTCAGAGAAAATAAGAATTTACTCACCGGTAATTCTATTTCTCGTAGTCCGTAGTGGATGTTGGGCGCCCATCCCAAGTGCGGATTGTCTGCAATACTTGTATATAGTTATTGCCTAACTAAAGGGTTATTGTTTGGAGCCATCTGTTTGAGAGGCTCAGTTGTTATTCATACTGTTCACTGGGTATAGTATCACGAGTTGTACGGTGTGATTGGTGTGGCTGGTATGAGTCTTACCCGGGATTCCAAATCCTTTCCTTATTGTGTCAGCTCTTCCGGGCACAGTTTCCTAACTGAGGTCTGGAGGAGGGGCATAGAGGGAGGAGCCAGTCCACACCAGGTAGTCCTAAATCTTTCTTAGTTGTGCCCAGTCTCCTGCGGAGCCGCTATTCCCCATGGTCCTTATGGAGTCCCCAGCATCCACTACGGACTACGAGAAATAGAATTACCGGTGAGTAAATTCTTATTTTTTCTCTACCATCCATAAGGGATATTGGGGAGACTTAGTACGATGGGGTATAGACGGGGTCCAAAGGAGCGGTGCACTTTAAATTTCTTCAACTGGGTGTGCTGGCTCCTCCCCTCTATGACCCCTCCCACAGGCAGTTTAGAAAAAAGTGCCCTCAGGAGAGGATGCACATCTCTGAGCTCTAGAGAGTATTCTTCAATTTCTTTTTATTGTTTTGTTATTTTCGGTATGCTGTTTGGGCAACAGCATACCTGCACCATGGGAGTTAGGGGGGGATGGTCACCGGCCTTACGTGGTGCAGAGCCGTTTCTCTCTGCAAGACCACCGTTCTGAGAGTTGTTGTTCAGCGGGGCACTGCGCCTTGGCTGTTGCAGCCGCAGCACGCCGCACACCCCTAGCACTGCCTGAAGGTGACATCTGTGGTGAGTACAAACCGGGGGCCCCGCTAGGGGGGGTCTCCCGGTTCACTGTATGGCTGAACACGGGCGTGACATACGGGACCCTCCTGGGGGGGTCCCGCTAAGATCCCCCGTGTAAACTGGCTCACAATCGCTTAGACTAGCATTTGTGATGTTTTTAAGCTTAACGGAGACATTGCCAGTATGAATAATAACTATAGCAATGGTGCCATTGGAGGGGGTGGAGCTACATCAGAGCGGGACTAGAGACATTTTGGTGCCCTGCTCTGCTTACTGCAGCCATGGACAGCACACACAGTGCTTCCTGACTCCTCAGACACGCTGGATATCTGGTACAGGGTTTAGCAAAGGGGGAGAGCTGCTATTGTACACTATCTGGGTCCTCTACAGGACAGAATTTATTAGTGTTTACTGTGATAAAGTTAGCTGACAGCTTCACTGGGGCTGTACAGCTAGGGGTGTGCTGGTGTCCCTCTCTCTGTGTGTCTCCTCTCACATACAGTAGGGCAGGCTTGCAATATATTACTGTCTGTGTGTAGGTGTATGTCATTGTGCTTACTGTGAAATATGGATAAACACAAGCTGTGCAGTGTATGCCACACTAGATTCTCTCCTTTATCTACTGACTCCTGTGTACAATGCAGCCAATCTTCACAAATCAGTGAAGGAGCTGGGGAAGAGGGTCCAGAGCCCCACTGGTTAGGGTCTCTTAAAGCTATGATGTCTGATATGTCATCCCAGCTCACTGCTAATGTTCAGAAAACTCAGCTACTACAACAGGCTGTTGCAGATTTAGCTGCTAGGGCAGATGTTGCTCAGCCCCCCTCCACTCATGCAGGACCACAAAAGCGTGATTTGCCTGCTCTACTTTCTCATACAGCTGAAGATATACAGGAGGATGGGGAGGACTTGGACCCCATTAGTGGGGATACCGATTCTGCTCAGGGTACTGAACCCCTAATTCTGGCTATACGGGATGTGTTAAAGCTCCCTCTAGAGGACACTGCGTCACACAAAACAAGCCTAATGTCACTTTCCCTGATTCTGCAGAGTTAGATGACCTATTCAAGTTGGCCTGGTAAAATCCAGACAAAAAATTCCAAGTGTCCAAAAAGTTTTTGCGCACTTTTCCATTTGCTCCTGAAGGTAGGAAATTTTGGGAGGACCCCCGGGGGTTAATGTATCAGTCTCTCGACTGTCCAAAAAGGCGGCGCTGCCTGCCTCGGGCTCCTTTACCATAAAGGATCCTAGGGATAGGAAAATAGAAGCTACACTCAAATCTATTTACATGGCAGGTATATCACAAAGACCGTGTCATATCACCGCCGCGGCCGCCGGGCTTGTCCCTCCGAGGCTGCTGGCTGCCCGGGCGGCCGTCCCCGCTGGCGGCCTCTGCGTTCCAGCGCTCCGTCCGGCGCCCGTAGTGAGGACGTCGCGGGAGCGCCCGACGCTCACTGGGGACGGGTGACGTCATCAGCGCCTCTTCAATCGGGTGCTGGCGGAAGTACAAATTCAGACGCCGGGCAGAGCTCCGGTGCCTGAGTATCATCGCTACTACTGCTGTACCTGTGATCTCCAGACCTCCGTGCCTCAGCATTTCCGTGCTTCAGCACCTCCGTGCCTCAACATCTCCGTGCCTCAGCACCTCCGTGCCTCAGCACCTCCGTGCCTCCAGCACCTCCGTGCCTCAGCACCTCCGTGCCTCAGCACCTCCGTGCCTCCAGCACCTCCGTGCCCCAGCACCTCCGTGCCTCAGCACTTCCGTGCCTCAGCACCTCTGTGCCTCCAAGCACCTCAGCGTCTCTAAGCGCCTCAGCGCCTTCAAACACCTCAGTACCTCTTGCATTTCAGTGCCTCTAGCACCTCAGTGCCTCTAGCACCACAACACCGCTCACAGCGAGCTTTTGGTACTCTCCACCAATTCATCAGCACCTTTACAAGTCTTGTCTTTCAGGAGTTCTTCAAGCGCCCACCCATACCTTCTGCCTACCGTCCGAATCCTGCATGAGGAAGACCTACATCCGGCCTTCTCTTCTGCGACCCAGTAGCGGTTCCTCTTCCCGGTCACCGGAAGAAACCCCGAGTCCACAACACTTCCAAACCAAGTCAGTGATAGACCGGTCATTGTGGGTTGTTGGATGACCCATGCCATTCACTCATGGGCTACTCAAATTCAGAAGGGCCTCTCCGGGGCTATGCTCCTGGTCACTATGGTGACCCTCCTAAAGCACATTCAGGACACTACATGCATCCTCTGTGATTCCCTCAAGGAGATGGGGAACATTAATGCTAGGACCTCTGCCATGGCAGTGTCGGCGTGCAGGGCCTTGTGGTTGCGTCAGTGGATAGTAGACGCGATATCCAAACACATTGTAGAATCCCTCCCCTTTTCAGGGGAATGGCTCTTAGGGGTTGAATTGGATATGTGGATTTCCAAAGTTACAGCTGGGAAATCCACGTTTCTCCCCTCTGGGGCCCCGTAGCGAGACACTCCTACCCGGGGGCCATCTGTACAGTCCTTTCGGTCTCAGAGATTTCGATTTAAGGCTAGAGGTGCCTCCAATGTGACTAGAGGCACCAGATGTAAGTCAAGAAAACCTGCCAGCACCATCTCTCAGGAACAGACCACCAGTTCTGCTTCCACTAAGGCCTCAGCATGATGGTGCCCACCCACCCCGAGGGGATCTCGAAGTGGGAGCTCGACTGCGTCACTTCAGCCGCATCTGGGAGGCTTCCTGCCAGGATACCTCGGTCAGGGATCTCGTTTCTCAGGGCTACAAGCTGGAGTTCGACAGTGCTCTTCCCCAACGATTTTTCAAATCAAACTTATCAGCTTTGGAAGATATGCAGGTTACGTTGCAACAGGCCATCCTAAAGTTGTTCCAGTCCCACGTTATTGTTCCAGTACCAATACCACAACGAGACAAGGACTATTACTCCAACCTGTTTGTGGTACCGAAACCGGATGGTTCGGTAAGGCCCATTTTGAATCTAAAGTCCTTGAATCCTTACCTGAAGGTGTTCAAGTTCAAAATGGAATCCTTGCGAGCAGTGATTGTGGGCCTGGAAGAGCAGGAATTCATGGTTTCCTTGGATATCAATGACGCCTACCTCCATATTCTGATTTGGCCACCTCCACAGGCAACCTGAGGTTTGCCCTGCTGGACAATCACTACCAATTCCAGGCACTGCCCTTCGGCCTATCCACAGCTCCGAGGGTGTTCACAAAGGTGATGGCGGAGATAATGTTCTAGGTCCAGGGAGTCAATATTGTCCCTTACCTGGACGATCTTCTGATCAAAGCAAGATCCAGGGAGCTTTTGTTGCTCCTTGTCGACCGCACTATCCAACTTCTGTCACACCATGGGTGGATCCTCAACTTACAGAAGTCCCACCTGGAGCCGACTCAGCGGTTCCTGTTTCTGGGGATGTTGCTGAATACTGTGGCCCAGAAGGTGTTCTTACCAGAGGACAAGGTGAGAACACTTCAGGAGATGGTCTGCATGGTGCTCCGACCTACTCGAGTGTCCATCCATCTTTGCATAAGATTGTTTGGAAAGATGGTCGCCTCATACGAGGCGATCCAATATAGGAGGTTCCATGCCAGGGCTTTTCAGCTGGATCTCCTGAGCAAATGGTCCGAATCACATCTTCAGATGCACTGGATGATACGGCTGTCGCCTCAAACCAGGATTTCCCTCCTGTGGTGGCTGCAATCCTCCAATCTCCTGGAAGGCTGGAGTTTCGGGATTCACAACGGATGCGAGTCTGAGAGGATGGGGAGCTGTCACCCAAGGAGCGCAGTTCCAGGGCAGGTGGTCAGCCCACGAAGCCCTCCTTCCGATCAGCCTTCTGGAACTTCGGGCATTCTACAATGCTCTGCTTCAGGCCTCTCGTCTGCTCAAGGATCACGCGATCCAAGTACAGTCGGACAACGCCACAGCAGTGCCGTACATTAATCGACAAGGAGGAACAAAAAGCAGAGCCTTCATGCGATCGGTGTCAAAAATACTCCTCTGGGTAGAAAGAAATGCAAGAGCGATGTCAGCAATCTTCATTCGGGGTGTGGACAACTGGGAGGTGGACTTCCTGAGTCACGATCACCACCCGGGGGAGTGTGGTCTCCAGCAGCAGGTGTTCCAACAGATCGTCCACCGGTGGGGCTGCCCACAGATAGACATGATGGCTTCTCGTCTCAACAAGAAGCTTCATTGGTATTGCTCATGAACTAGGGACCCTCAGGTGAGGGCAGTAGATGCACTGACCTCACCTTGGCCTTACCGGCTGGTCTACCTGTTTCCTCCGATTCTGTTGTTCCCAAGGGTGCTTAAGCGCTTCCGAAATCAGGGAGTTCAGGCAATTGGCCTCGGAGGGCTTGGTACACGGATCTTCTGGACATGTCCGTCGAAGACCCTTGGCCTCTACCTCTCAGAAGAGATCTCCTTCAGCAAGGACTGTTCGTCTACCTGGACTTACGGCGACTTCGTTTGACGGCATGGAGGTTGAGCGGAACATCCTAGCTAACAAGGGCCTTTCCAAAAAGGTTATTGCTACCATGGTTCAGGCCAGGAAACCTGTGACATCAAAACGCTATCATCATAACTGGAGAAGATATGTCTCTTGGTGCGAGGAACGCATGTATCCGCCTGCGGAGTTCCACTTGAGACGTTTCTTACATTTCCTGCAGGCTGGTGTGGATAAGGGCTTACGTCTAGGTTCCATTAAGGTCCATATTTCAGCTCTCTCCATTTTCTTACAAAAGAAATTGGCAGTGTTGCCAGAAGTTCAGTCTGTCTTGCAGGGGGTACTCCACATACAACCTCCTTTTGTGCCACCTACGGCAATCTGGGATTTGAATGTAGTGTTGGAATTTCTACAGTCCTGGTTTGAACCTCTGCTGACGGTAGAAGACAAGTACCTCACGTGGAAGACGGTGATATTACTGGCCCTGGCTTCGGACTCAGTACGAAATCCTGCTGGACAGGATCCCGGTGGTCGAAATACCGACACCGGAATCCCGACCAGCAGAATCCCGAAAGGGGTGGCGCGCGGAACGCAGCCCCTTGCGGACTCGCTGCACTCACCACGCTGTGGGCACGGTGCCTCGCTACGCTCGGCACACTATTTTGTTCTCCCTCTATGGGTGTCGTGGACACCCACGGAAGGAGAATATGTTGGAATTGTGCCGGTCTGGATTCTGGTGTCTGTATTTTGACCGCCGGGATTCCGTCTGGCGAGATCTTGACCGCATCCCCTGGCTTCTGCTCGTCGTGTCTCAGAATTGGGGGCCTTATCGTGTAAAAGTCCGTACTTGGTCTTTTACGAGGACAGAGCAGAGCTCCGGACTAGACAGCAGTTCCTGACAAAGGTTGTCTTCGCGTTTCACCTGAATCTACCTATTGTGATTACGTCCAGTTCTGATACTTCTGCTTCTCCGGAGGCACTGGATGCTGTGTGTGCCTTGAAAATCTATGTCAAGCGAACAGCTCGGATCAGAAAGATGGATTCCTTGTTCGTGCTCTATGATGCGCAGAAAAAAGGTTGATCTGCTTCGAAGCAGTCCATTGCTCGTTGGATTAGGTTTACTATCCAACAGGCCTATGTGTCGGCAGCCTTACCTGTTCCTAAGTCTGTGAAGGCCCACTCTACGAGATCAGTGGGCTCTTCATAGGCGGCTGCCCATGGAGTCTCGGCCTTGCAACTATGCCGAGCTGCTACCTGGTTGGGGAAGAACACTTTTGTGAAGTTCTACAAATTTGATACTCTGGCCAAAGAGGATACCCAGTTTGGGCAGGCGGTACTGCAGCAGTCTCCGCACGTTCCCACCCGTTCTGGATGCTTTGGGACGTCCCCATCGTACTAAGTTTTCCCAATATCCCTTATGGATGCTAGAGAAAATAGGATTTTAATTACCTACCAGTAAATCCTTTTCTCGTAGTCCATAAGGGATATTGGGCACACGCCTCAGTGCGTTGACTTTTCTGCAGGTTCTCTTTTATGTGGTTACCTGTTCAGCTATTGCTGTTGTTTCCAGCCGTTGCTGGTCGTTGTATGTTAGTGGTGTGCTGGTTTATAAATCTCACCACCCTTTGTTGTCATGTTTCCTTCTCTCATATATGTCCTTTCTCCTTCGGGCACGTTTTTACCTATAACTGCCTGTGGGAGAGGGCATAGAGGGCAGGAGCACACCCAGTGAAGAAATTTAAAGTGTACCTGCTCCTTTGGACCCCGTCTATACCCCATCGTACTAAGGGGGAAATTCAGAGTTGATCACAGCAGAAAACCTGTTAGCAGTTGGGGAAAACCATGTGCACTGCAAGGGGGCAGATATAACATGTGCAGAGAGAGTTAGATTTGGGTGGGGTGTGTTCAAACTGAAATTAAATTGCAGTGTTGAAATAAAGCAGCCAGTATTTACCCTGCACAGAAACAAAATAACCCACCCAAATCTAACTCTCTCTGCACATGTTATATCTGCCACACCTGCAGTGCACAAGGGGAGTCATTCCGACCCATTCACACGCAGTGGTTTATCGCTGCGGTGCGAATGGGTCCGTAATACGCATGCGCGGAGGCCGTAATGCGCGTGCGCGGCATTGCCCGGCGAGGTTACGACGCGTCTAACGAAGGAAGCGGTCGCAGCACCGACCGCCAAGAAGATTAACAAGAAGAAGACGTTTCTGGGCGGATCCGGACCGTTGGAGACCGTTTTCGGGGAGTGGTAAGGAAAACGCAGGCGTGTCCAGCAGAACGGAGGGCGGATGTCTGACGTCAAAGCCGGCTCCAGCATCGCAGAGATCGTCGCACAGGGTAAGTAGGTATACGTCTGGTCTACTTCTGCTTGAATTTTTTTTAGCTTAGCAGGGCTACACAAGTGTTCGCAGCCCTGCTAAGCTAAAATACACTCCCCCATAGGCGTGTACTAGCTTATCGCAGCAGCAGCAGCAAAAAGTTGCTGGCTGCGATCAACTTGGAATGACCACCATGGTTTTGCCCAACTGCTAACAAATTTGCTGCTGCGATCAACTCTGAATTACCCCCTAAGTCTCCCCAATATCACTTATGGACTACAAGAAAAGGATTTACCAGTAGGTAATTAAAATCCTATTATTCTACATACTGAACATTGGTTTATATAATAAAGTGTCTGATCCTGAATCAGGCGCAGTCGTGTCCGTGTCTCCATCGCTTGCCTCTGTGACTTTATGCTAATGCAGCTACAAAGCCCCTCACTGGTTTACAGCCCGGGGGTATATTTACTAAAATTCGTATTTGTGCCGATTTGATGGGAGTTTAATCTCGTTTTTTATCTGACGTATTTTACTGCAACTTTTTGAATTCATCTACGCAAATTTACTAAGCTGGCGAGTTTTCTATAGTCGTATTTTCCGACGTCGATGTGATTCGTATTGTCGGGCAGTGTTTTAAGGGAGTGATTAGTACAGTGGTTTCCAAACTTTTTTGAATCACGGCGCCCTAGAATATCAGAATTTTTTTCACGGCACCCCTAGGCCAAAAATTTCTTATTGAGAAATTTAGAAAGAAATATTACATTAAGTAGATTGCGTTTATATGTCATCCTTAGGGTCAGTTGTGTGGTGAGGGACAAGATTTGCTTCTGTTTGGCCACATATTTTATGACTGGCAGCCACCAGCACTGGTTTTGCCTATTATATTGACCATGAATAATTTGAATTGGTCCTGGACCACCAACCCAGGGCACCCCTGCAAGTGTCCTGAGGCACCCCAAGGAGCCACGGCACACAGTTTGGGAACCTCTGGATTAGTAAAACACTGCCGGACATAACACATTGAAGCTCGGCCGGATCATTGTGTACATGGGGGGTCATTCCGAGTTGTTCGCTCGTTGCCGTTTTTCGCAACGCAGCGAATAGGAGGAAAATGCGCATGCGCATGGTACGCAGCGCGTATGCGCTAAGTAAATTAATACAAAACTTTGGATATTTACACAAGCTCGAGGGACGTTTTTTCATCACTCGAGTGATCGTAGTGTGATTGACAGGAAGTAGGTGTTTCTGGGTGGCAACTCGACGTTTTCAGGGAGTGTGCTAAAAACCGCAGGCGTGCCAGGTAAAACCGCAGGAGTGGCTGGAGAAACGGGGGAGTGTCTGGCCGAACGCAGGGTGTGTTTGTGACGTCAAACCAGGAACTAAACGGACTGAGGTGATCGCAGTCTAGGAGTAGGTCTGGAGCTACTCAGAAACTGCAAGGAATTATTTAGTAGCAGTTCTGCTAATCTTTCGTTCGCTATTCTGCTAAACTAAGACACACTCCCAGAAGGCGGCGGCCTAGCGTGTGCAATGCTGCTAAAAGCAGCTAGCGAGCGAACAACTCAGAATGAGGGCCTTGATGAGGTGTTTAAAGAGTTTAAAAAAAAAAAAAAAAATTGTGTGGGGTCCCCCCTCCTATCTATAACCATAGGAGGGGGGACCTCACGCATAACTATCTAAACACGCCAGGAAAAAGCAGGTCTATTTTAAAACTGCTTTTTTTTTACGAAGTCTATGCTTTCCCGGCAGTGTTTGACTATTGTCGGCAGTGATTGAGAATTCAAATTCTTAGTAAATTACCGAGTTGTATCAAATAACAGCCGTGTTTGACCGACACGTGTATTCATTCGAATTTGTGAACTTAGCCGGGGAAAACAATATGAATAGCCCCAACACTGCCGAGATTTGCGTTTAGTAAATCCCGAGATGACACTTAGAAAAAAAAAAAAAAAACTCGGACAAAAAATCGGGACCTTTGTAAATATACCCCCATGTGTCCCAATGTGCAAGAACTGAAACGTCTTTTCTATGCTCAAATTACGCTTGGCAGGACCGGACCAGCGATCTGGCATTTCTGGCAAATGTCAAAAGGGCTGATGGGTCTGGGGGGCGTGGCCTGGACGCTGAGCAGAGAGGTCCTGTTCCTGCTGAGCTCCTGCTTAAGCCTACACAAAACCTTTATTTGTGTAGGTGTATCTTCCCCTAAACAGCGTGAAAACAACACACAGGGGCTACGGATTATACCCTGCACAAGGGGACCTAATCCAGAGGCCGCTGAGCTACTCTCCGACCCGCGGCCTACTTTACAGCCAGGATCCGGGGCCTCGAGTTTGGAGCTTACCCGTGTTTGGGCTCCAGCCCCGCGCGAAGACCCGGAAGCTTCATAGAGGGACGGCTCTCTCCCCCCCTCTCGCGACTCCTGTGACCGGGGCTCCGGCCGGGCTCGCGACGGGACAGCTGCTGAGCCTTGCAGCCGACGAGGGACCCTCCGCGCACCAGCCGGGCGCGCGCCTGACCTCTGCCGTCGGCCATCTTGCGGACCGGAGGTAGGGAGACCGCAGCGCTCCCCGCTCCCACCACCTTCACCCAGCTTGCCTCCCGTTTTGCCTCCTGCCCGCCAGGCGGGTCCTGCACCTGGGCACCTGTGCACTGAAGGTGTGACGCGCTGTGCGGGGATCCGCCGCGTGATCACCCTCCCCTGACTACGTCCCCCTCCTTCTGAGCACCGCTGATCTCCTCTGCTCCACAGTCACACCGAGACCTCCCCACCAGGCATCCCGGAGAGGCCCTCGGGCAACTGTCAGCGGCAACAACAACCCAGCGGACGGTAGGTCCGCGAGCGCCACCCGCGAAGGGTGCTCATCCCTCCAGCTGCTCACCCCTCCCCCCCCAAGCACAACAGGCTGAGAGGTCTCCCATATAGCACCACAATTGCCCCCTCTATCTCATTACTGGAGGGGCTGAAAGCCATATCCCCCGCAGTCTGCACCCATTCCAGTTAGGGGCAGAAGGAGGCGATCTACCTCTTGCGGGCGACGATCACCAAGACTCACATCCCCCCCGCGACCCACCCCAGTCCCCAGGTGAACGGAGCCTAAAGCATACCATATACCTCTGCCGCAACACCCTCGGGACGGACCGAGATCCCATCCTACCTTGGACTGGCAGCCAAGTTTAGCATCTCTCCCAGCTTTGACCTGTTCCTGCAATCACACCCTCCACTATAATGTTCACAGTGACCTCCACAATGTGATCGCTCTCTAACCTGTCTGCCGCCACTCATGCATGTCTGAGTAACACGAAACCTCTATAAATGTGACTGAGTACCCCTGTTCCATCACCATCAGCTGCCGGGTCTCCCCCCTGAAACACGTCTCTCTAGGATCTACGGAGCGCTGCTGCTGATGAGAAATGGCTCCTACAAAGAAAAAAGAGACACTACCTCCGAAAGTCTCCAACCCCCCACGTAAATCCCTTCAAATATCCCCTCTACAAAGCGTATCATCTCCCTCTGCCACGATGGACCCCTTGGGCCCCAACGTTCTGTCCACGGCCTTCTCAGTATCGGGAGTGGACTGCGAGTCGGATGCCCCCCTAACCGTAAGATCTCTATGCCAGATCCTGTCCGCCTTCAAATCTGAACTCTCTAAAGATCTGACCTCTGCTATCCGCGAGGTCAAAACTGAGCTGGTTGCTTTGGGAGACAGGACGGACCATTTAGAGCGCAAGATGGAGGAATTGGTCACCTCTCACAATGATCTACTTTCATCCCATGACCGTCAACAGCAAGATCTGGACCAATTCAAATCCAAATTGGCGGATATGGAGGACAGATCAAGGCGGAACAACATAAAAATCCGAGGCATCCCAGACTCGGTTTCCAACTCGGATCTGGAAGCTTACGCCACTGCCCTATTTAAGAAACTCCTCCCAAAAGCGGGCGACTCGGAACTCCTGATTGACCGCATCCACCGACTCCCTAGACCCCGATCCGTCTCGTCCGACCTCCCTAAAGACACCCTCCTACGAGTCCATTTCTTCCCAGTTAAGGAGCGCATTATGAGGGCCGCTAGAGAATCCAACAACACTGACATCCTAGGGGGACTTCAAATATTCCAAGACTTCTCAACCGCTACCATAGCAAAGAGACGTGCTTTTACCCCCATCACCCTCGCTTTAAGATCCCACGACATCCGCTACCGATGGGGATTCCCGGTTAAACTGATAATCTCGTATGAAGACTCGACCTACATAATCTCCTCTCTGGATGCAGGTGTGAAGCTGTTGCTAGACTGGGACATTTCCATCGCGAAACCGCCCACTTCTACACGTGCCACCACCGTCAGCCATGACTGGGCGAATTCCTGAATATGTGGATAGCTGAGTTGGATCTTCCCAAAATACATCCACCAACACCTCCGGTCCTCGGAGGCTGCAGATCTTTCTCCCCCTTGTATGGGGGAACTGAAAATATCCTTTTTATGTCTTTTCCTACAATTGATATGATATGTCTTACTATAAGTTTGTCTTATAGATCTGCAAGTTATGGGACTACTCCCTCACATGTTGTTTAAATGTTGATTTATCACCATGGGCGACATAACGCCCGGTTACAGACACCCACTATTTACCTGTTCATGTTCTAGGGTGCACCTATTCCCTAATTCCAGTTGCCCACATAAGATGTTAGCGCCCTAAGGTAATTCCTTTAGAAGTTGTTATTGAGTGGCGGCGCAGGTCTACCCAGCCCGCCTCCACCTTTTTCCGTACTACTGCAAACCCCCGAATGTTTTCCCCTTCCCCTGCAGTAGTCATGCAGGTCCAATATACCGGACCTTTTCTTTTTGTTGTTTACCTCCTCCTCACTCATTTTAAACCTGATCCCTATCTTCCCCACATCCCCTCCCTCTTCGCGAGCTCCAGACTCGGCCCATGCTCCTGCCTTCCACTGCCTATCAGTACTCGATACAGATACGCTCCAACAGATCATCAGAGACCTCCCTTTATCACACCTAACCTAGATCACCAATGCTGAACCTCATATCTCTTAATGTCAAAGGACTGAACTCTCCAAATAAGCGTAGGCTAGCCCTCTCCTTCTTCCACCAGCAAAAAGCAGATGTAGTAGCACTACAAGAAACCCACTTCTCTTCTAACAACCCCCCCCCCCTCTTTAAGAACAGCCATTTCCCAGTGGGTTTCTTTGCCAATGGCCCTTCCAAAAGAAATGGTGTGGCCATCCTTTTCAACAAAAATGTCTCCTTTTCCCTACATTCTCAAATTTCAGACAAAAATGGCCGGTACATTATCCTCACAGGCCTCCTGGATGACAAGCCGGTTACTCTGGTATCCTTATACGCACCTAACTCTAACCAGGTCCCCTTTCTGAGAAAATTATTCCTCACTATACGGAATGCACAAAAGGGCTCTTTGGTAGTTTTGGGTGACTATAATCTTGTCTTAGACCCTAATATGGACAAGTCCCGTCACTTCCCCCACTCTGTCCCATCCTCCACCTCTGGCCCATCCCTTGCCTTCCGTAACTTGCTTGCAGAATTCGACCTATACGATGTCTGGAGGACACAAAACCCCTCAGGACGAGATTACACATTCCATTCCCTTGTCCATAATTCTTACTCCAGAATCGACATGATTCTCTGCGATAAATGGTCCCTCCAGAGAACTAAAAATATAGATATCCTGCCAATCACATGGTCGGACCACGCCCCAGTTCTCTGGAAGTGGAACCTTCAAGGTACCTATAACCCTTTCCGGCAATGGCGCCTATATCCCTATCTTCTGAATAATCCTCTGTCAAAAAAAATAATCTCTGACTCCATTGACTCCTACTTAGCCACAAATTCCCCCCAAGATACCTCCCCTATCACCCATTGGTGTGCTTTTAAAGCTGTTACCCGAGGTGCCGCCATTCAAGCCGGCGCCACTCTCAAAAAACAAGCCCAACAAAAGCAAAAGACACTGGAAAACGACCTGCTAGACCTCGAGACCAAGAATAGGGCCCTCCCCTCCAAAACACTTAAAATCGAGATCTCCAAAGTCCGAGCCCAGCTACAAAAGTTGCTCCTCGCTCGCACCCAAGCGGCTCTGAATAGAATGCGCCACAAATTTTATCTACTAGGCAACAAAGCAGGCAAAATGCTAGCACGCAAACTCCGTGTCCAACAAGCTAGGAATAAAATTAAATGCATCTATTCTCCCACCAAGCAAAAAATCCTGAACCCCAAAGATATTACGAACCAATTCGCCAACTATTACGCCAAACTATATAACCTAGCAACTGACCCTTCCACCCCCCAACCCACCCCTCCGTCCATTTCTTCCTTTCTAGATGGTCTTTCCCTCCCAACCCTCACACAGGACCAGCTGGCCTCTCTGAATTCCGCATGGTCCGAAGACGAAATTTTAGCAGCAATTAAGTCCACACCCAAGAATAAAGCTCCCGGCCCAGACGGCTTTATTTCTGATTTCTATTCTACTTTCCGTGTCGCCCTCTCACCCCTCCTGACTACGCTATATAACACATTCTCAGAACACGGCTCCCTCCCCCCAGAACTCTTAGAAGCGCGTATTGTTACAATTCCTAAACCCGGAAAAGACCCCGCCTTTGTACATAACTACCGACCAATAGCGCTCCTAAACTGCGATATCAAATTATATGCTAAAATGATTGCCACACGTATCAACAAGTTCCTCCCCTCCCTGATACACCAGGATCAGACTGGATTCGTCCCTGGGAGACAACCGTCTGACAACACACGCCGGGTCTTTAACTTGATAGATTCCCTAGCTGGAGATCAAGGCCTTCTTTTGCTATCGTTAGACGCAGAGAAGGCTTTTGACAGATTAAATTGGATGTACATGCGCCAAACCCTCCTTAGATTCGGATTCAAAGACCGTATCCTATCCTCTATCCTAGCACTATACAGCTCTCCTACGGCCCGGGTGTATAACGGGGGCTTCTTATCCGACCCTTTCCCCATCACGAATGGCACCAGGCAAGGCTGCCCCTTATCCCCCCTTATCTTTGTCCTATCAATCGAACCCCTGGCAACTAAAATAAGAGACAATCCCCACATACCTCCGATTCGATTTGGCGCATCCCTACACAAACTGAGCCTCTTCGCAGATGATGTCCTCCTCTTTATTTCTAACCCTTCTACAACCCTCCCAGTCCTGCACTCTGTTCTAGATGCCTACAGCCTCGCATCTTACTATAAATTAAATACAACCAAAACAGACGCCCTTCCCCTCAACCTATCACATTCCATCCCAGCACTCCGAGCCTCCTTTCCATACAACTGGCGAACTAGCACGATAAAATATCTAGGTATCAATATCCCTATCTCCGCTGCAGACGTCTTCTCTGTCAACTTAACCCCCTTGATTGAGTCATTAGAAGCACTTACGAAAGCATGGTCTTCCTACGAGGTCTCTTGGCTGGGACGGATGGCGGCATTTAAAATGTCCTTACTGCCTAAACTCATGTACCTCTTCCGCACAATACCATATCCTTTCCCAAAGAAAGCCATTCAAACCTGCTCCTCTATTATGTCTAAATATATCTGGTCCTCAAAACCAACCTTAATGGCTCTTTCAAGAATGACCCTGCCAAGAGCGCTAGGAGGTCTCAACATACCTAATATTCCACTTTACCAGGAAGCTTCCCTCTTAGCCCCCATTAAATATTATTTCACAACCTGTTTGCACACTGGCTGGAGGGAGCTGGAACAAATAAGGTCGAATCCAATTCCATTAGCTGACCTTTTCCGCATCCCAAAGTCGCTCCGACCCACCCAACCGTCCCTCCTCCCCTCCACGCAAGCCGCCTTGCAAGCATGGGACTCCCTATTAGCCTCTCTAACATCCACCATCTCCCTTTTCCCCCAAATATCCATCACTACACTAGCACAAATGATCCCGCACCTCAATCTATCCAAATGGAAACGCGCAGGAATATCATTCCTAGGCGACTTACTCGACGGACTCTACTTAAAACCCTTCTTAACTCTCCAGTCACAATACTCACTCCCAGCTTCAGAACTCTTCCATTATATGCAAGTAGCGCACTGGTGGAAGACGATTCCTCCTGCCTACCCAGCGCCCCACATAAGCTCACATACCCTATTTTCTCGCCTTTCCCTACCAGAATCCAAAGGCGACATCTCATACTGGTATAAACTTCGGCTAACTCCTACCTCCCCCCCCAAATCAAATGCCCAAAAGAAATGGGAACAGGACTTGGGCAAAACCCTATCCCCCAATGACTGGCGCCAAGTTTTCTTAATCTCGTACTCTATGTCCCAGTGCTTAAACCACACTGAAATGCATATAAAACTGGTGAACAGAATTTACCAAACCCCAGAACGAATCCACAAATTCTGGCCATCTCACAGCAATAAGTGCTGGAGACTCTGCGGCTCAGTGGGTCACATCTTCCACATATTCTGGTCGTGCCCAAAGATCACTAAATACTGGCTGGATGTTTTTGAGCTAATAAATAAAGTTCTGTCCATCCACCTGGCACCAGACCCAACTCTAGCGTTACTGCAAGTTGTCCCCTCATCAATAACCCCAGATGCCAGATATGTCCTGGGCCACATTCTGATAGCCGCACGAGCAAACCTAGCCCAAATGTGGAAACAATCCACTCCCCCTATCCTGGTAAGAGCTATTCATAAGATAAATCACCATTTCCTTATGGAAACGGAATTCGCCTCCTCCTCTCTTAAATACTCTTCCCTCAAAGCGAGATGGTCAATGTGGCAAAGCTTTGTCTCTTCGTCGGAAGGGTCCCAATATTTTCATAACCCCACCACTCCCTCACCCAGTCCGACCCCGCAAACAAATACAGCCTGACCCAAACCACACCCCCCCTCCTATTATACCTCCCAATACCTAGGCAATCACCCCTCCATTCCCTCGACAAAGGGGGCCCCCCAGCTAGAAATCTCTCCCGCTATCTTCCCCTAACGAGTACCAATAAATACTGCCCAACAAGGTTAGGCCATTTCTATCACACCGCAATGTATAGATTCTCTACGTGTCTCCCCTTTCTCTGATGTATTATTCTTACTGAGCCCCGATGTACTACTCCCCTGACCCTAGTCTGGACTCCTACCCCCCCCCCTCCTCCCCCATCTATATACCTTTTGTTCATATCCTTGCAATGCACTGTATTGTTGTATTACCCCCCCCATGTTTTTTCTTTTACCTCTCTTTATTCTGTACCCCATAAAAATTGCTTATCTCTTTCAATAAAAACTAATGATTTAAAAAAAAAAAAAAAGGGCTGATGGGTCAATCTGGTATAACTTCCTGGGCAAGTAGCTTTGTCTGATGTAAATGCCAGGGTTGGCCGAGCAGCTCTGCCTCCCAATGCTCTGCGCGGCTGCCGGACATACAGAAATTACATCCCCATGAGCCATGGCCACGCCTAATGTTGCTGCGCATGCGCTGGAATACCAGAGCCACTTCAGCTGTCCCTGCCGCTTGGTGCGTCTTTAGACCCCAACATCAGTAGCACCATCAAAATTATCACCAGCACCTTGCTAGGTGAAGATTCGGCTTCCAGTATGAGTGATTAGACGTCTGTGTACACAACTACTTTCACTGCGCACCCGCGACGCTTCAATTACACTCCCACAAGATGGACCATCTCTGTACGCCCGATTATCCAACTTCTGGACTGCCCAGTACATTTCTAATACATTTCAGAGGCCGTGTGTCTGAATAGTACTGAGACTCCGTGCTCCAACAATTGGGACACCTGCACGGTGCGACATAGACACATGCGCAGTAGAAACACATCAATCTACCGCGTCCCACATCAGCAGTTTGGCCCATCTTACTTTAATGAGTTTTGCCACAGTATAACATTCCTTTGCCCATTTCCAATGTCTTCTGTTAAGTGAATCCTTTTTATTTATTTTTTATTTTTTTAAACTTTAGAAAATCTTTGTGCAGCAAGTTGGTTATGTACATTGGTTATTAAATATTTATTTTGAAATAAGTAAAATAAACGGACCATCTAAATAGGGTTTGTTAAGGTGGGTACACACTAGGTAAGGTGCTCTATGAGCGATGTCGCCTAGTGCATACCTCCCAACTGTCCCGATTTTCGCGGGACAGTCCCGTTTTTTGCATGCGCACAGCGTCTGTTCACTGGAGTCAGAGGGAGAGGGGGCATGCCAGCGGCTCACAGAGCGCTGGGCATGCCTCCTCAGTGATGAAAATGGGGGTGTGGCTACTGATTGCGGTCCCCGTGAAGCCACGCCCCCTTCTCATAGACCACGCCCACTTTTCGGGAGCACGCGCGGCGAAGCCGCACATGTGTCCCTCCTCCACACAGGTCAAAGTTGGGAGGTATGTAGTGCTTCCCCTCCCGGGCCGGGCAGTCAGCAGCAGTGCATGTACACTGTGCGATATGATGACCTTATCGCTCAGTGACGTCACGCCGCAGCTGGGCCGTGCAGACTGTTCTTGGACGCCAGTCCAAATTGAGCTGCATGCACAGCCGATAGCAGGGGTCATTAACGTCCCTCGGGGGCCGCGCATCGCTCATCGTCGCCGGCATACACACTTGCCGATAAAGTGAATGATGTCTCCCAGGATGGGTGAAAATGAGCAACGTCGTTCAGTTTCTCGGCAAGTGTGTATGCACCTTTAGACATACCCAACCATGGTAACTGCCGGTTACCACACTGACGCCGGGATCCCGGCTTCGAGATGGCCGGGTTGTGGGGGGGGGATGCGCAACGAAGCCCATTACGGGCTCGGTGGCGAACTGTGCGTGCCACGGGTTCACTACGGCTGGCCGGCGGTCGGGCTCCCGGCGACCAGCATCCCGGCGCCGGGAGCCCGACCGCCGGCTTACCGACAGCTTGGCGAGCGCAAATGAGCCCCTTGCGGGCTCGCTGCGCTCGCCACGCTACGGGCACGGTGGCGCGCTACGCGCGCCACACTATTTTATTCTCCCTCTATGGGGGTCGTGGACCCCCACGAGGGAAAATAAGTGTCGGTATGCCGGCTGTCGGGCTCCCGGCGCCGGTATACTGAGCGCCGGGAGCCCGACCGCCGGCAAACAGAAGACCACCCGCGTGCCACAGGTCCTATTCCCACTCAATGGGTGTCATTGACACCCACGAGTGGAAATAGTCCCTGTTAGTTGGCATGCCATCTATTAGGATTGTTCAGGGTCAGTATTGTGACCAGTGGTCTCCACACCTACATCACGTATGAAACAAACCATTGCAAAGTAATATACAGTTTTCTCTGACGTCCTAGTGGATGCTGGGAACTCCGTAAGGACCATGGGGAATAGACGGGCTCCGCAGGAGACTGGGCACTCTAAGAAAGAATTAGGACTACTGGTGTGCACTGGCTCCTCCCTCTATGCCCCTCCTCCAGACCTCAGTTAGAATCTGTGCCCGGCTCGAGCTGGTTGCACACTAGGGGCTCTCCTGAGCTCCTAGTAAAGAAAGTATTTATTAGGTTTTTTATTTTCAGTGAGATCTGCTGGCAACAGACTCACTGCTACGAGGGACTACGAGGGGAGAGAAGCAAACCTACCTGCTTGCAGTTAGCTTGGGCTTCTAGGCTACTGGACACCATTAGCTCCAGAGGGATCGAACATAGGCCCAGCCTCGGTCGTCCGGTCCCGGAGCCGCGCCGCCGTCCCCCTTGCAGAGCCAGAAACAAGAAGAACGTCCTGGAAATCGTCGGCTGAAGACTCCGGTCTTCATTAAGGTAGCGCACAGCACTGCAGCTGTGCGCCATTGCTCCCCATGCACACCACATACTCCGGTCACTGATGGGTGCAGGGCGCTGGGGGGGGGGGGGGGCGCCCTGGGATGCAATTAGATTACCTTAAAATGGCAAAAAAACACATAATATAGTCTAATAAACTATATATGTGTAAAAATCCCTTGCCATAATATTAATATAAAGAGCGGGAGAAGCCCGCCGAAAAAGGGGCGGGGCTATCTCCCTCAGCACACTGGCGCCATTTCCTCTTCACAGCTCCGCTGGAAGGACGCTCCCCAGGCTCTCCCCTGCAGTTTCCAGGCTCAATAGGGTAAAAAAGAGAGGGGGGGGGGGGGCACTAAATTTAGGCGCAAAACTGTGTATTACAGCTGCTATAGGGAAAATCACTTTGTGTAGTGTAAATCCCTGTTTATATAGCGCTGTGGTGTGTGCTGGCATACTCTCTCTCTGTCTCCCCAAAGGACTTTGTGGGGTCCTGTCCTCAGTCAGAGCATTCCCTGTGTGTGTGCGGTGTGTCGGTACGGCTGTGTCGACATGTTTGATGAGGAGGCTTATGTGGAGGCGGAGCAGGTGCCGATAAATGTGATGTCACCCCCTGCGGGGTCGACACCAGAGTGGATGGATATGTGGAAGGTATTAACCGACAGTGTCAACTCCTTACATAAAAGGTTCGATGACATAACAGCTGTGGGACAGCCGGCTTCTCAGCCAGTGCCTGCCCAGGCGTCTCAAAGGCCATCAGGGGCTCAAAAACGCCCGCTACCTCAGATGGCAGACACAGATGTCGACACGGAGTCTGACTCCAGTGTCGACGACGACGAGACTAATGTACATTCCACTAGGGCTATCCGTTGCATGATTACGGCAATGAAAAATGTGTTGCACATTTCTGACATTAACCCAGGTACCACTAAAAAGGGTATTATGTTTGGGGAGAAAAAGCAACCAGTGGTTTTTCCCCCTTCAGATGAGTTAAATGAAGTGTGTGAAGAAGCGTGGGCTTCCCCTGATAAAAAACTAGTGATTTCTAAAAAGTTACTAATGGCGTACCCTTTCCCGCCAGAGGACAGGGTACGTTCTGAGACATCCCCGAGGGTGGATAAAGCGCTCACACGCTTGTCAAAAAAGGTGGCACTACCGTCTCAGGATACGGCCGCCTTAAGGGAGCCTGCGGATAGAAAGCAGGAGGCTAACCTGAAGTCTGTATATACACACTCAGATACTATACTGAGACCTGCTATTGCTTCAGCATGGATGTGCAGTGCTGCAGCAGCGTGGTCTGATTCCCTGTCTGATAATATTGATTCCCTTGACAGGGACACTATATTGCTAACCATAGAGCATATTAAAGACATAGTCTTATACATGAGAGATGCACAGAGGGATATTTGCCGGCTGGCATCTAGAATAAATACAATGTCCATTTCTGCCAGGAGAGTATTATGGACTCGGCAGTGGACAGGTGATGCGGATTCTAAAAGGCACATGGAGGTTTTGCCTTACAAGGGTGAGGAATTGTTTGGGGATGGTCTCTCGGACCTCGTTTCCACAGCGACAGCTGGGAAGTCGACATTTTTACCCCAGGTTCCCTCACAGCCAAAGAAAGCACCGTATTATCAGGTACAGTCCTTTCGGCCCCAGAAAGGCAAGCGGGTTAAAGGCGCGTCCTTTCTGCCCAGATGCAGGGGTAGAGGGAAAAAGCTGCACCATACAGCCAGTTCCCAAGAACAGAAATCCTCCCCTTCTTCCACTAAATCCACCGCATGACGCTGGGGCTCCACTGGTGGAGCCAGGTGCGGTGGGGGCCCGTCTCCGGAACTTCAGCGACCGGTGGGTTCGGTCACAGGTGGATCCCTGGGTTCTACAAGTGGTATCTCAGGGATACAGGCTGGAATTCGAGACGTCTCCCCCTCGCCGTTACCTCAAATCAGCCTTGCCAGCTACTCCCCCGGACAGGGAGGTAGTGCTGGCGGCAATTCACAAGCTGTTCCTCCAGCAGGTGGTAATAAAAGTTCCCCTCCTTCAACAGGGACGGGGTTACTATTCCACAATATTTGTGGTACCGAAACCAGACGGTTCGGTGAGACCCATTCTAAATTTAAAATCCTTGAACACTTATATAAGAAGGTTCAAGTTCAAAATGGAATCGCTCAGGGCGGTTATTGCAAGCCTGGAAGAAGGGGATTACATGGTATCACTGGACATCAAGGATGCGTACCTGCATGTCCCCATTTACCCACCTCACCAGGTGTACCTCCGTTTTGTGGTACAAGACTGCCATTACCAATTCCAGACGTTGCCGTTTGGTCTGTCCACGGCACCGAGGGTGTTTACCAAGGTAATGGCCGAAATGATGATACTCCTTCGAAAGAAGGGAGTTATAATTATCCCATACTTGGACGATCTCCTTATAAAGGCGAGGTCCAGGGAGCAGTTGTTGGTCGGAGTAGCACTATCTCAGGAAGTGCTACAACAGCACGGATGGATTCTGAATATTCCAAAGTCGCAGCTGGTTCCTACGACGCGTCTGCTGTTCCTGGGTATGATTCTGGACACAGATCAGAAGAAGGTGTTTCTCTCGGAGGAGAAGGCCAAGGAGTTGTCATCTCTGGTCAGAGACCTCCTGAAACCAAAACAGGTGTCGGTGCATCACTGCACGCGAGTCCTGGGAAAGATGGTAGCTTCTTACGTAGCAATTCCATTCGGCAGGTTCCATGCAAGGATCTTTCAGTGGGATCTGTTAGACAAGTGGTCCGTATCGCATCTTCAGATGCATCGGCTGATCACCCTGTCCCCGAGGGCCAGGGTGTCTCTGCTGTGGTGGCTGCAGAGTGCTCATCTTCTAGAGGGCCGCAGATTTGGCATACAGGACTGGGTCCTGGTGACCACGGATGCAAGCCTCCGAGGTTGGGGGGCAGTCACGCAGGGAAGACACTTCCAAGGACAATGGTCGAGTCAGGAGGCTTCCCTACACATAAATATTCTGGAACTAAGGGCCATTTACAATGCCCTAAGTCAGGCAAGACCCCTGCTTCAAAACCAGCCGGTGCTGATTCAGTCAGACAACATCACGGCGGTCGCCCATGTAAACCGACAGGGCGGCACAAGAAGCAGGATGGCGATGGCAGAAGCCACAAGGATTCTCCGATGGGCGGAAAATCACGTGATAGCACTGTCAGCAGTGTTCATTCCGGGAGTGGACAACTGGGAAGCAGACTTCCTCAGCAGGCACGACCTCCACCCGGGAGAGTGGGGACTTCATCCAGAAGTTTTCCAACTGATTGTAAACCGTTGGGAAAGGCCACAGGTGGACATGATGGCGTCCCGCCTAAACAAAAAGCTAAAAAGATATTGCGCCAGGTCAAGGGACCCTCAGGCGATAGCTGTGGACGCTCTAGTGACACCGTGGGTGTACCAGTCGGTTTATGTGTTCCCTCCTCTTCCTCTCATACCAAAGGTGCTGAGGATAATAAGAAAGAGAGGAGTAAGAACTATACTCATCGTTCCGGATTTGCCAAGAAGGACTTGGTACCCGGAACTACAAGAAATGATCTCAGAGGACCCTTGGCCTCTACCTCTCAGACTGGACCTGCTACAGCAGGGGCCCTGTCTGTTCCAAGACTTACCGCGGCTGCGTTTGACGGCATGGCGGTTGAACGCCGGATCCTGATGGAAAAGGGCATTCCGGTTGAAGTCATTCCTACGCTGATAAAAGCTAGGAAAGATGTGACAGCAAAGCATTATCACCGCATATGGCGAAAATATGTTGCTTGGTGTGAGGCTATGAAGGCCCCCACAGAAGAATTTCAGCTGGGTCGATTTCTGCACTTCCTACAGTCAGGAGTGACTATGGGCCTAAAATTGGGATCCATTAAAGTCCAGATTTCAGCCCTGTCTATTTTCTTTCAAAAAGAACTGGCTAGGCGGGTGTCAGAATTGGCGGCTTTGTCCTGTAAAAGCCCCTATCTGATCTTCCATATGGACAGAGCAGAATTGAGGACGCGTCCCCAATTCCTCCCTAAGGTGGTATCAGCGTTTCATTTGAACCAACCTATTGTGGTGCCTGCGGCTACTCGGGACTTGGAGGCTTCCAAGTTGCTGGACGTAGTCCGTGCCCTGAAAATCTATGTTTCCAGGACGGCTAGAGTCAGAAAGACTGACTCGCTGTTTATCCTGCATGCACCCAACAAGTTGGGTGCTCCTGCTTCTAAGCAGACTATTGCTCGCTGGATCTGCTCCACGATTCAACTTGCACATTCTGCGGCTGGACTGCCGCATCCTAAATCAGTCAAAGCCCATTCCACGAGGAAGGTGGGCTCTTCTTGGGCGGCTGCCCGAGGGGTCTCGGCTTTACAACTTTGCCGAGCTGCTACCTGGTCGGGATCAAACACGTTTGCAAAATTCTACAAGTTTGATACCCTGGCTGAGGAGGACCTTGAGTTTGCTCATTCGATGCTGCAGAGTCATCCGCACTCTCCCGCCCGTTTGGGAGCTTTGGTATAATCCCCATGGTCCTTACGGAGTTCCCAGCATCCACTAGGACGTCAGAGAAAATAAGAATTTACTCACCGGTAATTCTATTTCTCGTAGTCCGTAGTGGATGCTGGGCGCCCATCCCAAGTGCGGATTGTCTGCAATACTTGTATATAGTTATTGCCTAACTAAAGGGTTATTGTTGTGAGCCATCTGTTCGTGAGGCTCAGTTGTTATTCATACTGTTAACTGGGTATAGTATCACGAGTTGTACGGTGTGATTGGTGTGGCTGGTATGAGTCTTACCCGGGATTCCAAATCCTTTCCTTATTGTGTCAGCTCTTCCGGGCACAGTTTCCCTAACTGAGGTCTGGAGGAGGGGCATAGAGGGAGGAGCCAGTGCA
The DNA here is from genome assembly GCF_028390025.1 of Pseudophryne corroboree. NCBI lineage: Eukaryota > Metazoa > Chordata > Amphibia > Anura > Myobatrachidae > Pseudophryne > Pseudophryne corroboree. The sequence goes on along the minus strand of NC_086449.1, from coordinate 532,088,748 downwards.
CACCAGTAGTCCTAATTCTTTCTTAGAGTGCCCAGTCTCCTGCGGAGCCCGTCTATTCCCCATGGTCCTTACGGAGTTCCCAGCATCCACTACGGACTACGAGAAATAGAATTACCGGTGAGTAAATTCTTATTATTACACTGCAAGGAAGTATATAATTATTCATCATATGATGGCTTGCAATCACACAATAATGCATAATTACACAAGAAATTATATACAGATACACACTGAAACATACACTAGATGTATAATTGTACTCCGTTATTCAGAATCATGTGAATCTAGAATCTAGCACAATTATTTGCTATACATACTTGCAAAATATATACATGTAAACAGGAATGGACCGTATATAAACATTTAAGTAAAACTGTTTCTACCTTCAGATAGTGAGCTAAAGATGACAATGTCATAGAGGTAAGCTGCTGCATACTCCCAAGGGTGTACTACGGTATGCCGGCGCACAGGATCCCGGTGCCCAGAATACTGGCACCAAGATCCCGATCGCCGGTATACTGGCAGCGGGGCGAGTGCAAAAGAGCCCCTTGCGGGCACGGTGCACGCTATTTATTGTCCCTCCAGGGGTGTCGTGGACACCCCAAGAGGGAAAATAGTTGTCGGTATGCTGGCTGTCAGGATTCCGGCGCCGGTATGCTGAGCGCCGGGATCCCGTCAGCCGGCATATCAAGTGCCTCCCACTCCCAATGAGGCCAAAACAATTTAATAGCACTTTGGAAGGGGCCCCATGTAAAAGAAAAAAAGGGCAGCTCTTTATATTTGAACTTTCCTTTCGAGGTAGAGATGGCTGTTTTTGCTTTGCCAGCATCAGTTAAGGGTCAATTCAAGAGTGGTTAAGTATTGGCTTTTTGCAAGGTTCTCTACCAGTTTGTCAACCGAAGGCATAGGGTAGGTATCGATCTGTGAGACCTTAGTGAGTTTCCTAAAGTCATTGCAGAATCTTATGGTGCCCACACATGGTGTGATTATCGCGTGCGATTTGATCTATTTAATTTAAATCGCACTGTGTTTATTTTCCCTTGCGATTCGATGCGTGCTCCCACGTAGTCAATACCGCAAGGCAAAATAGTATGTGCAGTCAGGTATTTTTGTACTACATCGCAGCATTACATATTGTAGTGTAGTCAATTTCGGGTGTAGTTCAAATCTCATGTAGTTAAAATCGCATACCACTTAGTCCAAATCGCATATTACACATTGTATAGGCTCAAATCGCACCTAGCACAGATCTCACCATGTGTGGGCACCATCAGATCTCCCAAAGGCTTGGGTACCAGCACAAGCGGGTTGTTCAACTCACTATTTGACTTTTCTATATACCCTAGGCTCAGCATCTCCTCTACCTCTTGCTTAACGCCACCAGTTTAGCATTAGGAATATGATAAGACCTTTGTTTTATCACTACATCGGGTGATGTAATACCATCATGCTGTATTCTATGTGTTTTCCCAGGGATAGCAGAAAACAAAATCCTGGGTCTGCGATACTAGGTCTATAACTTCCTACTTTTGGTTGGGACTTAATGAGGCTTCAATAGGCGTCTGAAAATCTGGGGTTTAATGGCCAATAGAGAAGATTGGTTGGCACTTCCCTTCCAAGGTATTACTAAATTAACATGGTAAATTTATACCTTTTTTATTTGACTTTCTTGGTGTACTTTATAATTAACAGGCTCTACTGCCTCTAAGATCTTATAAGAACCCTGCTAATGGGCATACAATTTACTGTTAGGAGTATGAACCAAAACAGTGTCCCCTGGCTTGAAAGAGTGGTTCACTGCTGTAACATCATAATTACTCTTTTTTTTCAATCATAAAGTTTTATTGTGAGAAATAAACAACGTTAACAACATTCGGTAATAAAGCGAACAATGATACAATAAATGAGTCTCGAATCAAATTTCACAAGGCTCGTCATGAAGAATGTTATGACAATAGAGATTCATGTGTGATCAAAGGGGAAAAAATATCAGAAGAAAGAAAAAGCGTACTTTCAAAAAGTATAGTCGTCATATTAAGAGGTCTAGGCAAATTGAGTAAGTGAGATTGTTAGGGGGATATAAGGAAGGTAGGGGAGGCGGAACTCCGACGAGCCAGGGGCCCAGGCGGTAGGGAACAGGGAAAAGGAGAAAGGGAGAGGATTGTGAGAGAGGAAAGAGAGAGAAAAGTGGAGAGAGAGGGAAAAAATAAAATAAATAATAATAATAATAAAAAAAAAAAATTATAAAAAAAAAAAAAAAAAAAAAGGGGGGGGGGTTTAGTAGGGGAGGGATATCGAACGCGCACAGTTTGAGTAGCAATCTAGCTGAGTCCTGGGAGGGGTGAATTTTTATATCTGTACCAAGGAAGCCAAGTGGAATGGAATTTTTGGACTGTGTTGTGTTGGAGGCTTGTGATGTATTCCATTTGTGCAATGAACCAAATTCTGTTTGTTAGTGCCTGGCGGTTAGGAGTGTCTGGTGCTTTCCAGTTGCGTGCTATTTGGTATTTAGCTGCACAGGAGATATGGAGGATCAGTTTATTTGAGTCTTTAGGTACCTGGTCCATGGGGGCACAGAGGAGTAGATTATTGGGTGAGAGGGGTTGCGGGAGGTCTAGCAGCTGGGCAAGCAGGGCACGGACCATGGTCCAGTAACGTGTGATCACTGGGCAGGACCACCATGTGTGGAAAAATGTGCCCACTTGTCCACAGTTCCTCCAGCAAAGGTTTGAGGTACCAGGATACATTTTGTGTAGGCGGTCTGGGACCAAATACCATCTTGTATATATTTTAAACGAGTTCTCACGGATGGCCACGCTAATGGAGCACTTCGAGACCGCGGCCCGGATAGTTTCCCACTCCTCGGCCTCGAATTGTCGTCCCAAATCAGTTTCCCAAGCCTGTTCGTGAGGTTCAAGGGTGGGGGTTACCGGGGACAAGATGGTTTTGTAGAGAAGAGAGATGACTCCTCTGTTAGTGGGGTTATGCAGGCAGAGCCTTTCGAAAGAGGAAGGGATTGGAAGTGGGAATGAAGGGTGTAGAGAGGAGATGTAGTGCCGTATTTGTAGGTATTGGTAGTGTAGGGAGTTGGGCAGGCCATATGTAGTCTGTAGATCGGAGAAAGATCTGATAGCGTGGGTTCCTGTAATGTGGTGAATTCTAGTGACACCAGCAGAGATCCAAGGACGGGCCATTGCTGAGGATAGACCTGGGGGGAATGCTGGATTGTTCCAGATAGGGGTTAGGGGGGAGGGGTAAATAGGCAGTTTCAATTTTTTGCTCAGGAGCTCCCAATTTCTGAGTGTGACCGCTACAGTAGGTGTAGGGTGGCTAAATTGGGGATAGTTTTTGCGGTGAATCCAAGGTAGATAGGAGACCGAAGGAACGCCAATTAAATCGCTCTCCAGGTCGACCCATCGCTTAGTGCCTCTTGGGGCGTGCCAAGCAACCAATTGGCTCAGTTTAGTCGCAACAAAATAGCGTTGAAGGATGGGAAGGCCTAGGCCACCCAGCTGAGAGTGTTTGGCCAGGGTTTCCCGTCGGAGTCGAGGTTTTGTATGGTTCCAAATAAAGTCACCTAGCGAGGACTGGAGGGAGCGGAGGGTGTGCGGGGGGATCTGAATTGGAAGTGTTTGGAATAAGTACAGGAGTTTGGGGAGTACATTCATTTTTATGGCGTTAATACGTCCAATCCAAGAGAGATAATAAGATTCCCATTGGCGGATGTCCTTGAAAATTGAAGTTATGAGTGGGGGGTAGTTAGCTCGGTAGAGAGAGTTGTATGATTTGGTAATGAAGACTCCTAAGTATTTAAGTGAATGTTTGCGCCATGTGAATTCAAAGTTTGTTTGTAACAGGGTCTTGGCGTTCTTGGGGATATGTAAGGAAAGGGCCTCGGATTTTGACTGGTTGATTTTATATCCCGAGAGGTTGCCGTATATAGACAGCTCTCGAAGTAGATTGGGAAGGGAGATGGTCGGGTTCGTCAGCGTGAGGAGTATGTCGTCTGCGAATAGGGAGACAGTGTAGTGAGTGCGGTTAACAGCGATCCCAGAGATATCTGGGTTGGCTCTGATGCGGCACGCGAGGGGTTCGATTATCAGCGCGAAGATGAGGGGGGATAGCGGGCATCCTTGTCTGGTTCCGTTAGAGATTGTGAAGGGATCCGATAGTAGGCCATTTGTGTGTACTGAAGCCGAGGGGTTGTGGTACAAAGCTTGTATAGCCTGTAGGAATTTACCGTGAAAGCCAAAGTGTTGTAAGGTTTGCAGCATGAAGGGCCAGGACACCCTATCGAAGGCCTTCTCCGCGTCCAGAGCAAGCGCCAGAGATGGGATTTTGTGGAGATTAACATAGTGAATAATGTCAATCGTGCGTCTGGTGTTGTCAAGCGCTTGTCTGGACGGGACAAAGCCCACCTGGTCAGGGTGAATCAGGGAGGGGAGAATGGGGTTGAGCCTGTTAGCTAAGACTTTGGCGAAAATTTTGAGGTCTGTATTCAGTAATGAAATGGGCCGGTAGTTAGTAATTAGTTGGGGGTCTTTATTTGGTTTCGGAATTACAGTGATGGTAGCCTTGGTGGTTTGAGAGTGGAAGGGGGTGCCCTCTAATATTAGGTTAAATACCTTCGTGAGATGGGAAAGTAATGAAGATTGAAAGGTTTTGTAGTATGACATAGGAAAGCCGTCTGGGCCAGGGGCTTTCGACGGTTTCTGAAATTTAATGGCGAAGGCAATTTCTTCCTCAGAGATGGGCTCGTCCAAGCCAAATGAGGTCTCTGGATCTAAGCGGGGCAGATCGCACGATGTCAGGTAGTCAGAAGCAGGCGGGTAGGTCTGGTCGGGAGTGGGCGATCTATCCGGGAGATTGTAAAGTCGCTCATAATAAGCTTTAAAAAGGGAGTTGATGGTGGAGGGGTTATATTGGGGTGAGCCCTTGTCATCTTTGATCGCTGAGATGGCGGATTGCGCTTTCCGAGCCCTCAGTCCGCTGGCCAATAAAGTGTCAGCTTTGTTGCTCTTTTCATAAAATCTTTGTTTCAGCCAGCGGAGTGAGTGCTCAGTTTTTTCAGCCAGCAAAGCGTTCAGGGCCGCTCTAGCAGTGGTAAGTTGTGTGTAAAGAGGGCGAGAGGGCCGCTGTTTATGTTGGGTTTCCAGGTTGTGGACCTCTTCTGTGAGGGAGGCCAATTTTTGTTTGTGTTCCTTATTCCTGTGTGAGGCATAACTAATGATGTGACCTCTGATGACGGCCTTGTGTGCTTCCCATATTAATGGGGTGCAAGAGGAGTCAGTGATGTTTAAAGTAAAGTAGTCTGCAAGAGCAAGTTTGATTTTTTCCTGGAATTGAGGAATTTTCAGCAGCGTCTCATTTAAACGCCAGGCAGGTCGGGATGTCGGGGTGTCAAGGAAATCAAAGGTGGCGGTGACGATGGAGTGATCTGACCACGGGTTGGTGATAATGGATGAGTCGGATATGTGCTTGGAGGCTTGGGTACTACAGAAAAAAAGGTCGATACGGGAGTAAGATTGATGTGGACACGAGTAGAATGTGTAATCCTTGGATGTGGGGTTGAGGGCCCGCCAAACGTCAGTGAGACCGGATTCCCGTGTGTGTTTGTTTAAAGCTCGGGATGAGGGATCACGGTGTAGGCGTGGCTGGGGAGAGGATTTATCTAATTGGGTATCCGGGGCAGTATTAAAATCTCCACCTAATATTAAGTAGCCTTTTCTGATTTTGGACAGTGTGGAGAAGAAGGAGTTAAAGAAGGACGCTTGTCCGGAATTAGGGGCGTAAACAGTGGCTATTGTGCATTCTAAGTGTCCGAGCCTGCCCGTTAAAATGATGAACCGCCCGTCTTTATCCGTATGTGAGGAGCCCAACACAAACGGGATTTTAGAGTTTACCAAAATGGCCACCCCATTGTGTTTGGATTGGCTCGAGGAATAGAAAGCCATTGGGTAACGTTTAGAGGTGAGGGCCGGGTGTGACTGGGATTTGAAGTGAGTCTCCTGGATAAATACTAGGCCCGCTTTAAGGGTGCGAAGGGATCGGAATAGAGAGGAGCGTTTCTGAGGGGTGTTGAGGCCCTTGACGTTCAAAGATGCTATCAACAGAGGCATTGTGAGTTGGGAGTAAGAGGAGGTGGAGAAAGAGAGGGAGAGAAGAAGAGGGAAAGAAAAGAGAAAGAGGGTAGAGAGAGAGAGAAAAAGGTGAGAGGGAAGAAAAAAAAAACAAAAACAAAAAACCCCCGGGGAGAGGGGGTTGGGGGGGGGGGCGGGAGGTTAGAGCTGGTGGGGGGTCCCGGCTCGTCGGAAGAAAAAGGGGAGTTGGCGGTGATCGGCCAGAGGAGGACAAAAAAAAAAAAAAGGGGGGGGGGGGGGGAGAGAGGGGAAAGGGTCCGTGTAAGGAACCTCACGACCAGCGAGGAGGAACCAGCACAGAAATTAGGACCGATTGGTCCAAGGTGGGGAAGCAGCGGGTGATAGCCGTGCTCCCTCCTAGGAGGTAGGGTGGGTGGGGGAGTGTGTTTACAGGTAGGAGTTCGGCAACATGAACTCGTGGGTTATGTAGAGTGGAAGAGGGATCGTAGCCCTCCAGTGGTGGAATATTTAGAGAGTAAGCTAGTATTGACCTTAGGGGAAAAAAGCACCAAAGAGAAATAATGTAGAATAAACGTATAAGCAGTAAATAACATAACAGTAACATTAGTTAAGTAGAAGCAGAGCAAACAGGGTAGAGTCGCGAACATCAACCAGTACCCTGTGTGCTCCAACATAGTATCCTCAGAGGTCGGGTCACTCCCTATGGGGGTGTTCCGAGTCACATGCCCAGATGTGTCCAGTATGACCGGGGCGTTGGCTCTAAAGCAGTGAGTATGATAGCTAGGCGGAGGGGTCTCGCAACACACTCGGAAGCCCTCCGTGGCGTTAAGCATTGTGGAAGGGCTAGGTGGTTGCTGTATAAACCTCCCCCCCGCTTGGTAACAACCAATATATATTATATGTAATAAACATCAACTGGTCAAGTAAATCTAAGCGTCAGTAAACAAGAAAAAATAAATAAAAAAATAATTTAAAAAAAAAAATATTTTTTTTAAAGAAAAAAATATTTCCTACGGGTGGGCGAAGATGCTTCAATTAAGCAAAAAGTTTAGGTGACATTTGGAGTGAGGATAGTTAGGCCGACTGGTGGGTAGGGGTTGCCGCCTGTACAGAGTCGGGGTCCTCTAGGTGTGACAAGAAGTCTCTACCCTCTCTCGGGTCCCTGACGATAACAGTTTTTCCATTGAGGTCAATCAGCAGCTTGAATGGGAACCCCCAGCGATATCGAATTCCGCGCGTGCGAAGCGCGGAGGTCAGATCTTTCAGCTCTCTCCGTTTGAGTAGCGTGGAGGGAGCCAGGTCCTGAAAGAATTGCAACCTAACATTTTCGAATAAGATGTATGGCTTGCTCCGGGTGGGATTAAGAACCAGTTCTTTATCTTTGAAATTAAGAAAGCGCAAGATTACATCTCTGGGGGGGTCACCATCACGTGGTTTGGGCCGGAGAGCTCTATGGGCCCTTTCTAGCGGCAGTTCACGGGAGCCTAGAGTCGGAACCACGGTGGAGAATAATTTGTGTAGGTATGTTTCGAGGTTCGCGGGAAGGACGGATTCCGGGACGTTCCGTATGCGGAGATTGTTTCTTCTCTCGCGATTCTCCAGGTCCTCGTTCTTGTCGCGTAGTTCCGAGATGTCCCGGATGAGATGGTCGATGTCTCTAACGGTCTCACTTTGCTCTTTGTGCAGAGTGTCCTGACGGGATTCAAGTTTGGAGGTCCTAGAGGATAGTGATGTAATATCCGACCTAATGGAGGTAACCACGTTGTCTAGTTTGGACTCCAGTGACTCCTTGAAATCCATGATGAGCGATTTCAGAGCTAGGATGTCCTCCTTGGTTGAGAGAGTGGGAGATGAAGACGAGTCTTCCTTGTCGGACACCGAGAGGCTAGGGGAGGGGGGTCCAGAGAGCGAGGATGGTTTGTCGTTTTTGTCGGCTCTGGTAAAGTGCTGGGTTATGTCTGTCCCTGCACGTTTTCTGATGGAGGCCGCGGATTTAGACATGGTGGCAGTCTGTTGGGTTGAGTCGGGAAGGGTTTAGAGAGATTGTTGAAGCGGCTTGTGGAGATGTGCAAGCGATAAGGCCTGAGGGTGAACCACTGGAGGGCTAGATTATGGTGTCTTCAGTGGGGCATGAGGCCCATCAGCAGTAGTGTAGAAGAAGAATCACAAGGGGTAGAACGGTGCCCTGCGAGTTGTGGCTGAAGGTAGACTAGCAGTAGGTGGGGGGGAGGTGAGTGCTCCTTGTGTTGGTGCGGCCTCCTAGTGAAAGGAGAGTGCAGGGTGGTATAAGTGGACCCCTGGAGGGTATTTGGGGGTATGTTTGGGGCGGGTAATTGTGGGAGCTGCAGCCACTAACCCCCAGTGTCTCCCGCAGCAAGCCTCCACTTCTTTTTTTTTCCCTTGTCTTTCTCCCCTTCGTTCCCTTCTTCGATCCCCCCCCTGTTCCCCTTCTCCTCTGATGTTGGCAGGGGGGTAGCAGAGGGCAAGCAGGTCTCACCTGAAATGGGCGCCGGGCCTCATGCAGCTCCGTCCGGCCACCGAGGGTCCCCAAACCTCCGGGTAACGGAGACAGGCAGGATGCGGTGGTGGATGACGCTCCGCCGCTGCGAGCCGAGATCCAGGCTCCAGGAGGTGGTGGCGGGTTCAGCGGGGGATCACCGAGGCTCCGGACACCCTCCTCAGCAAATTGAGGCCCCGGCTTCGTAGGTTCCTGTAGGCGTCGCTCCCCGATTCCGCAGCGCGAACAGGGGTGCACCAGGGAGACAGGGGCAGGCAGGCAAGCCGTTAGGAGAAGGAAAGGGATGCTGAGGGGGTGATATGAAAGGGATTTAGGGATCACAGCTGCAGGAGCTCCCTCAATGTGTGTCTGCTTTTTTTTTTTTTTATATTAGGGTATGGGGATGTACAGGAGCAGGGGGGGTCAGGTGGGGGGGGGGGGGGAGAGATTTGTTTGCTGGTGCTCCAATGGCTGACAAACTAGGCTCCAGGATTTAAGGAGTTAAGGGCCCCTCTGTTGGTGGACCACAGGCCCAGCTTCTCTCCGGTTCACCCCCAGCTCAGGGCACAGCCCGAAGGTCGCTCTCCCCTGCTGATGCGCGATGTGTCAGCACTATGATTAGTTTTATGGTGCCCCAAGGCCTGTCTGGCCCAGCCTCATGGGTCTCCCCTCCTCCCCTCAAACTTAGGCACCTCAGAGATTCAGTTACGGGGCCGTAGCTCCGCTCAGCGGCCTGGCAGCAGTGAGGGCTCGGTACCTTTTGGTGCGTCCAATATGGCCGCCGGGCGTCTCCCCGCGCTGCCTCGCTCGCCGGGTTGCTGGGTCTCCGCCGGGTGAGTATACTTCTGTTGGGGCCGGGGACAGGGAGGCACAGCTAGTCGCGGCCAGCGTCCGCGGGGAAGACGGAGCTCCAGGTGATGTCTGCGGCCCGTGTAGCGGGTCCCGGAGCCGCTTCCGGTCCAAGGCCCTACTCGAGGTCCCGGCTTCTCCTAGTCCCGTAGGCCGCAATCCGCGGGAGCAGTTAAAACTGCTCCCCGATTCCGCGGCACTTCAGGGGTCCCAGCCGGGGGTGCAAGGAGGGCGGCAGTGAGAGTAGGGTGGCTTGGGAGGTGCAGAAGGCAGAAAATAAAAGCAGTTTGGGCTGTGGTTTTCAGGAGCTCACGCTAGGCACGTCTGTCTCCTTCAGCACCCAGACCACGCCCCCATAATTACTCTTTTGACGTTCCTGAGTCAAGTTCATATGTTGCCTTACAAGTGGCTCAATTTGTCTTAAGTGGCCGTACAGTTGAGACACAACTTGAACTGTATTAGGCTCTTGGGATGGTTGTTGTTCCCACCCTTCCTTTAAGAGATCTAGGATTCCCCCAGGTTGTCTACCATAAAGGACCTCAAAGGGGCTAAATCCTGTAGTTGACTGGGGTACCTCTCGCATTACAAACATTAGATAAGGCAAGAGCTGGTCCCACTCTCTCTTATCCTGGGATACTGCTCAATTTACCTCCTGCTTAAGTGTTTGGTTAAAGCTTCCCACTAATCCATCTGTTTGCGGATGATACACTGAGTTGTTAATTCTCTCAATCCCCAACTGATGGCAAAGATCTTTCATTAACTTAAGGTGCCCATACAGTAGACAATATTATTAGCGATTTGGCCATTTCCGTTATGGTTATGAGCAAAGTCCTGTAAGGAAACATTTTTACCGATAGATAATTAGTCTCTAAGCGACTCTCTTCTTGCTGTTCACCAGCAAAGGAGGGTTTTACCATTATAGCACTCTGGCTCATCACGGCTCCCGTTTCCTTGGACACCTCGCCCACTGTCTTTCACTGTTGTGCAAAGAGATCAGTTTTTGTAATAGCAGAAAATCACAGCCCAAAATCAAAGGATAGGAAGACCTAGGAGCTAGTGCAGCTACTATCTTATGTGGTCGTCCTTTTAACAGCATCGACATTTGTACATGAGGGTATGCCATCACATCTCCATGGACACACATCACCTTGACTGAGGGTAAAACTTGGTCAGCCTCTTTTGGAACCAGATTATCTGCAATAATAGATAGATCACTACATGTATCCACCAAAGCCCAGACCTCCGGGCATTCTATTTGGGTTGTTATCCAGCACAGAGTGGTTTCTGCTGGGGAAATATTCCCTGAAAACATGTTAACAACAGGGCGTGCTGTTTTACCCACACTGCAGACCATTTGTTCTTCCCAGTCTTGGCAGTCCCAGTGTACATGACCAGGTTTACTGCAGTTAAAACATAAAGTTGCAGACAAGTTATCCTTTTTAACAAGCGGAACCTGAATTCTGGGCTTAGGTACTGGTCTTAACCCTTGCTTATTTTTATTAATTTTCCTAAGGGTCAGATACCAATCAGCTACTACTGCTAAGTCCTCAAACTTTTGGGGTCAGCCTGAAGAGCCCACTGTTGTGCAGCAGGCTCTAACACCTGCATAGCATGGTCTAATGCAACAACCTCCACTATGTGTAGTGGTATGTCTTTGTCTGCTGTAACCAAGTTCTGCTTAATCTGGATAGTTCTGCCAGTTGGAACCTCGGGGCCTCAGAGGGGTTCAGTCACCAGTCACGGAATCTTTGAGCTTTGCTGGGGCCCATCACCCCAACCCTGGAGAGGATAGCTTTTCTCAGGTGTGGATGGGAGTCTGCTTCTGACACTGGTAAAGCCACATAAGCTCTTTGTGCTTCCCCCATGAGACAGGAAGCTAACCTTCTGGCTCACTGCTCCACTGGCCATTTTAGCCTGGCAGCAGTGCGTTCAAAGGTGCACAAAAATGCTACTTCATCATCTGACACAGGGCCGGTTCAAGGGCGCAGAGCGCCCCGGGCAGGAAAGGGGCGTGGCCTAATACAGGGGGCGTGGTGAGTCACGCCCCCTGTACATTGAAAGCGCCGCTTGAATGCTGAGCGGTGCGCGATGACGTCATCGCGCACCGCACAGCAAAAGGTCCTCTCCACGAAGAGAAACTAGACGCTATGCGTCTAGTTCCCTTCGTGGAGAGGACCTTTGCTGTGCGGTGCGCGATGACGTCATCGCGCACCGCTCAGCAGTTACTCTCCACGAAGGGAAACTAGACGCATAGCGTCTAGTTCCCTTCACAGGAGGCGCCGAGGACGGGGACGGCAGCGGGCAGCGGAGGCGGACGGGGGACACAGCGGGCAGCAGTGGCGGATCTTGCCACGGTGCGGCGCCCTCCGGATGGCGCCAGCGCCCTCCGGAAGGCGGCGCCCCGGGCAAAAGTCCTGCTTGCCCGTGGCAAGAACCGCCACTGATTCTGACAGTGTCAGTTTCTGAAGCATCTCTTATTCCTGTCCACATTTCCTGATCTCCACCAACTCCTCATGCAGCAACTGGATCTGGGTTTGCCAGCCCTGTAAAACATCCTCCATTTTACACAGTGATTCAACTCTATAAACAAATTAAGCAGGCTTGACCAAATCTTTCTGGCAAGCCAGTTTAAACAGCCAAGTGAAAATGACAGCAATCTTTGTGTGTGCTTCACCTTTACTGGCCACACTGCCATAAGTAAACACACTATACAATGGGGGTCATTCCGAGTTGTTCGCTCGCAAGCGGATTTTAGCAGATTTGCTCATGCTAAGCCGCCGCCTACTGGGAGTGAATCTTAGCATCTTAAAATTGCGAACGATGTATTCGCAATATTGCGATTACACACCTCGTAGCAGTTTCTGAGTAGCTTCAAACTTACTCGGCATCTGCGATCATTTCAGTGCTTGTCGTTCCTGGTTTGACGTCACAAACACACCCAGCGTTCGCCCAGACACTCCCCCGTTTCTCCGGCCACTCCTGCGTTTTTTCCGGAAACGGTAGCGTTTTTTCCCACACGCCCATAAAACGGCCTGTTTCCGCCCAGTAACACCTATTTCCTGTCAATCACATTACGATCGCCAGAACGATGAAAAAGCCGTGAGTAAAAAACCTAACTGCATAGCAAATTTACTTGGCGCAGTCGCAGTGCGGACATTGCGCATGCGCATTAAGCGGAAAATCGCTGCGATGCGAAGATTTTTACCGAGCGAACAACTCGGAATGACCCCCAATGTTTCTTGGTCTCCAATTTACATACACCATCATAAACTGTGAACAATTTCCATTTAATGGCTGTCATGCCCGGCTCACTCACAGCGGGTTGTCTCCTGCAACAGGTTTTGCTGCTAGTATGGATGGATCCAGTCACCTTCGAGGACTCTTTGCCATGTAACAACATCCAGCAAAATGGTCCATGTTCAGGTGCAAAAATGTGACAAGGATTACATACTGTACACCAGGCAAATGTTCCACACTGCAGGTTTATTTTCCACTTTTTCCACAGGTAGGCAATTCACAACTGAAGATAAGCAGTTACTAGCAAGTCACAGGTTACAGAATAGTTCACAGCATACAAAATTCAAATTCTCTTGAGACCATTCATCCAGGACCCCTAACAGTAGCCCCCCCCCCCCCCCCCAACCCGGCCTATCACGTGGGTGATTAGTTCACCATCAGGAGTACTGTCTCTTGTGTCTGTAACCATTTTAACATCAGGCTGACAGGTGTCTGTAATCATGCCTGCTGTTGCTCAGACTTGATCAAACTGAATACCTGGACTGGATTCCACATCCATGTCAGACATGTTTATACAGTCTCTGACATTATTTCATATCTATAAATATTGTATATATAAATGCAAAAGCTCACTCATTCACTGGCTGATCACTAATTCTCCTCCCGATATGTTAGGAAGCTCAAATTTAACACAGGCATTCTGCAGGTTGGAAATAGGAAAACGATGTAATTAGAATTTTAATAAGCCTCCCGTAAGGGGATGAAAAGGGTGTTGACATAATGACATCATCACTGATGCGTGGCTTGCGTTGCGTGAATGATAACGCCCACACGAACAATCGGATCAACATTTGGATTGCACCTCCAGTGGGTAGAATTTAATTAACTACAAAAATGGACCCGTCACGTTTTACCGTCTCTGTTGCGAGTGCTCCTCAGGTAGCGCCAAGAACCATGGATTAATACAGGGTGATTCAAAAGTCGCAGTACTCCCTTTTGTTTCAAAAACTGTGCAGGAAATGGGAAAACTGAATACTCCAGTAAGGTATGGGTGAGGTGGGCTATCTTTTAGGGTATGTACTGAACATGGGTGCCATCTTGAAATCGGCATGGGTGCCATCTTGAAAACGCTGCTCCGCTCCGGGACCAGCTCGCCTGGCTCTAAATGCCTACTTTCAGCCATACACTTCGACCACCCATCTGCACAACACCCGCGACTCTCCAATGGAGAAATACTTGGCTCCGGGGTCTTCACAGAAAGCGCAGCCGCCGCGGCAGGAGAAGCGCCACGCAGACCCCAATATGGCTCCGGATGCCGACTCAGCTCCGTCCATGCCAGCCTGCAAGAAAGCTGCAGCAGCCCAGGAGCATTTTGACCTGCCCCAGGTATGCCGCAATCCAGACTCGCCGGTCACTTTCAGTGATAGTAGACGATATTATGTCCACTATATACCCATTGCTCACAAAAGCAGTCTCTGACATATCTCAACAGCTGCAACACAAGGGTTTCAGACTCTGAAAATAGAATTGTCTCACTTTACCATGACATGCATAGGGCACAGTGTGATGTAGGTAAATTACAGAGAGAAAACTTTCAGTTATGGAACAAATTGGACGACATCGGAAATCATTCACGTAGTAACAATATTAGGGTGGTGGGGCTCCCCGAAACTGTAAAAGGACCGGCTTTAGTATCCTTTGTCTCAGTTTCCCTACTCAAACTACTGCGCATTGAAGACGATTGCAAGGATTTAGTAGTGGAAAGGGTACACCATGTTGGTCCCCCCACCCCCCTTCAAACCTAATGACTCTCGCCCTAGGGTAACATTATTTAGATGCCTGAATTACCTTCATAAGCTTGCATTTTTGGAAAGCATCCCGCAAAATACAAAATATTATGTGGGAAGAAAAAAGGCTGAGACTTTTCCAGGATTTTTCCCTTTTCCCCTGTTTGCTCTAGATTGGTGTCTAAAAACCAGAAATTTGCTCATGTATACCCCGCTCGGCTTAGAATCTTCATGGCGGACACCCATTACTACTTCAATTGTCCAGAGGATGCACAGGCCTTTTTGAGTGGTGATCAGGGCGCTACATCCGGATTAATCTGAGATCCCTCTATGTGTCATATACCGTCTATTGATTATGGAGCCTCTCACGTGCACTAATTTACTCATTCTGTTCACACAGATGTAAAGTTATGGTGTCGCTATGTTTTACTGTGTTCATTATAGTTTGTTTCCAGTTTACCTAACATTCACGGCCCACTCCATATCCTGATCTATTATATATAGGTTTATTAGTTAGATTCTCCAAATAGTTACTAACTATGCTGGTGGCCTGTGTTGAGTTCGTAGTTTAATTTTCTTCAAAGGGCCCTGGAGCATCTGTTATGCCCCGGTAGTTCCCTTTATTGTACACTAATCCACTAGGTGGGTTATGCTCAGCATATTACTTTTGTTACGTATGCGGAATGTCAACATTGTCCTAATAACTAATAGCAAGTTGATTGTGCTCAAGTTGTTTATTATTGTATCCCCCATGTCTTGTCACTATTTGTTCCTCTCCCCATTTCTTCCCTCTTGTCTCCAATTCTCCAGGTTATGCAATTTGAGACTGTCGCTACCACTTATCCTGTATTATGATGTGACTTTCTACCCTGATACCTATGACGAGTTGAAAATTGGGTCCTTCATTGACGGTGGTTTACACTCTCCGGCTAAACATCGTAATGTTTTATTTACAGAAACAATCTATTGATGTTGCATGTCTCCAGGAGACCCATCTCCTTCCCCCAGAGATTTTCAAATTGCAAATACTCAAGTGGAAGCTTTTAGCATCAGCCCCATATAACTCAAAGTCTAGGTGTATTGTTAATTTAGTGTCTAAATCCATACCAATAGAAGTAATATCTGTCCAATCTGATCCTGAAGGCAGATATTTATTAGTTTAATTTACCTTATACAACACTGCTTACATCCTTTGCTCGATTTACGCTCCCAATACCTATTTGAAATATTTTTTCAAGAAGATTATAAAATCATTGCTCCCTTTTATATCTAGTCCAATTATTCTATGTGGTCGATTTCAACCTGACCTGTCATCCTATTCTAGAGAGATCTTCCAGCCATAAGCTTAAACTGAAGAATCCCAAGCTTGGTATTCCCTTTACATTGAAAACTCTTCAATTAGTAGATCTATGGAGAGCTTCAAACCCTACACAAAGAGACTATACGTGCCTATTGGCTGCACATTGGGCCTAATTCAGAGTTGATCGCCGCAGCAATTTTGTTAGCAGTTGGGCAAAACCATGGGGGTCATTCCGAGTTGTTCGCTCGTTATTTTTTTCTCGCAACGAAGCGATTAGTCGCTAATGCGCATGCGCAATGTCCGCAGTGCGACTGCGCCAAGTAAATTTGCTATGCAGTTAGGTATTTTACTCACGGCATTATGAGGTTTTTTCTTCGTTCTGGTGATCGTAATGTGATTGACAGGAAGTGGGTGTTTCTGGGCGGAAACTGGCCGTTTTATAGGTGTGTGTGAAAAAACGCTACCGTTTCTGGGAAAAACGCGGGAGTGGCTGGAGAAACGAAGGAGTGTCTGGGCGAACGCTGGGTGTGTTTGTGACGTCAAACCAGGAACGACAAGCACTGAACTGATCGCACTGGAAGAGTAAGTCTCGAGCTACTCAGAAACTGCACAGAGAAGTCTTTTCGCAATATTGCGAATCTTTCGTTCGCAATTTTGATAAGCTAAGATTCACTCCCAGTAGGCGGCGGCTTAGCGTGTGCAAATCTGCTAAAAGCAGCTTGCAAGCGAACAACTCGGAATGAGGGCCCATGTGCACTGCAGGGGGGGGGGCAGATATAACATGTGCAGAGAGAGGTAGATTTGGGTGGGGTGTGTTCAAACTGAAATCTAAATTTCAGTGTAAAAATAAAGCAGCCAGTATTTACCCTGCACAGAAACAAAATAACCCACCCAAATCTAACTGTCTCTGTAAATGTTATATCTGCCACACCTGCAGTGCACATGGTTTTGCCCAACTGCTAACAAATTTGCTGCCGCGATCAACTCTGAATTACCCCCATCATACCCTTTCTCGCATAGATTTCCTCTTTGTTTCCCACACCCTTTTTCCTATTTTAGAGATGCAGATATTAATCCCATTCTGCTTTGGACCATGCACTTTTAACTATTGCTCTCCACACGAAAAAAATGTCCCCATGTAAATCTTGGAGGTTCCCTGTCCAACTTGTTAGTTCTCCAAAATTTAGGGAACACTTGGTCGTAGCTTGGAATGACTATCATTTGCATAATAGAGACAGACACTCTTGCAACAGACCCCTCACTTTATTGGATGGCTGCCAAACCGGTATTAAGAGGCTCTATTCTGACCTATGAAGCTAGTCTGCGTAAACAGCACTCCCGATCATACACAACACTTAATTTCCAGGGAGAAGAAGTAGCGTTGCGGGGGCAGCGCGAACGGGGGGGGGGGGGGGGGCGCGGAGTCAGCCGAACGGGGGCATGTCGTGGGCGTGATCGCGGTGGCTGCGTGACATCACATGCAGCCACCTTGATCAGGGAGAAGTTGGCGGGTCTCCTGCAGGCGCAGCCAACCTGCCCCGGCAGGAGGCTTCCAGTATTTCTGCTAATAAGCAGAAATTGCGATCACTCGCAGTTTCTGCTTGTTCAAGGGAGGGGGGATGAAGCTCCGATCAGCATGCTGGGTGGCCATGCTAGGAAAAGGATTATCAAATTCTGCTGATTAACAGAATTTGCTGTCCTTACTGAATTAGCCCCTATGTCTTTTAAATTACAATTTACATCTAATTACCGTTATCACAAATTTGGAAATAAAACTAGTAAACGGCTTACCAATATTCTAAACGGCACTAGGGTTCCTATGACTATTAGTCACCTCAAATTGCCTGACGGATCCTTTATCTCCTCCAATGCACAAATATCCCAAAAATGTCCGATTTCTATGCTGATATTTACTCCCCCCCACTCCTCTGCTTAACCCACAAAAACGAAAAGATACATGGACTATATAAATATAAATTACCCACAATTACCTGAGGGGGTCATTCCGATTTGATCGCTCGCTAGCTAGTTTTAGAAGCCGTGCAAACGCCATGCCGCTGCCCACTGGGGAGTGTATTTTAGCTTAGCAGAAGTGCGAACGCATGTGCAGCCGAGCTCTGGAAAAAGAGTTTGTGCAGTTTCTGAGTAGCTCTGAACCTATTCAGCGCTTGCGATCACTTCAGCCTATTCGTGTCCGGATTTGACGTCATACACACGCCCAGCGAACGCCCATCCACGCCTGCGTTTTTTCAGACACGCCTGCGTTTTCTCTGACGTCCTAAGTGGATGCTGGGGACTCCGTCAGGACCATGGGGATTAGCGGCTCCGCAGGAGACAGGGCACAAAAGTAAAAGCTTTAGGATCAGGTGGTGTGCACTGGCTCCTCCCCCTATGACCCTCCTCCAAGCCTCAGTTAGATTTTTGTGCCCGGCCGAGAAGGGTGCAATCTAGGTGGCTCTCCTAAAGAGCTGCTTAGAGTAAAAGTTTTGTTAGGTTTTTTATTTTCAGTGAGTCCTGCTGGCAACAGGCTCACTGCATCGAGGGACTTAGGGGAGAGAAGTGAACTCACCTGCGTGCAGGATGGATTGGCTTCTTAGGCTACTGGACACCATTAGCTCCAGAGGGAGTCGGAACACAGGTCTCACCCTGGGGTTCGTCCCGGAGCCGCGCCGCCGACCCCCTTGCAGATGCCGAAAAGTGAAGAGGTCCAGAAACCGGCGGCAGAAGACTTTTCAGTCTTCATAAGGTAGCGCACAGCACTGCAGCTGTGCGCCATTGTTGTCAGCACACTTCATAGCAGCGGTCACTGAGGGTGCAGGGCGCTGGGGGGGGCGCCCTGGGCAGCAATGATAGTACCTTATTCTGGCTAAAAATACATCACATATAGCCCCTGGGGGCTATATGGATGTATTTAACCCCTGCCAGGTCTCAGAAAAACGGGAGAAGAAGCCCGCCGAAAAGGGGGCGGGGCCTATTCTCCTCAGCACACAGCGCCATTTTCCCTCACATAAATGCTGGTGGGAAGGCTCCCAGGCTCTCCCCTGCACTGCACTACAGAAACAGGGTTAAAACAGAGAGGGGGGGCACTTATTTGGCGATATGACTATATATATTAAAATGCTATAAGGGAAAAACACTTATATAAAGGTTGTCCCTGTATAATTATAGCGTTTTTGGTGTGTGCTGGCAAACTCTCCCTCTGTCTCCCCAAAGGGCTAGTGGGGTCCTGTCCTCTATCAGAGCATTCCCTGTGTGTGTGCTGTGTGTCGGTACGTGTGTGTCGACATGTATGAGGACGATGTTGGTGAGGAGGCGGAGCAATTGCCTGTAATGGTGATGTCACTCTCTAGGGAGTCGACACCGGAATGGATGGCTTATTCAAGGAATTACGTGATAATGTCAACAGAGACGGCCGGCAAACAAAATAGTACCTGTCCAGGCGTCTCAAACACCGTCAGGGGCTTTAAAATGCCCATTTACCTCAGTCGGTCAACACAGACACGGACACTGATTTCAGTGTCGACGGTGAAGAAACAAACGTATTTTCCTTTAGGGCCACACGTTACTTGTTAAGGGCAATGAAGGAGGTGTTACATATTTCTGATACTACAAGTACCACAAAAAAGGGTATTATGTGGGGTGTGAAAAAACTACCTGTAGTTTTTCCTGAATCAGATAAATTAAATGAAGTGTGTGATGATGCGTGGGTTTCCCCCGATAGAAAATTATTGGCGGTATACCCTTTTCCGCCAGAAGTTAGGGCGCGTTGGGAAACACCCCTTAGGGTGGATAAGGCGCTCACACGCTTATCAAAACAAGTGGCGGTACCGTCTCCAGATAGGAGGCTGGAAAATATCCTAAGAAGTATATACACACATACTGGTGTTATACTGCGACCAGCGATCGCCTCAGCCTGGATGTGCAGAGCCGGGGTGGCTTGGTCGGATTCCCTGACTAAAAATATTGATACCCTTGACAGGGACAGTATTTTATTGATTATAGAGCATTTAAAGGATGCATTTCTATATATGCGAGATGCACAGAGGGATATTTGCACTCTGGCATCAAGAGTAAGTGCGATGTCCATATCTGCCAGAAGATGTTTATGGACACGACAGTGGTCAGGTGATGCAGATTCCAAACGGCACAAAGAAGTATTGCCGTATAAAGGGGAGGAGTTATTTGGGGTCGGTCCATCGGACCTGGTGGCCACGGCAACTGCTGGAAAATCCACCGTTTTTACCCTAAGTCACATCTCTGCAGAAAAAGACACCGTCTTTTCAGCCTCAGTCCTTTCGTCCCCATAAGAGTCATATCTGCCCAGGGATAGAGGAAAGGGAAGAAGACTGCAGCAGGCAGCCCATTCCCAGGAACAGAAGCCTCCACCGCTTCTACCAAGTTTCTCAGCATGACGCTGGGGCCGTACAGGACCCCTGGAACCTACAAGTAGGATCCCAGGGGTACAGATTGGAAAGTCGAGACGTTTCCCCCTCGCAGGTTCCTGAAGTCTGCTTTACCAACGTCTCCCTCCGACAGGGAGGCAGTATTGGAAACAATTCACAAGCTGTATTCCCAGCAGGTGATAATCAAAGTACCCCTCCTACAACAAGGAAAGGGGTATTATTCCACACTATGTTGTGGTACTGAAGCCAGAAGGCTCGGTGAGACCTATTCTAAATCTGAAATATTTGAACACTTACAAAGGTTCAAATCAAGATGGAGTCACTCAGCAGTGATAGCGAACCAGGAAGAAGGGGACTATAGGGTGTCCCGGGACATCAGGGATACTTACCTCCATGTCCCAATTTGCCCTTCTCACCAAGGGTACCTCAGGTTCGTGGTACAGAACTGTCACTATCAGTTTCAGACGCTGCCGTTTGGATTGTCCACGGCACCCCGGGTCTTTACCAAGGTAATGGCCGAAATGATGATTCTTCTTCAAAGAAAAGGCGTCTTAATTATCCCTTACTTGGATGATCTCCTGATAAGGGCAAGGTCCAGAGAACAGTTGGAGGTCGGAGTAGCACTATCTCAAGTAGTTCTACGACAGCACGGGTGGATTCTAAATATTCCAAAATCGCAGCTGTTTCCGACGACACGTCTGCTGTTCCTAGGGATGATTCTGGACACAGTCCAGAAAAGGGTGTTTCTCCCGGAGAAGAAAGCCAGGGAGTTATCCGAGCTAGTCAGGAACCTCCTAAAACCAGGAAAAGTGTCAGTGCATCATTGCACAAGGGTCCTGGGAAAAATGGTGGCTTCTTACGAAGCGATTCCATTCGGCAGATTTCACGCAAGAACTTTTCAGTGGGATCTGCTGGAAAAATGGTCCGGATCGCATCTTCAGATGCATCAGCGGATAACCCTGTCTCCAAGGACAAGGGTGTCTCTTCTGTGGTGGCTGCAGAGTGCTCATCTACTAAAGGGCCACAGATTCGGCATTCAGGACTGGGTCCTGGTGACCACGGATGCCAGCCTGAGAGGCTGGGGAGCAGTCACACAAGGAAAAAATTTCCAGGGAGTGTGATCAAGTCTGGAGACTTCTCTCCACATAAATATACTGGAGCTAAGAGCAATTGCAATGCTCTAAGCTTAGCAAGACCTCTGCTTCAAGGTCAGCCGGTATCGATCCAGTGGGACAACATCACGGCAGTCGCCCACGTAAACAGACTGGGCGGCACAAGAAGCAGGAGGGCAATGGCAGAAACTGCAAGGATTCTTCGCTGGGCGGAAAATCATGTGTTAGCACTGTCAGCAGTGTTCATTCCGGGAGTGGAAAACTGGGAAGCAAACTTCCTCAGCACGACCTCCACCCGGGAGAGTGGGGACTTAATCGGGAAGTCTTCCACATGATTGTGAACCGTTGGGAAAGACCAAAGGTGGACATGATGGCGTCCCGCCTGAACAAAAAACTGGACAGGTATTGCGCCAGGTCAAGAGACCCTCAGGCAATAGCTGTGGACGTTCTGGTAACACCGTGGATGTACCAGTCGGTGTATGTGTTCCCTCCTCTGCTTCTCATACCTAAGGTACTGAGAATTATAAGACGTAGAGGAGTAAGAACTATACTCGTGGCTCCGGATTGGCCAAGAAGGACTTGGTACCCGGAACTTCAAGAGATGCTCACAGAGGACTCATGGCCTCTGCCGCTAAGAAGGGACTTGCTTCAGCAAGTACCATGTCTGTTCCAAGACTTACCGCGGCTGCGTTTGACGGCATGGCGGTTGAACGCCGGATCCTAAGGGAAAAAGGCATTCCGGAAGAGGTCATTCCTACCCTGGTCAAAGCCAGGAAGGAGGTGACCGCACAACATTATCACCACATGTGGCGAAAATTTGTTGCGTGGTGGGAGGCCAGGAAGGCCCCACGAAGAAGTTTCAACTCGGTCGATTCCTGCATTTCCTGCAAACAGGAGTGTCTATGGGCCTCAAATTGGGGTCCATTAAGGTTCAAATTTCGGCCCTGTCGATTTTCTTCCAGAAAGAATTGGCTTCAGTTCGTGAAGTCCAGAAGTTTGTCAAGGGAGTACTGCATATACAACCCCCTTTTGTGCCTCCAGTGGCACTGTGGGATCTCAACGTAGTTCTGGGATTCCTCAAATCACATTGGTTTAAACCGCTCAAATCTGTGGATTTGAAATATCTCACATGGAAAGTGACCATGATGTTGGCCCTGGCCTCGGCCAGGCGAGTGTCAGAATTGGCGGCTTTGTCTCACAAAAGCCCATATCTGATTGTCCATTCGGACAGGGCAGAGCTGCGGACTCGTCCCCAGTTTCTCCCTAAGGTGGTGTCAGCGTTTCACCTGAACCAGCTTATTGTGGTACCTGCGGCTACTGGGGACTTGGAGGACTCCAAGTTGCTAGATGTTTTCAGGGCCCTGAAAATATAGGTTTCCAGGACGGCTGGAGTCAGGAGAACTGACTTGCTGTTATCCTGTATGCACCCAACAAACTGGGTGCTCTTGC
Source organism: Pseudophryne corroboree (assembly GCF_028390025.1). Lineage (NCBI taxonomy): Eukaryota > Metazoa > Chordata > Amphibia > Anura > Myobatrachidae > Pseudophryne > Pseudophryne corroboree. The sequence goes on along the minus strand of NC_086449.1, from coordinate 532,066,013 downwards.
TTCTAAGCAGACGATTGCTAGTTGGATGTGTAGTGCAATTCAGCTTGCACATTCTGTGGCAGGCCTGCCACAGCCAAAATATGTAAATGCCCATTCCACAAAGAAGGTGGGCTCATCTTGGGTGGCTGCCCGAGGGGTCTCGGCTTTACAACTTTGCCGAGCTGCTACTTGGTCAGGGGCACACCCTGGCTGAGGAGGACCTGGAGTTCTCTCACTCGGTGCTGCAGAGTCATCCGCACTCTCCCGCCCGTTTGGGAGCTTTGGTATAATCCCCATGGTCCTGACGGAGTCCCCAGCATCCACTTAGGACGTCAGAGAAAATAAGAATTTACTTACCGATAATTCTATTTCTCGTAGTCCGTAGTGGATGCTGGGCGCCCATCCCAAGTGCGGATTGTCTGCAATACTTGTACATAGTTATTGTTCAAAAATCGGGTTATTGTTGTTGTGAGCCATCTTTTCAGAGGCTCCGCTGTTATCATGCTGTTAACTGGGTTCAGATCACAGGTTGTACAGTGTGATTGGTGTGGCTGGTATGAGTCTTACCCGGGATTCAAAATCCTTCCTTATTGTGTACGCTCGTCCGGGCACAGTATCCTAACTGAGGCTTGGAGGAGGGTCATAGGGGGAGGAGCCAGTGCACACCACCTGATCCTAAAGCTTTTACTTTTGTGCCCTGTCTCCTGCGGAGCCGCTAATCCCCATGGTCCTGACGGAGTCCCCAGCATCCACTACGGACTACGAGAAATAGAATTATCGGTAAGTAAATTCTTATTTTTTCAGACACGCCTGCGTTTTTGCAAACACTCCCTGAAAATGGTCAGTTGACACCCAGAAACGCCCCCTTCCTGTCAATCTTCTTGCGGCTGTCAGTGCGACTGAAAACTTCGCTAGAACCTGTGCAAAACAACAAATGCTTTTGTGCCCGTACGTCGCGCGTGTGCATTGCGGTGCATGCGCAGAAATGCAGATTTTTAGCCTGATCGCTGCGCTGCGAACAACGGCAGCTAGCGATCAACTCGGAATGACCCCCCTATTTCGTTGTCTGAAATTCTTAAGGCCGACTTCCGGTGGGCGGGGCATCCAGCATGGCCGCATTTTAGCTCTGCTCCTGAAACGGACCCTGGACAAACGCCTTTTTCCCACATATAAACATCTCTTTTGGACTCTGGGGCTACACTACCAGAGAGACCGTTACCAGAGGAATTGGGGGATCCCTTTCCTGTCTCGGGAGCCTATTTCTCCACCGAATTCCGGCTGCTTGTTGGCGGCCTGTATGACCGCCAGGATAACTGGCGTGGGCGCTGGAAAGGAGCTCTAGCTAGCGAGTGCCTGCACATATCGGCCCCTGTGTCCATTGCCTCGCCTCATCTATCTACTGCTCAGCGCTGCAGGGTCTGCTCTACCCTGTGCGACACACCTGCACATGTCCCTAACCCCCTGGGATTGCAAGCACCCAGTGGAGCCGCCGCGCCTTGGAGTGCTGCCTGTGACCCGGGGGATCTGTGGCTGACCGGGGATCTCGTTGACGGGCTGCCTGAGGTGGCTCCCTTGTGCCGCTGTGCCGTTGCGGTTCAACACAGAAGTGCCCCGCTGAACCTGCTCCCTGGGAAACCGTGTACGACGTCTATCGGCCGGATCGCGGACCGCTGGACCTCCTGTCGGAGCCCCATTGGTGGCCGGTCGGCTGGGAACACGTGGCGGAATCTCACTGCCGTCAGAAGCCTATTATACGAGGCCTTGTCTGAGTCAGCGGCCGCGGGACGGTGTTGGCCGCTGGAGGTGCGGGGAGGTTGCCGTGCTTAGACGGAAGCTGCGGAACGGATCTAGCTGCGGGGGGTGTTGCTGCCAGAAGGCGCCCGGCTCATATCTCCAGCTGCTGCGAACAGACTCTGCTCCTTCGCTGGGGCTTTGCTGGCCTGTGAAGAGGATCTGCTGTGATCACCCTGCCCCCCTCTTTTCCTCTACTCCCTCGTACAGCTGCCCTCTCTACCTGGGTGCCGGACGGCGGTGGTCGCTACCGGAACACCGCTGCGTCTATCGCCCCTCTACATCGGGAGCTGGAGCGGGGTGTCAGCTCTCCCCCTGCCACACACCAGATTGGCCACACAGCAGGGACCCGGCTGGACCGACCGCATCGGCTCCGGTGCCCACATCCTCGCAAGCGGGGGCCGAAGCCGTTGGAATTGCGGAGGTACTGTGTGACTGCACGCCCATCCCTACTTGGAGGAACAGAGATTGTGGTGACAATTGCTGTTCTCCACTCCATTTGCCAACTCCTGCGGGAGCCTGGGGCTGAAGTCTCTGGACCTATTCATCGGCTGGTGGACCTGGGGGTGCCTCCATACCCATAGCCTCTACTCACGTGCCTAGCCCTGTGGGCTCCTCAGGTACTAACACTGTTTGTCCCCCCCTCCCTTTTTACTAATAAATACCCCTTTCATCTCTTCCTTTACCCTATACTTGAAACCTTCCCCCCTCCTGTGTGCACCTTTTCTCCCCTGCTCCCTATCTTTTCCCTCCCTAGTCGAAATCACCCTCACTTTTCTCCCCTCTCCCTGCGCTTTGTTCGTGCACCAGTACTGTATATGGACACCTCCCACGCGTGTACGGGATACTTTGGCCTCTCCATCGGCAGTTTACTGGACCCTACTCCCCTGTCAAATTATTTTGGAAGCGTACCATCACCCTCCATTAACTGTGTCACGACCTGAACCTGCTGCCTCCTACTTACTCCTGTTGGGGGGCCTACCATATTACCGGACACTGCGTACCACCGGCTGGTGTAGCACCGAGAACTCTCAGAAGAGGACTTTCCATTCTGGCTGTTTGGCTGCTGACCACAAACCTTAATTGCTGTCCCTGACCCATTATTACATATCCTAATTGTACCCTACATCCTGCTGATTTCTTTTGAAACCTATCTGTGCTATTTGTTATTTTTCTCACATTATTGAGTGTAGGATTTTACTTATTTATTTTTTCCTGCGGAGAACTTGATGTGACGTTTGTTATTTTATACACACCAGGGATTCTATGCGATATATCTCTGTTCTTCTCATATGGGAACTTCTATGTGACGTTTGTTATTTTCCTGCTTCAACGTATTCTGTGTGAGATAACTTTCTTTTTCTCTTTTCCCGCTGTGGCCTGTATGTGACGTTTGTTATTTTTATTCGATAATTCCATTCTGTATTGCTTGACATTTCAAATTTTTTTCAGATACGGGTTTCCGTCCCAGTCGAGGTCTCCCTTAGCTTGTTGCCAGGGTCACCTCACGGGCTCCTTCACAGGTTATAGACCATTGTAAATAATTGCAGCTTTCCTTTTCTTTTGGTGGGAGGGTTGATGTAGTGTAGTATGTTCTAAATAATTTGGTCTGGTTGCGCACTTCCGCTCGAGCTCCATATATAATTACTTTTGTTTTAGTATCACTGCCTGTACCTGCAGGTTTATTGCCCACAGGGGACGCTGATTGTTCCACATCTCATTCCCTGGGGTATGGACAAATACCTCGACAAAGCCATGCCCCGAAACAATCCTACAATTCCTCTAAAGCGGGGAAGGGGAAGGACGCTCCCCCTAAGTCGGGACCGCTCTCCCTAGCTGAACATGGGTCGGAGTCCTCAAGCTTAACTAGTGATAAAACCTCTCCCCTGACAGCTAAAGAAATTTCAGATTTTCTTATGCCCTTGCTTGATAAACGATTTGACGACTTACAGGCCCACTTGGAAACAGGCTTAGCTCGCATAGACTCCCATGCGACGCGTCTTTCCGCGTTGGAGACAAGGCTGAGTGACACTGAGGACTTGGTCCAATCTTGTCGGGAGGAGGTATCAACCCAGGATAAATATATACAACAATTGCAGGATAAAGTTAAGGACCTGGAAAATAGATCTTATAGGAATAACCTCATATTTATAGGTATTCCAGAGTCCTTGACGGGCCCGGCCCTTTCCTCTTATCTTAGTGTAGACCTCTCGACCTCATTGGGAATCGTAGATGATATTGAAGTCCCATATATCAAAAGAGCCCATAGGCTGGGAGCGATGCAGGACGGGGCGCGGAAGCGTTCTCGACCAGTCATCGCCCGCTACTTAGGCTACAGGGCCAAGGAACAAGTTCTCACAGCTTACCGTAAAAATAGAGAATTGTTAGTCAAGGGCCACAAGATCCTGATATTTCAAGACTTCTTGGCGGCTGTGGCTCAGAAAAGAAAATAATTTTCTGACGTCTGCTCCCACTTACACAGTAAAAATATCTGATTTGCCCTGCTGTACCCAGCTAAATTGCGGGTCTTAGAGAATGGTAATCAGATGTTTTATACTGACCCAGAGGTGGCGCGGTCTCGTTTCCTAACTCACAGATCCCCGTCAAGGTCGCCTATTAGTTAGGATATCAGTCAATGGGGCACAAAAGGTTGAGCGTTCGGGTACCTCCGCCTCGGGCGGATCTGTGTTAACCTACCTTATACATTTTTATATTCTTTTTTTTTCTTTTCTTCTCTTTCTTATTCTAGTTGACTCTGTATTTACTTATAAGTATTAATTCTTACTGATTCAGTGATTATTTTTGATAGTGTTCAGTGTGCGCACCACTAGGCCTAGCTGGTGCCCACCATAGTTTTGGTTGTTAGGAAAATGTTAGAAAATAGAGGTATGAGACATTATGATTCACGATTGATATCTCAAATAGTGCATTGCATTTCATGTTATACTGATGTTGCTGCTGTCAAAATATTTGCTACCCTGGGGATCTAGGGTTAGGAGGGGAGCCGCCATTATATGCCTACTTATATTATTTATCCGTCAGATAATTCAATGCCCTGAGGGGATTGGGTAGCCATGCCGTCAGCATATTCTTCCTCATCTGAGGTAATACCCCCGAAGCCACTACATTTCATCTCTTGGAATGTAGGAGGACTTAATTCCCCAGTCAAGCGACGACGTGTGGTCACACATCTTAAACGCTCTCACACGGATGTGATTTTCTTACAGGAAACACACTGGCTGACGGGCGAAGAAAATGTATTGAAAGCTCCGTGGCTTGGTTCTTGTATTGCTGCTCCATTTCGTACGAAAGCCAGAGGGGTTGCCATACTTTTTCGAAAAAATCTCCCCGTCATTGTTTTGACAGAAATCATTGACCCCGAAGGCAGATATATCATAATGGACATAGAGCTTTTTCATTCTAAATTTACCCTTGTCAACTTATACGCCCCAAACGTTAATACACACACATTTCTTCAAGACATCACCCACATTCTTCTGGGCAGAACTAATTATTCTCTAATAGTAGGTGGAGACTATAACATGGTGGACGACCCTACAGTCGACAGGTCACCGACTATGCCGAAAACCACTGACTCCCAGAGCAGACATTTATTGACATTTAGAGATTCCTTGGACATTTGTGATCCATGGAGATTGCTACACCCAACCGACAATACCCATTTGTCAATGGCACATGGAACGTTGTCTCGTATTGACAGGGTCTTAATTGCCGATGACTTAATGTCCCAGGTTGATGGGGTGGATATACTTGACATATTGATCTCTGATCATGCCCCTGTCACGCTGGCATTAACCCACCCCCATATGCACTCGACGGATCGTATCTGGAGATTCCCACAATACTTGGCAGACTCAGAGGATTTTTTTTTTTTTCCAAATATGTTTATTAAATACCTCCAAAACATAGTACAGAAATAAGGAAAAAACTGCATACATATCAGACATATCAACATCAAAGTAAGCAGATAAAGGAGGTAAAAGTATACAGCATATGTGAGTAACCGGAGGAAATTTTCCAATTTTCTAAAATAATCAACAAGAACAAACTGCAAACCACCAGAAGAGCGGCGGCCAGGCTGTAGTATATTAAGAATGGGACTGAATACGACTGACTAAAAACTGACACTCAATTCTGACAGTTCAAATAAAGAAAAAGAAGGGGTAAAAGAAAAGAACATCACAAAAACGTTAAAACAAAGTGAACAAAAACACCTACCAAGAGCCACAGGCCACGATCCGTCCATAGAAGTGTCCATCCAATCCGTCAGGGAAGAAACAGAAGAAATAAGGAGAGAAGGGGAAGAAAAGAAGAAGTGTGTGGAGAGGGAAGCACGAATGAAGAAGAAGGGGAGGGGAAGAGAGGAGGCTCAGTCAGTTAGAGAAACTCGGCTATCAAGTTGTCGGAGAGAGTACCAAAAGTTAGATTGGAAACATTTATGTATTGCTAGCTTAGTGTGGGGAGGAAGGGTACAAATGTATTTATCCCAGCACTTAAAGAGTGCAGGAGTCAGGGTTTCCTTATGGATAGAGGCCTCCAACCAGTCCATATTAAATAAAAAGAGTAACCTAGAAGTAGCCATAGGAAGAGTAGGAGAGGTAGGATGGATCAACTGTTGCAATATCGCTTTTTTCCCCACTGCTGAAAGTAACACTATCAATTTTTTATCAGTGCGTGGAATTCCAGGTTGGTCCGACAGATGACCAAAGAGGGCCCAGGGAACAGTACATTGAAAGGGGATGCCTAGCGTTGAGGTGCCATAATGGTGTAAGGTATGCCAGAATTTTTGAATGGCAGGGCAGGCCCAGAGACAATGGAAAAGATCAGCTTCTACCGTTGGGCATTTATTACATCCGGCCCTATCTGATATACCCATTAGAAAACCTTGTTTAGGCGAGATATATGCCCTGTGTAGCAGTTTATAGGCCATTTCCTGATATATACTTGCCGGTATTAGTTTAAGGGTCATAAGAAAAGTATCTAATAGGGTTTCCACTGTGAGTGTAGGAACTTGGGAGATCCATTTAGCTAGATCTGGAAAATCAGTGTGGGGGTCCAGTTCAATGCGGATACGGGTATAAATAGAAGATATGGAGTATGTATTGGAGCGTAAAAGAGAATCTAAAGTCTTTTTCCGTAAGGTGAGGGAGAACGGACGTAAGATAATGTATAGCCTGGGAGTAGTAAAATCCATGCAGGGGCGAGATTGTATATTTCTCTATAGCCTCCTGGAATGGCAAAGGAGTATGAGTAGGTGTCATCAGATTACGTAAAGTTCTTACACCAGAGGAGCACCAAGCACTAAAAGGCAAAGAGGCAGTGCCATTCTGGAACTCCAAGTTTCCAAGTAATGGTAGAGATACCGAGTAATAATATTTGAGACCAAGAGCTTTCCTAGCCATTTTCCACGCCTTAATAGTGGAAGACAATAGTGGGTTATCAAAGTGGGAAGATTTTATTTGAGAGGGCCGGGCATGTAAAAGGTAAGCAAGAGAGAGGGGAGTACAGAGCTGAGATTCTAACTTGGTATCCGTGAATACATCGTTGCCACTGAGCCAGTCCATAGCGAAACGTAGTAAGCAGGCTAGATTGTATTGTTTAATGTTTGGTAGGTTTACGCCCCCTTGGCGTACAGATTGCAACATTTTTTTAAGACATCCTGGGACGTTTACGGTTCCATACAAACTTGGAAAGCAAGGTATTAAGTAAAGAAAAGTCGGAGTTAGTGAGAAGAATGGGAGTCATTTGAAGAATATACAGGAGTTTCGGGAAGCTTGCCATTTTAAACAGGTTGCATCTCCCTAACATATTAAGGGGAAGGTTTTGCCATAGGCTAAGTTCAGCCTGGATTTTATGTATGATCGGGGTAATATTACGTGCATAGAGAGTGGAGAGATGTTGCGGTAGAGCCACTCCTAAAAAGGTGATATGCGAGGGGGCCCATCTAAACGGGAAGGGTCTAGCCCAACCCAGTCTCACCTGGCCAAATATGGCCAGGGCTTCAGACTTGGCAAAGTTAATGGAGAAGCCAGCAAAAGACGAAAATCTGTCAATTGCCTCTACCAATACAGGAAGGGAGCGTTTAGGGTCCGAGGTACATATAAGTAGGTCATCTGCGAAGGCTATAACTTTGAGTTCGCGATCCCCAATAACAATACCCCTAAACCCAGGTAGCAGTTGGACATAACGAATAAAAGGTTCCAAGGCCAAATTAAAGAGCAAAGGGGAGAGAGGGCACCCTTGTCTGGTGCCTCTCTCAAGAAAAAAGGAAGAGGAGGCCACATTATTGACTACCACCTGGGCCATCGGAGCAGTGCAGAGGGTTCGCATTAGACTACAGAAATTAGTGCCAAATTGCTGATGGGAGAGCACTCTAAAAAGGTGTGGCCAAGCGATTTTATCAAAGGCCTTTTCGGCGTCTAGATTAATAAGAATAGTCTTCCAAATTATGAAGGCGGGTATGGGAAATAGCAGCTATCGCCGACCTGATACCTTGTACAGATTGTCTGCCTTTAATAAAGCCTAACTGAGCCGGGGAAATGAGATGAGGCAGACAAGACTGTAGACGGTTGGCCATTAGTTTGGTGAGCAATTTGAAGTCTTGGTTAAGAAGTGAGATAGGGCGATAGGAACCCACGAGGGAGGGATCTTTACCCGGCTTGGCTATTACGATTATCCGCGCCTCATTGAAATATAAAGGTATGGTTCCGGAGGAAAAGATATGATTATATAGTTTGGCTAGAGTAGGTGTGAGTTCAACACTAAGTAATTTATAATATTCAGCCCCAAAGCCATCAGGGCCTGGGCTCTTGCCGTTTGGTAAAGATTTGATAGTTGTGAGTATCTCTTCCTCAGTTATAGACATCTCGAGAAGGTCCCTGTCATCTCGAGAGAGAGGACAGGAAGCTGAGCGTCATGCAAAAAGGATTGACCTGTCTCCACATTATCTGGCTCTGCTGTATATAGGGATTTGTAAAACTGCATAAATTCAGCGCAGATGGCTGTCGGATCTGATATAATAGTGTCTGAAGATTTAACCACCTCAACCCACGTACGCGTGCGGGGTCCCCGAGCGAGGTTTGCCAAAAGTCTGCCCGATTTATTACCCCATCTAAAAAATGTGTTCCGCTGGTAATCATATCGTGTCTGGGCCTGCTCTGTTAGGAAGGTATCATATACTTGTTTAGCAGTCAGGTACGCCTCTTTATGTGCAGGAGTGTCAGAACGCTTATACGTTCTATACGTTGAGGTGAGAATGGAACTCAGTTCATGGAGGCGGGAGTTAAATGCTTTGCGCCTAGAATTTACGTACGATAATGTGGCCCCGGATAACGGCTTTAGAGGCGCTCCAGAACAGTGAGACATCCTCCGCCTGGGCTAAATTATCAGAAACGTAAGTGTGCCAAGTGTGTCTAAGATGTAGGAGAATATCCTCCGAGTGAATAAGATAAGCAGGGAATCGCCAGCATTTGGAAAAGCATTGAGGCAACGCAAGCTTAAGAGAAATCATAATAGGGGCATGGTCTGAGATAATAATATTTTTGATCGAGGTGTGAGTGACTTTAGGGAAGAGGTGTCGGGATAAGAAAATATAATCAATACGGGAGTGTGTAGAGTGGGGGTGAGAGTAGAAAGAGTAATCACGAAGAAGAGGATGATGGATACGCCAAGGGTCGGAAAGAGCAAGTTGCGAACAGAGGGAAGAAAGAAGATCACAGCCGGATTTGGAGGATGAAGTACTCACCCCAGACCTGTCCATGGACGGATCGATGACCGTGTTGAAATCTCCTCCCAGGATTAGATTAGAGCTCCCCCCCAAGATAAAAGTTTCTGTAGGACAACTGCAAAAAAATCCTGTTGAGAGACATTTGGGGCATAAAGATTAAGGAGAGTATACAAGACATTATCAATAATCACATCCAGCAAAATAAATCTCCCATTAGGATCGAGAAACTTTCTGCGTATCGAATATTGTAAGGACTTGTGAAAAAGGATGGCAACTCCCCTGGTCTTATTAGAATAAGGGGCCGAGATACAATCCCCAATCCAGGGGGCACGTAAAGTGTTACGGGGATCATCCAGCCAATGTGTTTCCTGTAGGAAGGTGATGTGAGGGGTCAGACGGTGGAGGTGGGAGAGCACTTTCTTACGCTTCACTGGAGCGTTAAGGCCCTCCACATTCCATGACTCTATATTAAAGGCAAGGAGTGGAGTATCTTCCGCGGCGGCGGGGGAAATAGGAGCAGGGTCAGCTATATCAGCCTATGCCGATGGATGGTAATGCAAGCAAATATATACTAAAGGTAAAGTAGGGCCCCTGCCCGTCCCAGCGAGCGGGAAGGGGTTGACCCATGGAGGATTGGGGTCGGCAGGTCCGGCAGGTGCAACCAACAATACTAAACAGTAACAAAGAAAAAAACAAGAAAAAGTACAGCTCATTGTATACACAGAGCTGCGCAATTATTCCTCTCCACGTGACCTACAGATGGAGGAAAAAAAGGGGGGAGAAAAACATGCATGCAAGCAATAATAACAGTGCAACATTCAAGTGGGTAGACTCGAGAAGTGGGCCTTGGCGAGTGTTATGTCATCGAAGAACAACGGCTTGCCGTCCTCGAAGACCCGCAGACGAGCCGGGTACAGGAGAGAGAATATGATTTTGGCGTCAAACAGTTGCTTGCACAACGGGGCAAACTCCTTGCGCTTAGCAGCGACAATAGTGGAAAAATCTTGAAAGATCAAGAGCCGATCTCCATTGTAGGTCAGGCTATCCGTCTTCCGGTAGTGGTCTAAGAGTCGAGCCTTGTCGGCATAATTAAGGATTTTCATGATCACAGGACGAGGGCGACCAGAGTTCGTTTTGCGTTCAGGGCCGATTCTATGTGCCCGCTCAATAGCCAGAGGGGTACCTTTGAGATCCATGGCCAGTTGTTGCGGTATCCAGTTAGAGAGAAGATCAAGTAACTCATGGCCTTTGACCGATTCGGGGATACCCACCACCCGGAGATTACTTCTGCGTCCGCGATTCTCCAAATCATCTAGCTTCTGGGTTAGATCCGAAATGTCACTTTGCTGTGAATTAATGGTGAGTTGTGCTGCATGCAAATCATCCTCCAGGGTAGACACCCTCTGTTCGACGTCATCTAAGCGGCCAGAGTGTTGAGTTAATTTGGATAGAGTAGAGTCAATAGCTTCCCTAATGCCCGCCAGTTTTTCATCTAGCAGTGGGCCCAGCACAGCCGCAATATCTGCAGGTTTCATTTTGGGAGGCTTACTGGCCGGAGCAGACTTGTGTTTTTGTAAAGACCTGGAACGGGTGATAGAGCAATCTGAATCAGACGAGTGTCCCCACACAGTATCGCCTCGGGTTGTGGAGGCGGGGTCAGCAATTGACATCGGGGTGGGTATGAGAAATTTTTCCATAAAAATAAGCGGAAAACGGAGGGCCTATTTATACAGTAGGAGTCGCCTCACGCAAGGAGCAGGCTATAATGAGGTCACATGGAGAAGAAAAAAAAAGGGGGAAGTATAACAACAGGCTACATCCCAACGAGTAGCAGCTTAGGACCGGTAGGCATCAGTCCGTAAACAGCGCACATGGGCGAGGAGAAATGTCACAAGGTTACAGAAGCCGGCATGGATTTATGCGTGGAGCAGTCAGCAGGAGAGCCGGATATGCAAGAAGGCAGTAGGGTGAGAGCTGGTTTTATAGCGACAGCAGCAGCTGAAATAAACACCACAGTGTGGGGGCCAGGGGTAGTGGGCAAAGCAGCTCCCAAGTGTAGTAAGCTTGCAGCAACCGATGCTGAGGCAGCAAACAAAATGAAAGAGGGTCTCTCAGCCGAGAGATTACCTGGGTGCCAAGCATGTATCGCAGATGTCTTCAGCTGGGGCACAGGGGTCACATCAGTAGGTAGCAGGTCCAGAGACAGAGGTGACCACAGCAGCACCTATCCTAGCAGGGGTGCAAGGTCAGCTCTCTGCAGGATGAAGACCTCCGGATCTCCCTCCAGGCAGTCCTGATAATAGAGGTCCCGGCCGTACGAGGGGGCCACGGAGCAAATATCTTCTCTGGGTGTGCAGGGGCCCAGTAGGCAGCGGGCCCGGCGGCCGCTTCAGCGGGTTTCTCCGGCGGACGTGTCAGCGCGGCCTCCCGCGCACGCGCCTCGGGCAGGCTCAGAAATCGAGGCCCCGGACCAGCGGTAGGCCACAACCTGCGGGAGCGTTGTAAAACACTCCCCGGCTCCGCGGCGCTAACCGGGACACAGCGGGGGACAAGTGAGGATGGAAGGCAGGTGGGTGTAGGGAAGGGGATAGCAGGAGAGGGCAGGGAGAGTGTGTTTGGTGAGGTGGATGTGGGAGCCGAGTGATTTTGCTGCCACTCTCCTCCGCCGTCAGGCCACGCCCCCCTCGACTCAGAGGATTTTAAACTGTATCTTACATATCATTGGACCAATTACGTTGATGAAAATATAGATTACTGGGATAGACCTGACATCTTTTGGAACGCCTCCAAGGCAGTGATGAGGGGTCATATTATTGGTTATGTCACCCGAAAAAAAAGGGAATCCAAACCAGAATACACGGCGTTGAAAGCGGCAATGGCCATAGCCTTCCAAACATACACCTCTACTCCAACAGAAAGCACCCTTACTGAGTACAAACAGGCCAGACGCCTGCTTGAAACTTATTTAGCCACCCAGGCGAAACACTCCTTAGACTTTACCAAAAATAAATTCTATAGATGGAGCAATAAGGCGGGTAGATTACTGGCATTTTTTTCCCGGCCTCCCAAAAAACGACACGTTATAACCGCTATACACCACCCAGGTCCGGGCGTATTATCACCAAATCTCAAGAAATAGTGGACCAATTTCAATCCTATTTTCAATCCTTGTTTAGCTCGGCACAAATAGATACTGATATACAATCACAGCTGCTTACAGATGAGGTACTGCCCCCTCTGACTCGAGACCAGAGAGAAGCCCTTATGGGACAAATAATGGCGGAGGAAATTAACACTGCTATCTCCAATTTACCTCATGGTAAGTCTCCAGGCCCAGATGGCCTATTGGGAGATTACTACCGCATGTTACAGGCCCACATTGTCCCCACCTTATTAGAATTGTTTCATGCCATACATGAAAGGAGCTCCCCATCTCCTCTCTTTAATGAAGCATTTATTACACTTATCCCTAAACCTGGTAGGGACACCAATTTTCTTGCCCCGTACAGACCAATTAGTCTATTAAATGTTGACTACAAACTATTGGCCAAGATAATGGCGATGCGACTTCAATCCATTCTCCCTGACATACTCACCACAACACAAATGAGTTTTGTAACTGGTAGACATGCGGATAAAGCAATCCGCATGGCACTAGCGGCGGTGGCGGCATCCCAGTCTCCATGTACAGACTCGAATATGCTTCTCAGCCTCGATGCCAATAAGGCCACATTTGTTTGCTGTGTTGGAGAGAAGAGGCTTTGATACAGGCTTTATTAACTATGGCCCTCATTCCGAGTTGTTCGCTCGTTGCCGAGTTTCGCTATATTGTGATTAGTCGCTTACTGCGCATGCGCAAGGTTCGCAGAGCGCATGCGCTTAGTTATTTTACACAAAAGTTAGGTATTTTACTCACGGCATAACGAGGATTTTTCATCGTTCTGGTGATCGGAGTGTGATTGACAGGAAGTGAGTGTTTCTGGGCGGTAACTGGCCGTTTTATGGGCGTGTGCGAAAAAACGCTGCCGTTTCTGGGAAAAACGCGGGAGTGGCTGGAGAAACGGGGGAGTGTCTGGGCGAACGCTGGGTGTGTTTGTGACGTCAAACCAGGAACGAAACTGACTGAACTGATCGCAGTGGCAGAGTGATAGGCCCTACACACTGGCCGATTTTTTGAAAGATATGAACGATCTCGTTCATAAATGAACGAGAACTCGTTCATATCTTTCAGTGTGGAGGCTCCAGCGATGAACGATGCGCGGTCCCGCGCTCGTTCATCGCTGGTCCCCCGTCGGCTGTGCATGCAGGCCAATATGGACGATCTCGTCCATATTTGCCTGCAGTTCTATGGAGCCGCGTGACGGGGGGAGTGAAGAAACTTCACTCCCCCCGTCACTGCCCCCCCCCGCCGCCGGGTCGCTCGTCGGCCGTATCCGCCGCCGGGCAGCTCGGCGGCGGGTCGGCCAGTGAGTAGGGCCCTTAAGTTCCGAGCTACTCAGAAACTGCAAAGAAATTTCTATTCGCAATTATGCGAATCTTTCGTTCGCAATTCTGCAAAGCTAAGATACACTCCCAGAGGGCGGCGGCTTAGCGTGTGCAATGCTGCTAAAAGCAGCTAGCGAGCGAACAACTCGGAATGAGGGCCTATGTACGATACATCTACGACAATCCATCTGCCTCTTTGTTAATAAATGGGATCAGGGGCCAACGGTTCCTATTGGAAAGGGGTACCCGTCAGGGATGCCCTCTATCGCCGCTGCTATTTAAACTGGCCCTCGACCCGTTGCTTAGGACATTACAGGATTGGTCGGTTTTTCGGGGTATAAAAGTGAATAGACAGGAAATTAAGCTATCCGCTTTCGCTGATGATGTCCTTCTTTATATATCTGACCCTGAGCACTCCCTAAACTTGATCCTAGACAAGATCCAATTATTTGGCCGCATTTCAGGTTTTAGTATCAATATGGACAAATCTAAAGCATTATTGTTGTATGGCAATGTGACGTGTCCGAGTTGGACCTCACACTTTCCCTTACATTGGGTGTCCACATATATTATATATCTGGGTATTATGGTGCCACGTTATATGTTTGAACTATACAAAATCAACGTAAGCAAGGCCATACACACTCTAACTGATGATATTAAAAGATGGGAACGTCTTCCACTGTCATATCTAGGCAACCTGCTAAAAATGGCGGCTATACCGCGCATTTTATATCCACTGCAAACACTTCCCATACTGCTGACTAAACAGGACGCACAAACGATCAACAAATTTATCAGAACCTTTACATGGAAGAGAGGCCGGGCACGTATTGCTTTGTGTAAACTTGCCCAACCTAAGTCCAATGGAGGTATCAACTTTCCAGATGTAGTTTATAATCACGCTGCACTTTTGAGACACTTGAGAGATTGGCTGCAAAATAGCTCTGTATATACGAACACATCCCTCGAACAGAACTTTTTAGCAAATGTGGATCTGACATGTTTCCTTCACCAACATGATTGGGAGATACCGGACCATGTTAGGTCTAACCCACTCTTGTGGTCTACTAGGAAAATGTGGCACATATTGCGCCACAATGCGAAACTGAATCAATACTACTCCTTACACTTGCCATTAATTAAAAACCCAGAGTTTCTGGACGGCATGGCTGCCCACCCCTTTACAACATGGAGGGAGGCTGGTATAGCATCGATTCGGTCATTGGTGACTGTGGAGGACCACCGTTTGCTCACTTTTTCAGAGGTTTAAACGAGACATGCTGTAGTCATTTCATCCTCCCTTCCATTTTTGCAAACACAATTTTACGTTAGGCATGTTCTTACACACTTTGCGGAGGGGGACTGGACTAACCCCCTAGATAGCCTCTTAATGCACCCTGTACCGAGTCACAAGGCCATATCCATACATTATACTTTTTTGAGGACGATATTAGATCACGCTATTGTGACAGGTGGCATGTCCAAATGGTTGGCTCACTTTCCTGGACTGACCATACCAACAATGGACAAAGCACTACTATACTCCCGAAAGGTCCTCCCAGCAAGCATGTATACTGAATTATTTCTTAATGTGTACCATAACACTCATCTATCCCTGTTGCGACGCTACCATATGGGAACGTCGGAAACACACTCTTGCCCAAGATGCCATCAAAGTGAGGCTGACACATATCATTGTTTGTGGGCATGTCCAATTGTACAATATTTTTGGCATCTCATTAGGAGATATGCGGAGGCTAATTTAATAACCTATGTGCCCTTTACCCCCGAATGGGCAATTTTGGGTATCATTGATCCCACTCTCCGCATGCCATCGGAATGTAAAAAACTACTGAAAGCCCTTAATGCGGCTGGGAAAAAAAACGATTCTACAGGGGTGGATAGTAGATAGTATGCCACCACAGATACCTTTGTTTTTCAGTAAACTACACCATATATTCAGGATGGACTGGGTGGAGGCTATTGTTGATAGAGGTAAACAAGTAGATAGGTTTTTCGATCTTTGGAAATCTTATATCTCCACTTTGCCCGTCACTACGCGGTTACATATCCATAACAGCCTCAAGAACACTACGTGGTACTTAACTAGATTGTCTGCACAAGACCAACCTATATCTTTGGTTTAAGAGTGGACGGTTATGGCGGCTCCTCTTACGGTTACGTATACGATGTATGACACTGTCAATGTACTAAAAGATTACTCACTAATAATGCAAAAGTCTTTGTTGTTTGACGTATGTGAATTTGCTGTACAACCCCTAGCTACAATCCCTTTGCATTACTGTATTTTACAGTTTCTGTACATTTTATTATGTAATGTGATATCCGTGATGTCTCAATAAAAAAAGTTTATTACAACTGAAATGCTTACGGCCATACAATCCCTTAAACCTGCTAAGGCCTCTAGTCCTGATGGATTATCGGGGGATTTCTATCAAATGTTTCCAGATAAAATCGCTCCTATTCTTGAGTCGGTTTTCAACTATATTTTAATAACTACCTCTCTTCCATCACACTTTAACTCTGCCATGATAAAATGTATTTCAAAACCAGCCAGAGATCTCTCTAAACCTGGGTCCTATCTCTTTGCTGAATTGTGATTACAAAATTTTAACAAAAATATTTGCGGATCGCCTTAACCCCATTCTACCCCACATGATCCATCAGAACCAGACAGGATTTATAAAAGGCAGACACTCTGTAAGAAATGTGCGAAAGGTGCTAGCAGCCACTCAGGCTTTATAGTCTGAAACAAGCTCTGATTCCCCTAATGTTATTTTAACAATCGACGCCGAAAAGGCATTTCATCTGGTTCACTGGCCCCATTTGTTTCATAACATGTCCAAATTTTAAATCCCTATGACTTATATATCCTTAATTCAAACTTTGTATACTAATCCTACTTCTCAAATCACCTGTAATGGGTATTTATCCCCCCCTTCCAGATCCGAAGAGGTACATGGCCAGGCTGCCCCGTCTCTCCGCTCCTATTTGCCATAGCACTCGAACCCCTCCCTTTGGCCCTTAGATCATCTACTGATTATACTGGTATCCCCTAGCACAGTGGTTACCAAACTTTTTTTGAATCACGGCCCCCTAGAGTATCAGATTTTTTTTCACGGCACCCCTAGGCCAAAAATTTCTTATTGAGAAATTTAGAAAGAAATATTCATTTAGGTAAATTGTCTTTATATGTCATCCTTAGGCTCAATTGTGTGGTGAGGGACAAGATTTGCTTCTGTTTGTCCCCATATTGTATTACTGACAGCCACCAGCACTAGTTTTGCCTATTATATTGACCATAAATAATTTGAATTGGTTCTTGACCACCAATCATAGGCACCTCTGCAAGTGTCCTGAGGCACCCCAGTGAGCCACGGCACACAGTTTGGGAACCACTGCCCTAGCAGGTTCTGAACTGAAATTTGCTCTTTTTGCCGACTACATGCTGCTTTTCGTGATTAACCCCCTTTCCTCTATCCCAGTGATCATGGCTATTATAACGTCTTTTGGCCCAACTTCCGGTTACAAGATTAATGTAAACAAATCAGAGATTCTTCCCATTACCTCACTCTCTCCATTGGTATCTTCTCACCCCACTTTATCTCAATATACCATACAACCCTCCCACGTTAAATATTTAGGTATATTGATTACCCGTGATCCCCACAAAATCTATACATCTATCTTCACTCCCTTAATTTCCAAAATTATGACTCATCTAGACTGCTGGAATAGGATGGCGGTCATTAGGTCGACATGAGTTAGGTCGACATGGGAAAAGGTCGACATGAGGTTTTTCATAATTTTTTTTCATATTTTGACCTTTATCATACTTAACAATCCACGTGGCCAAATTTCTCTCCATCACTTCAGAATGCTTCCTTTTTGGGATAGCGGGAAAAAGGCCTTGATCTGGCTAATAAACTTTTTGATCCAGGCGGGTTTATATTTTCTTTTGATGTATTGAAAGATATCTATAATATTCCAAATTCTCATTTTCATATGTACCTACAGTACAAGCCCATCACTATGTCAACTCGTTCAGAATGTCTATGATATCCCTTTCCACTTCTGACCCTCTTACATCTCTATTTGACTTTTTACACACAAGCCCACAAAACATCTTACCTATATAATATTTACTTACACCATCAGAAGAACCTCCACTTTCTTCTCTCATATCTTCTTTGAACACTGATATTCCAGATATTAATAATACCCAGCCCGTTTGGTAATTTTTCTTCTAGCATGAAGATTCTTCAGTCAGCTTACTTACAAGAGGTCCACTTTAAATCACTACACAGATTATATATCGCCCCTGCCCAGAGAAAACATGCTTTCTACTGAAACAGGTGAATCTTGCAAGTGTAAAATGATGAATGTTAAACTTTACCACTGCTTCTGGTCCTGCTCCAAACTACTGAAGTTCTGGCGTAAGGTTATTTTGTTAATCAACAATTTTCTGTATCAGTATACCCAGACCCCTTAGCATGCCTCTGCATTAATTTCATGAAATGGAATCTACCACCTAACGAGTCTTCCATTGTACCCTTACTTACCATAATTTTAACAATGTCAAAGAAACTGATATTAATCCACTGGATTGAAAGGCCAGCCCTGACTTTGGGGGTAATTCCAAGTTGATCGCAGCAGGAATTTTGTTAGCAGTTGGGCAAAACCATGTGCAAATCTAACTCTCTGCACATGTTATATCTGCCCCCCCAGCAGTGCACATGGTTTTGCCCAACTGCTAACAAAATTCCTGCTGTGATCATTTTGGAATAACCCCCTATATGCGAATTGAATAACAGATTACACCAACTACTTGCTCTTTGACAAACGTTAATTGACATTGGGATCATCTCCTTCGTCTGACAAATTCTTCTTGAAATGGAGCAGATATATTCATACCTTAGACCGCCAACAAGTCGCTCATTTTCTCCTTTGTGGCTAAAATTACCCTTTTTTTCTAATCCCCTACTTATATGTTTCTATATAACTAACCTCATGGTCATTTTCTTTAGATTTAGATTATAGATATCCACACTCACTGTACTTTCTCATGTATTGGATAATTACTTTAGATATATTCGCCCCTACGGGTTGATTACTGAAATTATATTATTGTTCCATTTGTGTACTTCCCTTCTCCATCCTTGTCTTGGTTTGTCTTACTTTTGATGACTGTTAAGTGGCATGATTACTAAATAGATTATATTAGGTTGTGTCATGATGTATCCTTTTCTTGATATTGTCACAGTGGATACTTTTGATTCACCCTATCCTCATTGGTTCTGATGTATCTTTCAATGTTACTACTATTTGTTTATGACAAAATTTCAATAAAATGATTAAACCAAAAACAAATTGGTGGTTCCTTATATGCCACCATTGGTTGCACCATTGAAAACTGCTCAAGCCCTATGGCATGTGCAGTTCCTCAGTCTGACCGTGGCCTCCTACGCTTGCAGGTGTATAGCTGGGAACACAGCCACTTACATTGACACACCAACAGCCACAGAATAATCCCCTCGTGAACGGGTCATTTTTGTTATGCGAACATCGGCATTGGTTACGACTCCAAATCAGGCCTTTTGCCTCGGATTGCTTCACAGTGTAATTCTAAATCAAGCAGTACTCTCCAATGGACCCTTGTAATAGAAGCCGCTCTAAGGACCTTTGTGATGGGGGGGCATTCTCATAAGAATCTCCGAGATTGGGGTTGCATTCCTCTATGTACTCTGGTGATTGGAGCATTCTCTTAATGACCCAAGAATTAAGGGGCATTATCCAATGGTCCCTGTGATGTGGTCATTCTCCTATACAGCCTTTAATTAGCCAGGGTTCTCATTGGGACCCGTGTAACTAGGTCCCCATTTGAAGGAAGGCTTTAAAATAAGATTTTACTTACCGATAAATCTATTTCTCGTAGTCCGTAGTGGATGCTGGGACTCCGTCAGGACCATGGGGAATAGCGGCTCCGCAGGAGACAGGGCACAAAATTTAAAATTTTGACCACTAGGTGGTGTGTACTGGCTCCTCCCCCTATGACCCTCCTCAAAGCCTCAGTTAGGATACTGTGCCCGGATGAGCGTACACAATAAGGAAGGATTTTGAATCCCGGGTAAGACTCATACCAGCCACACCAATCACACCGTACAACTTGTGATCTGAACCCAGTTAACAGTATGACAAACGTAGGAGCCTCTGAACAGACGGCTCACAACAATAACAACCCGATTTTTTTGTAACAATAACTATGTACAAGTATTGCAGACAATCCGCACTTGGGATGGGCGCCCAGCATCCACTACGGACTACGAGAAATAGATTTATCGGTAAGTAAAATCTTATTTTCTCTGACGTCCTAGTGGATGCTGGGACTCCGTCAGGACCATGGGGATTATACCAAAGCTCCCAAACGGGCGGGAGTGCGGATGACTCTGCAGCACCGAATGAGAGAACTCCAGGTCCTCCTTAGCCAGGGTATCAAATTTGTAGAATTTTACAAACGTGTTCTCCCCTGACCACGTAGCTGCTCGGCAGAGTTGTAATGCCGAGACCCCTCGGGCAGCCGCCCAAGATGAGCCCACCTTCCTTGTGGAATGGGCCTTGACAGATTTAGGCTGTGGCAGGCCTGCCACAGAATGTGCAAGTTGAATTGTGCTACAAATCCAACGAGCAATCGTCTGCTTAGAAGCAGGAGCACCCAGCTTGTTGGGTGCATACAGTATAAACAGCGAGTCAGATTTTCTGACTCCAGCCGTCCTTGAAATATATATTTTCAATGCTCTGACAACGTCCAGCAACTTGGAATCCTCCAAATCGCTAGTAGCCGCAGGCACCACAATAGGCTGGTTCAGGTGAAACGCTGAAACCACCTTAGGCAGAAAGTGAGGACGCGTCCGCAGTTCTGCCCTGTCCGAATGGAAAATCAGATATGGGCTTTTATACGATAAAGCCGCCAATTCTGACACTCTCCTGGCTGAAGCCAGGGCCAGTAGCATGGTTACTTTCCATGTGAGATATTTCAAATCCACCGATTTGAGTGGCTCAAACCAATGGGATTTGAGAAAAACCAAAACTACATTAAGGTCCCACGGTGCCACTGGGGGCACAACCGGGGGCTGTATATGTAGTACTCCTTTTACAAAAGTCTGGACTTCAGGAACTGAAGCCAATTCTTTCTGGAAGAAAATCGACAGGGCCGAAATTTGAACCTTAATGGACCCTAATTTGAGGCCCATAGACAATCCTGTTTGCAGGAAATGTAGGAATCGACCCAGTTGAAATTCCTCCGTCGGGGCCTTCCTGGCCTCACACCACGCAACATATTTTCTCCAAATGCGGTGATAATGTTGTGCAGTCACCTCCTTCCTGGCTTTTACCAGGGTAGGGATGACCTCTTCCGGAATGCCTTTTTCCCTTAGGATTCGGCGTTCAACCGCCATGCCGTCAAACGCAGCCGCGGTAAGTCTTGGAATAGACACGGTCCCTGCTGAAGCAGGTCCCGTCTTAGAGGTAGAGGCCACGGATCTTCCGTGAGCATCTCCTGAAGTTCCGGGTACCAAGTTCTTCTTGGCCAATCCGGAGCCACGAGTATCGTTCTTACTCCCCTTTGCCGTATAATTCTCAGTACTTTTGGTATGAGAGGCAGAGGAGGAAACACATACACTGACTGGTACACCCATGGTGTTACCAGAGCGTCTACAGCTATTGCCTGAGGGTCTCTTGACCTGGCGCAATACCTGTCCAGTTTTTTGTTGAGGCGGGACGCCATCATGTCCACCATTGGTCTTTCCCAATGGACCACAATCATGTGGAAGACTTCTGGATGAAGTCCCCACTCTCCCGGGTGCAGATCGTGTCTGCTGAGGAAGTCTGCTTCCCAGTTGTCCACTCCCGGGATGAACACAGCTGACAGTGCTAACACATGATTTTCTGCCCAGCGGAGAATCCTTGCAGCTTCTGCCATTGCCCTCCTGCTTCTTGTGCCGCCCTGTCTGTTTACGTGGGCGACTGCCGTGATGTTGTCCGACTGAATCAACACCGGCTGACCCTGAAGCAGAGGTTTTGCCAGGCTTAGAGCATTGTAGATTGCTCTTAGCTCCAGTATATTTATGTGAAGAGACGTCTCCAGGCTTGACCACACGCCCTGGAAGTTTCTTCCCTGTGTGACCGCTCCCCAGCCTCTCAGGCTGGCATCCGTGGTCACTAGGACCCAGTTCTGTATGCCGAATCTGCGGCCCTCTAACAGATGAGCACTCTGCAACCACCATAGCAGAGACACTCTTGTCCTTGTGGACAATTTTATCCGCTGATGCATCTGCAGATGCGATCCGGATCATTTGTCCAGCAGATCCCACTGAAAAGTTCGTGCATGGAATCTGCCGAATGGAATCGCTTCGTAAGAAGCTACCATTTTTCCCAGGACTCTTGTGCATTGATGCACAGATACTATTCCTGGTTTTAGGAGGTTCCTGACTAGATCGGATAACTCCCTGGCTTTCTCCTCCGGAAGAAATACCTTTTTCTGAACAGTGTCCAGAATCATCCCTAGGAACAACAGACGTGTCGTCGGGATCAGTTGGGATTTTGGAAAATTCAGAATCCACCCGTGTTGTTGGAGCACTACTTGGGTTAGTGCTACTCCGACCTCCAGCTGTTCTCTGGATCTTGCCCTTATCAGGAGATCGTCCAAGTAAGGGATAATTAAGACGCCTTCTCTTCGAAGAAGGATCATCATTTCGGCCATTACCTTGGTAAAGACCCGGGGTGCCGTGGACAATCCAAACGGCAGCGTCTGAAACTGATAATGACAGTTTTGGACCACGAACCTGAGGTACCCTTGGTGTGAAGGACAAATTGGAACATGAAGGTAAGCATCCTTGATGTCCAAGGACACCATAAAATCCCCTTCTTCCATATTCGCTATCACTGCTCTGAGTGACTCCATCTTGAACTTGAATTT
Organism: Pseudophryne corroboree; assembly: GCF_028390025.1. Classification (NCBI taxonomy): domain Eukaryota; kingdom Metazoa; phylum Chordata; class Amphibia; order Anura; family Myobatrachidae; genus Pseudophryne; species Pseudophryne corroboree. Next base: position 532,043,013 of record NC_086449.1, on the reverse strand, counting down.
TTATATGTACAGGTTCAGAGATTTTAGATTTAGAATCGGTCTTACCGAGCCGTCCGGCTTCGGTACCACAAATAGCGTGGAGTAATACCCCTGTCCCTGTTGTAGGAGGGGTACCTTGACTATCACCTGCTGAGAATACAGCTTGTGAATGGCCTCCAATACCGTCGCCCTGTCGGAGGGAGACGTTGGCAAAGCAGACTTTAGGAAACGGCGAGGAGGGGACTTCTCGAATTCCAACCTGTAACCCTGAGATACTACCTGCAGGATCCAGGGGTCCACCTGCGAGTGAGCCCACTGTGCGCTGAAATGTTTGAGGCGACCCCCCACCGCCCCTGAGTCTGCTTGTAAGGTCCCAGCGTCATGCTGACGCCTTTGTAGAAGCCGGGGAGGGCTTCTGCTCCTGGGAAGGAGCTGCTTGTTGCAGTCACTTACCCTTTCCTTTGCCTCGGGGCAAATAGGAATGTCCTTTTGCTCGTTTGTTCTTATAGGAACGAAAGGACTGTGGCTGAAAAGCCTGCGGCTTTTTCTGCTGGGAGGTGACCTGGGGTAAAAAGGTGGATTTTCCGGCCGTTGCCGTGGCCACCAGATCCGATAGACCGACCCCCAAATAATTCCTCCCCCTTATACGGCAATACTTCCATATGTCGTTTGGAATCCGCATCACCTGACCACTGGCGCGTCCATAAACTTCTTCTGGCAGATATGGACATCGCACTTACTCTTGATGCCAGAGTGCAAATATCTCTCTGTGCATCTCGCATATAAAGAAATGCATCCTTTAACTGCTCTATAGTCAGTAAAATACTGTCCCTATCCAGGGTATCAATATTTTCAGACAGTGACTCCGACCAAGCCACGCCAGCACTGCACATCCAGGCTGAGGCGATTGCTGGTCTCAGTATAACACCCGTATGTGTGTATATACTTTTTAATGTATTCTCCAGCCTCCTATCAGCTGGATCCTTGAGGGCGGCCGTATCAGGAGACGGTAACGCCACTTGCTTTGATAAGCGTGTGAGCGCCTTATCCACCCTAGGAGGTGTTTCCCAGCGCGCCCTAACCTCTGGCGGGAAAGGGTATAATGCCAATAACTTCTTTGAAATTAGCAGTTTTCCATCTGGGGTAACCCACGCTTCATCACACACTTCATTCAGTTCCTCTGATTCAGGAAAAACTATCGGTAGTTTTTTCACACCCCACATAATACCCCTTTTTGTGGTACTTGCAGTATCAGAGATATGCAAAGCCTCCTTCATTGCCGTGATCATATAACGTGTGGCCCTACTGGAAAATACGTTTGTTTCTTCACCGTCGACACTGGATTCAGTGTCAGTGTCTGGGTCTGTGTCGACCGACTGAGGTAAAGGGCGTTTTACAGCCCCTGACGGTGTCTGAGACGCCTGGACAGGTACTAACTGGTTTGCCGGCTGTCTCATGTCGTCAACCGACTTTTGTAGCGTGCTGACACTATCCCGTAATTCCATAAACAAAGCCATCCATTCTGGTGTCGACTCCCTAGGGGGTGACATCACCATTACAGGCAATTGCTCCGCCTCCACGCCAACATCGTCCTCATACATGTCGACACACACGTACCGACACACAGCAGACACACAGGGAATGCTCTGATAGAAGACAGGACCCCACTAGCCCTTTGGGGAGACAGAGGGAGAGTTTGCCAGCACACACCCAAGCGCTATAAATATATATAGGGACAACCTTAATAAGTGTGTTCCCTTTATAGCAGCTCAAATATTATAAATATCGCCAATAAGTGCCCCCCCTCTCTGTTTTTACCCTGTTTCTGTAGTGCAGTGCAGGGGAGAGTCCTGGGAGCCTTCCTCGCAGCGGAGCTGGGCAGGAAAATGGCGCTGTGTGCTGAGGAGAATAGGCCCCGCCCCCTTTTCGGCGGGCTTCTTCTCCCGGTTTTTTTGGAACCTGGCAGGGGTTAAATACATCCATATAGCCCCAGGGGCTATATGCGATATATTTTAGCCAGAATAGGTATATTACATTGCTGCCCAGGGCGCCCCCCCCCCAGCGCCCTGCACCCTCAGTGACCGCTGGTGTGAAGTGTGCGGAGAGCAATGGCGCACAGCTGCAGTGCTGTGCGCTACCTCATGAAGACTGAGACGTCTTCTGCCGCCGGTTTCTGGACCTCTTCTCTATTCGGCATCTGCAAGGGGGTCGGCGGCGCGGCTCCGGTGACCCATCCAGGCTGTACCTGTGATCGTCCCTCTGGAGCTAGTGTCCAGTAGCCTAAGAAGCAAATCCATCCTGCACGCAGGTGAGTTCACTTCTTCTCCCCTAAGTCCCTCGTTGCAGTGAGCCTGTTGCCAGCAGGACTCACTGAAAATAAAAAACCTAACAAACTTTTTCTAAGCAGCTCTTTAGGAGAGCCACCTAGATTGCACCCTGCTCGGACGGGCACAAAAACCTAACTGAGGCTTGGAGGAGGGTCATAGGGGGAGGAGCCAGTACACACCACCTAGTGGTCAAACTTTTAAATTTTGTGCCCTGTCTCCTGCGGAGCCGCTATTCCCCATGGTCCTGACGGAGTCCCAGCATCCACTAGGACGTCAGAGAAATTAAGGTCTCCTGAGATGGGGGCATTATTTTCTCAGCTGTAATGCACCAGGGTTAATGTGGATGCTATGCAAATGTTAATTATAGTTGAATAGCATGGCACGGAAATGTTGCAAAGACTGTCCTAACTGGTTGGAGCTGGACATTTGCTAGTATTTAATCATCACATCTGTATAGGAGGCATCCACTGTAGAATCTTACCCAGAGATACAGATCATTACAACAGAAAAGCGATATTTGTTGACTAAATACAAAAAAAATAAAAATTACCCAATAAACTAAGGGGAAATATTGGCTTGAGTGTTGAAAGAATTTTATTAAATATATGTCATTTTTACAGCTTAGATGATGAAGGAGGGACCCACGCCTCTATCTTCTTGCGAGTGGTAGAATATGGAACATACTGTCCTGGAGTGGCACTCAGGTTGAATTTGTGATTCTCCCATACGAATTTATGAGTAGTAGGAGGGTGAGTGGCTGGAGACTCCTCTGTCATGCAATGCAGCCAGCGATGCCTAGAAAAATATAAACACATTTCTCATTTAGAACAGAGATAAAATGTCACAGCGGGCTGAACAAATAATGAAAGATTCATGAGAAACATCTCAGAGCCAGCAGGATTTTTCCAGAGCCAGAAAAGATGAGCATTCGTTTACATCAACAGAAATGACTCCATGTGTTAGGCTCAGGCAATATATTTTAGGCTCATTAGTTACTTTTCTTTTGGGTTTTGTCTAGCCTTTTATTACATATCTATTTGACTTGAAAGGAGAATGCCATCCAATTACAAGTCCCTACTCTAAAGGGAACTAGTAACTCACAGAGCCCCATAGTAAGCTTTTGGAATGGGCCCCAAGAATGACAAAGTTTTGATGGTCCCTGCTCTGATCTTCTGAGCATGCTCTAGGAGTCGGTGCATAAACATTAGCATTACTGCCTCACAGCATTGAGGTAATGGGTTCTAATCCCATCACTACCTGTATGGAATTTGTATATTCTCCCTGTGTTTGTGTGGGTTTCCACTGTGTACTCTGGTTTCCTCCCATAATCCAAAATATAGTGGTAGGTTAATTGTCACCTGTCAAATAAAAAAATAAAAAAACACAACAAAACCCTACCGTGTAAGTGTGTGCATGAACATGTGTTTAGGGCAGACTAGATGGGACAGTTGGTTTATCTGCCATCAAATTCTCTGTTTCATAAAGGTGCATACACACTGGGCGTTTTTGCCCAGCGTGTATGCACAGCGATGATCGCTGACATTGCTGGGCTGAAAAGCGCTCAGTGCATAAACACTGCGCTACTTTCCCCCCTGCCCAGCGATGTCAGCGGGGGTGAACGGCTTTCCATAACAGGATGCTATGGAAAGCAGTCCACACCGCAGTTCATGAAGCGCTCATCGCCAGGGCATACGCACTGGGCGGTTGAGCTGAAAGCAACTCAAAACACCAAAAGTGAGCTGCTTTCAGCTCAAAATTGCCCAGTGTTTATAGGCCTTAACTTTGAAGCAGTGTTTAGCCTTTCAGTTCCACTGAGATTAGAATTGCAAGCATAAACCAGCTCCCACACATGTTCAAAGGGAACAGAGCCAAGTCTCTCAGCAGTAATTCTTCAAATTCTGAATGAACATTGCCCCCCACCCCGACAGTCCAGGGCGCTGGGCACACCTCCTCCTTCTCCTCCTAAGTATGCTAACTTCCTGGGAAGTGGTCAATACTAGGATCCACCCTGCAATCATTAAGCCTTTAATACACTTGCCTTCAGGAACAGCATTTTTAGGAGGTTCTAAAATACGCCTTAATATAGAGAATGCCTATAGCACAGAATATTGAGAAATATTACACTGATACACTTATTTTAACACAGGGTGTGCTATCAAATGACAAATAATAATGAACATATACCAAGGAAGAAGAAGAAAAGCATTTGTCTTGGTGTGGTGCACCTAGAGATAAGAATAAACTTTTATTGATTTATTAAAATTGTTTAAAAACGGCGAAATACTGGAAAAAAAAAAAAAAAGAATAGTGTAAAAGTAGGAAAGTTGTGATAATTAAATGTACTGCATGTGAGAATGCCAATGCACATACAATCACTCTACTATATGAATTGTATCAATAATGTCAAATGTAACTGCGTCTTATGGTGATTTATTGTAGCAGTCTCCTCTCTGATATGAGACATACAAGACCCACTCCTAAATCAGACTGTAGTGCTAAATTACCAATCAAATTACAACGCGATTCCCCTTTGGTTATACGTCACTCTTACTGGTGATTACAATAATCTACACCAGTGATGGCTAACCTTGACACTCCAGCTGTTGAACTACACATCCCAGCATGCCCTGCTAGTTTTGCTATTTGGCCATGCTAAAACTGATGCAGGGCATGCTGGAATGTGTAGTTCAACAACAGCTGGAGTGTCAAGGTGAGCCATCACTGATCTACACAGTATGGAAGCCGGCGCGCGCTTCACAGTCCTGACGAAGCGGACACTGCAAAGCTCGCGCTGGCTTCCATACTGTATGTGGGCGCTACCAGTGCACCCTCTCCTATTACTCAGTCCTAATGTACTAATTTTATGTATGATACTGTGCAACCTGTCTCCACCCCTGTAAGGGCAGCATGACACACTATTAGATCATGTGGGACACTCACATACCACAAGATAGATCCTGCATTTAAATATGAGCTGCATGTAAACAACAAACTGAGTGCTACACCATACTACCACCTATATTCATGTATGTGTATTGCAACAGCATAATCCAATAATAGGATAGCCTGCTGAGTGTCTATCCCCTCAAACTGGTTATACTGTAATAAATAAGAATTTACTCACCGGTAATTCTATGTCTCGTAGTCCGTAGTGGATGCTGGGGACTCCGTAAGGACCATGGGGAATAGACGGCTCCGCAGGAGACTGGGCACATCTAAGAAAGATTTAGGACTATCTGGTGTGCACTGGCTCCTCCTCCTATGACCCTCCTCCAAGCCTCAGTTAGGAACTGTGCCCGGAAGAGCTGACACAATAAGGAAGGATTTTTGAATCCCGGGTAAGACTCATACCAGCCACACCAATCACACCATATAACACGTGATAGGAACCCCGGTTAACAGTATGATAACAAATGGAGCCTCTGAAGAGATGGCTCACAACAAAACCCGATTTTTGTAACAATAACTATGTACAGGTATTGCAGACAATCCGCACTTGGGATGGGCGCCCAGCATCCACTACGGACTACGAGAAATAGAATTACCGGTGAGTAAATTCTTATTTTCTCTGACGTCCTAGTGGATGCTGGGGACTCCGTAAGGACCATGGGGATTATACCAAAGCTTCCAAACGGGCGGGAGAGTGCGGATGAATCTGCAGCACCGAATGAGAGAATTCCAGGTCCTCCTCAGCCAGGGTATCAAATTTGTAGAATTTTGCAAACGTGTTTGCCCCCGACCAAGTAGCTGCTCGGCAAAGTTGTAAAGCCGAGACCCCTCGGGCAGCCGCCCAAGATGATCCCACCTTCCGTGTGGAATGGGCTTTTAGAGATTTAGGCTGCGGTAAGCCTACCGCAGAATGCGCCAGCTGAATAGTGCTACAAATCCAGCGCGCAATAGACTGCTTAGAAGCAGGAGCACCCAGCTTAGCGGGTGCATACAGGATAAACAGCGAGTCAGTCTTTCTGACTCCAGCCGTCCTGGAAATATAAATTTTTAGGGCCCTGACTACGTCCAGCAACTTGGAATCCTCCAAGTCCCTAGTAGCCGCAGGCACCACAATAGGTTAGTTCAAGTGAAAAGCTGAGACCACCTTTGGGAGAAACTGAGGACGAGTCCTCAATTCTGCCCTATCCATATGGAAAATCAGATAAGGGCTTTTACAAGACAAAGCCGCCAATTCTGAAACCCGCCTGGCCGACGCCAAGGCCAACAGCATGACCACTTTCCACGTGAGATATTTTAAATCCACAGTCTTAAGTGGTTCGAACCAATGTGATTTCAGGAATGCCAAAACCACATTGAGATCCCAAGGTGCCACTGGGGGCACAAAAGGAGGCTGAATATGCAGTACTCCTTTGACAAAAGTCTGAACTTCGGGTAGTGAAGCCAGTTCTTTTTGGAAGAAAATCGACAGAGCCGAAATCTGGACCTTTATGGACCCAATTTGAGGCCCAACGTCACCCCTGCTTGCAGGAAGTGCAGGAATCGACCCAGTTGAAATTCCTCCGTCGGGGCCTTCATGGCCTCACACCAAGCAACATATTTTCGCCAAATGCGGTGATAATGTCTTGCGGTGACATCCTTCCTGGCTTTGATCAGGGTAGGGATGACTTCCTCCGGAATACCCTTTTCCTTCAGGATCCGGTGTTCAACCGCCATGCCGTCAAACGCAGCCGCGGTAAGTCTTGGAACAGACAGGGTCCCTGCTGCAGCAGGTCTTGTCTGAGCGGCAGAGGCCAAGGGTCCTCTGTAAGCATCTCTTGAAGTTCCGGGTACCAAGCTCTTCTTGGCCAATCCGGAACCACGAGTATGGTTTTCACTCCTCGCCTTCTTATTATTCTCAGTACCTTGGGTATGAGAGGTAGAGGAGGAAACACATAAACCGACTGGTACACCCATGGTGTCACTAGAGCGTCCACCGCTATCGCCTGAGGGTCTCTTGACCGGGCGCAATATCTTTTCAACTTCTTGTTGAGGCGGGACGCCATCATGTCTACCTGTGGTTTTTCCCACCGGTTGACCAGCATTTGGAAGACTTCTGGATGAAGTCCCCATTCTCCCGGGTGGAGGTCGTGCCTGCTGAGGAAGTCTGCTTCCCAGTTGTCCACTCCCGGAATGAACACTGCCGTCAGTGCTAACACATGATTCTCTGCCCATCTGAGAATCCTTGTGGCTTCTGCCATCGCCATCCTGCTTCTCGTGCCGCCCTGTCTGTTTACATGGGCGACCGCCGTGATGTTGTCTGACTGGATCAGTACCGGCTGGTTTTGAAGCAGGGGTCTTGCCTGGCTTAGGGCATTGTAAATGGCCCTTAGCTCCAGGATATTTATGTGAAGAGAAATCTCCTGATTTGACCACAGTCCTTGGAAATTTCTTCCCTTTGTGACTGCCCCCAAGCCCCGAAGGCTGGCATCCGTGGTCACCAGGACCCAGTCCTGTATTCCGAATCTGCGGCCCTCTAGTAGATGAGCCCTTTGCAGCCACCACAGCAGCGACACCCTGGTTCTGGCCGATAGGGTTATCCGCTGTTGCATCTGGAGATGGGACCTGGACCATTTGTCCAACAGGTCCCACTGGAACGTCCTTGCGTGGAACCTTCCGAATGGAATTGCTTCGTACGAAGCTACCATTTTTCCCAGGACTCGTGTGCATTGATGTACCGACACTTTTCCTGGTTTTAGGATGTCTCTGACCAGAGATGACAATTCCTCGGCTTTTTCCAGTGGAAGAAACACTCTTTTCTGGTCTGTGTCCAGAATCATTTCACAGGAACAGAAGACGTGTCGTCAGGACCAGCTGTGACTTTGGAATGTTTAGAATCCAGCCGTGCTGTTGTAGCACTTCCTGAGAAAGTGCCACCCCCACTATCAACTGTTCTTTGGACCTCGCCTTTATCAGGAGATCGTCCAAGTACGGGATAATCAAAACTCCCTTCTTGCGAAGGAGTATCATCATTTCGGCCATTACCTTGGTAAAGACCCTCGGTGCCGTGGATAACCCGAACGGCAGCGTCTGGAACTGATAGTGACAGTCCTGTACCACAAATCTGAGGTACTCCTGGTGCGGAGGGTAAATGGGGACATGCAGGTACGCATCCTTGATGTCCAGGGATACCATGTAATCCCCCTCCTCCAGGCTCGCAATAACCGCCCTGAGCGATTCCATCTTGAACTTGAACCTTTTGATATGTGTTCAAGGTTTTTACATTTAAGATGGGTCTCACCGAACCGTCCGGTTTCGGTACCACAAACATTGTGGAGTAGTAACCCTTTCCTTGCTGAAGGAGGGGTACCTTGACGATCACTTTCTGTGAATACAATTTTTGAATAGCCACCAACACTGCCTCCCTGGCAGAGGGAGTTGCCGGCAAGGCAGATTTTAGGAAACGGCGGGGGGGAGACGTCTCGAATTCCAGCCTGTACCCCTGAGATACTACTTGAAGGACCCAGGGATCCACTTGTGAGAGAGCCCACTGTGCGCTGAAAAACCTGAGACGTGCCCCCACCGTTCCCGATTCCGCCTGAGCAGCCCCAGCGTCATGCTGTGGACTTACCGGACGCAGGGGAGGACTTCTGCTCCTGGGAACTAGCTGTGTGCTGCAGCTTTTTCCCCCTTCCTCTGCCCCTCGGCAGAAAGGATGGGCCTCTAGCCCACTTATTTTTCTGGGGCCGAAAGGACTGTACCTGATAATACGGTGCTTTCTTTTGCTGTGGGGTAGCCTGTGGCAAAAAAGTCGATTTCCCAGCAGTAGCTGTGGAAACGAGGTCTGAAAGACCTTCCCCAAAAAGTTCCACCCCTTTATAGGGTAAAACTTCCATGTGCCACTTGGAGTCGGCATCACCTGACCATTGCCTAGTCCATAACCCCCGTCTGGCGGCAATGGACATAGCGCTTATTTTTGATGCCAGCCGGCAAATATCCCTCTGTGCATCACGCATGTATAAGACCGCGTCTTTTATATGGTCAATCGTAAGCAAAATATTGTCCCTATCCATGGTATCAATGTTTTCCGACAGGGAGTCTGACCACGCAGCAGCAGCACTGCACATCCAAGCTGATGCTATAGCGGGTCTCAATATAATGCCAGTGTGTGTGTATATAGCTTTTAGGGTACTTTCCAGCTTTCTATCAGCAGGTTCTTTTAGGGCGGCCGTATCCGGAGACGGTAGTGCCACCTTCTTTGATAAGCGTGTCAATGCTTTATCTACCCTAGGGGGTGTTTAGAAATGATCAATTTCTTATCTGGGGAAGTCCACGCTTCCTCACACACCTCATTTAATTCGTCAGATGCAGGAAAAACTACTGGTAGTTTTTTCTCACCAAACATAATACCCTTTTTTGTGGTACCTGGGGTATCATCAGAAATGTGTAAAACATTTTTCATAGCCTCAATCATATAACGGGTGGATCTATTGGAGGGTACACTCGTCTCATCATCGTCGACACTGGAGTCGGTATCCGTGTCGACATCTGTATCTGTCATCTGAGGTAGCGGGCGTTTTATAGCCCCTGATGACATTTGAGACGCTTGGACAGGCACAAGCTGAGTAGCCGGCTGTCCTATGTCGTCAAACCTTTTATGTAAGGAGCTGACACTGTCACGTAATTCCTTCCATAAGTCCATCCACACTGGTGTCGACCCCGCAGGGGGTGACATCACATTCACAGGCATTTGCTCCGCCTCCACATCATTATCCTCATCATACATGTCGACACAGCAGTACCGACACACAGCAGACACACAGGGAATGCTCTTACAGAGGACAGGACCCCACAAAGCCCTTTGGGGAGACAGAGGGAGAGTATGCCAGCACACACCAGGGCGCTATATAACACAGGGATATCACTATACAGAGTGTTTTCCCCTATAGCTGCCTATAATATATATATACTGCGCTTAAATTGTGCCCCCCCTCTCTTTTTTACCCTTTCTGTAGTGCAGGACTGCAGGGGAGAGCCAGGGAGCTTCCTTCCAGCGAAGCTGTGAGGGAATAATGGCGCCAGTGTGCTGAGGGAGTTGGCTCCGCCCCTTTTTCGGCGGGCTTTCTCCCGCTATTTTATTGTTTCTGGCAGGGGTTAATATACACCTATATAGCCTCTGGGGCTATATATGGTGTTAGTTTTGCCAGCCAAGGTGTTATTATTGCTGCTCAGGGCGCCCCCCCCCCCAGCACCCTGCACCCATCAGTGACCGCAGTGTGTGGTGTGCATGAGGAGCAATGGCGCACAGCTGCAGTGCTGTGCGCTACCTTGGAGAAGACAGAAGTCTTCAGCCGCCGATTTTCCGGACCACCTTCTTGTTTCTGGCTCTGTAAGGGGGACGGCGGCGCGGCTCCGGGAACGGACGACGAGGTCGGGTCCTGTGTTCGATCCCTCTGGAGCTAATGGTGTCCAGTAGCCTAAGAAGCCCAAGCTACCACCACTTAGGTAGGTTCGCTTCTTCTCCCCTTAGTCCCTCGTTGCAGAGAGCCTGTTGCCAGCAGGTCTCACTGAAAATAAAAAACCTAAACTATACTTTCTTCTAGGAGCTCAGGAGAGCCCCTAGTGTGCATCCAGCTCAGCCGGGCACAGAAATCTAACTGAGGCTTGGAGGAGGGTCATAGGGGGAGGAGCCAGTGCACACCAGATAGTCCTAAATCTTTCTTAGATGTGCCCAGTCTCCTGCGGAGCCGTCTATTCCCCATGGTCCTTACGGAGTCCCCAGCATCCACTAGGACGTCAGAGAAATATAAAGTTACAGCACTGGATTGAAAATATGCATTATGATGGATAGAAATATGTATGCATAAAAGGAGGTTATACTCGCAGGGATTAACTATATGAATATGTCCAAGTTTACTACATAAATCCACCTACAGTGTTTCATTCATTTTTGATACTCCTGTCTCATCAATACAGGCTTATTAGAATATTGTAATCACCAGTGAGAGTGACGCATAACCAAAGGGGAATCGCGTTGTAATTTGATTGGTAATTTAGCACTACAATCTGATTTAGTAGTGGATTTTCCGGGAAGTAGTTAGCTTCCCAACAAACGGGATCCCGGCAGTCGATATACGGTCGCTGGGATCCCGGGGAAAGACACAAACCCGGCGTCAAAATACAGACAACCGGCATCCCAATTGTTCAGTCAGTGGGACTTGCTGCCGTGCAGGGGTGGGTGGGCAGGGTGGTTAGGTTTAGGCAGCAGAAGGGGAGTTAGGGTGCAGCCATGGGAAAGTTAGGGACCAGGGACGTAAGGTTAGGGTAAGGGACATAGAAGGGGAGGTTAGGGTTAGGCACCCAGCGGGGAGGGTTAGGTTTAGGCAGAGGGGTAGGAAGGGTTAGGCACCCTCAGGGGAGGGTTAAGGTTAGGCACGCTCAAGGGAGGGTTAGGGTAGGAAAAGTGTGAGGGTTAGGGGGCTTAAATGGGCGGCTGTTGGGATTCTGATGGACGGGATGCCACTGTCGGTACTCTGACCGCAGGCATCCCGTCTATCGGTAACTCATTGTGAACACGATTTTATATATCTCATACCAGAGAGGAGAGTGCTACAATAAATCACCATAAGACGCAGTTACATTTGAATGTGATTATATGTGCATTGGCATTCTTACACACCGTATGTGTTACTATCACAACTTTCCTACATTTTCACTTTTCTTTTTTTCAGTATTTCGCAGTTTTTAAACAATTTTAATAAATCAATAAAAGTTAATTCTTATCTCTAGGTGCACCACACCAAGACAAATGTTTTTCCTCTTCCTTGGTATATCTAAAATACACCTTAATTTCACACCTCCGGAAGACAGTCATTTAATCCTATTCTGTTACTCTAATCATCAATAGTGTGGTTTTCTAGGCAGAGGCACATACTGAATAGTACTTAATAAAAACTTTGAATTAACTGGCATTGTCTTCTGAAGTACATAAACCAAATACAAATAAAAGACTGGACAAGAAAATGGACGAGCCTTTTCACTTTATACTAAGGACTTGCTGAACATCAAGAAGGAAATTAAAACAAAAATCTAAAAAAGTGAACACAACTAATTTTAGCTTTGTATATTGCACTGTATTTAACATAGTTTCTGCTTTATTAGAACACAAGTGGTTAATAACACATTAAGTTACGCAGGGCATACTGTACATTAGTGCTGTGATTTCCCTCTCTGCCAATCCAATATGCCAGGGGGAAATTCAACCTGTTCAAATTCCCTGACTCAACATTCCCAACCATTTTTTGGTTGGAATTGGGAAATCCAACATGTTGGATACGACTGTTCTACCAACCCAGGCAGAACAGAAATTGCTCAGATACAGGCTAGATGTATGGACCCCATTACTTGGTGCAGAGACCTTTACTTCTTAGAATATTTACACTTACGAATAAAGGCTAAACAAGCAATGCCAGCTACCACTAGGGTAAGAGGAGTGTTACATGTATTTCTCTAGCATCCATAAGGGGTATTGGGGAATCTAGTACGATGGGGTATAGACTGGGTCCAAAGGAGCCAGTGCAGTTTAAATTTCTTCAACTGGGTGTGCTGGCTCCTCCCCTCTATGCCCCTCCCACAGGCAGTTTAGAAAAAAGTGCCCTCAGAAGAAGATGCACATCTCGGAGCTCCAGAGTTTTCTTCAATTTCTTTTTTTCTGTTTGTTATTTTAAGTATGCTGCCTGGGCAACAGCATACCTGCACCGTGGTTGTTAGGATGGGGGGTAGGGGTCACCGGCCTTTCAAGGTGCAGCGCCGCTTGCCCGCTGCAGGACTACCGTCCTGAGGTGTGGTTGTTCAGCAGGGCACTGCGCCTTGGCTGTCACAGCAGCAGCACAACCCTTACTCTGCCTAAAGGTGACATCGGTGGTGAGTACAAAGCGGGGGCCCCGCTAGTCCCGCTAAGATCCCCCCGTGTGGAACTGGCACAAAAGGCTTGACTAGCACTTGTTGTGATGTTTTGAGGTAAAAAGGAGACTTTGCCAGTATAATATATTAGTGTAACTCCGGCGCCATTGGAGGGGGCGTGGCTACATCAGAGCAGGACCTGAGGCATTTTGGTGCCTTCCTCTGCTTACTGCAGCCAGCACACACAGCGCTTCCTGATTCCTCAGCCGCGCTAGATATCTGGTACAGAGTGTAGTAAAGGGGGAGAGCCACTTGTGTACACTATCTGGATCCTATTTAGGACAAAAATTATTAGTGTTTACTGTATTATAGGGAGCTGGCAGCCTCACTGGCGCTGTGCAGCTCAGGGTGTGCTGGTGTTCTCTCTCTGTGTCTCCTCTCACATACAGTGGGGCAGGCTTGTGCTATAGGCATTCTGTGCTATAGGCACTCTCTATATTAACTGTTTGTGTGTATGTCATTGTGCTTACTGTGAAACATGGGTAAACACAAGCTGTGCAGTGTATGTCACACTAGATTCTCTCCATTATCTACTGATTCTGTTTAATGTGAACAATGCAGTCAATCTTCACAAATCAGTGAAGGAGCTGGGGGAGAGGGTCCAGAGCCCCACTGGTTAGGGTCTCTTAAGACTATGATGTCAGATATGTCATCCCAGCTCACTGCTAATGTGCAGAAGACTTAGCTACTACAATAAGCTGTTGCAGATTTAGCTGCTAGGGCAGATGCACAGCCCCCCTCTCTCATGCAGGTCCACAGAAGCGTGGTTTGCCTGCTCTACTCTCTGATACAGATGATGATATATAGGAGGATGGGCATGACCCGGATCCAGCTAGTGGGGATACAGATTCTGCTCAGGGTATTAAACCCCTAATTCTGGCTATAAGGCATGTTAAAGCTCCCTCTAGAGGACGCTGCGTCACAGCAGTCGTTTTTCTATGTACATAACAAGCCTATTGTCACTTTCCCTGACTCTACAGAGTTAGATGACCTATTCAAACAGGCCTGGAAAAAATCCAGACAAAAAAATTCCAAGTCTCCAAAAAGTTTTTGCGCACTTTCCCATTTGCTCCTGAAGGTCAAACATTTTGGGAGGAACCCCCTGGGGTGGATGTATCAGTCTCTCGCCTGTCTAAAAAGGCGGTGCTGCCTTCCCCAGGCTCCTTTACAATAAAGGATCCTAGGGATAGGAAGAGAGAGACTACCCTAAAGTCTATATAGGATGACCCATGCCATTCATTCCTGGGCCACTCAAATTCAGGGGGGCCTCTCGGGGAATATGCCCTTAGTTACTATGGTAACCCTCCTAAAACACATTCAGTACACTACCCGTGTCCTCTGTGATTCTCTCAAGGAGATGGGGAACATTAATGCTTGGACTTCTGCCATGGCAGTGTCGGCGCGCAGGGCCTTGTCGTTGCATCAGTGGATAGCGAACAAAGAATCCAAACGTAGTGTGGAATCCCTCCCCTTTTCGGGGGAACAGCTCTTTGGTGTTGAATTAGATACCTGTATTTCCAAAGTTACGGCTGGGAAATCCACGTTTTTCCCCTCTGAGGCACTGCCGGCGAGACGCTCCTATCTGGGACTGTCTATCCAGTCCTTTCGGTCTCACAGATTTCGATCTAAGGCCAGAGGTGCCTCCAATGCGACTAGAGGCACCAGAGGTAAGTCCAGAAAACCTGCCAGCACCAGCTCTCAGGAACAGTGCACCGGTTCTGCGTCCAATAAGGCCTCAGCATGACGATGACCACCCACCCCATGGGGATCTTGAGATGGGAGCTCGACTGCGTCACTTCAGCCGTGTCTGGGAGACTTCCTGCCAGGATACCTGGGTCAGAGATCTTGTTTCTCAGGGCTACAAGCTGGAGTTTGACCGTACTCTTCCACAACGATTTTTCAAATCAAGCTTACCAGTTTGGGAGGATATGTAAGTTACGTTGCAACAGGATATCCGAAAGTTGGTCCAGTCCCACGTCAATGTTCCAGTACCAATACCTATGGGGTTTTACTCAAACCTGTTTGTGGTGCCGAAACCAGACGGTTCGGTCAGACCTATTTTAAATCTAAAATCCTTGAATCCTTATTTGAAGGTGTTCAAGTTCAAGATGGAATCCCTGCGAGCAGTGATTGCGGGCCTGGAAGAACAGGAAATGATGGTCTCCTTGGACATCAAGGACGCCTACCTCCATATTCTGATTTGGCCACCTCATCAGGTATACCTGCGCTTTGCCCTTCTGGACAATCACTTCCAATTCCAGGCACTGCCCTTCAACCTGTCCACAGCGGAGATGAAGTTCCAACTCCGGGTCCAGGGGGTCAATGTTGTCCCTTATCTGGACGATCTTCTGATAAAAGCACGATCCAAGAAGCTTTTGTTGCTCCATATCGACCGCACTATCCATCTTCTGCCGGACCATGGGAGTCCCACCTGGAGCCAACTCAGAGGCTCCTGTTCCTGGGGACGTTGCTGTATAGTGTGGCCCAAAAGGTGTTTCTACCAGAGGACAAGGCGAATACACTTCAGGAGATGGTCCGCATGGTGCTTCGACCTTCTCGAGTGTCCGTCCATCTTTGCATAAGATTGTTGAGAAAGGTGGTTGCCTCAAAATAAGCGATACAGTATGGGAGGTTTCAGTTGGATCTCCTGAGCTAGTGGTCCGGATCGCATATCTACAGATGCGCCGGATGATTCGGCTGTCACCTCAGGCCAGGATTTCCCTCCTGTGGTGGCTACAGTCCTCTAATCTCCTGGAAGGCCGGAGTTTCGGGATTCAGGATTGGACCCTCCTCACGACGGATGCAAGTCTACGGGGATGGGGAGCTGCCACCCAAGGGGCTCAGTTCCAGGGCAGGTGGTCAGCCCACAAGGCCCTCCTTCTGATCAACATTCTGGAACTTTGGGTGATCTACAATGCTCTGCTTCAGGCCTCTCCTCTGCTCAACAATCACGCGATCTAGGTATAGTCTGATAACGCCATGGCACTGGTGGATATCAATCGTCAAGGAGGGACAAAAAGCAGAGCCTGCATGCGAGAGGTGTCAAGGATACTCCTTTGGGCGGAAAGGAATGCCAGAGCAATGTCAGCAATCTTCATTCCGGGTGTGGACAACTGGGAGGTGGACTTCCCGAGTCGTCATGATCTCCACCCGGGGGAGTGGGGGCTCCACCATCTGGTGTTCCAGCAAATCATTGAGCGGTGGGGTTGCCCACAAAGATATGATGGCTTCTCGTCTCAACAAGAAACTTCCCTGGTATTGCTCACGTACCAGGCACCCTCAGGTGAGGGCAGTGGACGCACTGGCGTCGCCTTGGCCGTACTGGCTGGTCTACCTGTTTCCTCCGATTCCATTGCTCCCAAGAGTGCTAAAGTGAATCAGGAATCAAGGTGTCCAGGCAATTCTGATCGCCCCGGATTGGCCACGGAGGGCGTGGTACGCGGATCTTCTGGACATGTCCGTCGAAGACCCTTGGCCTCTACCACTAAGAAGAGATCTTCTTCAACAAGGACAGTTTGTCTACCCGGAATTACGGCGACTTTGTTTGACGGCAGAAACCTGTGACGTCAAAACACTAATATCTGGAGAAGATATGTCTCTTGGTGCAAGGAACGCACGTATCCGCCTGCAGAGTTTCACTTGGGAAGTTTCTTAAGTTTTCTGCAGGCTGGTGTGGATAAGGGCTTACGTCTGGGTTCCATTAAGGTCAAGATTTCAGCCCTCTTAATTTTCTTCCAGAAGAAATTGGCAGTGTTACCAGAAGTTCAGACCTTCTTGCAAGGGGCACTCCACATACAACCACCTTTTGTGCCGCCTACAGCACCCTGGGATTTGGATGTAGTGTTGGCATTTCTACAGTCCTCCTGGTTTGAACCTCTGATGACGGTAGAAGACAAGTACCTCACGTGGAAGACAGTGATATTACTGGCCCTGGCTTCTGCTCGACGTGTCTCAGAACTGGGGGCCTTACCGTGTAATGCTTGGGGCCTAATTCAGAGTTGATCGCAGCAGCAAATTTGTTAGCAGTTAGGCAAAATCATGTGCACTGCAGGGGTAGGGGGGGGGGGGCAGATATAACATGTGCAGAGAGAGTTAGATTTGGGTGGAGTGTGTTCAAACTGAAATCTAAATTGCAGTTTACAATTAAAGCAGCCAGTATTTGCCCTGCATAGAAACAAAATAACCCACCCAAATCTAACTCTCTCTGCAAATGTTATATCTGCCCCACCTGCAGTGCACATGGATTTGCCCAACTGCTAACAAATTTGCTGCTGCGATCAACTCTGAATTATCCCCTTGGTCTTTTACGAGGACAGAGCAGAGTTCCAGACTAGACAGCAGCTCCTGCCGAAGGTTGTCTCTGCGTTTCACCTGAATCAACCTATTGTGGTTCCATCCAGTTCTGACGCTTCTGCTCCTCCAGAGGCACTGGATGCTGTGCGTGCCTTGAAGATCTATGTCAAGCGCACAGCTCGGGTCAGAAAAATGGATTCCTTGTTCGTGCTCTATGATGCGCAGAAAAAAGGGTTGCCATTGATAAAGCCTACTGATTTATCCTATATTAAACACGCTAAAAGGTTAAGAGACTCAGTACGCTATTGGAGTATAGGGTACGCACTTAGCGTAGCGGATGCTTAGCTGTGGACGAGATGCACGAGCGGCACGTTCGCTCACGGCTTAATGCGTAGAGGCAAGCACGCTATAGGCTGCCGATTAACGTAACGATACGCTATCAGCGTAGCGGACGCTCGAGACCACGAGGAGATCACAAGCGGTGCTGACGCTCACAGAGTTAAACCTTTATAACTATACCATAGATAATGTACTTATACTGTAAACCTTTGTGCAGTGTTAGGGTGTAAATGCAACACAGTGTAACCTTGTTAGTTTAAAAGGTGTATGAGCGTATGTGACGCTCAGAGAACACTTTAGCAATCTAATAAACACTCAAATACCGGTCTAAGGTTCTAACACCTTTAAGGGAGAGAATGAACGTTCAATTGCAAAAGAATACACATTACAACTTATACACTACCAAACTAACATAAAATACCTAACCGAATTACTACACGTTAAAATTACAATAGCGGCACAATTACATTTAAGGGGAAGGAGAGAGAGAAATGGCTTACAACAAAAAGGAGATAAATATGGTTGCAGAGAACTTACGCACAAGGGGAAACAATCGCAAGCGCCTTTCTAGATATCCAGCTCCCGATTATCAGTGATGAGAACCGTTGAGAAGAGTAGAATGGAGCTGGCCCAGGTCGGCTTGTCTTTATATACACTTACACACAGTACAGTACAATGGTCCCTACATTCTTATTGTTCATTGGACACAGGAATCCGTCTCCGCATTATAACAAAAGGTCATAGGTTGGTTCATACAGGTGGGCTGTGACTATTTCAAACTGCTCAAGTGGGAGGGAAACTCAGGTTTCCCGCCGCATGGGTAATAAACTGCAAATATAGCAAATGTCCATAAACTTCTTATGGCCATAACTATACGCACGAGCGATTAATCCGTTTCTAACCAACACCGGAATATTGCTAATTTAATACTCTTCCGATGGATACTAAACACCACTGTATGACCCATGTCTGACCCTTCGTATCAAACAAAGAGGGATCTCTTTGTCTCTGAACATACTACATTAACTAAACTTTCAGATTCTATCAAAGGGACCATAATCTACAAAATACATTATATGACTAAAATATGTAACGATCGAGTCGCCCGCTAGACGCACACAAACTCTACCGTAAATGCGCATATCGTGCGCCTGCGAGTGCACGCGACTGCGAGTATACGCACGCACGGGAGGGCTCATGCACGTGCAGCGGGCACACGCATGAGGTGCATATATGGCAATGTGCAGCGTGATACTTTTCTGACTTTGACACCCTGCTTCAAAGCAGTCTATTGCTCGTTGGATTAGGCCTTACTATCCAACAGGCCTGTGTGTCAGCAGCTTTACCTGTTCCTAAGTCTCTGAAGGCAACTATGCCGAGCTGCTACCTGGTCGGGGAAGAACACCTTTGTGAAGTTCTACAAATTTGATATCCTGGCCAAAGAGGATACCCAGTTTGGGCAGGTGGTGCTACAGCAGTCTCCGCCCGTTCTGGAAGCTTTGGGATGTCCCCATCGTACTAGATTCCCCAATATCCCTTATAGATGCTAGAGAAAATAGGATTTTAATACCTGCCGGTAAATCCTTTTCTCGTAGTCCATAAGGGATATAGGGCGCCCGTCCCAGTGCGTTGACTTTTCTGTAGGTTCTTGTTATGTAGTTACCTGCTCCGCTGTTGCTGTTATTGTTACCAGCTGTTGCTGGTTGTTATATGTTAGTAGTGTGCTGGTATGTAAATCTTACCACCCTTTGTTATGTTCCTTCTCTCATATATATGTCCTTTCTCCTTTGGGCATGTTTTTACCTATAACTGCCTGTGGGAGGGGGCATAGAGGGGAGGAGCCAGCACACCCAGTTGAAGAAATTTAAAATGCACCGCTCCTTTGGACCCCGTCTATACCCCATCGTACTAGATTCCCCAATATCCCTTATGGACTACGAGAAAAGGATTTACCGGTAGGTATTAAAATCCTATTTACATGGTAGCCAAATTGTTCATATATAGAATTGACAACTTTGTTTTGTAGCACAATGCACACTAAGCACTTGCACAAGCTCCTAAACCCTCGGTTAGTACCCTGTGTGACATCAGTGCCCACCATTAGTCATTCCAAGCCAAAGGAATCATATAGTATGCTTATTCTGTGAATTTATGCAGTGATTTTAGTGGTTGGGATTTAAAGAGGTGATAAACAGGATTCTTCCAGGTGACCAACCTTGTATAATCTTTTATCTAACACATTATATAATAACTATAATTATAACGTAGGTCCACAAAACTAGAAAAGTATACTCTCCCCATGAAAGAGGCAAATGGTCTTAAGATCTGTAAAGTGAGAAGTTCTTTCACAGCTTTAGGAGATTGGTCTGAATTTGAGAACATACTGCCCATACAGTTATATATTCCATGAGTACAAAGAATCTTGCATATTAGACAGTAGCTACTTTATTAGGTACACCTATACACTGGCTCGTTACCTAAAATATCTAATCAGCCAATTGTTAATGAGGTAAGAGGAAAATGGACAGTAAGTGAGATAACCATGTGTTACATGCAGAGAGTATCTCTGAACGCACAGAGGGTCTGCTCCTGAGTCACAAGCTCCTTGTATGTGGCCATATGCTGCATATATATCCTTGTGAAAAACACATGATGCAGAGTCGCCCGTATCTCAGCCATTTCCCTGTAAATGCCAAGAGAGAGTTTCTGGAGGCAACAATGCAAACTGCCTCATGTCAGGAACATATAGCCAAAATCACTGGACATCAAATTTGAGATGATCTCTTGCAGTTAGCGTGGGGTAAATACAACTGTGTGGAGTTCGTATATTCTCCCCATACTTGCGTGGGTTTCAAAAATATACTAGTAGGTTAAATTGTCTCCCAAAAGAAAATGAACCTTCGTGTGTGAGCGTGTACGTATGGTAGGGAATATAGACTGTAAGCTCCACTGGGGCAGGGACTGATGTGAATGGGCAAATATTCTCTGTAAACTGCTGCAGAATATGTGTGCGCTATATAAATAACTGGTAATAAATAAATAAATTCATTCAATTTGCAATCCAGTCACATTCAGAATGCATTTGGACCTGTGAGCAACTAGGAATCAGGCCCAGAAAGTGAAACCTTGAAGTGAATGGGATACAGCAACAGAAGAGGAGCAATCTGAGGTGAAGACTGGAAAAATGTTGCTTGATCTGATGATGTTCCACTACTGCTGCAACATGCACATAGTAACATAGTATCTAAGGTTGAAAAAAGACAATTGTCCATCGAGTTCAACCTATTTGTGGTCTCCTATGCACGATTATTTTGTATAAAATTTTGACTGAAGTTGATGACTGCCGTTACGTTTTACCCCTCTTTTTTTATAATAACCATAGTGCGTGACTATGCCCCGTAACCCTGGATATCCTTATCCATTAGGAATTTATCTAACCCATTCTTAAAGGTGTTGACTGAGTCGGCCATTACAACTCCCTCAGGCAGGGAATTCCAAACATGTATCGTCCTTACCGTAAAAAAGCCTTTACGCCGTATTGTGCGGAATCTCCTCTCCTCTAACCTGAGCGAGTGTCCATGAGTTCTCTGTGTTGATCTAACCAAAAACAGGTCCTGCGCAAGATCTGTATATTGTCCCCTTATATATTTGTAAATGTTGACCATGTCCCCTCTTAATCTCCTCTTTTCCAGTGTAAACATGCCTAGTCTTGCAAGCCTTTCCTCGTATTCCAGCGTCTCCATACCCTTAATTAGTTTGGTCGCCCGCCTTTGAACCTTTTCTAGCTCCAGGATATCCTTTTTGTAGTAAGGTGCCCAGAATTGTACACAGTATTCAAGGTGTGGCCTCACAAGTCATTTATATAACGGGAGTATAATACGCTCGTCCCTAGCATCAATTAACCATTTTATGCATGCTAATATCTTATTAGCCTTCTTTGCTGCAGTCCTACTTTGGGTACTACTGCTTAGTTTGCCATCTATGAGGACACCTAAGTCCTTTTCCAATACAGAATCCCCTAATTTTACCCCATTTAGTAGGTAGATGTTATTTTTGTTCTTGTTACCACAGTGCATTACCTTACACTTGTCTGTATTGAAGCGCATTCTCCATTTCGCTGCCCAAGCTTCTAATTTAACTAAGTCATTTTGAAGCGACTCAGCATCCCGCTCCGCATTTATAACTTTACACAATTTGGTATCATCTGCAAAAATTGACACCATGCTCTCTAGACCTTCTCGTAGGTTGTTAATGAAAACATTGAACAATAGCGGTCCTAATACTGAGCCTTGCGGCACACCACTTAGTACTTCAGTCCAAGTTGAAAAAGATCCATTAACCACAACGCGCTGCTCCCTATTATCTAAGCAGTTTTTGACCCAAGTGCATATTGTGCTTCCTAGCCCCGATTCTTGTAGCTTGTTGATAAGTCTCATGTGTGGTACAGTGTCAAATGCTTTGGCAAAATCTAAAAAGATTACATCCACCTCTTTACCCTGATCTAGGTTTGCGCTTACTGTTTCATAAAAGTACAGAGAGAGAATCTGGCATAGGTCCTAAATCAGAGGTGAATAATTCGTTTCAGTGCTGCATCTTTGGTCACAGCGGATCTGTGAAGATATGCTACGGCAATACTGCAGAAGCCGTCTTTTGCAGAGATGCCCACCGGCAGCTTCTCAGATCCGCCACTTGCATCTGAAGACACAGCATCGGTTGCACATAAGGAACTTTGGCCCAAATGTATTAAGCCTTAAAAAGTGATAAAGTGGAGGCGGATAAAGAGTTATAAATGACCAGCCAATCAGCTTCGTCATTTTTTTCAAACAGTCTGTAACATGGCAGTTAGGAAGCCGATTCTTACTAAATGCCATGAATTCTGAATTCTTACTAATGGAAGGAATTTGAAAAATTCTATCAAAACTTCTACAACAAGGGGGCGTGGCCTGACTGGGGAGACGGCTGGAAGCAGGAAAGCAGAGCTCCTGCTAAAATCATCTAAATCCCCAGCTATAATCATCTCAGCTGTCCCGTTCCTGCCCCTGCAATCCCCCCTGGTGCTCTGGTTACCTGAGCACTTGGTCGCGGAGCCGGGAGACCGTTTTTACGGTCTTTGCGGGTTGGGGCCTGTGCCGGGTGCCGGAGCCGCCGGCTAGATTTTCAGCCAGAGCCCGCCAGGAGGCTCCGTGGGCGGTGCGGGAGCCGGATCGACTTGTGACGGCCGGAGCGTGTGGATCCCCTCACCCCTGTGTGCCGCGAGACCGCTGGGACCCCCTCTGTGACAGGGCTGGTGCGGTGTCCAAGCCCTGCTGTTACCCGGCGCCCGAACGGAGAGGAGACGGAGGGACCCGCGAGGCTGCACTTCCGGTCCTGCGGCAACGCGGCTCTCTCCCCCTGCCAGACGCAGATTCTCGGGGAGGTGAGGGGAAAGTCTCCTTTCTACACCCTTCTCCCCCTGACAATTTAAACTGCTGCAGCTACCTAAGATCGAGGAGATCTATGCAATTGGGGAGACCTTTATACATTAAAGTTAAAGGGGAAGGCTGGAGGAGATCAATTGCCACACAGACACCACAGATCTACTAAGCCTCACTTCCCTCCACCCCCAGCTGGTCAGATCCTTTCTCCAAGCTGGACATCTTTCAGATTACACTGCAGAGAAAAGGGAATATAACATTACTGTTAATTCTCAGAAGAGGTGATGTTTCTCCAGTCTGCTGCCACAAAGTGAATTACATCTACTACCCCCCTCTCGTCGCCACGTATGTGGGAGGTGAAAACGACTAATCCATTACTTACTGATTACTCTCTCGTGGAAGTGCTCATACGGTGATGCCGCTGGCCGGATTGCCGTTATAAGTGATATATTACACCACTGAATATATTCACCACGCTCTCTAAATCATCCTGCTCGTACTCCCACGTGGATTGGCGACATCAAACCTATATCCCGTTGACAACTTGGTGAACTGCGCCCATCCTCAGTTTGCCCGCAGTCGACACATTTCACAGCATTATGTGAACTTGCTCCACCCGCAGCTGTGATGTAGAATTCTCCACTCCTGCATGACCAAAGGCATACCATCTCACCTATCCGACCCTCATGAGCTCATAATTACTACTATGGACAAATTTCTAAGTTCTTCTACACCAAAACCACAAAGAAATAGAAGTGGAAATAAACGTGGGGAGCCGTGCCCCGTCTCTCCGCCGCTGTCTTTCAACCCTGACGGTTTAAACGACGAAGTTGAATCATCATCTACCATGGCCCCAAAAGCTCCCCCCCCCCTCCTCCTTCCTATTTGGAAATAGTGAAAGCAATCAAGGAAACCGTGGAACCGTTACTACAAGCACAGGCGGACAAATTTATGACTGCGGTATCAGACCTTAAATCGGAACTTGGGTCTATGACCCGCAGAATATCCGTGAATGAAAATAGGATTGGAGCCAATTTCAAAGAAATCGAAGATCTCAAGGAACAGGTCGTATCTTTAACATCTTCACGCCAACATATGATGATGAAGATAGACGACCTGGAAAATCGCTCGAGACGTAACAATCTGAGAATTGTGGGCCTTAAAGAATCACTGAAAGGCCCTGATCTTCTAAAGTTTTTGCTCTCCGACCTTCCAGGCCTCCTAGGCATACCGGAAGACCTGTCTTCGATGGAGATTGAACGAGCTCATAGATTGGGTCCGCCACGCGACTCTAACCAAACCAGACCCCGCCCGGTTATCTTTAAATGCTTAAACTTTAAACATAAAGAACTGATGTGGTCTGCGGCGCGAAGCCAGGGTCCACTTCACTGGGATGGACAACGGCTATTTCTCTTTCAGGATTATTCCGCAGAAGTCTCTAGAGCCAGAAGAGAAATGTCTCCATTATGCTCTCACCTAGTGAAAAGCGGTATCCGATTTGCCCTCCTTTATCCTGCGCGGCTGCGCATTTTCACCCCGCAAGGTCCGAAAGATTTTACTTCAGTGGACTCAGCTAAGGAATTTATGACGGAGCTTGAAGGACCCATGCGGTCACCCTCGGCCTCACACTCGTCTCCTCCAAGCAGAGCTGATGATAACAGTTGAAACTTGACTTCAGGTCTTAGTTCATAGCTCCCTGACGAAGCTGCCACAGATGCAGTGAAACACGCGTGTAGGGCACGGCGTGTCCGCGTGTATTTGACCTATATGAAATGTTATAAAACAAATGTATATGATCGTGATGTTAGCTGTTAGTCTCCACTAATAGGGAATTGAAGCTGAGCCATAGAAAAGGAATATACCAGAAAAGAGGTCACTCAGCAATTACAATGTTTAAAGTGCATACAGATAGCCACTAATAATCTTTGATAAGAGAGTATACTACATTACTGTGGGTATATCTAGAGATGGGACATTAGGACCAATGAATGTACACTACTCCCCAGTGAAATGAACTAAAGCGAGCTAATTTGAATCCTGCCGTTTAGATTAGTAATAACCAGATAATTACGACAGAGCAGAGATTTCACACTGGCTGCTATAGATATTAATACAGTGCTGCATATGCTACACTATCTCTATGTAATACTAGTAACACGTATATAACTGTTACATGATTGTTACAAATAGATACATTTTTTAGAGTCAGCCTAGCAGCTGCGTGTCCTAGCAAAAATCTTTACAGTGTAACAAATTGATTGGTAACACCTAAGGGCTGGAGAGCAGCTGCTTGTTTTACCAGCATACTCAGTATATCACATTATAATACCAGTCACCACGATCACTGACAGTGTGTTGGATATATCATACTCCCTCACACAGAGTGTGTAAACTTCCAGATAATCAAGTGGCTGAGTATGTAACAGTATCTCTATCATAAGACTGTTACAAAGTGATATATATATATTCAGGAGTTAGATGAGCAGGATATAAAAAATCTAAACACTGTAACCAATTAACTAGTCACACTCAATGAATGCAGGAGCAGCAGCATGCCTTATTAGCTTATTTAGCACAATATAATGAGGAAATAGATCCGTAATATATATGAATCAGTGAGGAGAGAAACATATTATTGTTATAGTCCTATGTTCAGACAAACTTACTATTTAATTATGGCATGAAGGGTATAATCTATAGCATGAATTAATTATAGACAGCCATATTTATTAAATCTGACATGTATGTAGTGTATCTGGACACAGAATTCTCTGGCTATACCCACCTATAGATATATGAACACGATAATATACATTTCTATAAGACAAATTACATTTCTTATTGTGGAATCTGGACCACTAAGGGTTATTATATATGCAGAAAATGGGATTGCCACATCTCCTTATATGACAATTTAATTACACTGTAACATAATAAGGATTTGTCCTTTAACAGTGTAAATAGAGATCAATAAGTCTCCGACACATGGAATATACTATTTTCTCTGATGAATTGGATATGAAGTAGCAATAACTAAACTATCAGGACAGATACTTTGCTTTCCAGTAAGAATTGAGGTGGCTATACCTCTAAGGAAAGCAATATTGCTTAGATCAGGATCAGATTAAATAAGATCTGGTTACTTATATGAAGGAAGGTTGTTATTTATATGAGCATTGGAATTGCTATATTCCTTAAGGCAACCCTTCCTATCGGTATATCTTGCCAATTAATTATATCTATACGGCTAAATTAAAACAATTCATTCTTCCCTCCTGGATATTAATAAATATGACTTCTCCATGATGTCTGGAGATTCACTCATTAAGTGACTCCTTATCTGATATATGAAAATTATCCTCTAGTGGCATTGGATTTAGAAATATGGCCTTAGGAGATATAGAGAAACAGTGATTGCTAATCACCAAAATATCCCATAATTGGAGGTCAGTTTATCTGTTATACCTACTCACCCCCATAATCTCGCCAATGGGGATGGCTTCCCGGGAGGTAACCCCTATTGAGTGAAGGGAGTGTATAGGACTAGACCCAGTGGTACCAGACGATACAGACATAAACAGCTATCTAATAATATTGTTTAATAAGTGATTACTAGCAACATATATATGTATACAAACAACCCTGTGAGGGTTGTGTCTTCAAAAATAACTACACGTGGACACGCTTTTTAAATTCTTCTTCACATTTCTTTATTTTCTTTATTCACATGTATGTCAGTTTTGTGATTTTAACCTTTATGTTTCACTGCAGTTTGGGATAATAACACTAATACATATCCAATTTTAATACATACTTAATAAAGGTTACATTTTATGATTAATTCATCTGTTCAGTGCGTCAACAGTACAGATTTCCTCTTGTTTTTCCTCTCAAACTCCTGTTCATATACACTGTAGTTGACAGCACCCCCTTACACAATAATATTATTAACTATTGGGAAGAGGGGTTTCCATCAAGTGGGTATATGTCGATGAACTACATATACCCATGATATTCTAATACTATAAGAGTGTGCAGATACCAAGTTTGTGTGTTCATATTATTATGTGAATCGATATAGTTGATGTTTCTCATCTATTGCGAGGTGGATTTGATTTGATATGGTTTAATTTAACTGCTACCGGAACAGTTTAGTTATTAATCCATTCTCTTTATATAAGGGTCATAAAGTTGTTTCTAAAGTCCATTCTAGGTATTGCCTGTTGGTTATACTGTTATTCTCTTTCTTTTTATCAATGTTCTACATTGCAGCGAACCCATACAGACAACGTATATTGATGTATGCTGATGGGAACGCTCTCATATATCGTTCAGGTCTTAATTCATATTACTATGTAGATCGATACAGTTGATGATTCTCATCTATTGCGGGGTGGATTTGATCTGATTTGATTGGATTCGATTTAACTGCTACCGGGATAGTTTAGTTATTACTCCATTCTCTTTATATAAGGGTCATAAAGATGTTTCTAAAGTCCATTCTAGGTATTGCCTGTTGGTTATGCTGTTGTTCTTTTTCTTTTTATCAATGTTCTACACTGCAGCGAGCCCATGCAGACAGTATATACTGATGTATACTGGTGGGATCGCTCCCATATATTGTTCTTGTCTTAACCTCTATGTTTACTTTCTTTTCTATTTTCTGACTTTTTCTTTTCTCTTCTCTACTCCTCCTTCCCTGAAGATGCTTAGCTGGTGGGGGTGGGAACAGTCTGTGTCCATGATATTCTGGATTACTTATATAAGGAGGCTTATTGTCCCAGGACCTGATAAGGCCCTTATGTGTTCTCCTACTGGTGGTATAAATGTCACAACTTAACATAATATCGTGGAATGTCAGGGGTATTAATTCTCCTATTAAACGGAGACGTATCCTTACCTACTTAAATAAAATAAAAGCGGATGTCTCTATGCTTCAGGAGACACATCTGACCCCCGCTGAACACGCTAAACTCACCATGCTTGGACAAGAAGTTGTAGCTTTTTCTTCATTCACCTCTAAGGCGAGAGGGGTTGCGATCCTTATACGTAAGGGGGTGGCCTTTGATGTACACCATCAGATTATTGACCCTATGGGTAGATACATTATCCTAGATATAACCTTGGAGGGCACCAGACTGACCTTGTGCAACATTTATGCCCCGGCTGTCTATGATAAATCATTCTATCTAGAAATAACAAATATTCTCCGCCCATATTCGCACACATCCCTCATTGTGGGAGGAGATATGAATATGGTGTCCTCTCTGGTCTTGGACAAGAAGGGTGCCTCGTCTCAGAGGACCCGACTTCCCAAGATCAATTTAGATTACATGTCTGCACAACTGGGACTGATTGATATTTGGCGTCTTCATAATCCCGTAGAATTGGAATATACTTACTACTCTTCAACCCATAATTCCTTTTCACGTATTGATTATTTTTTCATTTCCACTGATCTGTCCAGCAGGATCATTGAGACAACTATCAAACCCATAACCATTTCAGATCATGCCCCTATATCGATAGTACTACAGAGTAGACTCACTTTAGGTACTAACTCCCATTGGAGATTCCCTGCTAAGATGGCGGCTTCCCCAGACTTTAAAACTATGCTGACGACATCCTGGGAATCTTACGCACTTAATAACTCCACCCACGCGTCTGACCCCGCATTATTTTGGCAGACAGCCAAAGCTGTCTTACGAGGAGACATAATCGCATACATGGCGAAATATAGACGAGAACAAGACGCCGCATACAGGACGGCACAGTCCGAACTCACTTCCTCATTTCAAAAATTTAAATCCTCACCCACGATATCTAACAAACAGAAATATAGAGACGCTAAGACTCAATTTGATCACACTCTGACACAAATGGACAATAAATTCCTTACTGCAGGAAAATATAAATTTTTTCAATATGGAGATAAACCTAGCCGAATGCTTTCCAACCTCGTTAAATCTGATAAGGGACCCCAACATGTAACTGCTCTGAAAGACCCTTCTTCTGATATACAATCTGAAGGAAAGGCGATCACAGATATTTTTCACTCCTTTTATACCGATCTCTACTCACACAGTGACATCGAACAACCTACTAAAAACTCCTTTTGGGAAAAAATACAACTGCCTCAGATCTCCCCAGATCAGTCAGACTCTATCATGGCCCCTGTCACTGAAGTGACAGAAGCTATTAAAAACCTTAAACCATTGAAAACCCCGGGACCAGATGGTTTATCCGGAGAATTCTTTAAATTGCTCTCTCCTAAAATAGTGGACTCTCTAACGGCCTTTTTTAATTCTATTTTTTCCAACCTTACTATCCCACAGTATTTCAACTCGGCCCTACTTCGAGTTATACCCAAACCTGGTAGAGACCCGTTACTCCCGTCCTCTTATCGCCCTATCTCCTTGCTTAATGTAGACTACAAACTGTTTACTAAACTGTTGGCAGATCGCCTAAAATTTATCCTGCCAGAAATAATTCATGAAGACCAAACCGGTTTTATCTCAGGCAGACACTCTGTAACCAATATCCGCAAGGTCCTGACAGTTATACAGTCCCTGAGCGAGATGGAGACTGGTGATCCCAGTTTCCTATTGTCTTTAGATGCCGAAAAGGCGTTTGATTTGGTGACGTGGGACCACCTGTTTGAGACACTCCGACGTTTCGGTTTCCCTGACAGATTTATAGCCGTTATACGCACTATCTATCATAATGCATCTACACAAATTTTCACAAACAAATACCTATCACAGCCCTTAATGATTCATAGGGGAACTAGACAGGGATGCCCCTTATCCCCTCTGCTTTTTGCGGCTGCATTGGAACCACTGGCCATAGCATTGAGACAATTACCAACCTTTTCGGGGATCTCGATAGGAGAAAGAGAAGTTAAACTTGGATTATTTGCAGATGATATGATTTTATTTGTCTCCAACCCTCGTACTTCGATACCAGCCATTTTTGACACCATAAGCTGTTTTAGTACCTTTGCTGGCTACCGCATAAACACACATAAATCCGAATTACTCCCACTGACTAACATAAAAGACCCCCACATCTATACTGATTTCGCTTCCCAATTTACGCTGACTCCTACTAAGTTGAAATACCTGGGTATTTATATCCCCTCAGAACTCTCCCGACTGTATATATTCAACTACACACCCATTATCCAACAAATCAAAACACGATTAGAAACCTGGAAAGATCTTAAGCTTTCCCTACTAGGCAGAATAGTCGTGATAAAATCCGTTATATTCCCTAAACTGGCTTATTTGCTCCAAATGCTCCCTGTCACGATTACTAAACAAGACTCCCTACTTTGCTCGCAAATATTTTCAAAATTCATATGGAAAAACGCTAAACCTCGTATGCCCAAAGCCCGAACTTATATTAACAAACGAAAAGGTGGTCTGAGTATGCCCAATGTGACGATGTTTGCTAGAGCAGCACTATTTAAATTCGCCTCAGACTGGCTCCTCCGGTCAGATCTATTTACGAACCTGGAATTGGAAGAAGCATTATTTTTTCCTTACTCCCCTGCAGCATTGCTTCACACACCACTCTCCAAACTACCTCAGAAACTAAAGACTAACATTCTGTTTTGGGACACTTATAGGGCCTGGATCTCCACTCATAAATTATTCCATACTAACCCATTTGAGTCTCCATATATTCCCTTATGGGGCAACCCTAATTTCCCCTCTTCTTTAGATAATCGCCACTTTTACATGTGGAAGTGTAGAGGAATTTATTCTATCAGGGATGTCTTTGATCCTGGTGGCCAGATGCTCTCCTTTCAACAACTACGTGACAGATTTTCTTTGCCCCACACTAATTTTTTTATGTATCTCCAAGCGCGACACTACATTACCTCCCTAGGTGACCCCCTGGGTAAAAAGGCCTCTACTCGAACAATACTCGATACTCTCACGTTTTGCAGACATAACCCATTCAAAATTCGCTACCTTTATAGTGACCTGATTGAGGCGTCAGCACCCTCTTGGTCCCCCCTCTCTGCTTCATGGCGGCGGGAACTCCCGGAGGCACCCGCGATGGACGAGATATCTAAGAACACTGAACTGGTCCTCAAAGCTCTAAAATCCACCACACTACAGGAAATACATTTAAGAACTTTAAACAGGATGTATATAGCCCCTTCTCAAAGACAGCACTTCCGCCCCGGTGAGACGGGTAGTTGCCCTAAATGTGGAGGGAGTGGAGCATCCCTCATCCACAATTTCTGGTTATGTGGGAAAATCAAACGGTTCTGGCGCAAGTTTCTCCAATATCTATCCCGTTTATTTAAATTACCCCTTCCAGAAGAGGTGGGCCCGTTGCTGTTTGCGGACTTTTCATCCTGGTTGTCTCAGTTTGATCTTGCTCCTATGATCCCACTACTGACTGTGATGGTCACGGTGGCGAGACAGGTGATACTGAGACACTGGATATATAAAACTGCTCCATCAATGGGAGAATGGGAATCTGCCTTATTAGATATACTGTTTTGTGAGAGGCGAATGGCCACTTTTCAAATTGAAAATGGAGTGAAGCTTTTCCACAAAAAATGGGGAACCTATATAGAGACTTTACCCCTAGACAGGCGTGAATGTATCTGGAAAGTATTCCGCGACACTACATGGTATTGGACTAGTCGAATAGTAGGAACCATTACTTGACCACAGGTGAGATGAAAGATGGATTTAACTGAGATGCCTAGCTTACAGCGTAGACAGTCATCATTAGAGATTAACATAGCACAACATTCACTCCAAACCCATGAGCTGCTCTTCCTGCCCAAAATAAGGATTTGACCCCCCCCCCCCCCCCCCCGGCAACGAACGCTAACCATCTATGATACCTCGGTACTAAGGCCTTCTCTTTGCTCTCTAACATATCTTTTTCCCCTTTATTTCCTCTCTTTTTTCTTTCTTCCTTTCTCTTTCCTATCCCTACTTTTCCTTAAATGATGTGATATTTAACTCATTTGTTTGGTCTGTTTTTATTACTGGAGGAGGGGGTGCACGTATGTTGGGCACCCCCCCCCCCCCCCCCTGATACCACTACCACCATTATTACTAGACAGTTGAGTTTGCATTATTTGCTGTAATTGCATTTATTTTTCTTCTTCTCCTACAAAAAAAAAAAAAAAAAACGGTACAGCCTTCAATCCTCTGTATTTTATTCATACTAGACTTTGAATGTATGTCACTGCTGAATAACCTTGTACTTTAATGTCTGACAATGTTTGTTGTGACTTTATGGCTGTCTAATAAAGAAATATATTAAAAAAAAAAAAAACTTCTACAACACCATTGTGGATAAAGAACAGATCATTTGCATATACACGTGATTTAACAGCCTTGGATGACGCCAATTGATTAGAAGCACTTGAGAATATTATTCTGGGATTTGTCACTTGCATGAAAAGTAGTTAGAAGACAGATTTGTAGATACCGTTGTGTTTCAATCTGTATATCACATTTACAGACATGGGTCACTACTTCATGATCCCAGCCACTGAATTTGTATAGAGTTGACAGCATGGTGTAAGAAAATAATGTTCCCAGCTAGGTTACACTTTTAGAAGATAAAGTTTCAAAGCAATTTCACTAGATTCTGCTACGTAGAATGATTCACTTGTTAACGGTCCAGGGGGGATATAAAAATCATTCCACTTCCAAGAAAAGTAACACAGTAGCCATTTGTATACACATGAAACCT
This sequence comes from Pseudophryne corroboree, assembly GCF_028390025.1. NCBI lineage: Eukaryota > Metazoa > Chordata > Amphibia > Anura > Myobatrachidae > Pseudophryne > Pseudophryne corroboree. The sequence continues at coordinate 532,010,039 of NC_086449.1, read as the reverse complement.
GCAGCCATACACCATTAATAACATATTACAAAGATTCCTTATAAACCATCATTCTTACGCTGTCTGTATTATGATGAGGCCTGATCAACTGTATAAAAACTAAAGTTCGATGCAATCAATATGAAACTTATGCTAAAAAAATTGCAAACTAAATCAATTGACTTTGAAAAAAACATATAGCAGTGATTTTTTACAAATAATCCAAAAAACTGTGAACAAGGTAAAATGGTGCAAATCTAGAATTTATAAATGTAGCCAGCAATTTATGGCGGACTATAAATCTTGGTCAATTTTTCAGTGTTAAAGTATAACAGATCTTAAATAAACTGCAATAAGCCACAGTTAATTGATCTGCAGGGACTATTCAATTATATCAAAACAGAAATCTGCGTTAAATTTACTGATCACAGATGCCGCAAAGCTGTTAACCCATAGCTCCAGGAACTAATCCCATATTTTATGGATTACCGTCCAGTAGCAGGTAATCTACCGTGCATGAAAATATGGTCTGCAACGGAGGCTACAACCCTTTTCCTGGTAAATTACCGCTTGAAGTGAATTCAGTCATAAGGCTGGGTACACACTACACTGAGCAGAACACTTACCAATCGCCACTTGATATATCTGGCCAGACATCACAACTGGGTGGGTATTTGAATTTGCTTGCCCAACTGTGACACCAATGTGTTCCTGAGGAAGGCCGTACACATAACCACACATGAAGATATCTGTGTTGGCTGTGCTGCAGGGCAAACCCAATATGTCTGTGTACAAAGTCGATGAACTATAGATATATAGTTTATATATATATTTTTTTTAAATAATTTTTCTCAAAACAAACAACGGTCGGGAAGATCGGTAACATTGGAACATTGCAACGTTACTTTTTACCCCCAAAACAGCTGCCAGGTACACAGGGGGAATCTGGGGGTGGCTTGGGGTTTTTGTTTTGTTTTTTTACACTTTCCCAGTGGAAAGTCTGCATCCGCTGGGTGGGGTCCTGCTGTGCTGACTGCGGGGGTCACACATACACCACACATACTCACCAATACTGCAGAAGATCCGGCTCCCGGCGTTGGATGCAGAAGACACTGCTTCGGAAGGCGAGTAATTACAGACTGATTGAGCTAATTGTAAACTTCCAATTGCTTAATTAATTAATTAATTAATTATCGGGGGAATGGGGAGTGCTGCCTGGAGTCGCATTTATTCCACCTCCATTGTCTTACCTCACACATTGAATGTACATTTGAAAGCGATGTACACTCACAAAAGTTCTAACCGCTTTGACACAACTGTGAATTAATGTGTTTTGGTTATAAACTGAAAGGTAAAAGTTATGTTATTCATATGTTATAATTTATATACAGAATATAGTTCATTTACCTCCACTTTTACAGAGGTCAACACACTAAATGAAATAACTGGGTTTATACTGATCTGTTGTGGGCATACAAATAATGCATTTATGATGCTAAAATCTACAATACATAATTGTCATTTTAAAGCTTGTTAAGTAAAATGACTCAAAATTAACACAGCTGTTATAAGGATTGAGTCTACAACTCAGCATGTAATTTGTAAGCAATTTGCTGGGATTTTAAACCATCAAAGTTAATTGTGCGATTTTGTTTTGGCCTGCAAACAGTTTATATTACAGCCTCTTTACGGAGTTAATCCCTCAATTTAAATAAAGAATGCAGACATCCCAAAGACTTGGCTACAGTCATGTTTAAACTCTGGGTAGAGAAACACTTACTTTACATTAGAAAAATAAACAAGGTTTCCAAAACACTGTCTGAAAACAAGCAGGACAAATTCAGAGGTAATTCCCCGAGGCTAATATAATGCAATTTAAGGGCCGTACTGACGTGGAGATTTGCCCAGAGATGTGTGCTGACCAGAACAGACCGCTCAGCACACATCTCTCCCCCAGTTCAGCACAGCGCGATGTGCTGTGCAGGGGGGAGGCCGGACACAGGGGGCCGATCATTTCACTCAGAGGTGAAATTAGCGACCTGCTAGATTGTGCCTGCATGCAGGGCAATTTAGCACCGGCGACAGCGATACGTGGGACGACGCATCGCTGTCGCCGGCACCCCTACACATGGAGGGATGTTCAGCTAATTTCTAAGCAATCTAGTCAGATTGCTTAGAAATTAGCTGAACATCACTCCGTGTGTACCCACCCTTAACAGAAAGTAACCAATAAAGCAGCTATTGGGCCATTCCCTGAAAAGGAGTAAAATTGTCCTAGCACATTTTGAGTAAGGGTAAAAATTGTTGCAAAACTGCAAAGATTGGAATTACAACACAACCACCAGTTTTTTAATATACAAACTTGATACATTTATATGAGATAGCAATTAAGGTGAACTGAGTGAAGTTGCAACACTAGCTGCTACAAGCATACATTCTTGGCAGACGGGTGTGATGTGCAGCAAAAGAATATGTCCATTTCCAATAAGGCGAGCGGTACTCCCTACTGCTCCTCCTGTTAAGTAGGAGCTATGAACAATTTTGCAAATCAAAACTAGATACGCGGCAAGAAATATGTATTAGTCAAGTGTGAAATGCTTCTGCTCCTAATGGAAGTAAATGTTGCACTTGTATTGTTAACACAACACTGCGTCATTTACAATTTCGCACATTAAAAATATAAAAATAAATAAACACACACACACATTGGTTTTATTTATATATATATATATATATATATATATATATATATATATATATATATATATATACACACACACACAACTCATGTCAGTCTGGCACTCCCTTCAACGGAAAAATATCACCTGCACCGGTGCCTTCATAGAAGTGGAGATACAATCTTGGAGATGCGGCACTCTGGTTCACTTAAGAAACGACAGGCGGGTGTGGAGTCCCAAATATGTGTCAACGTTTCAATATTTATTTATATTGTCATCAGGATACAAATATAGATAAAAACAAACATACCTTTATACAAGACCATCACCACGTGAATGCCGGCATCGGTGCGGGACTGCACACCCGCCCCTTTGCTGCGCTGAAAACGGACGTCATAGACATGTGCCTATTGGGTCCCCGTGTTATCACCATGACAACCAAACCAAGTATAGAAACATAGAACGCACTGTAATTACATAAGTAGTAATAACTTAGTGATACCATTATAAACCATAATTCTCCCAGATCTTATATGGGAGATATGTATAGACAGATTTCAAAGAAAGGAAAAAAAACAAAAAAAACAAATGTATAGTAAAACATTACCGTAATACTGCATAGGCTATACTTTCATTAAGTCCCTTAGGGGCCATTACATCAAGGCGGTGGATCCATTGCGCTTCACAGCGCAATAGTTGTAAGGATCTATTGCCCCCTCTAATATTAATAGGGACCGTATCTATCATACGGTATCGGAGACTTGCGAGAGGATGTTTAAAAAGTGCAAAATGACGGGCAACAGGTTGATCACTCGTACCCGAGGTGATCGCTGCCCGTATAGCAGCTCTATGGTTGCCCATGCGCTCCTTGAATTTGCTCTCAGTTTTACCAATGTATGATAAGCCGCAAGGGCAAATAATTTGGTAAATTACAAACGAAGAGTTACATGTGAAGTGGTGTCTAATGAAGAATTGTTTTCCTGATTGAGGGTGACAAAAAACATCTCCCGTAAGGAGGAATTGACAAGTGGTGCAGGTGCATTTAAAGCATCCTACCCGGGTATTGGTCAAAAACCCTAAATTTCCATTAATACCAATTTTTTATACGATCCCCAAGGTGCATAAGGGGTTACACCCGCCACCGGGCCGCCCTATTGTATCGGCCCGAGGATCGCTATTGCAGCCTTTAGCAACCTTTTTGGATTCCTTGCTGCAGCCGCTGATCCAAGTAGAATCAACTTTTCTACTCGATACTACTGCTTTCCTTACTCGGTTAAATATGATTACTGAGATCCCTGACGATTGTTACCTGGTAGTAATAGATGTTGTTAGCTTGTATACATCAATACCGCACTCCTTGGGTTTGCATGCACTTAAATTGTTTCTACAAGCTAAAAGTGATTATCCTGATGAAGTGATTGATGTAATTCTTCAAATGTTTGAACTTATTCTGTATAACAATTTTTTTCTTTATGACAACCGGTTTTATTTGCAGACAAAGGGGTGTGCGATGGGGAGCTCTGTGGCTCCAGCTTATGCAAATGTGGTGATGTTCCTAATCGAGCATCTACTATTTTTCTCAAATGAAATTATATCATCTAAGATCCTCATGTTTGTCAGATATATAGATGATCTATTCCTATTATGGAGAGGCGATGTGCGGATTCTTTTAGAAACAATAGAAACTCATAATCATTCAGAGAATCCAATTAAACTCACTTATAATTACAGTAAGGACAACATCAACTTTCTTGATGTAAATGTATCCATTAAGAACAATAGCCTGCACACGAAACTCTTCTCTAAAGAAACTGACAGAAACATGTTATTAAAACCACAAAGCTGCCATCCCAGAGCACTAATTAACGGTTTACCGTATTCCCAAATGATAAGGGTGATGAGGATTAATAGTGATAAGCAGGTTGCAATTGAGCAACTTGATGTGATGATTAACCACTTCTTAGAACGTGGGTATAAACTTAATTTGCTATTGCAATGTAAAGAAAAAGTGTTAAAGATGGATCGCTCCAGTTTATTATCTAGAGACGACATAAGAGAGCCTGGAAGTCATGAAAATGAAAATAAAAATAAATTACCTTGGGTGAGCAAATACAATGTTTGCTCACCAGTTATTATGAATAAAGCAAAAAAATTATGGCCCATCATTCAAAGTGATGAAAAATTACATCTACAGGAACATGAGTTAATGCCCTGTTTTTCAAGGGGTAAAAACTTGAAAGACTCCTTAGTTAAAACTTTGACCTCCGTACGGCCCATTAAGAAAACCACTTTTTTGACCAATACCCGGGTAGGATGCTTTAAATGCACCTGCACCACTTGTCAATTCCTCCTTACGGGAGATGTTTTTTGTCACCCTCAATCAGGAAAACAATTCTTCATTAGACACCACTTCACATGTAACTCTTCGTTTGTAATTTACCAAATTATTTGCCCTTGCGGCTTATCATACATTGGTAAAACTGAGAGCAAATTCAAGGAGCGCATGGGCAACCATAGAGCTGCTATACGGGCAGCGATCACCTCGGGTACGAGTGATCAACCTGTTGCCCGTCATTTTGCACTTTTTAAACATCCTCTCGCAAGTCTCCGATACCGTATGATAGATACGGTCCCTATTAATATTAGAGGGGGCAATAGATCCTTACAACTATTGCGCTGTGAAGCGCAATGGATCCACCGCCTTGATGTAATGGCCCCTAAGGGACTTAATGAAAGTATAGCCTATGCAGTATTACGGTAATGTTTTACTATACATTTTTTTTTTTTTTTTCCTTTCTTTGAAATCTGTCTATACATATCTCCCATATAAGATCTGGGAGAATTAGGGTTTATAATGGTATCACTAAGTTATTACTACTTATGTAATTACAGTGCGTTCTATGTTTCTATACTTGGTTTGGTTGTCATGGTGATAACACGGGGACCCAATAGGCACATGTCTATGACGTCCGTTTTCAGCGCAGCAAAGGGGCGGGTGTGCAGTCCCGCTCCGATGCCGGCATTCACGTGGTGATGGTCTTGTATAAAGGTATGTTTGTTTTTATCTATATTTGTATCCTGATGACAATATAAATAAATATTGAAACGTTGACACATATTTGGGACTCCACACCCGCCTGTCGTTTCTTAAGTGAACCAGAGTGCCGCATCTCCAAGATTATATATATATATATATATATATATATATATATATATATATATATATATATGTCATGCAATGTCCGGCACTCCCCTCACACAGCAAAAGCAAAAACGCCGGGTGCCCTCCTCTTGTTGAATGGATAAGCATGGGATTCAGGCGGCACTCACGGACTCACTCACAAACGACCTGGAACACCACGGTCTGCTTAGCAGACCGTGGTGTTCCAGGTCGTTTGTGAGTGAGTCCGTGAGTGCCGCCTGAATCCCATGCTTATATATATATATATATATAAATAAAACCAAAGGAAGGCGGCGCCAATAGTAATTGAGACCAACAGTACCCGCAAAAATATATTTTTTGTTTTAAGTGACACTCCTAGAACTGGTATTAAATAAACAAATAGAATGTTCTCAGACTGTTTCAGTTGTTCTTTATCTTGCATCCCGTTTACAAATGCAAATACTGTTAATGATTATTTTGGACTTAAAATAAAATGAAAATAATGCAAAAAAGAGGACTACTGAAATTAGCCTTCTCATTGTTATGTGTAACCGTCACTGTGGGGTCTATGTACTAAGCCTTGGAGAAAGAGATAAGTGGACAGAGATAAAGTACCAGCCAATCAGCTCCTAACTGCCATGTTATATGCTGTGTTTGAAAAATGAGTTTGGAGCTGCTTAGTTGGTATTTTAGCATCTAAAAGCATCTGCTTGATGAGCAGATAATCATTTCTCTTTCAGCTGAGGAAAGGTCAGGAAATCACACACATCATATTGTATAGGCACGCAACTTCACAGTGCAAATTAGATTTGTAGATTGCATTTGTTTTTATACAATAATAATTATTCTACGAGCGCCCTCTAGTGGTAAAATAGGAACATTAACTGCAATGTTGAATAGATTTAAAAAAAACTCACTGCAAATCACACTAAATACATATAATATTTAGCCAATGTCACTGAATATAAAATTAAGCTTTCATATTGACTAAAATATCAGGAATATAAGTGGAACATCCAGAACATGTAGGATCAAGCCCTTTGAAAATACTTAGCTCGTCCACATTAAATTCGTATTTGTCTCAGCTTTATTTGATGTTAAATGAAAAATACCATAAAACTGGATAAAAACGGCTTTATTCCAGAAGCCATGCATCTCCGTACCCTCATGCCGCCATAATGACCAGCGCCCCGCTAGCCGGGTCATTACTCACCACTCTTCATTATTCTGGCTCTGTGGCGGCATGCTGCGGGAATGTACGCTTGCCGTGATGGGCTTGCGAATTGTTCCCTCAGGAGCTAAGTGTCCTGTCAGCGGGGAACGGGAAAGGACCCCCAAGTCCAACAAAGCAGGCAGGCTGGTGCCAACCAGCCCTGCCTGAAAATAACATAGAAAATAAATGCAGAAAACTTCAGGAGCTTCCTTCAGAGTGACCAGCTCCTCTGGGCACATTTTCTAAACTGAGTCTGGTAGGAGGGTCATAGAGGGAGGAGCCAGCCCACACTATCAAATTCTTAAAGTGCCCATGGCTCCTAGTGGACCCGTCTATACCCCATGGTACTAAATGGACGCCAGTATCCTCTAGGACGTAAGAGAAATTACATATTCTAAATACAACTGATACAATATAACTATATAATATAAGAAAACATTTAACTTAAATTAAAGTATGTTATGGGGACGAGGATTAAAAAGTATAGTACTAAAATCACTGAATGTTAAGCGAACAAATAAAAGCCTTATTGTAAAAAAAAAAAAAAATGATTTTCAGCAAGTATGCAATAAGATGCCCTGGACATTTTTTCACCCAATCACAACTGGGGAGCAATGGGCAGCTCACAAAAGGGGTACACATCCCTATAGGGACAGATAGTCCAGCTGTGGCAGTGAATAATTACCAGTTCTGCGATAGTCCCTTGGGGTCCAAATATTAATCGGTTCCAACGCAAAGTGAATAATGTCACAGTTGTTTGCTGAAAGTCCCAAATGCAGTTTGTGACCAGAACTGAAGTGGAGGAGTTCATCAGAAGAACAGTGTTCATTCTAGCACCTTCCACAACCCATGTAGTTCCTCTTTCTCTGCTGTGGTGCTTCTAGCACAGTCTGGTCTGTATATCAGTGCTGTGAAAACCAAACCAAAGAGCGACAGCCCAGGCAGGAAAGAGGTTTTGAAAGGTGCAGGGTGCTAGAATGAACGCTAGAAGAATGCCCGCTGACCAACCTTGTCAACCGACACATTTCGTTGCTATGTTTGCAGCTTTATAAAGCTGGCCAGGTCATCTCACCATGTTTGGTGAGGGGAAAGAGATGAGGATTCTGAGAGGTGCTAGCAGAAACCTGCTGTAACCTGCTCAGAGTTAGAAAGTGAAGCTGCTTAACGGAGTGGCAGAATGGGGCGAGAGATGTAGCAGCAAGCTGGAGCAAAGAGGAGATCTAGTGGGGATACACAAGCAATTTGTCAAGATGCAACAGAGAAAAAAAAATGCGTCAGTCTGAAAATTGACAAGGTAACAAAAGTAAAATTTTCATAAGAAGAGAACTGAGTTGACAGAAAGAGGGACTAGTGCTAGCATCTGAAATAAACTAAATTTTAACTTTAAATAACTGGTGTGTGATGTACTGTATGATGTAGCACTTATTCTGGACTCTTGGGAGTTCCACAGGAGTTATCCCCATGACTTGTCGGCCATACCATAGTACTTGCGCAACACTAATATTTCACTGACAATTGTTGATGTCCTAAAATAAACACTTAATATATTATCCTCTTCATTTGGCAATGGGTAGGAGTGATGCATAACATGGCAGTGATCGCCACAGTATGAGCAGGCAGTTAGAAATAAATAAATAGCATTGCTTAGTATATAATAATAATTTTATTTATATAGAGCTCTTTCTCCAATAGGACTCAAGGCGCTTAACAGATACATAGCATAATATAGTACAGAAAATAATGAAGTACAGAAAAGCTTTTCTTAAAATACAGAAGCATGTAGATACTAAAAGGGACATTATGGGAATGCTTGAGTAAACAGGAAAGTCTTGAGTCTACTTTTGAAGGAATCTATAGTTGGGACCTCTCGCACTGTAGGAAAAAAACTATGTGTTCCCTAATGCACACCGAGTGAAAAATATTACTACATAATAGTCAGATAATACGGAGATCTTAGTTGCGTATATCTGCAGAAATAGGGTTAAGCCCCCAGGCCGATCGACAAGGCTTCTCCGTCACTGGGGGTCCCTAATACTAGGTATGGGTCCGGGGTGCAGGACCCCACGATGTCGGCACAGGTCGGCCACCCCAGGTCAGCACACAGGTGAGAATTAATAGGGGTTAATAAGAAGCACAGAAGTGCTATGTAAGTGGTGTGATTAAAATAATATATACAAAGTGATAGGGAAAATCATAAGTGTTAATAAAGTGTTAGGGTGTGCCGACCTGAAGCAGCCCAGCCATACCGACACAGGGGCCACCGCACCCCACACCCACCCCATAAATAATTACAAATATGTCTGGGTTAAATTCCCAGTGTACGGCCACATGGTAATGGCTCCTACAGCATCTGAGAGCCAGCTTACCTGAGGATACCCCTGGCTTTCCCTATGGCACTCTGGAGTCAGCAATCCCTCCTAATGCTGACCCATCCATGCCTCTCTAAATACAATGCACAAAATGGAAAGCTGCTCAATCAGATTGTAATGTCACTCAGGTGCTAAAAGGGAGGGGTAATTCTGTGTAGGAAAAAACTGTGTGTTCCCTAATGCACACCGAGTGAAAAATATTACTACATAATAGTCAGATAATACGGAGATCTTAGTTGCGTATATCTGCAGATATAGGGTTAAGCCCCCAGGCCAATCGACAAGGCTTCTCCGTCACTGGGGGTCCCTAATACTAGGTATGGGTCCGGGGTGCAGGACCCCACGATGTCGGCACAGGTCGACCACCCCAGGTCAGCACACAGGTGAGAATTAATAGGGGTTAATAAGAAGCACAGAAGTGCTATGTAAGTGGTGTGATTAAAATAATATATACAAAGTGATAGGGAAAATCATAAGTGTTAATAAAGTGTTAGGGACCCCCAGTGAAGGAGAAGCCTTGTCGATCGGCCTGGGGGCTTAACCCTATATCTGCAGATATACGCAACTAAGATCTCCGTATTATCTGACTATTATGTAGTAATATTTTTCACTCGGTGTGCAGTAGGGAACACAGTTTTTTCCTACACAGAATTACCCCTCCCTTTTAGCACCTGAGTGACATTACAATCTGATTGAGCAGCTTTCCATTTTGTGCATTGTATTTAGAGAGGCATGGATGGGTCAGCATTAGGAGGGATTGCTGACTCCAGAGTGCCATAGGGGAAGCCAGGAGTATCCCCAGGTAAGCTGGCTCTCAGATGCTGTAGGAGCCATTACCATGTGGCCTTACACTGGGAATTTAACCCAGACATATTTGTAATTATTTATGGGGTGGGTGTGGGGTGCGGTGGCCCCTGTGTCGGTATGGCTGGGCTGCTTCAGGTCGGCACACCCTAACACTTTATTAACACTTATGATTTTCCCTATCACTTTGTATATATTATTTTAATCACACCACTTACATAGCACTTCTGTGCTTCTTATTAACCCCTATTAATTCTCACCTGTGTGCTGACCTGGGGTGGCCGACCTGTGCCGACATCGTGGGGTCCTGCACCCCGGACCCATACCTAGTATTAGGGACCCCCAGTGACGGAGAAGCCTGGTCGATCGGCCTGGGGGCTTAACCCTATATCTGCAGATATACGTAATTAAGATCTCCGTATTATCTGACTATTATGTAGTAATATTTTTCACTCGGTGTGCAGTAGGGAACACAGTTTTTTCCTACACAGAATTACCCCTCCCTTTTAGCACCTGAGTGACATTACAATCTGATTGAGCAGCTTTCCATTTTGTGCACCTCTCGCACTGTGCAGAGAAGTGAGTTCCATAGAGTCGGAGCCGCATGACTAAAAGCTCGACCCACAGATGAATTACGGCAGATTCTAGGTACTGCTAAAAGTCCTTCATCTATAGATTGCAGTAATCGAGTGGGGCAGTATGGGGTCAGAAGCTGCTTCAGGTACCTTGGGCCCTGGTCATGTAGTGCTTTGAAACTCAGTAAGCTAATCTTGAAGATGATTCGCCATTTTACAGGCAGCCAGTGAAGGGAGTAGAGTATGGGTGTTATGTGGTTGGAACGGGGCTGGTCGGTTAACAGCCTGGCAGCTGCGTTTTGCACCAGCTATAAGCATTGCAATTCTATTGCTGGGAGACCAAAGCAGAGGGCATTACAGAAGTCTAAATCGAGATGATACAAATGCATGGATGTCTTTTGGCAGATCATCTGAGGGAATTTAGTGCTTGATTCTGGCTATGTTCTTCAGGTGAAAGAATGAGGATTTGATTGTGGCTGATATCTGATGTTTAAGTGTCAAGCCACCATCCAGGACAACGGCAAGATTCCGCACACGATCAGTGGTTTGTAATTCTGAATCCCCGAGTGTAAGTCCAGTTGGTTGGATATGCTGCAGTCTTGTCCTTTGATGTTGCGGTCCTATCATAAGGACCTCTGTTTTATCCGGGTTCAGTCGCTGCCAACTGGCACTCATCCACTCCTGTAGTTCAGCTAGATAGCCATTAAGGGTTGCTATTGGGTTATCAGTGCCCGGAACAAAGTACAAGTACAGTTGTGTATCATCTGGATTGCAGTGGTAGACTAGCCCATGGCGCCTGATTATTTCACCCAGCGGGAGCATGTATACTGCAAAAAGCATCGGGGTTAGTATGGAACCTTGTGGGGCACCACATGGCAATGGCACTGATGGTGATGAGTATAATCCAGACGATACTCTCTGTGACCTGCCTGTGAGAAATTATTTGAACCAGCTTAGGACTGTGCCATCCAGTCCACAAAAATGTATCATTTTCTCAATCAGAAGCCCATGGTCCACGTTATCAAATGCTGCAGAGAGATCCAGAAGGATTAATATTGAACAGTCACCTCTGTCTCTTGCCATCAGAAGATCATTTAACATACACACCAGGGCTGTTTCAGTGCTATGTCTCCTGAATCCTGATTGGAATGGATCATAGATATCATGGGTTGTCAGGCGGGTTTCCAGTTGCTTTAGAACCACTTTCTCAATAACCTTTCCTAGAAAATGAAGGTTTGATACAGGTCTGTAGGTGGTCATGCAGTCGTGATCTAAATTAGTTTTTTTTAAGAAGAGGTCTAACAATTGCTTCCTTTAGGGGTCCAGGAAAAATGCGTGTCTGCAAAGAGCATTGAACAATTTTTGCAAAGACAGGACCTATTATATCCATGCAACCTATTAGAAGCTTGGTTGAGGCAGGGTCCAGATCACAGGTGGTGGGATGCAAACTTCGAATAATTTCAGCAATGTCCTTTATATCCACTGGGTTAAAGCTGGTCCATGAAGGCAGGTAGCTTATATTGGCAAGCTTTGTAGTTTGGCACTCCTTTGATGACACTGTGGAGATTCCAGTCCGGATGGTGGATATTTTATTTGCAAAGAAGTTTGCAAACTCGTTGCATCTTGCCTGGGAGAGGGTTTCATCAGTCTGCAGGCATGCTGGCTTGCAAAGCATCTCCACTGTGCGGAAAAGTTGAACTGGCCTATTGTTTGCTGCTGTGATCTCATTTGACATGAACTGTGATTTCTTACGGGAGATTGTCGATTGATATTCTTCATTATGCTTTATTAGTTTTAGTTGGTCATCCACTAGGTTAGTCTTCCTCCATCATCTTTCCAGTCTACGCTCCCTTTTCTTGAGCTCACTAACACGGTTGTCGAACCAGGGAGCTCGACGCTGCGGTTTGCGAGGTCTTATACGCACAGGGGCGATAATATCAATTGCAGCCATAACATCCCTATTATAATAACGGACTAGGGAACAGGGATCTTCACGGTCACCCAGTATAGCAGAGAGATCCAGATTTGCTGCTAGAGCCTGGGGAGTCATACCCCTCCTTGGACGATACCTGGTCAACTCCACGGGCAGAGATCTTATTTGAGGGGTTGCAACTGAGAACCATATATAGCAGGGATGCAATCAATTTGCCGGCTGTCGGGATCCTTGCGGTCAGGATACAGACACCGCAATCCCAATGCAGACAGCCAGACGCACAGGCACTATTCCCACTCGTGGATGCCCATATTGCAGCGAGCCCGCAAGGGAACTCTTAGCGCTCCCCCTGCTTCCGGCATTCTGGCAGGCAGGATGCCACTGCCGGTATCTTGACAGCCGGCATCCCACCTGCCGGTAAATAGTATGTATTCCATACAGCATTGCTTAGTTCCCACCAGTAACTGGGCAGAATAAATCTAAAGCAGCAAGATATTATGTCCTGCAGAGTGACCCATTGCCATACTCCCAAAATTAATATGTACCAGAAGACCGTGAGCAGCAGATAATCCCACAATTTTGTAACAAATGAGGAGGCTGATCGTTGTGGAATCTGTTGGTACAACATGAAGTCAATTTATTCTTATTGACCAATGACTGAATGTGACACTCTGTATGTGTATAAACATTGCAGCAACAAATTTTATTGCCTCTTTGCGGCATGAACACAAGTGACAATTTGTACCACACATCCTGAAACATCCCAGAACTCTGAGAAACAGATTTCTAACAGGCACAAGTTGGTTTAAATGGCCTCAGGGGCGCAGCAATAATAATAATAATAATAATAATAATAATAATAATAATAATAATTAAAAACAAGAAGGATAATGGTTATTTTTTATAGGATTTATTTACGCAGCATGCCAAACCTGCATGTATGAAGGTAATTTATACATGTACATAAGCAACCATTTGGCACTGTATGCGAAAGAGCAGTGGCATGAACTCACCATTCAGGTGGCACCATACTACCATCCACATCCCAGTATGTCGGTTTACCATTCATCTCACTTGTATATTCTACCCATCGGTGACGTCCTGCAAGAATAGCAGAAGAGAAGTGTGAAGGAGCATCTATGGGAGAGATTATTGCCACTGACAGTAGAATTATATATATATATATATATATATATATATATATATATATATATATATATATATATATATATATATATATATATATATATATATATATATATATATATATATATATATATATATATATATATATATATATATATATATATATATATATACAGGTTGAGTATCCCTTATCCAAAATGCTTGGGACCAGAGGAATTTTGGATATCGGATTTTTCCGTATTTTGGAATAATTGCATACCATAATGAGATATCATGGTGATGGGACCTAAATCTAAGCACAGAATGCATTTATGTTACAAATACACTTTATACACCCAGCCTGATGGTAATTTTAGCCAATATTTTTTATAACTTTGTGCATTAAGCAAAGTGTGTGTACATTGAGCCATCAAAAAACAAAGGTTTCACTATCTCAGTCTCACTCAAAAAATGTCTGTATTTGGAATATTCCGTATTTCAGAATATTTGGATATGGGATACTCAACCTGTATAAGTTACCAGGCATGAAGATGATTTTTAAGTGATTTTAAAATAAAGGATATTGGGGGTCATTCCGAGTTGATCGCTAGCTGCAGTTGTTCGTAGCGCAGCGATCAGGCAAAAAAAATTGGCACTTCTGCGCATGTGTATGGGGCGCACTGCGCATGCGCGAAGTACTTTCACAAAAGCAGATGCAGTTTCACACAAGGTCTAGTGACGCTTTTCAGTCGCACTGCTGATCGGTGTGTGATTGACAGGAAAGGGGCGTTTCTGGGAGGTAACTGAGCGTTTTCCGGGAGTGTGCTAAAAAACGCCGGCGTGCCTGATAAAAACGCAGGAATGCCTGGGGAAACGGGGGAGTGGCTGGCCGAACGCAGGGCGTGTTTGTGACGTCAAAACAGGAACTAAACAGACTGAAGTGATCGCAAGGTAGGAGTAGGTCTGCAGTTACTCAGAAACTGCTTGAAAAAATGTTGCCGTCGTCCTGCGATCCTTTCGTTCGCACTTCTGCTAAGCTAAGATACACTCCCAGAGGGCAGCAGCTTAGCGTTTGCACTGCTGCTAAAAGCAGCTAGCGAGCAACTCGGAATGACCCCCATTGTCTTTAGATAATTCGGAGATATATTTTAACGATTCCAGTTTGTAATGCATGGTGACAATTATTATTAACAACACTCATTTGGTATGCATTACAGTCCCTGTAGTTTGTCAGTGGAAACCACTCATTGGCGCTTGTGTCAACCAGTGACTAATATTTTACATTTTAAGCATAATGCCCTCATGTGTGTTCTCATAAACATATCCCTTTTGTATCATTTAGTGCAAAACACCTGGAGCAACTTAGATGCTTCGCTGCAGGTAGCGATTCCTATGAATTTTGCATCTTAATTAGTGTATAAGTGTACTAAGTGGGTTCACTACGGCTGGCCGGCGGTCGGGCTCCCGGCGACCAGCATCCCGGCGCCGGGAGCCCGACCGCCGGCTTACTGACAGCTTGGCGAGCGCAAATGAGCCCCTTGCGGGCTCGCTGCGCTCGCCACGCTACGCGCGCCACACTATTTTATTCTCCCTCTATGGGGGTCGTGGACCCCCACGAGGGAAAATAATTGTCGGTATGCCGGCTGTCGGGCTCCCGGCGCCGGTATACTGAGCGCCGGGAGGCCGACCGCCGGCAAACAGAAGACCACCCGTACTAAGTAGCTAATAGTGTATTAAGGGCCTAATTCAGAATTGATCGCAGCAGCAAATTTGTTAGCAGTTGGGCAAAACCATGTGCACTGCAGGGGGGCAGATATAACATGTGCAGAGAGGGTTAGATTTGGGTGGGGTGTGTTCAAACTGAAATCTAAATTGCAGTGTAAAAATAAAGCAGCCAGTATTTACCCTGCACAGAAACAATATAACCCACCCAAATCTAACTCTCTCTGCAAATGTTATATCTGCATGGGGGGTTATTCTGACCTGATCGCTCACTGCAGTTCTTCGCAGCGATCTGGTCAGAACTGCGCATGCGCTGGAGCCGCAGTGCGCCGGCGCATGGCTGACAGCTGACGGCTGTCGTTGCCTAGCGATCGCATTTGCCTGATTGACAGGCAGAGGGAGTCGCTGGGCGGGTTTGGCTGCCGTTTTGTGGGCGCGGTCTGGGCAACGCAGGCGTGGCCGGACAGTGTGGGGGGCAGGCCACAGCGGCTGCATGACGTCACACGCAGCTGCTGCGACCCGGGCAGCGACCAGTAAATCCCGGCCAGCCGCAGGAGCTGCGCTGGTTGGGAGCTACTCTTCAAGTACAAAAGCATCGCCGCTGTGCAATGCTTTTGTACTTGTGCGGGAGGGTAGTGCCTGCCATGCGGGGCGGACTGGCCCTGTCTGGGCATCCCCCCGCATGTCAGTGTAAGTGATCGTAGCTGTGCTAAATTTACCACAGCTACGATCAGGTCGGAATGGTTTTGCCCAACTCCTAACAAATTTGCTGCTGCGATCAACTCTGAATTGCCCCCTAACTGCTGTTTTTAGGACTGGGTTTTAGTCACAATGAAATTGTTAGAAAGTAGAAGATTAAGCATAACAACGCATGGCGCAAGTCACTTGTATAGGACCTCTGTCTTTTGCCTTCTTACACAGATTACCTACTTTTTCCTTAATTTTGCTTGTTAATTCACTAATGGTGAATTAAGTCGCTAATAGTGTACTAAGTACTGAGGATTAATACATTTTTTGTCACAAAAGATTTGGTATAAAGTAGCACATTAAGACGCATATTTTAAGAAGTGGCATGCCGTGGCTAAGTCACAAAACCCGTGGCTCACTAAATGTGTCACCTGATTCACAGCAACATAGAAATCCAGCTAACCTCATAAACATCACATGTCTTCCATCACCCTCCAGATCACTAAAATGTGCCTTATGGAATGCACGCTCTGTTTGTAACAAATTAACATCTATCCATGACCTCTTCATATCTAACAACATCAATCTGCTGGCTATAACAGAAACCTGGCTCACACAATCTGACACAGCCTCCCCTGCAGCACTGGCACATGGTGGTCTCCACTTTACACACACCTCCAGACCCGATAACCATAAAGGAGGAGGAGTTGGACTTTTACTTTCCCAATCTTTTGCATATACTGTTCTACCACAGGTTCCATCACTCACATTTACATCATTTGAAGTACATTCCATTAGGGTTTACTCTCCTTTCTCTCTGCGTGTTGCAGCTATCTACCGCCCACCTGGGCATCCAAAACAATTTTTGGAAGATTTTTCTGCCTGGCTCCCTCACTTTCTATCCTCTGACATCTCCACCATTATCATGGGTGATTTCAATATTGCTATTGATTGTCCAAAATCTGCTGCGCATGCCTCCAAACTACTCTCTCTAACCTCCTCTCTTGGCCTCTCCCAATGGACTGACTCCTCTACTCATCAGGCATGCCACTGCCTTGATCTAGTATTCACCAAACTATGCTCCATCTCTGAACTCACTAACACTCCTTTCCCCCTATCAGATCACAACCTTATCACCTGCATGCTTTCCTCTGTTAATTCAAACCCTGTGTTGCGGAAGTTCTCCAATCTTCCTCAAACTCGCAGAAATATTAACACAATAAATCTTCAAGAACTTTCCACTTCACTCCAACAACTGCTTTCACCTATTTCTGCATTCACCTCTCCTGAGATGGCTGTATCACACCTTAATAAGACTCTAGAACTAGCCCTTGATGAAGTGGCTCCAGCTACCCATCACACTCCACGTAGGCCTAGATGTCAACCATGGCACTCCAAATCAACAAGACAACTACAAAAACTCACACGAAAACTAGAACGTCAGTGGCGTAAATCTCGTATTTCAAGTGACTTCCTCACATATAAGACAGTCTACCATTCTTATAAAAATGCCCTGGACACTGCCAAACAAACATATTTCCAAACTCTTATCTCTGCTCAAGCCTCTAACCCCAAACGACTCTTTAATACATTTAAATCACTTCTGAATCCTCCCGCACCTACCCCACCAGCCACTATCAAGGCACAGGATCTTGCTTCCTACTTCAAGGAGAAGATTGATAAGATCCGAGATGAAATGGTATGCTCTTCGGCAGCCAGTGACCTGCTCCGTTCTGTACCTGAACCCTCTGGCACTCTTTCTTCATTTGATCCCACAAATGAAGATGAAGTATCATCACTCTTCTCATCCTGCTTCTCTACTACCTCTCCTCTTGATCCTTTACCCTCACAAATAAGTAAAGCTCTGTCTCTGGTGCTCATCCCTACCTTAACTAACATCTGTAATCTCTCTCTCTCTACTGGTATTTTTCCTTCACTTTTCAAGCATGCAGTGATTACTCCCATTTTAAAAAAACAAAATTCTGACCCTAGTTCTCTCTCAAACTACCGCCCTATCTCTCAGCTCCCTTGTCTCTCTAAGCTACTTGAGAGACTTGCCTACACTCGACTCACACACTTTCTTAACTCATACACTTTGTTGGACCCACTTCAGTCAGGCTTCCGTTCCCAACATTCCACAGAGACGGCACTGACTAAAGTGGTTAATGATTTGGTCACTACGAAGTCTAAAGGCCACTACTCACTACTTATTCTTCTAGATCTATCTGCTGCATTTGACACTGTAGACCACTCTCTTCTCATACAGACACTACAATCCCTAGGTCTTAAAGACACAGCCCTTTCTTGGTTCCTATCGTACCTATCTAATCGCTCCTTCAGTGTTCGCTTCTCTGAATCTACCTCCTCTTCGCTACCTCTTTCAGTTGGAGTACCGCAAGGCTCAGTCTTGGGTCCTCTGCTTTTCTCTATCTATACCTCATCTCTTGGTAAACTAATCAGCTCTTTTGGTTTTCAGTATCATCTGTACGCAGATGATACTCAAATCTACCTATCCTCCCCTGACTTGTCCCTATCTGTACTGGACCGTGTCACTAAATGCCTTTCTGCCATCTCATCCTGGATGACATCTCGCCACCTCAAACTTAATATTTCAAAGACAGAGTTAATTATATTTCCACCGGCCAATAGTAGGTACCAACCTGATATCTCTATCACTGTTGAAAACTCGACTATCTACCCTACCCCACAAGCTCGCTGCCTAGGTGTCATCCTTGACTCTGATCTGTCCTTTGTTCCCCACATTCAATCTGTCTCAAGATCATGTTACATGCATCTAAAAAACATATCCAAAATACGACCATACCTTACACAAGACACTGCTAAAACTCTAATCCACGCTCTCATTATCTCCCGCATTGATTATTGCAATAGTCTCCTAACTGGTCTTCCCAAAACAAGACTCTCACCACTACAATCCATTCTGAATGCAGCGGCGAGGCTTATCTTCCTCGCTAGACGTTCATCGTCTGCAGATCCACTCTGTCAGTCCCTCCATTGGTTACCTGTACTCTACCGCATTCAATATAAACTACTTTTACTCACACACAAGGCCATTAACCAAACTACACCAACGTACATCACTTCGCTTATCACAAAATATCTCCCAACCCGACCTCTTCGCTCTTCACAAGATCTGCGTCTCTCATCCACACTCATTACTCGCTCCCACTCACGACTGCAGGACTTTCATCGGGCTGCACCCACCCTGTAGAATGCCCTACCACGCACAATAAGACTCTCCTCTAGTCTCCAAACCTTCAAGCGTTCCCTCAAAACTCACCTCTTTAGGCAAGCGTATCAAATTCCTGAACCGCCCACATAACTTTCATAAACCTTCCTATCAAATTACATCCACTCTTTACAGTCCACACATATCCTCACATGTCTTCTCATTCTATGCAATAGATAGGCATATGTACACAAGGAAAGGTGCTATTTCCCTATAGATTGTAAGCTTACGAGCAGGGCCTTCCTACCTCTGACTGTTATCACCCAGTTTGTTATTATTTCAAATTGTAAAGCGCAACGGAATTTGCTGCGCTATATAAGAAACTGTTAATAAATAAATAAATAAATAAATAAATGTGACTATTTGGTGTGATCTGGGGACAGGGCCCGTATGTAATGAAGCCCGAGTTCAGCGGCCATGCAGGATGCCAGCCAAACTTTGTTTTTAACCACTTGCCTGGCATGGTTGCATCAGATGTGACCACACCAGCAAGTGCTTTATCTGACCTGGCGGCAAGGATGCGACCAGTCAGATACGCAGCGTGTAAAGTGCATGCCTTTCTCTGTGATCCATGGGACTTCTCTTGGGAACATCTTTGCTGTACTCTTATATATAGAATAATCCTTAGAAGTTCTACCATAAAACATGTTAGTGTCAGATACTGAATAATGAAATGGTAAAGGAACAATAGCACAAATGTGGTGTTATAAATCTAACCTCAATTTCAGAATACATCACACTGTACAGTATGTAGTAATATCAATAACAAGCACAATTCATATGTAATGTTAAAGACTGACTGAAAAATATAAAAATTAGTATCATCCACAAAAAATCTAGCATTACTAGAAACTGGTCTTACCAAAAAAGTTCCGCTTGTCTTCATAATACTTGTTTCCATATTTGTCTACACCAACAAGGGTGCCAGTTTTAAGATCACTAACTCTGCAAGAAAGTAATAAACAGAATGCAAAACAAATTCATAGTAATTTTTTGTATTTTTAAAAAAGCATGCGATGGCACAGTAGCACCTCAACGTCAGTGTTAAAGTTGTAACTAAACTGCTTTTCATTAATTTTAATTTCTCAAAAAAACGAGTTTTATGGTAAGAACTTACCCTTGTTAAAACTCTTTCTGCGAGGTACACTGGGCTCCACAAGTCTGGACAATGGGGTGTAGAGTAGGATCTTGATCCGAGGCACCAACAGGCTCAAAGCTTTGACCTTCTTCCCAAGATGCATAGCACCGCCTACTATATCACCCCGCCTCCGAGCACAGGAGCTCAGTTTAGTTAACCAGCCCAATGCAGTAGCAGGAAAAGAGACAACGGTTAGTAGCCACATACACCACACTCTCACGACGAGAAGTGTCAGCGGCTAATGCCATATCAACCCAAAGAAGCTAAGTGCGTCAGGGTGGGCGCCTTGTGGAGCCCAGTGTACCTCGCAGAAAGAGTTTTAACAAGGGTAAGTTCTTATCATAAAACTCGTTTTTTGCTGCGGGGTACACTGGGCTACACAAGTCTGGACAATGGGGATGTCCTAAAGCAGTTCCTTATGGGAGGGGATGCACTGTAGCAGGCACAAGAACCCGGCGTCCAAAGGAAGCATCCTGGGAAGCGGCAGTATCGAAGGCATAGAACCTTATGAACGTGTTCCCGGAGGACCACGTAGCCTCCTTGCACAATTGATCACGGGTCGCACCACGTTGGGCCGCCCAAGAAGGTCCAACAGACCGAGTAGAATGGGCCGTAATGTGAAAAGGAGCTGACAGACCAGCCTTCACATAAGCATACACAATCACCATTCTGATCCACCTGGCCAGGGTCTGCTTGTGAGCAGGCCAGCCACGTTTGTGAAATCCAAACAAAACAAAGAGAGAATCAGAGTTTCGAATAGAAGCAGTTCTCTACACATAGATACGGAGAGCCCGTACCACATCCAAAGACCGCTCTTTGGGAGACAAATCAGGAGAGACAAAAGCTGGAACCACAATCTCCTGATTAAGGTGGAACGAAGAAACCCCCTTAGGCAAATATCCAGGACGAGTTCTAAGAACCGCCCGGTCACGGTGAAAAATCAGATATGGGGAACTACAAGACAAGGCACCCAAATCCGACACTCTTCTAGCAGAGGCAATAACCAACAGAAACACCACCTTAAGGAAAAGCCACTTAAGGTCAGCTGAACCAAGAGGTTCAAATGGAGACTCTTGTAACGCCTCCAAAACCACCGACAAGTCCCAAGGAGCCACAAGCGGGACATAGGGAGGTTGGATACGCAACACACCCTGAGTGAAAGTATGAACATCAGGTAAAGTCGCAATTTTTCTCTGAAACCACACCGACAAGGCAGAAATATGAACCTTGAGGGAAGCCAGACGCAGGCCTAAATCTAGGCCCTGCTGTAGAAAGGCCAAAAGTTTGGCTGTACTAAACTTGGAAGCGTCATAATGGTTAGATGCGCACCAAACAAAGTAGGAATGCCAGATCCGATGGTAAATCCGAGCAGAGGCTGGTTTCCGGGCCCGCAACATAGTTTTAATGACCTCTTCAGAAAAACCCTTAGCTCTTAAGACGGAAGCTTCAAGAGCCACGCCGTCAAAGACAGCCGGGCTAGGTCCTGGTAGACACAGGGGCCTTGAACGAGGAAGTCTGGGCGTTGTGGAAGTAGAAATGGACGCTCTGACGATAGGCCTTGCAGGTCTGAGAACCAGTGCCATCTGGGCCACGCCGGAGCTATGAGAAGCAGATTTCCTTTTTCTTGCTTGAACTTCCGAATTACCCTGGGCAGGAGTGACACCGGAGGGAACACGTACGGCAGCCGAAACCTCCACGGCACTGCCAGCGCATCCACGAATGCTGCTCGAGGATCCCTTGTCCCTTCTCCGAAGACCGGAACCTTGTGATTGTGTCGAGACGCCATCAGATCCACATCTGGAAGACCCCACCTTTCCACGAGGAGTTGAAACTTCTGGATGGAGGCCCCACTCGCCGGCATGCACGTCCCGACGACTGAGAAAGTCCGCTTCCCAATTCAGGACTCCCGGAATGAATATTGACGATACTGCCGGTAGATGGCGTTCTGCCCAACGTAGAATCCGTGAGGCTTCCTAAATTGCCAAAAGGCTTTGAGTGCCGCCTTGATGATTTATGTAAGCCACTGTGGTGGCGTTGTCCGACTGTACTTGAACAGGACGGTTCTGAATCAAATGCTGGGCTAGGTTCAACGCATTGAAGACCACCCGCAATTCCAGAATGTTGATCGAGAGGAGAGATTCCTCCTTGGTCCACCGACCCTGCAAGGAGTGCTGCTCCAGCACCGTGCCCCAACCTCTTAGACTGGCATCTGTCGTCAACAGGACCCAGTTGGATATCCAGAAGGGACGGCCTCTGCACAATTGTCGGTCCTGGAGCTACCAGAGTAGCGACAGACGGACCTCCAGAGTCAAAGAGATCATTTGAGACCTGATCCGGTGAGGCAGGCCATCCTACTTGGCTAGAATAAGCTTCTGGAGGGGGAGAGAATGGAATTGAGCATACTCCACCATGTCGAATGCTGATACCATGAGGCCTAGCACCTGCATTGCCGAATGTATCGACACTTGCGGACGAGAAAGGAAGCAACGAATCCTGTCCTGAAGTTTCAGGACTTTCTCCTGAGACAAGAAGAACCTCTGGTTGTGAGTGTCCAACAGCGCTCCCAGATGCACCATGCTCTGAGTAGGGACCAGGGAGGATTTCTTCCAGTTGATGAGCCACCCGTGGGCTTGTAGAAACCAGACCGTAATATCCAGATGACGCAGGAGAAGATCTGGGGAATTTGCCAGGATTAACAAGTCGTCCAGATACGGCAGTATCCTGACCCCTTGACGGCGGAGTACCACCGTCATCACTTTGGTGAAGACTGGCGGAGCCATTGTTAAACCAAAAGGTAACGCCCGAAACTGGTAATGGAGGTTGCCAATAGCGAACCTCAGGTATTGTTGATGTGACACTGCTATAGGAATATGCAGGTAAGCATCCTGTATGTCCAGGGAGACCATGTAGTCCCCAGGTTCCAAGGCCAGAACTATAGAGCGAAGGGTTTCAATACGGAACTTGGAAACCTTCACAAACTTGTTCAGTGCCTTGAGGTTGAGAATGGGCCGGGAGGACCTATTCGGTTTTGGGACTAGAAACAGCGGAGAATAGTACCCCCGGCCCCTCTGAGCAAGAGGCACCTGTACTACGACTCCTGTATCCAGGAGGGTCTGTACCACCGAATGCAGAGTGTTTGCCTTTGTCTGGTCCGATGGGACGTCTGTCTGGAAAATCGATGAGGGGGTCGGTTTTTGAAGGCTATGGCGTAACCTCGAGTGACGACTTCCCGTACCCAGGCATCTGAAGTGGTATTTAACCATTCCTAGGTATACCCTAGAAGCCAGCCCCCCACCCTGGGATCCCCCAGGGGGAGGCCCGCCCCGTCATGCGGCAGGCTTATCGGTCTTGGCTGCTGGCTGACGGGCAGCCCAGGCTCTTTTGGGCTTCGGCTTACCAGGTTTGGAAGTGTGGGCCTGCTTATGGTGCGCCTGACCTTTTGCTTTACCTGAAGGACGAAAGGGGCGAAAGGACGTGCCTTTGGCCTTCGACACAGAAGGAGCTGTATTAGGCAGACAGGCAGTTTTGGCAGTAGCCAAGTCAGCCACTATCTTATTTAAGTCCTCCCCAAACAGAATATGCCCCTTGAAAGGGAGTACCTCCAGGGTTTTTCTAGAGTCCAGATCCAGAGACCAGGATCTTAGCCACAATATCCTGCGAGCCAGGACTCACGTAGTAGAGGCCTTGGCTGCTAGGATTCCGGCATCAGGAGCCGCCTCTTTAATATAGCGAGAAGCTGTGACAATATATGACAAGCATTGTCTAGCATGGTCAGAGGAGATTTCAGCTTCTAACTCCAAGGCCCATGCTTCAATAGCCTCTGCCGCACATGTAGCTGCAATAGTGGGCCTTTGTGCAGCACCCGTGAGGGTGTAAATCGCTTTTAGACAACCCTCGACACGTTTATCCGTAGGCTCTTTTATAGACGCGACGGTAGGGACAGGTAGAGCTGAGGAAACCACCATCCTAGCCACATGTGAGTTTACTGGAGGCGGCGTTTCCCAATTCTTAGACAGCTCTGGCGCGAGGGGATAGCGAGCCAGCATCTTCTTTTGAGGCACAAACTTCGTACCCGGGCTTTGCTAGGGTTCCTGACGTATATCCACTAGGTGGTCAGAGTGAGGTAAAACTTGTTTAATCACCTTCTGACGCTTGAACCATCTGGTTTGTGAGGAGACGAGCGCTCGCTTAGAGGACCTCTTGGACTTAGGCGAGCATTGGTCAGACTTTTTAGTAGTCAGGGACTGGTTCAACTTCTTTAATTGAGCATATAAATCGTCCGCCCACGTCGGGTTAGCTGCAGGGACCACATACGATTGTACCGGCATTGGGGGTCCCATAGGGGGTGTTAGTTTATGAAGCGTGGAAAAAGCGGTCCACGGAGGGTCAGTATGTGCCTCCGTTGCCACAGTCCCACTGGGGAGCAAGGAGCCCCCAGAACCAGAGCCCACAGCTGCTATATTCGCCCCATATGTGCCTGTGGCTTCAGCAACACCAGCAGCGTGTTCTGCCCCAGAACCGTTACCCTCAGAAACAGACATGATATAACTTGCAGTATGAGGTAACACAGTACAATTATCAGCAGCACAATTCCTCTAGCCCAAACCCCTGCGCAGTGTAGTCAGCACTAGCAGAGATAAAGGATATGGTGACAATCACAGAGAAAAAATAAGAATTTACTTACCGATAATTCTATTTCTCGTAGTCCGTAGTGGATGCTGGGGACTCCGTAAGGACCATGGGGAATAGCGGCTCCGCAGGAGACTGGGCACATCTAAAGAAAGCTTTAGGACTATCTGGTGTGCACTGGCTCCTCCCCCTATGACCCTCCTCCAAGCCTCAGTTAGGATACTGTGCCCGGACGAGCGTACACAATAAGGAAGGATTTTGAATCCCGGGTAAGACTCATACCAGCCACACCAATCACACTGTACAACTTGTGATCTGAACCCAGTTAACAGCATGATAACAGAGGAGCCTCTAGAAAAGATGGCTCACTACAGCAATAACCCGATTTTTTGGCAACAATAACTATGTACCAGTATTGCAGACAATCCGCACTTGGGATGGGCGCCCAGCATCCACTACGGACTACGAGAAATAGAATTATCGGTAAGTAAATTCTTATTTTCTCTAACGTCCTAAGTGGATGCTGGGGACTCCGTAAGGACCATGGGGATTATACCAAAGCTCCCAAACAGGCGGGAGAGTGCGGATGACTCTGCAGCACCAAATGAGAGAACTCCAGGTCCTCCTCAGCCAGGGTATCAATTTTGTAGAATTTTACAAACGTATTTGCTCCTGACCAAGTAGCTGCTCGGCAAAGTTGTAAAGCAGAGACCCCTCGGGCAGCCGCCCAAGATGAGCCCACCTTCCTTGTGGAGTGGGCATTTACAGATTTTTGGCTGTGGCAGGCCTGCCACAGAATGTGCAAGCTGAATTGTACTACAAATCCAACGAGCAATAGTCTGCTTAGAAGCAGGAGCACCCAGCTTGTTGGGTGCATACAGGATAAACAACGAGTCAGATTTCCTGACTCCAGCCGTCCTGGAAACATATTTTCAGGCCCTGACAACGTCTAGCAACTTGGAGTCCTCCAAGTCCCTAGTAGCCGCAGGCACCACAATAGGTTGGTTCAGGTGAAACGCTGAAACCACCTTAGGGAGAAACGGAGGACGAGTCCTCAATTCCGCCCTGTCCGAATGGAAAATCAGATAAGGGCTTTTACAGGATAAAGCCGCCAATTCTGACACGCGCCTGGCCCAGGCCAGGGCCAACAGCATGACCACTTTCCATGTGAGATATTTTAACTCCACAGATTTAAGTGGTTCAAACCAATGTGACTTTTGGAACCCAAAAACTACATTGAGATCCCAAAGTGCCACTGGAGGCACAAAAGGAGGCTGTATATGCAGTACCCCTTTTACAAACGTCTGAACTTCAGGGACTGAAGCTAGTTCTTTTTGGAAGAAAATTGACAGAGCCGAAATTTGAACCTTAATGGACCCCAATTTCAGGCCCATAGACACTCCTGTTTGCAGGAAATGTAGGAATCGACCCAGTTGAATTTCCTCCGTCGGGCCTTACTGGCCTTGCACCACGCAACATATTTTCGCCAAATGCGGTGATAATGTTTTGCGGTTACATCCTTCCTGGCTTTGATCAGGATAGGGATGACTTCATCCGGAATGCCTTTTTTCCTTCAGGATCCGGCGTTCAACCGCCATGCCGTCAAACGCAGCCGCGGTAAGTCTTGGAACAGACAGGGTCCTTGCTGGAGCAGGTCCCTTCTTAGAGGTAGAGGCCACGGATCCTCCATGAGCATCTCTTGAAGTTCCGGTTACCAAGTCCTTCTTGGCCAATCCGGAGCCACGAATATAGTGCTTACTCCTCTCCATCTTATCAATCTCAGTACCTTGGGTATGAGAGGCAGAGGAGGGAACACATACACTGACTGGTACACCCACGGTGTTACCAGAGCGTCTACAGCTATTGCCTGAGGGTCCCTTGACCTGGCGCAATACCTGTCGAGTTTTTCCCAACGGTTTATAATCATGTGGAAGACTTCTGGGTGAAGTCCCCACTCTCCCAGGTGGAGGTCGTGCTGAGGAAGTCTGCTTCCCAGTTGTCCACTCCCGGAATGAATACTGCTGACAGTGCTATCACATGATTTTCCGCCCAGCGAAGAATCCTTGCAGCTTCTGCCATTGCCCTCCTGCTTCTTGTGCCACCCTGTCTGTTTACGTGGGTGACTGCCGTGATGTTGTCCGACTGGATCAACACCGGCTGACCTTGAAGCAGAGGTCTTGCTAAGCTTAGAGCATTGTAAATGGCCCTTAGCTTCAGGATATTTATGTGAAGTGATGTCTCCAGGCTTGACCATAAGCCCTGGATATTCCTTCCCTGTGCGACTGCTCCCCAGCCTCGCAGGCTGGCGTCCGTGGTCACCAGGACCCAGTCCTGAATGCCGAATCTGCGGCCCTCTAGAAGATGAGCACTCTGCAACCACCACAGGAGGGATACCCTTGTCCTTGGTGACAGGGTTATCCGCTGATGCATCTGAAGATGCGACCCGGACCATTTGTCCAGCAGGTCCCACTGGAAAGTTCTTGCGTGGAATCTGCCGAATGGGATTGCTTCGTAGGAAGCCACCATTTTACCCAGAACCCTTGTGCATTGAGACTTGGCTCGGTTTTAGGAGGTTCCTGACTAGCTCGGATAACTCCCTGGCTTTCTCCTCCGGGAGAAACACCTTTTTCTGGACTGTGTCCAGAACCATCCCTAGGAACAGAAGACAAGTCGTCGGAACCAGCTGCGATTTTGGAATATTGAGAATCCAATCGTGCTGCCGCAACACTACCTGAGATAGTGCTACACCGACCTCCAACTGTTCCCTGGATCTTACCCTTATCAGGGAATCATCCAAGTAAGATAACT
This sequence comes from Pseudophryne corroboree, assembly GCF_028390025.1. Lineage (NCBI taxonomy): Eukaryota > Metazoa > Chordata > Amphibia > Anura > Myobatrachidae > Pseudophryne > Pseudophryne corroboree. Next base: position 531,981,966 of record NC_086449.1, on the reverse strand, counting down.
AAAATTCCCTTCCTTCGAAGGAATATCATCATTTCGGTCATTACCTTGGTAAAGACCCGGGGTGCCGTGGACCATCCATACGGCAGCGTCTGAACTGATAGTGACAGTTCTGTACCATAAACCTGAGTTACCCTTGGTGAGAAGGGTAAATTTTGACATGAAGGTAAGCATCCTTGATGTCCCGAGACATCATGTAGTCCCCTTCTTCCAGGTTCGCAATCACTGCTCTGAGTGACTCAATCTTGAATTTGAACCTCTGTATGTAAGTGTTCAAAGATTTTAGATTTAGAATCGGTCTCACCGAGCCGTCTGGCTTCGGTACCACAACAGTGTGGAATAATACCCCGTTCCCTGTTGCAGGAGGGGTACCTTGATTATCACCTGCTGGGAATACAGCTTGTGAATGGCTTCCAAAACTGTCTCCGTGTCAGAAGGAGACATCGGTAAAGCCGACTTTAGGAAACGGCGAGGGGGAGACGTCTCGAATTCTAATTTGTACCCCTGAGATATCACCTGAAGGATCCAGGGGTCTACTTGCGAGTGAGCCCACTGCGCGCTGAAATTCATTGAGACGGGCCCACCACCGTGCATGATTCTGCTTGTAAAGCCCCAGCGTCATACTGAGGGCTTGGCAGAGGCGGGAGAGGGTTTCTGTTCCTGGGAACTGGCTGATTTCTGCAGCCTTTTTCCTCTCCCTCTGTCACGGGGCAGAAATGAGGAACCTTTTGCCCCTTGTCCACGAAAAGACTGCGCCTGATAATACGGCGTCTTCTCATGTTGAGAGGCGACCTGGGGTACAAACGTGGATTTCCCAGCTTTTGCCGTGGCCACCAGGTCTGAAAGACCGACCCCAAATAACTCCTCCCCTTAATAAGGCAATACTTCCAAATGCCGTTTGGAATACGCATCACCTGACCACTGACGTGTCCATAACCCTCTACTGGTAGAAATGGACAACGCACTTAGACTTGATGCCAGTCGGCAAATATTCCGCTGTGCATCACGCATATATAGAAATGCATCTTTTAAATGCTCTATAGGCAAAAATATACTGTCCCTATCTAGGGTATCAATATTTTCAGTCAGGGAATCCGACCACGCCAACCCAGCACTGCACATCCAGGCTGAGGCTATTGCTGGTCGCAGTTAACACCAGTATGTGTGTAAATACATTTTAGGATACCCTCCTGCTTTCTATCAGCAGGATCCTTAAGGGCGGCCATCTCAGCAGAGGGTAGAGCCCTTAACAAGCGTGTGAGCGCTTTATCCCCCCTAGGGGGTGTTTCCTAACGCACCCTAACCTCTGGCGGGAAAGGATATAATGCCAATAACATTTTAGAAATTATCAGTTGTTATCGGGGGAAAACCACGCATCATCACACACCTCATTTAATTTCTCAGATTCAGGAAAACTACAGGTAGTTTTTCCTCACCGAACATAATACCCCTTTTTGGTGGTACTCGTATTATCAGAAATGTGTAAAACATTTTTCATTGCCTCAATCATGTAACGTGTGGCCCTACTGGAAGTCACATTTGTCTCTTCACCGTCGACACTGGAGTCAGTATCCGTGTCGGCGTCTATATCTGCCATCTGAGGTAACGGGCGCTTTAGAGCCCCTGACGGCCTATGAGACGTCTGGACAGGCACAAGCTGAGTAGCCGGCTGTCTCATGTCAACCACTGTCTTTTATACAGAGCTGACACTGTCACGCAATTCCTTCCAACAGTTCATCCACTCAGGTGTCGACCCCCTAGGGGGTGACATCCCTATTACAGGCAATCTGCTCCGTCTCCACATCATTTTTCTCCTCATACATGTCGACACAAACGTACCGACATACAGCACACACACAGGGAATGCTCTGATAGAGGACAGGACCCCACTAGCCCTTTGGGGAGACAGAGGGAGAGTTTGCCAGCACACACCAGAGCGCTATATATATATATATATATACAGGGATAACCTTATATAAGTGTTTTTCCCCTTATAGCTGCTGTATCTTTAATACTGCGCGTAATTAGTGCCCCCCCTCTCTTTTTTAACCCTTTCTGTAGTGTAGTGACTGCAGGGGAGAGACAGGGAGCTTCCCTCCAACGGAGTTGTGAGGGAAAATGGCGCCAGTGTGCTGAGGAGATAGGCTCCGCCCCCTTATCGGCGGCCTTATCTCCCGTTTTTCTATGTATTCTGGCAGGGGTTAAATGCATCCATATAGCCCAGGAGCTATATGTGATGCATTTTTTGCCATCCAAGGTGTTTTTTATTGCGTCTCAGGGCGCCCCCCCCCCCCAGCGCCCTGCACCCTCAGTGACCGGAGTGTGAAGTGTGCTGAGAGCAATGGCGCACAGCTGCAGTGCTGTGCGCTACCTTGTTGAAGACAGACGTCTTCTGCCGCCGATTTTCCGGACCTCTTCTGCCTTCTGGCTCTGTAAGGGGGCCGGCGGCGCGGCTCTGGGACCCATCCAGGCTGGGCCTGTGATCGTCCCTCTGGAGCGAATGTCCAGTAGCCTAAGAAGCCCAATCCACTCTGCACGCAGGTGAGTTCGCTTCTTCTCCCCTTAGTCCCTCGATGCAGTGAGCCTGTTGCCAGCAGGTCTCACTGAAAACAAAAAACCTAAACTAAAACTTTCACTAAGAAGCTCAGGAGAGCCCCTAGTGTGCACCCTTCTCGTTCGGGCACAGAGATCTAACTGAGGCTTGGAGGAGGGTCATAGGGGGAGGAGCCAGTGCACACCAGGTAGTCCTAAAGCTTTCTTTAGATGTGCCCAGTCTCCTGCGGAGCCGCTATTCCCCATGGTCCTTACGGAGTCCCCAGCATCCACTTAGGACGTTAGAGAAAATAAGAATTTACTTACCGATAATTCTATTTCTCATAGTCAGTAGTGGATGCTGGGCGCCCATCCCAAGTGCGGATTGTCTGCATTACTTGTACATAGTTATTGTTACAAAAATCGGGTTATTGTTGTTGCGAGCCATCTTTTCAGAGGCTCCTTCTGTTATCATGCTGTTAACTGGGTTCAGATCACAAGTTGTACGGTGTGATTGGTGTGGCTGGTATGAGTCTTACCCGGGATTCAAAATCCTTCCTTATTGTGTACGCTCGTCCGGGCACAGTATCCTAACTGAGGCTTGGAGGAGGGTCATAGGGGGAGGAGCCAGTGCACACCAGGTAGTCCTAAAGCTTTTTACTTTTGTGCCCAGTCTCCTGCGGAGCCGCTATTCCCCATGGTCCTTACGGAGTTCCCAGCATCCACTACGGACTACGAGAAATAGAATTATCGGTAAGTAAATTCTTATTTTTCCTGTGTGCTTCTATCTGGTGCAATGTCAGCAGCTGCAATATGCAGCCATTCCAGCCACTGCTGTGGCACTTCAAGGATGTTGCTTTGAATAGAATTGCTTAAAAAAGGGAAAAAAAGAAATAACTTAAGTTTTAGGATGTTTCCTTTTCTGCTGCGGGGTACACTGGGCTCCACAAGTCTGGACAATGAGGTGTAGAGTAGGATCTTGATCCGAGGCACCAACAGGCTCAAAGCTTTGACCTTCTTCCCAAGATGCATAGCGCCGCCTCCTATATCACCCCGCTGTGGATACAAGCGATCTAGTGGGATTGCTTGTATCCACAGTGTCCACCGCCAGCACGCGCGGCCCGCCTCCCACTGACCGCGCCGGATCACGATAAAGACCGGGTCCCGCGAGCGGGACCCACTTACCACCTCCCGAAGCACGATCCTGGAGAGCCCCAGCCGTGTGTGTCTAACATGAAGAAAACCGGAGCCTCCGCTGTAGGTACCCGGCAACCAGGGCTCGGGAGTGTACAGCGCCGCTGGGGAGAGCTGGAGCTGCAGCAGTGAATGTCACAAGACATTTACCACCGCTGCTGCCCTTGAAGTCTTCACTTTTTACCTCATAAAAAGCTTTTCTCAGGGCTGCTTGGAGCAGCCCCTCTGTTAAGTGCCTGCTTACTGCAGCACCAAATGACAAACCGAGCTCCTGTGCTGGGAAGCGGGGTGATATAGGAGGCGGCGCTATGCATCTTGGGAAGAAGGTCAAAGCTTTGAGCCTGTTGGTGCCTCGGATCAAGATCCTACTCTACACCTCATTGTCCAGACTTGTGGAGCCCAGTGTACCCCGCAGCAGAAAAGGAAACATCCTAAAACTTAAGTTATTTCTTTTTTTCCCTTTTTTAAGCAATTCTATTCAAAGCAACATCCTTGAAGTGCCACAGCAGTGGCTGGAATGGCTGCATATTGCAGCTGCTGACATTGCACCAGATAGAAGCACACAGGAAAAATAAGAATTTACTTACCGATAATTCTATTTCTCGTAGTCCGTAGTGGATGCTGGGAACTCCGTAAGGACCATGGGGAATAGCGGCTCCGCAGGAGACTGGGCACAAAAAGAAAGCTTTAGGACTACCTGGTGTGCACTGGCTCCTCCCCCTATGACCCTCCTCCAAGCCTCAGTTAGGATACTGTGCCCGGACGAGCGTACACAATAAGGAAGGATTTTGAATCCCGGGTAAGACTCATACCAGCCACACCAATCACACCGTACAACTTGTGATATGAAACCCAGTTAACAGCATGATAACAGAGGAGCCTCTGAATAGATGGCTCACAACAAGAACCCGATTAGTTAACAATAACTATGTACAAGTATTGCAGACAATCCGCACTTGGGATGGGCGCCCAGCATCCACTACGGACTACGAGAAATAGAATTATCGGTAAGTAAATTCTTATTTTCTCAGACGTCCTAGTGGATGCTGGGAACTCCGTAAGGACCATGGGGATTATACCAAAGCTCCCAAACGGGCGGGAGAGTGCGGATGACTCTGCAGCACCGAATGAGAGAACTCCAGGTCCTCCTCAGCCAGGGTATCAAATTCATAGAATTTTGCAAACGTGTTTGCCCCTGACCAAGTAGCTGCTCGGCAAAGTTGTAAAGCCGAGACCCCTCGGGCAGCCGCCCAAGATGAGCCCACCGTCCTTGTGGAATGGGCTTTTATTGATTTAGGCTGCGGTAATCCTACCGCAGAATGCGCCAGCTGAATAGTGCTACAAATCCAGCGCGCAATAGACTGCTTAGAAGCAGGAGCACCCAGCTTGTTGGGTGCCATCAGGATAAACAGCGAGTCAGTTTTCCTGACTCCAGCCGTCCTGGAAAAATAAAATTTTCAGGGCCCTGACTACGTCCAGCAACTTGGAATCCTCCAAGTCCCCAGTAGCCGCAGGCACCACAATAGGTTGGTTCAAGTGAAAACCTGAGACCACCTTCGGGAGAAACTGAGGACGAGTCCTCAACTCTGCCCTATCCATATAGAAAATCAGATAAGGCCTTTTACATGACAAAGCCGCCAATTCTGACACACGCCTGGCCAAGGCCAAGGCCAACAGCATGACCACTTTCCACGCGAGATACTTTAGCTCCATGGTTTTAAGTGGCTCAACCCATGCGACTTTAGGAAATCCAACACCACGTTGAGATCCAAAAAGTGTCACAGGAGGCACAAAAGGAGGCTGAATATGTAGTACTCCTTTAACCAAAGTCTGAACTTCAGGCAGTGAAGCCAGTTCTTTCTGGAAGAAAATCGACAGAGCCGAAATCTGGACCTTGATGGACCCCAATTTGAGGCCCAAACGTCACCCCTGCTTGCAGGAAGTGCAGGAATCGACATAGTTGAAATTCCTCCGTCGGGGCCTTCATGGCCTCCCACCAAGCAACAAATTTTCGCCAAACGCGGCGATAATGTCTTGCGGTGACATCCTTCCTGGCTATGATCAGGGTAGGGATGACTTCCTTCGGAATACCCTTTTCCTTTAGGATCCGGTGTTCTACCGCCATGCCGTCAAACGCAGCCGCGGTAAGTCTTGGAACAGACAGGGTCCCTGCTGCAGCAGGTCTTGTCTGAGCGGCAGAGGCCAAGGGTCCTCTGCCAGCATCTCTTGAAGTTCCGGGTACCAAGCTCTTCATGGCCAATCCGGAACCCCGAGTATGGTTTTCACTCCTCGCCTTCTTATTATTCTCAGTACCTTGGGTATGAGAGGTAGAGGAGGAGACACATAAACCGACTGGTACACCCACGGTGTCACTAGAGCGTCCCCAGCGATCGCCTGAGGGTCCCTTGACCTGGCGCAATATCTTTTCAACTTCTTGTTGAGGCGGGACGCCATCATGTCCACCCGTGGTCATTCCCAACAGTTTACCCGCATTTGGAAAACTTCTGGATGAAGTCCCCATTCTCCTGGGTGTAGGTCGCCCATCGGAGAATCCTTGTGGCTTCTGCCATCGCCATCCTGCTTCTTGTGCCGCCCTGTCTGTTTACATGGGCGACCGCCGTGATGTCGTCTGATTGGATCAGTACCGGCTGGTTCCGAAGCAGGGGCCTTGCTTGGCTTAGGGCATTGTAAATGGCCCTTAGCTGCAGAATATTTATGTGAAGCGAAATCTCCTTGGAAATTTCTTCCCTGTGTGACTGCACCCCAGCCCCGAAGGCTGGCATCCGTGGTCACCAGGACCCAGTCCTGTATTCCGAATCTGCGGCCCTCTAGTAGATGAGCCCTCTGCAGCCACCACAGCAGCGACACCCTGTTTCTTGCTGACAGGGTTATCCGCTGTTGTATCTGTAGATGGGACCCGGACCATTAGTCCCACAGGTCCCACTGGAACGTCCTTGCGTGGAGTCTTCCAAATGGAATTATGCTTCGTACGAAGCTACCATTTTTCCCAGGACTCGTGTGCATTGATGTACCGACACCTGTCCTGGTTTTAGGATGTCTCTGACTAGAGATGACAACTCCTCGGCTTTTTCCACTGGAAGAAACACTCTTTTCTGGTCTGCGTTCAGAAACATTCCCAGGAACAGAAGACATGTCGTCGGGACCAGCTGTGACTTTGGAATATTGAGAATCCAGTCGTGCTGTTGTAGCACTTCCCGAGAGAGTGCTACCCCCACTACCAACTGTTCTTTGGACCTCGCCTTTATCAGGAGATTGTCCAAGTAGGGGATAATAAAAACTTCCTTCTTGCGAAGGAGTATCGTCACTTCGGCCATTACCTAGGTAAAGACCTTCGGTGCCGTGGACAACTCCAACGGCCGCGTCTGGAACTGATAGTGACAGTCCTGTACCACATATCTGAGGTACTCCTGGTGAGGGGGGTAAATGGGGACATGCAGGTACGCATCCTTGATGTCCAGGGAGACCCTGTAATCCCCCTTGTCCAGGCTCGTAATAACCGCCCTGAGCGATTCCATCTTGAACTTGAATCTTCTGATATAAAAGTTCAAGTATTTTAATTTCAAGATGGGTCTCACCGAACCGTTTCGGTACCACAACCACTGTGGAATAGTAACCCCTTCCTTGCTGAAGGAGGGGCACCTTGACAATCACTTGTTGTGATTAGTGTTGAATATCCACCAACACCGTCTCCCTGGCAGAGGGAGGTGCCGGTAAGGCAGATTTTAGGAAACGGCGGGGGGAAGAACGTCTCGAACTCCAGCCTGTACCCCTGAGATACTACTTGAAGGACCCAGGGATCCATGTGAGAGAGCCCACTGTCCGCTGAAATATCTGAGACGGGCCCACACCGTACCCGGGTCCGCCTGAGCAGCCCCAGCACCATGCTGTGGACCTACCGGATGCAGGGAGGACTTCTGCTCTTGGGAACTAGCTGTGTGTTGCAGCTTTTTCCTCTACCTTTGCCTCTCGGCAGAAAGGATGAGCCTCTAGCCCTCTTGCTTTTCTGGGGCCGAAAGGACTGTACTTGATGATACGGTGCTTTCTTTTGTTGTGGGGTAGCCTGTGGCAAAAAAATCGATTTCCCAGCAGTAGCTGTGGAATCGAGGTCTGAAAAACTATCCCCAAACAGTTTTACCCACTTATAGGGCAACTTCCATGTGCCGATTCGAGTCGGCATCGCCTGACCATTGCCAAGTCCATAACCCCCGTCTGGCGGCAATGGACCTAGCGCTTATTTTTTGATGCCAGCCGGAAAATATCCCTCTGTGCATCACGCATGTATAAGACCACGTCTTTTATATGCTCTATTTTCACAAAATATTGTCCCTATCCATAGTTATTTTCCGACAGGGAATCTGACCACGCAGCGGGAGCACTGCACATTAATGCCGAAGCAACGGCTGGTCGCAATATAATGCCCTAGTGTGTGACCATATCTTATAGGGTAACCTCCTGCTTTCTATCAGCAGGTTCCTTCAGGGCGGCCGTATCCGGAGACGGTAGTGCCACCTTTTTTGATAAGCGTGTAAGCGCTGTATCTACCCTATGGGGTGTTTCCCCGCGTGACCTATCCTCTGGCGGGAAAGGGTACGCTGCCAATAACCGTTGTAGAAATTATCAATTTCTTACCGGGGGAAGACCACTCTTCCTCACACACCTCATTTAATTACTCAGATGCAGGACAAACTACTAATAGTTTTCTCTCACCAAACACAATACCCTTTTATGTGGTACCTGGGGTATAATCATAAATGTGTAATACATTTTTCATTGCCTCAATCCTGTAACGGGTGGACCTATTTGGAGGGTACACCAGTCTCATCGATGTCGACACTGGAGTCAGTATCCGTGTCGACATCTGTGTCTGTTATCTGAGGTAGCGGGCGATTTTAGAGCCCCCCATGACATTTGAGACGCTGGAACAGGCACAAGCTGAGTAGCCGGCTGTTCCGTGTCGTCGACCTTTTATGTAAGGAGTTGACACTTTCACGTAATCCTTCCATAAGTTCAACCACACCGGTGTCGACCCCGCAGGGGGTGACAACATATTTACAGGCATTCGCTCCGCCTCCACCTCATTATCCTCCACATACCTGTCGACACAGCCGTACCGACACAGCACACACACAGGGAATGCTCTGATAGAGGACAGGACCCCACAAAGCCCTTTGTGGAGACAGAGGGAGAGTATGCCAGCACACACCAGGGCGCTATATATCACAGGGATAGCACCTATAAAAAATAAGAATTTACTTACCGATAATTCTATTTCTCATAGTCCGTAGTGGATGCTGGGAACTCCGTAAGGACCATGGGGAATAGCGGCTCCGCAGGAGACTGGGCACAAAAAGTAAAAGCTTTAGACTAGCTGGTGTGCACTGGCTCCTCCCCCTATGACCCTCCTCCAAGCCTCAGTTAAGATACTGTGCCCGGACGAGCGTACATAATAAGGAAGGATCTTGAATCCCGGGTAAGACTCATACCAGCCACACCAATCACACCGTACAACTCGTGATCTGAACCCAGTTAACAGTATGATAACCGTAGGAGCCTCTGAAAAGATGGCTTCCAACAATAAACAACCCGATTTGTTTGTAACAATAACTATATACAAGTATTGCAGACAATCCGCACTTGGGATGGGCGCCCAGCGTCCACTACGGACTATGAGAAATAGAATTAATCGGTAAGTAAATTCTTATTTTCTCTGACGTCCTAGTGGATGCTGGGAACTCCGTAAGGACCATGGGGATTATACCAAAGCTCCCAAACGGGCGGGAGAGTGCGGATGACTCTGCAGCACCGAATGAGAGAACTCCAGGTCCTCCTCAGTCAGGGTATCAAATTTGTAGAATTTAGCAAACGTGTTTGCCCCTGACCAAGTAGCTGCTCGGCAAAGTTGTAAAGCCGAGACCCCTCGGGCAGCCGCCCAAGATGAGCCCACCTTCCTTGTGGAATGGGCTTTTACAGATTTTGGCTGTGGCAGGCCTGCCACAGAATGTGCAAGTTGAATTGTACTACAAATCCAACGAGAAATAGACTGCTTAGAAGCAGGAGCACCCAGCTTGTTGGGTGCATACAGGATAAACAGCGAGTCAGATTTTCTGACTCCAGCCGTCCTGGAAACATATTTTCAGGGCCCTGACTACGTCCAGCAACTTGGAGTCCTCCAAGTCCCTAGTAGCCACAGGTACCACAATAGGTTGATTCATGTGAAACGCTGAAACCACCTTAGGGAGAAATTGAGGACGAGTCCTCAATTCCGCCCTATCCGAATGAAATATCAGGTAAGGGCTTTTATAGGATAAAGCCGCCAATTCTGATACGCGCCTGGCTGAAGCCAGGGCCAACAGCATTACCACTTTCCATGTGAGATATTTCAAATCCACTGTGGCAAGTGGTTCAAACCAATGTGATTTTAGGAACCCTAAAACTACATTGAGATCCCAAGGTGCCACTGGAGGCACAAAAGGAGGCTGTATATGCAGTACCCCTTTGACAAACGTCTGAACTTCAGGAACTGAAGCCAGTTCTTTCTGGAAGAAGATCGACAGGGCCGAAATTTGAACCTTAATGGATCCTAATTTTAGGCCCATAGACAATCCTGCTTGCAGGAAATGTAGGAAACGACCCAGTTGAAATTCCTCCGTAGGGGCCTTCTTGGCCTCACACCACGCAACATATTTTCGCCAAATGCGATGATAATGTTTTGCAGTTACATCCTTCCTGGCCTTGATCAGGGTAGGGATGACTTCATCTGGAATGCCTTTTTCCTTCAGGATCCGGCGTTCAACCGCCATGCCGTCAAACGCAGCCGCGGTAAGTCTTGGAACAGACAAGGTCCCTGCTGGAGCAGGTCCTTCCTTAGAGGTAGAGGCCACGGGTCCTCCGTGAGCATCTTTTGCAGCTCCGGGTACCAAGTTCTTCTTGGCCAATCCGGAGCCACGAGTATCGTTCTTACTCCTCTCCTTCTTATGATTCTCAGTACTTTTGGTATGAGAGGAAGAGGAGGGAACACATATACCGACTGGAACACCCACGGAGTTACCAGAGCGTCCACCGCTATTGCCTGAGGGTCCCTTGACCTGGCGCAATATCTGTCCAGTTTCTTGTTGAGACGGGACGCCATCATGTCCACCTTTGGTTTTTCCCAACGGTTTACAATCACTTGGAAAACTTCTGGATGAAGTCCCCACTCCCCCGGGTGGAGGTCGTGTCTGCTGAGGAAGTCTGCTTCCCAGTTGTCCACTCCCGGAATGAACACTGCTGACAGTGCTATCACATGATTTTCCGCCCAGCGGAGAATCCTTGCAGCTTCTGCCATTGCCCTCCTGCTTCTTGTGCCGCCCTGTCTGTTTACGTGGGCGACAGCCGTGATGTTGTCCGACTGGATCAATACCGGTTGACCCTGAAGCAGAGGCCTTGCTTGACTTAGGGCATTGTAAATGGCCCTTAGCTCTAGGATATTTATGTGAAGAGACGTTTCCATGCTTGACCACAAGCCCTGGAAATTTCTTCCCTGTGTGACTGCTCCCCAGCCTCTCAGGCTGGCATCCGTGGTTACCAGCATCCAATCCTGAATGCCGAATCTGCGGCCCTCTAGAAGATGAGCCTTCTGTAACCACCACAGGAGAGATACCCTTGTCCTTGGAGATAGGGTTATCCGCTGATGCATCTGAAGATGCGATCCGGACCATTTGTCCAGCAGATCCCACTGAAAAGTTCTTGCATGGAATCTTCCGAATGGAATCGCTTCGTAAGAAGCCACCATTTTTCCCAGGACTCTCGTGCACTGATGCACTGACACTTGTCCTGGTTTTAGGAGGTTCCTGACTAGCTCGGATAACTCCCTGGCCTTCTCCTCCGGGAGAAACACCTTTTTCTGGACTGTGTCCAGAATCATCCCTAGGAACAGTAGACGTGTTGTTGGAATCAGCTGTGATTTTGGGATATTTAGAATCCACCCGTGCTGACGTAGCACTACCTGAGATAGTGCTACTCCGACCTCTAACTGTTCCCTGGACCTTGCCCTTATCAGGAGATCGTCCAAGTAAGGGATAATTAATACGCCTTTTCTTCGAAGAAGAATCATCATTTCGGCCATTACCTTGGTAAAGACCCGTGGTGCCGTGGACAATCCAAACGGCAGCGTCTGAAACTGATAATGACAGTTTTGTATCACAAACCTGAGGTACCCTTGGTGAGAAGGGTAGATTGGGACATGGAGATAAGCATCCTTGATGTCTAGAGATACCATATAGTCCCCTTCTTCCAGGTTCGCTATCACTGCTCTGAGTGACTCCATCTTGAATTTGAACCTTTTTATGTAAGTGTTCAAAGATTTTAGATTTAAAATTGGTCTCACCGAGCCGTCCGGCTTCGGTACCACAAACAGCGTGGAATAATACCCCTTTCCCTGTTGTAGGAGGGGTACCTTGATTATCACCTTCTGGGAATACAGCTTGTGAATAGCTTCCAATACTACCTCCCTGTCGGAGGGAGACGTTGGTAGAGCAGACTTCAGGAACCGGCGAGGGGGAGACGTCTCGAATTCCAATTTGTACCCCTGTGATACTACCTGCAGGATCCAGGGGTCCACTTGCGAGTGAGCCCACTGCGCGCTGAAATTCTTGAGACGGCCCCCCACCGTGCCAGAGTCTGTTTGCAGAGCCCCAGCGTCATGCTGAGGACTTGGCAGAAGCGGGGGAGGGCTTCTGCTCCTGGGAAGAGGCTGCATGGTGCAGTCTTTTTCCCCTTCCTCTGCCCCGGGGCAGGAACGAGCGGCCTTTTTCCCTCTTGCCCTTATAGGGACGAAAGGACTGGGTTTGAAAAGACGGTGTCTTTTTCTGCTGAGAGGTGACCTGGGGTAAAAAGGTGGATTTTCCAGCCGTTGCTGTGGCCACCAGGTCCGATAGACCGACCCCAAATAACTCCTCCCCTTTATACGGCAATACTTCCATATGTCGTTTGGAATCCGCATCACCTGACCACTGTCGCGTCCATAACGTTCTTCTGGCAGAAATGGACATCGCACTTACTCTAGATGCCAGGGTGCAAATATCCCTCTGTGCATCTCGCATATATAGTAATGCATCCTTCAAATGCTCTATAGTTAATAATATACTGTCCCTATCCAGGGTATCAATATTTTCAGTCAGGGAATCCGACCAAGCCACTCCAGCGCTGCACATCCAGGCTGAGGCGATCGCTGGTCGCAGTATAACACCGGTATGTGTGTATATACCTTTTAAGATATTTTCCAGCCTTCTATCAGCTGGTTCCTTGAGAGCGGCCGTATCAGGAGACGGTAACGCCACTTGTTTTGATAAGCGTGTGAGCGCCTTATCTACCCTAGGGGGTGTTTCCCAACGTGCCCTAACCTCTGGCGGGAAAGGGTATAGTGCCAATAATTTATTAGAAATCAGCAGTTTTTTATCGGGGGAAACCCACGCTTTATCACACACCTCATTTAATTCATCTGACTCAGGAAAAACCACTGGTAGTTTTTTCACACCCCACATAATACCCTTTTTTGTGGTACTTGTAGTGTCAGAAATGTTCAATGCCTCCTTCATTGCCGTGATCATGTAACGTGTGGCCCTACTGGACATTACGTTTGTCTCGTCACCGTCGACACTGGATTCAGTATCCGTGTCAGGGTCTGTGTCGACCATCTGAGGTAACGGGCGTTTTAGCGCCCCTGACGGTGTCTGAGACGCCTGAACAGGCACTAATTGATTTGTCGGCTGTCTCATGTCGTCAACAGTTTTTTGCAAAGTGCTGACATTGTCACGTAATTCTTTAATTACCACCATCCAGTCAGGTGTCGACTCCCTAGGGGGTGACATCACTAACACAGGCAATTGCTCTGCTTCCACATCGTTTTCCTCCTCATACATGTCGACACAATCGTACCGACACCCAGCACACACACAGGGAATGCTCTGATAGAGGACAGGACCCCACTAGCCCTTTGGGGAGACAGAGGGAGAGTTTGCCAGCACACACCAGAGCGCTATATATATATACAGGGATAACCTTATATAAGTGTTACTCCCTGTTATAGCTGCTGTATTTATATATTAGCTGCCAATAGTGCCCCCCTCTCTGTTTTACCCTGTTTCTGTAGTGCAGGACTGCAGGGGAGAGTCAGGGAGCCGTCCTTCCAGCGGAGCTGTGAAAGAAAATGGCGCTTGTGTGCTGAGGAGAAAGGCTCCGCCCCCTTCACGGCGGCCTTTTCTCCCGCTTTTTTCAGGAAACTGGCAGGGGATAAATGCATCCATATAGCCCAGGAGCTATATGTGATGCATTTTTTTTAGCCATATAAGGTTTACATATAGTTTTTATTGCGTCTCAGGGCGCTCCCCCCCAGCGCCCTGCACCCTCAGTGACCGGAGTGTGAAGTGTGCTGAGAGCAATGGCGCACAGCTGCAGTGCTGTGCGCTACCTTATTTGAAGACAGGAACGTCTTCTGCCGCCGCTTTCTCCGGACCTCTTCGCTCTTCTGGCTCTGTAAGGGGGCCGGCGGCGCGGCTCCGGGACCCATCCAGGCTGAACCTGTGATCGTCCCTCTGGAGCTAATGTCCAGTAGCCAAGAAGCCCAATCCACTCTGCAGTCAGGCGAGTTCGCTTCTTCTCCCCTTAGTCCCACGATGCAGTGAGCCTGTTGCCAGCAGGACTCACTGAAAATAAAAAACCTATTTAAACTTTTACTTCTAAGCAGCTCAGGAGAGCCACCTAGCTTGCACCCTTCTCGTTCGGGCACAAAAATCTAACTGAGGCTTGGAGGAGGGTCATAGGGGGAGGAGCCAGTGCACACCAGCTAGTCTAAAGCTTTTACTTTTTGTGCCCAGTCTCCTGCGGAGCCGCTATTCCCCATGGTCCTTACGGAGTTCCCAGCATCCACTAGGACGTCAGAGAAAAGTGTTTTCCCTTATAGCTGCATATATATTGTATACTGCGCCTAAATTGTGCCCCCCCTCTCTTTTTAACCCTTTCTGTAGTGTATTAACTGCAGGGGAGAGCCAGGGAGCTTCCCTCCAACGGAGCTGTGAGGGAAAAATGGCGCCAGTGTGCTGAAGGAGATAGCTCCGCCCCTTTTTCGCGGACTTTTCTCCCGCATTTTTATGGATTCTGGCAGGGGTTAATGTACATCCATATAGCCCTGGGGGTTATATGTGATGTATTTTTGCCAGCCAAGGTGTTAATATTGCTGCTCAGGGCGCCCCCCCCCCAGCGCCCTGCACCCATCAGTGACCGCAGTGTGAGGTGTGCATGAGGAGCAATGGCGCACAGCTGCAGTGCTGTGCGCTACCTTGATGAAGACTGATGTCTTCTGCCGCCGATTTTCCGGACCTCTTCTTGCTTCTGGCTCTGTAAGGGGGCCGGCGGCGCGGCTCTGGGACCGGACTCCGAGGCTGGGCCTGTGTTCGATCCCTCTGGAGCTAATGGTGTCCAGTAGCCTAAGAAGCCCAAGCTGGCTGCAAGCAGGCAGGTTCGCTTCTTCTCCCCTTAGTCCCTCGATGCAGTGAGCCTGTTGCCAGCAGGTCTCACTGAAAATAAAAAACCTAAAACTAACTTTTATCTAAGAAGCTCAGGAGAGCCCCCTAGATTGCACCCTGCTCGGTCGGGCACAAAAATCTAACTGAGGCTTGAAGGAGGGTCATAGGGGGAGGAGCCAGTGCACACCAGGTAGTTCTAAAGCTTTCTTTTTGTGCCCAGTCTCCTGCGGAGCCGCTATTCCCCATGGTCCATACGGAGTTCCCAGCATCCACTAGAACGTCAGAGAAATAGGCAGTGTTGGCCGACCATAATTGTCACTCAGATGCACAGCTGGATATAGTAACAAAGGGGGTTATTCCGAGTTGATCGCTCTCTAGCTACTTTTTGCAGCCGTACAAACGCCGCCCGTGCAAACGCATGTACAGCTGAGCAGTACAAAAACAGTTTGTGCAGTTTCTGAGTAGCTCTGAACTTACTCAGCCGCTGCGATCACTTCAGCCTGTCCGGTCCCGGAATTGACGTCAGACACCCGCCCAGCAAATGCTTGGACACGCCTGCGTTTTTCCAACCACTCCTTGAAAACAAGTCAGTTAAACGCCGTCTTCCTGTCAATCTTCTTGCGATCGGCTGTGCAAATGGATTCTTCATTAAATCCATCGCCCAGCAACGATCCGCTTTGTACTCGTACGACGCGCCTGCACACTGCGTTGCATAGTAGTGAAAAAACTGCAGCATGTGATCAGGTCGGATTGACCCCCATAGTTTTTGAGGTTGAAAAAAGAATTTGTCAATAGAGTTCAACCTGGTAGTGATCTGCTACACTGTAATATTTTAAAACTAATGTTAATTGTGGTGAATGGTTAGCCGTTATGTCTACTCATTTTTTTATTTTATTTTTACTATAGTGCATGATTTATCCACCATAACCCTGTATATCCTTATCCATTAGGTACTTATCTAGCCCATTCTTAAAAGTATTGACCAAGTTTGCCATTACTACTCTCTCAGGCAGGGAATTCCAAATACGTATTGTCCTTACTGTGAAGAAACCTTTCCGCCTCTGTGTACGGAATCTCCTCTCCTCTAACCTAAGCGGGTGTCCACGTGTCCTCTGTGCTGATCTTCTCAAAAACAAATCCCCTTCTAGCTCTGTGTATTGTCCCCTTATATATTTATATCAGGACAGCACATCTGACTTTTAAATTGTGTAAACTTTGTGATACAATAATACCCCTTTCACATCGCACAAATAACCCGGTATCGACACGGCATATTGCCTTGTCGACACAGTTCAGTGTGCGATGTGAAAGCACTTTGCCCGAATTAGCGGGTCGCCTGACCCGGTAATTCAACCCGGTATATAAGAAGGGTTATTACCGGGTTGAATACCGGGTCAGGCGCAGTGTGAATGGGAGCTGTTTCGATGCGACACGGCTCCCATTCACAGCATAGGGAGAGGCGGCGCAGGAGATGAGTTTATCTCCCAGCGCCGCCTCCACCCCTGCTGCTGCTGCGCCCCCCGCTGCTATGGCAACCGACCCGGTATATTGCCGGGTCGGAAAGCCAGCAAAGCAGAGCAAATGCGGGATCCCACCCGGTAAGGACACGTTTCTCTTCCCGGGTGGGATCCAGCATGTGCGATCTGAAAGTGGTATAAGCCAACTTAGATTAAGCAACAAATTCAGCATGTGGTGACATCCATTCCCAGATTTTGGCTTGTAAGTGGTAATTTCACAGTATACTTAAAAAGTAGCCTGCAGGAAAAGAGGAGACTACATTTTCTTATAAGACTTACAAATTCGGCGACCCGCTGCCCGGCTGCCCGACCGCCGATACGGCAAACGGGCGACCCGGCTCCATAGCAATGCATGCTAATATGGACGATATGGTCCATATTGGCCTGCATGTTTAAACGAGCCGGCACCAACGATGAATGAGCACAGGGCTGCGCATCGTTCATCGCTGGTGCATACACACTGAAAGATATGAACGGTATCTCGTTCACTAATGAATGAGATCGTTCATATCTTTTACTGGTATCGATCAGTGTGTAGGGCTCTTAAATCACGTTTCACTCATGAAGAGTCCGCGGTGTTCTAAATGTGATATGAAAGCTAGTTTACACAATATGGGGGACATACACTAAGCCTTGGAGAGTGATAGCGATAAAGAACCAGCTAATATTGGCCATGTTACAGGCTGGGTTTGAAAAGTGTTATTAGATATTTGTTGGCTGGTACTTTATCTCTTTCAACAGCTTAGTACAGGTTGATTCTATATCGGAGTGGCAGAAGGGACCTTCTGACGTACCTAGGGGAGGAGACACGGCCGAACAGGATACCCGAAAAGTACGCTCGCCACCTGATTACTAAAGGTAATAGTTGGTGGCGTGGATAGTAGAGGACCTATCCCGCTAGACTTGCTCCTCCCCCTTGTGTCGTGGCTCCTCCCCCTGACGGAAAAGGTTACTTAGCCCACTTGGATATAGCATCAACCCTTAGTACAGGGGTGTCAAACTCAAATTCATCGGGGGCCGCATCAGCAGTTTGGTCCCCATCAAAGGGCCGGTTGTATCTGTAGGTCTATGTGTCCACTCTTTATTATCATAAATTAATGTCACTGCATTCAATTATTACTGTTTTTTGTAATAATGTAAGTAATAACTAGCTCTGAAAGCAGAAACATAGTCAGAATAATGACAAGTAGATATTCAAATGTACAATTATTGTACAATGTATTGAAAAATGTTTTTTGGTAACAAACATTAATTTTTTTTTTAAACATACAAATATTGCCAAACACTGTTTATTAAACATATGGAAAACACAAGGCCATGTGCCCCCTTTTATAGTGCCCAGCCATCTGCCCCCTTTTATAGTGCCCAGCCATCTGCCCCCTTTTATAGTGCCCAGCCATCTGCCCCCTTTTATAGTGCCCAGCCATCTGCCCCCTTTTATAGTGCCCAGCCATCTGCCCCCTTTTATAGTGCCCAGCCATCTGCCCCCTTTTATAGTGCCCAGCCATCTGCCCCCTCCATTTACTTTACTTACCTTTTACTTCTTTCTTTCTTTTACTTCTTTCTTCTTGCTCCTCTCCGCGGCGTCCGCGCGCTCCTCTGATCCCTGGAGATGTCGGGCGGACGTCACGTGATGACGTCACGTCCGACACCCAGGGAGCAGTGCGGGGCAGGAAGAAGTCGGGCCAGGTCCCGGAAGGTAAGTAAATTTTTTTTTTTTTTTTTTAACTTGAGCCATTTTTAAAATGAATTTACTCCGTGCAGGCACGGAGTAAATTCATTGAAAAAAAAAAAGGGGAGGCTGCAAGGCTGGCGGCGGCACCGCGGGCCATCAGACGAGGTCTGGCGGGCCGTATTTGGCCCGCGGGCCTTGTGTTTGACACCCCTGCCTTAGTACATCTGCCCATGTATGACTTGCAGTGTTAATGACATTACACAGCCACTGCCATTAGAATCTCAGATCACGCACACAGAATCGTCTCAGGAATTGTGAGGACAGCATCAGACAGACAGAAAGTGCAGAAAACCTCAATAATGTTACTAAAATACTGGGAAAATGTAGACAACGTATAAGAAAATATATTTGTTTTTATCACATCAAGTATTCTCAAAATACAATGTCCTGCGGAAGACCAGTCCAGCAGTGATTGAAGTTACACCAGCAGCAGCCTCTTACTAGTAACACGCATCCTCCATAATTACTAACGAGAGAATAATAAACCTGTGCCAGGAGGGAGCTGCAGCCTCACACCACCATTGTGCTCTGTGTTAGTGTATGTCTATCAGAGGTCAGCTATCAGCTTCCTCTCCGGTACAAGGTGACAGCCAAGGTGGAACAGAGACGGACAGACATGACTACTGCACCGCCTTCACACGGCTGACCGCCAGGCACAGACTCCACTTCATCTCCGAATCTAACCTGAGAATTTGCCAAAACGATCCCCAGAGTCCCCCGTGTGCCCGGACCTGCTGCAGCGCCCTCCTGACCAGCTGCGCGTATTCCGCCATCTTCTGTGTGGCAACTGCCTGTATAGCCGGTGTCAGCTCCGGAAAGCGCACCGGGTGGAAACAAGCACGCTACACTGACAGTTCCGGCATTTTGCTTGGTGGCGCAGGTGGTACATTAGGCTACTAAAAAAAAACTCACAATTTGTATGTACAGACACATAATTTTCTTGCTTTGGTCAAACTTAATATAATTAACATGCAAATAAAACAGTTTGCTCAATTATAGGTACTTAAACCTGCCTGCATCTGTTGACAATAAGTTTTCTAAATACTGAGTGATCAAAAAATGTCAAAACTTATGGCTCGCATATATCAGAGGCCCCGATTCCCCGACCCGCCAGCATTGCCATGTTGAAAATACCTGATTTGCCAATCCCGACAGTTTTCGGGGATCGGGAAATTGCCACAATATATCTGTAATGTATGGGGGCCATTAGATGACCATATTTCTGAAAAACCTTAGCCCCATATAAATATTTTTCATTTAAAGACTATTAACATAAATATAAAAATATCCCAATAATTGTTAGAGTTCATTGAATATAATCATTTTATGAGAAAAATATGGTATTTTTGGCCTGATACAGAGTCGCACGCAACTTCTTATGTGGCCACATCTAGTGATTTCTTGCTTAGTACACATGCATGTAAAATGTACAGGCATCTCTGGCAGGTTTATTTAGAATGGTATAGCTCTCAATGGGTTAGTGACTGTAGTGACCTTAGAGCAGGGGCAAAGCTATTGGGGGCTGGCATGGCTTGTTCATCAAGTGCTGAATGTGGGAGGCGCCAGCAGAGGATCCTAGATGGGGGGAAGTTATGACAACTCAATACTCAACATGCCATAGCAGCTACAATGCAGTAAAACAGCAGACGCCTGTCACACAAAGTAAAAAGGTAAGGGGGCGTGGCCTAGCTACTGAGAGGAACAGACACGTTTGCCCTGAGCTCCACATTCTCAGAGGCTCAAATCTCTCATTTTCGCCCATTTCAACCCTTACAGTGTCCCTACTGACGGACTTCCACCTGTGGTATCCAGGGGGGTGTCCAGACTACGGCCACGGAGTCGGGGAGCAACTTATAGGAGCTCCTGAGGATTGTGGCCTATCCGCACCCTCCGGCCTGGGACCTCGATTTTGGACCGGACCCGGCGCGGCTCCCTGGCGCCCCGCACGCTGTGAGTAGCGCGGTTTGGCCGCCCGCCACGAGCCCCCTTGCCACCGGACCTCCCCGGGTGTGCCTGACCCTCCACCGCTGCCTTCACTCACCCCGTTGATCGGCGCTGGACGCCACTTCTGCCGCGCGCGGCTCGTCCGGCGGCCATCTTGGAGGGGGCAGACGTCCACAACAGGCCCCACACCGCTGTCTGCTCGGCCGGACCAGGCGCGGCTCTCCACCCGGCGGCCACGAGCTTCACTCACCGCCGGAACCACCTGACCTATCCGGCCGGCCTCCGCCGCCTCCCCCGTACACCTGACACACAAGCTCGTCCGGCGGCCATCTTGGAGGAGGCGGACGGCCGCAGCGAGCTCTGCACTGCCTGCACGGCTCTTACCACACATTGCGGGACCCGCACTGCCTGCCGCACCCCTCGCTGGGGGACCCCACTGAACGCCCTCCCAGACCCTGTGTGCCTCCGCTGGACTGGTGGGTGCAGCTGCGGCAGATTCTCTGCCCTACGCCCTGCTCTCCCCCCCCCCCCCCCCCTCCATTGCCCATCTTCCTCCATGCTCTCCTGGCACATGTCCCCTGTGACCCCTCACAAAAGGGATTAAGGAGGAGGAGAGGAGAGAGAGGAAAAATAAAAGAAAGAAAAAGGGGAATATATTAACAAAATTCAAAAATAAATAAACAAATATATATATTTATACGCCCTGGACACTGCCTTGCTGCCTGGAGGCAACCCACAACTCCCAATATACTATATGAGGCGACGCCTCATCTGCTCGACTAGCTCTCCAGACCCCGGCCGACACACTGCTGCCTAAGGGTACACTTATTGAGTGCCCCCCCCCCCCCCCCCGGGTGGTGCTGCTCATCTGTGTCCTCCATTCCTATACTACAGTGCCTAGTTCCTCACCACATGTGCTCTCTTCAACTCGCCTGATGATGATTTACCTTTAACTCACGAGATGACATGACCCGAACAAGGGCTCAGCTACACATTTCTGTTATTAATGCCGTCTGCTCCTATTTCATTTATCTTCATGAGACCGTAACTGCCGTTCTATCACGGGAAGCCCCATAACATCTATCCCACATTGTAAAACTTTCCATTTTTATTTCTTTCCCACGGTATGCCACAGAAGCGCCGAAAGGCCCCTGCTCCATCCAAACCCAGTATCATTAGGGCGTGGGAAAAAGCCGGTTCTCTTCCGAAACAACCGCCTGGGGCTGAGGGTACTCTGACCATGGCCGGTGTCTCTCATACTGACCCCCCTCTCTCAGCTCAGGATGTGATCTCCATAGTTACTAAAACGATACAATCAGAGATGAGATCGGCCCTTGCAGATTTTAAATCGGAACTAGATGACCTAGGTTCCAGAACGAACACTCTCGAACAGAAGGTAGATGAAATCTGTCAATACCAGAGCGTGATGGACCAAGAATTCACGGATCTGCGGGCTGAAATGGAAACATACAAAGACCATCTCGAGGACATTGAAAATCGAAACAGGCGGAACAATATCCGCATACGCAACATCCCGGAAACAGTAACTGACAACTCACTCCCAGCCTATTTAGAGGACCTTTTTCTCCACCTAGTCCCTGACATTTCTGTAGATCTTCTTCATCTGGACCAGGCTCATAGGCCTCTCCACCCCAAACCGTCCTCGGCCCAACCACCACGGGACGTTATCCTCCGCTTTCATTACTTTAAAGCGAAAGAGCAAATTATGACCGCTGTTAGAGGGCTCTCTACGGTCTCCCACTCTGGGTCTCAACTCCAACTTTTTCAGATTAGGATAGCTATTAAATCGCTACGCCGCTCTGCAGCGCCAGGTCCTGATGGCTTCACCGCTCTATACTATAAAAAATTTACAGACTCGCTGCTTCCTATGCTTCGTCCCCTTTTCAACTCACTACTGGAGGGCGGTACGCTTGATGCTGCCACCACCAGGGCCAACATTGTGATTATCCCTAAACCACAGAGAGACCCTCTAGAGATGGGCAATTATAGGCCTATCTCTCTTTTAAACGTTGATTTAAAACTTTTTGCTAAGATTCTTGCCATGCGCCTAACCCCTATCTTGACGTCCTTGGTCCATCCGGACCAGGTGGGCTTTATCCCCAACAGACAAGCTTCCGATAACACGAGGCGTCTGATCAATCTTATTCAAATAGCGACAACCCGCTCGTTGTCGACCCTGGTGGTGGCGCTCGATGCCGAAAAAGCCTTTGACAGGGTTGCCTGGCCGTTTTTGACTCAAACCCTATGTCATATGGGATTTCGAGGCGCTTTTCTCAATGGTATTAATTCCCTCTAGCATAACCCCTCCGCCTCCGTATTTGTAAATGGCCTCACCTCCGAGCCCTTCCAAATTAAAAACGGCACCCGACAGGGTTGTCCTCTTTCCCCCCTGTTATTTGCCCTCGTCATGGAGCCTTTTGCAGCGAGGATTAGACTTAATGGCAACATCACGGGTATAAGGGTGGGACACTCGAACCATAAGATAGCACTATACGCAGACGATGTAATACTGACATTGACCAACCCTACTGAGGCTCGCACTTATGGCTTACATTCAAATTATAACATCAACACAGATAAAACAGAATTTTTAGATATCAACATCCCATACTCAGATCTAACACTGCTTCAAACGGACTTTCCTTTTCGGTGGCAACCTGAAAAGCTCAAATATTTGGGGGTTTATCTAACGAAATCATATCCTCGGTTATACGCTGCCAATTTCCCAAGATTGCTAGCCTCTATCAAAACGGAGCTATTAACGTGGGATAAACAATATATATCATGGTTCAGTCGCACCGCGGCGGTCAAAATGAACGTTCTACCCCGCTTATTATACTTGTGGCAGATGCTACCAATTCATATCCCCACCTCAATTCTTAAGAACTTGCAGCGAGACATCTCAAATTTTATATGGGCAACCAAAAAACCGAGGGTTAAGATGCGAATACTGCACAAACATCAATCCTCAGGGGGAATAGGCATACCTGATCTTATCAAATACTATCGAGCCACCCACTTAGCCTCTTGTATTCATTGGCATGCCCCGCCGAACCAGAAAGTTTGGACGCATATAGAAGCCCACACATTATCGGTCTATTCCCCTTCTACCCTCTTATGGTGCTCACGCGCACATCGCCCGCCACCTTCATCCTTTCTCCCTACGATACGGTTCACACTATCCATCTGGGATTACTGTACACGCTTCTACAAACTTTGCTCGTTTCACCCCCTTCTGGTCCTCTGATGGAACAATCCCACTTTCATTCCCGGTATGGACCACTGTCACTTCCCACTGTGGACTACCCATAATATTTTGTTCCTTCTGGACATAGCTCCCTTACACACCTTTCCGGACTTTGCTAACATACAATCGCGCTTTAATCTCCCCCACAGAGTTTTTTACCAATTTTTACAAATCCGACATCTTTACCACTCACTTAACCGCCCCTCTCCAGGCACTCCCCTCACACCTACCTCAGCTATTGAATCCCTTTGTCGTTCACACCACTTATCTAAAGGCCTTATATCGTCAATTTATCAGATTCTACTATCTCACAATCAACCCATTAAGGAATCTCACGAACTGGCATGGGAGAATGACACGGGGGAGGTTCTCACTCCCAACGATTGGTCTCAAATTAAATTGGCCATATCAAAATGTTAAATTTCGGTGCGCATTAAAGAAAATGCTTATAAACTATATACTAGATGGTATTTTGTTCCGACCCGACTCCGTGCTATTTTCCCTGATGCTTCGGATCTCTGCTGGCGACAATGTGGCCAGAGGGGATCTTTATTACACGTTTGGTGGACGTGCCCTAGTATAAACCAGTATTGGCAGGAAATACATAAATTAATTAAAAATGTTACTGACTTTGATATGCCCTCCTCACCTTTTTACTCTCTTTTAGCTAGACCGATCCCCAACCTCCCACGCCCCACACACAAATTGGTTAATCATATACTTAACACCACTAAATGTCAAATTGCAGCACATTGGAAGTCTACCACCCCCCTCCCATCCCTGCTACTATTAATGCCATATGGTCAACTTACAGAATGGAACGAATCTCCTCAGTTATACATGACACCCCGACCCAATTTATCCGCGTTTGGTCACCTTGCACCGATTATAACAATGCTGAACCTCCATTGTCGACCATCTGAAACCATCTGAATCCCCTTAGCATGATGATACACCCCGACTGGCAACCCCCCAATTCCCCCCTCAATACTTTTATCTTACGGCTACATATCTGATTTTGTAATTCCTAACCCTTGTCCTACCTCTCCCTTTCTTCTTTTTCCCCCTTTTCTCTTGCTCTCCCTCTTTACACCCTTTCTACCCTCTTGTCTCTCTCTTTACATATTCCATAAAGTTCTGTGTTATCTTTTTCTTCTTTTTCTCTTACATTCTGTTGCACATTGCTTAGATTTTTGACTAGTATATTCTTCTTCACATAAACAAAATGATATGCTCTATTTCAGTATTATAATAGGTTACACCTCTACTGACTTCTAATGATGTCTACTAGACCGCAGACTCTTTTTACAGTTTAACAATGTCTTGCTGAGATTCCATAATAAGTCTACTGTTTTCTCTTATTTGATGTAACCTAATTCTGCATTACCTAATAAAATATTCTTTAAAAAAAAAAAAAAAGTAAAAAGGTAAGAGGATAATGAAGAGATTGAGTGGAGGTGCAGTGAGGTATGGAGGGTGGATGCAATGACAGAGATGTGGATGGGCAGAGAGAGCTATGGAAGAGCATTGAGAGGAGGGATAGACATTGGAATCCTGGCATCGAATGGCTTCTGACATCAAATCAAATAATGCAATGGCTGTTACAGGTTGAGTATCCCTTATCCAAAATCCCACATTTTTGGGTCCCCTACTGAGATAATGACATATTTATTATGTGTATATATAGATATACTAAAAAGATATATAATATAATATACCTATATATGTGTCAAACTCTGTAGGGTAACCAAAAAATAAAATTTTAAACCTACCGGTAAATCTTTTTCTCGTAGTCCGTAGAGGATGCTGGGGACTCCGTAAGGACCATGGGGATAGACGGGCTCCGCAGGAGACATGGGCACTTTAAGAAAGAACTTTAGGTATGGGTGTGCACTGGCTCCTCCCTCTATGCCTCTCCTCCAGACCTCAGTTAGAGAAACTGTGCCCGGAGGAGACGGACAGTACGAGGAAAGGATTTTTGTTTATCCAAGGGCAAGATTCATACCAGCCCACACCATTCACACCGTATAACTTGTGATATACTAACCAGTTAACAGTATAAAAACAACATAGCATCAGTCCGAGTCCGATGAAACTATAACATAACCCTTTAGTAAGCAAAACTATATACAAGTCTTGCAGAAGTAGTCCGCACTTGGGACGGGCGCCCAGCATCCTCTACGGACTACGAGAAAAAGATTTACCGGTAGGTTTAAAATCTTATTTTTGCTTACTTCCTAGAGGATGCTGGGGACTCCGTAAGGACCATGGGGATTATACCAAAGGCGGGAAAGTGCGGATGACTCTGCAGCACCGATTAAGCAAATAGGAGGTCCTCCTCAGCCAGGGTATCAAACTTATAGAATTTTGCAAAGGTGTTTGAACCCGACCAAGTAGCAGCTCGGCACAGCTGTAGTGCCGAGACCCCTCGGGCAGCCGCCCAAGACGAGCCCACCTTCCTAGTGGAATGGGCCTTGAACGATTTTGGTAACGGCAATCCAGCCGTAGAATGAGCCTGCTGAATCGTGTTACAGATCCAGCGAGCAATAGTCTGCTTTGAAGCAGGAGCGCCAACCTTGTTGGCTGCATACAGGACAAACAGTGCTTTTGTTTTTCTGACTCTAGCCGTTCTGGCCACGTAAATTTTCAAAGCCCTGACCACATCAAGGGACTCGGAATTGTCACGATCCGGGTATCTGGACGCCATTTCTTACCCATCGGATGCCTCCTGGGGCTGGCTCGGCGCTCCAGGACCGGATCCCATCTGTTGTCCTGATGTGTACATTCCTGTGTCCTCTCCTGTCACTCTGGGACGCTGTCACAGTGGACGCCATATTGCACCTGGCATGGCGTCTCCCGCGGCCTCCGCCGCCGTCCCGGAGCTTCTGCATGCAGAGTGTCTGAGTGGCGATTGCGTCGGCCGCGGCCTCCGCTGTGTCCGCGTGGTTGGATGTGCATCTGTCAGCCTGGCGCCTCCTGTCTCCGGTGGCCGGCGCCGCCATTACTGTTTTCATTACCACATGGATTACAAACCAAACTTCCCTCCAAGTGTCTGCATGGGCGCAGCCATCTTGGATTCTGTCAGCTGATCATTTCCACCAATCTGTTCTCAGTATTGATAATCTGCATAATTGCCTAGCCAATCCCTTCCTTGCTGCAGGTATAAATACACTGTGCCTGAGCAAGGAAGGCGTCAGTGCTTTGGTTGTCAAACCTAGTTCCTGTTTGTCTCTCTCCTGTGATTGTCTTCCAGGTTCCAGCTCCTGTCTCAAGACTTCCACCATAGAGACCCGCACCAGCATTCCACCTGCGGTGTAGCCTGACTCTCCAATCCATTGTGGATTCATCTGTTTCCAGCTACAACATTACCTGCTTCCAGCTCAGCTTCCAGCAGAGTACAGCTTCCCTTAAAGGGCCGGTGTCCTTTCTACACTTTACCACTCTCCACCGGTATTATTATTTCTCCGCTCTCAAGTTCTACATTTCAGTTCATATTTCATCGCTCCCAAGTTCATTTATTATTTAACTGGTTCCAGCCAGTATCCACTCCGTGCTAACAACAGTCTGGTTCCAGCCAGTATCCACAGCAGCTGTTTTATCTTCAGCAACCCAGCTTTTCCTGGAACACCAGCTGGCACAATCCTGGGTTATCTCCATTGCTACAGTCGGGCCTGGTAAGGACTTTCCATCTAGAAGATCATAAGAACTATCTCACACTACCAGTGCCCTGTGGCTCCTGCCATCCTGTAGTACCCAGGAACTGTATTTATTCTTTGCTGACTTTTACGTTTTCTTTTACTGCTGCTGTGTTGCGGAGTTGTCATAATAAACATCATTGACTTTTTATCCAAGTTGTCGTGGTCACGCCTTCGGGCAGTTATTATTCATGTTACTTACATGTCCAGGGGTCTGATACAACCTCCCAGGTTCCGGTACATCTCAGCCCCTACAACTGAGGCTGCCTCCCGTCAGCTCAGGCCCTCAGTTGTGACAGTAAGCACTGACCTAATGAATCCAGCCGGAGACCAGGATCAAGCGGCCAGGCCGATGCAAGAACTGGCAGCCCGACTAGAACATCAGGAGGCTGCACAGGGCCACATCATCCGCTGTCTCCAGGATCTCTCTACTCGGCTGGATGGGATTCAGACAACTCTCCGTGGATCAGGCGCGTCTGGTGCGTCAACCACAGTGACTCCAGCTATAACCCCACCCACCTTACCCATTTCTGCTCCACGTCTTCATCTTCCAACGCCAGCAAAATTTGACGGATCTCCAAGATTCTGCAGGGGATTTCTCAACCAGTGTGAGATTCAGTTTGAGCTACAACCTGGCAATTTTCCCAGTGACCGTACAAAAATTGCCTACATTATTTCTCTTCTCAGTGGCTCAGCCCTTGATTGGGCATCACCGTTATGGGAGAGGTCCGACACCCTGCTATCTTCCTACACTGCCTTTGTGTCAACATTCAGGCGCGTCTTCGACGAGCCAGGCCGGGTAACCTCAGCTTCATCCGAGATTCTCCGTTTACGCCAGGGGTCACGTACTGTAGGACAATATCTGATACAGTTCCAGATCCTGGCATCCGAACTGGCATGGAACGACGAGGCCCTGCATGCTGCATTCTGGCATGGCTTATCTGAGCGTATTAAAGATGAGTTAGCTACCAGAGACTTACCTTCTAAGTTAGATGAGCTAATCTCACTCTGCACGAAAGTTGATTTACGTTTCAGAGAGAGAGCAACTGAGCGTGGAAGATCATCTGCTCCAAAATCTTCTGCTCCTCCTCCTCGTCAACTGTCACCATCTAAAGATGAGCCCATGCAACTTGGCCGTTCCCGTTTAACTCCTGCTGAGCGCCGAAGACGTCTCTCCGAGTTTCTCTGTCTCTATTGTGCAGCTCCGTCTCACACCATTAATGCCTGTCCCAAACGTCCGGGAAACTCCAAATCCTAGCTCGCCAAGGAGAGGGCCGGCTAGGAGTAATGATCTCCTCTCCATCTCCTCAAGATTGTAATCTCCCAGTCTCGCTTCAAGTTGCTCAACGTTATCGGAACGTCATTGCCCTCCTTGATTCCGGAGCAGCTGGGAACTTTATTACCGAAGCCTATGTTAAACGGTGGTCCCTACCCACCGAGAGACTTCCTTCGTCCATTTCTCTAACTGCCGTGGATGGCAGCAAAATTTTTGATGCAGTTATTTCTTTAAGGACTCTACCAGTTCGTCTGAGAGTGGGAGTTCTTCATTCCGAACTTATTTCTTTTTTAGTGATTCCAAGAGCCACACATCCTGTGGTCCTGGGCCTTCCATGGCTCCATCTTCACAATCCTACAATTGATTGGACGACTACGCAAATCCTGGCATGGGGTTCCTCCTGTGCTGAGACATGTTTGTTTAAAGTATTGCCTGTCTGTTCTTCCTCCCCCAGGTCGTCTGATGTTCCACCTCCTCCATATCAAGATTTCACGGATGTGTTCAGTAAAGCTTCTGCTGATATCCTTCCTCCTCATAGAGAATGGGACTGTCCGATTGATCTCGTTCCAGGGAAGGTTCCACCTCGAGGCCGAACTTATCCGTTGTCTCTGCCTGAGACGCATTCTATGGAGGAATATATTAAAGAGAACCTAGCAAAGGGGTTCATTCGACCTTCTTCTTCTCCAGCCGGCGCAGGCTTCTTTTTTGTAAAAAAGAAAGATGGTGGTCTGCGGCCGTGCATCGACTACAGAGGTTTGAACGACGTTACCATCAAGAACCGTTATCCTTTACCCCTGATTACTGAGCTCTTTGACAGAGTTAGCGGAGCTACCATCTTTACAAAGCTGGACTTGCGAGGTGCATACAATCTCATCCGGATCCGTGAGGGTGACGAGTGGAAGACCGCCTTTAACACCCGTGACGGACATTATGAGTACCTCGTCATGCCCTTCGGATTGAGCAATGCTCCAGCTGTCTTCCAGCATTTTGTCAATGAGATCTTCAGAGACATTCTATACCGTCATGTCGTGGTCTATCTAGACGATATCCTCATTTTTGCCAACGATTTAGAGGAACATCGTTTTTGGGTTAAAGAGGTTCTGTCCCGTCTCCGTGTCAATCATCTCTATTGCAAATTAGAAAAATGCGTCTTTGAAGTCAAGTCCATTCCGTTTCTAGGGTACATTGTGTCCGGTTCCGGACTAGAGATGGATCCTGAGAAACTACAAGCAATCCAAAATTGGCCGGTACCCTTAACCCTCAAAGGGGTCCAGAGGTTCTTAGGGTTCGCCAACTATTACCGAAAGTTTATACGAGACTTTTCCACCATTGTGGCGCCTATTACTGCTTTCACTAAGAAGGGTGCTAACCCGTCCAAGTGGTCTGAAGAAGCCATGCAAGCATTTCATCTTTTAAAACAAAGGTTCATCTCTGCGCCTGTTCTGAAACAGCCTGACATCGACTCTCCTTTCATCTTAGAGGTGGATGCCTCCTCCGTTGGAGTAGGAGCGGTGTTATCTCAGAGGGCTAAAGATGGCCATTTACACCCTTGCAGTTTCTTCTCCCGGAAGTTCTCCCCAGCTGAGCGCAACTATGCCATTGGCGACCAGGAGTTGCTAGCCATCAAGCTCGCTCTAGAAGAGTGGAGGTATCTGTTGGAGGGAGCTTCTCATTCAATCACCATACTTACAGACCACAAGAACCTTTTATACCTGAAGGGCGCACAATGTCTCAACCCTCGTCAGGCCAGATGGGCACTTTTCTTTTCCAGGTTCGACTTTAAACTCCAGTTCTGTCCGGGCTCTCAGAATCGCAAGGCCGATGCCCTTTCCCGCTCATGGGAGCAAGAAAATGAGTCAGAGTCTTCAGACAAGCATCCTATTATAAATCCGTTGGCATTCTCCACGGTAGGGATGGACTCTACGCCCCCATCAGGGAAAAGTTTTGTGAAGCCGATGCTAAGGAAGAAGCTCATGCATTGGGCCCATGCTTCCCGTTTTGCCGGACATACAGGTATCCAAAAAACCCTGGAGTTTATCTCTAGGTCCTATTGGTGGCCAACTCTGAAAAAGGACGTCTTGGAGTTTATTGCATCTTGCCCAAAGTGTGCCCAACATAAAGTATCCCGCCAGTCGCCTGCGGGGCAACTGGTTCCACTATCCGTTCCCCGTCGACCATGGACCCACTTGTCGATGGATTTCATTACAGACTTACCCATGTGCAACAAGTTCAATACCATCTGGGTGGTAGTTGACCGGTTCACCAAGATGGCACACTTCATTCCTCTCACCGGTCTTCCGTCAGCTTCCAAGTTGGCTCAAGTATTCATACAAGAGATCTTCCGACTCCACGGTCTTCCTGAAGAAATTATCTCAGATCGAGGAGTTCAATTCACAGCCAAATTCTGGCGAAGTTTATGTCAAGTCCTCCAAGTCAAGCTAAAGTTTTCCACGGCTTACCATCCTCAGACCAATGGTCAAACCGAGAGGGTGAATCAGGACTTGGAGGCCTTCCTCCGCATCTATGTGTCCTCCTCTCAAGATGACTGGGTTCAATTACTTCCCTGGGCCGAGTTCTGTCATAACAACCAGTATCATTCTTCATCTGCTTCAACACCATTCTTCACTAACTTTGGATTCCACCCTAAAGTCCCTGAGTTCCAACCGCTTCCAGCAACTTCTGTTCCCGCAGTGGATATCACCTTGCATCAGTTTGCCAATATCTGGAAGAGCGTACGATCAGCTCTGCTCAAGGCATCGTTCAGGTACAAGAAGTTTGCGGATAAGAAGCGTCGAGCAGTTCCTGCTCTCAAGGTGGGTGATCGGGTATGGTTATCCACGAAGAATTTGAGGTTAAGAGTTCCCAGTATGAAGTTTGCACCTCGCTATATCGGTCCTTTCAAGATTGAACAAGTCATCAATCCTGTTGCTTACAGACTCCAGTTGCCTCCCTTCTTAAGAATACCCAGGACATTCCATGTTTCCCTGTTGAAACCGCTGATCTTGAATCGGTTTCATTCCTCACTTCCTCCAACTCCGAAAGTCCAAACTCAACGAGGCGTTGAGTATGAAGTGGCCAAGATCCTGGACTCACGTCACCGTTACGGTCAACTACAATATCTTATTGACTGGAAGGGTTATGGTCCTGAGGAACTTTCATGGACCAATGCTTCTGATGTCCATGCTCCTGCCTTGGTCCGGAGATTCCATTCCAAGTTTCCTCAAAAGCCAAAGAAGTGTCCTGGGGCCACTCCTAAAGGGGGGGGTGCTGTCACGATCCGGGTATCTGGACGCCATTTCTTACCCATCGGATGCCTCCTGGGGCTGGCTCGGCGCTCCAGGACCGGATCCCATCTGTTGTCCTGATGTGTACATTCCTGTGTCCTCTCCTGTCACTCTGGGACGCTGTCACAGTGGATGCCATATTGCACCTGGCATGGCGTCTCCCGCGGCCTCTGCCGCCGTCCCGGAGCTTCTGCATGCAGAGTGTCTGAGTGGCGATTGCGTCGGCCGCGGCCTCCGCTGTGTCCGCGTGGTTGGATGTGCATCTGTCAGCCTGGCGCCTCCTGTCTCCGGTGGCCGGCGCCGCCATTACTGTTTTCATTACCACATGGATTACAAACCAAACTTCCCTCCAAGTGTCTGCATGGGCGCAGCCATCTTGGATTCTGTCAGCTGATCATTTCCACCAATCTGTTCTCAGTATTGATAATCTGCATAATTGCCTAGCCAATCCCTTCCTTGCTGCAGGTATAAATACACTGTGCCTGAGCAAGGAAGGCGTCAGTGCTTTGGTTGTCAAACCTAGTTCCTGTTTGTCTCTCTCCTGTGATTGTCTTCCAGGTTCCAGCTCCTGTCTCAAGACTTCCACCATAGAGACCCGCACCAGCATTCCACCTGCGGTGTAGCCTGACTCTCCAATCCATTGTGGATTCATCTGTTTCCAGCTACAACATTACCTGCTTCCAGCTCAGCTTCCAGCAGAGTACAGCTTCCCTTAAAGGGCCGGTGTCCTTTCTACACTTTACCACTCTCCACCGGTATTATTATTTCTCCGCTCTCAAGTTCTACATTTCAGTTCATATTTCATCGCTCCCAAGTTCATTTATTATTTAACTGGTTCCAGCCAGTATCCACTCCGTGCTAACAACAGTCTGGTTCCAGCCAGTATCCACAGCAGCTGTTTTATCTTCAGCAACCCAGCTTTTCCTGGAACACCAGCTGGCACAATCCTGGGTTATCTCCATTGCTACAGTCGGGCCTGGTAAGGACTTTCCATCTAGAAGATCATAAGAACTATCTCACACTACCAGTGCCCTGTGGCTCCTGCCATCCTGTAGTACCCAGGAACTGTATTTATTCTTTGCTGACTTTTACGTTTTCTTTTACTGCTGCTGTGTTGCGGAGTTGTCATAATAAACATCATTGACTTTTTATCCAAGTTGTCGTGGTCACGCCTTCGGGCAGTTATTATTCATGTTACTTACATGTCCAGGGGTCTGATACAACCTCCCAGGTTCCGGTACATCTCAGCCCCTACAACTGAGGCTGCCTCCCGTCAGCTCAGGCCCTCAGTTGTGACAGGAATCCTCGCGTAGCCACAGGCACCACAATAGGTTGGTTCATATGAAAAGATGACACCACCTTAGGCAAAAATTGAGGACGGGTCCGCAATTCCGCTCTATCCATATGGAAAACCAGATAGGGGCTTTTATGAGACAAAGCCTAGCCGAAGCCAAGGCTAACAACATGACCACCTTCCAAGTGAGATATTTTAACTCTACCTTTTTAAGTGGTACAAACCAGTGCGACTTAAGGAAATTCAACACCACATTAAGGTCCCAAGGCGCCACCGGAGGTACAAAAGGAGGCTGAATATGCAGCACTCCCTTCACAAAAGTCTGTACTTCTGGGAGAGGAGCTAATTCCTTCTGAAAGAAAATGGATAAGGCCGAAATCTGAACCTTCATGGAACCTAATTTTAGGCCCAAATTCCCTCCAGTTTGTAGGAAGTGAAGGAAACGTCCCAGATGGAATTCTTCCGTAGGAGCATTCCTAGCCTCACACCAAGAAACATACTTTCGCCATATACGGTGATAATGTTTAGCAGTCACGTCCTTCCTAGCTTTTATCAGAGTAGGAATGACCTAATTCGGAATGCCTTTTTCCGCTAGGATCCGGCGTTCAACCGCCATGCCGTCAAACGCAGCCGCGGTAAGTCTTGGAACAGACAGGGCCCCTGTTGCAACAGGTCCTGCCTTATAGGAAGAGGCCACGGATCTTCTGTGAGCATCTCCTGCAGATCCAGATACCAGGCCCTTCGCGGCCAATCTGGAACAATGAGAATTGTCTGTACTCCTCTTTTCCTTATTATTCTCAACACCTTTGGGATGAGAGGAAGAGGAGGAAACACATAAACCGACTGGAACACCCACGGTGTCACTAGGGCGTCCACCGCTACCGCCTGAGGGTCTCTTGACCTGGCGCAATACCTCTGTAGCTTTTTGTTGAGGCGGGACGCCATCATGTCTATCTGGGGCAGTCCCCACTGACTTGCAATCTGTGCGAAGACTTCCTGATGTAGTCCCCACTACCCTGGATTCAGGTCATGCCTGCTGAAGAAGTCTGCTTCCCAGTTGTCCACTCCCGGAATGAACACTGCTGACAGTGCGCTTACATGATTTTCTGCCCAGCGAAGAATCCTGGTGGCTTCCGCCATTGCCACTCTGCTCCTTGTGCCGCCTTGGCGGTTTACATGAGCCACTGCGGTGATGTTGTCTGACTGAATCAGAACTGGTAGGTCGCGAAGTAAGGTCTCCGCTTGACGAAGGGCATTGTATATGGCCCTCAGCTCCAGGACGTTGATGTGAAGACAAGTCTCTTAACTTGTCCAAAGTCCTTGGAAGTTTCTTCCCTGTGTGACTGCTCCCCAACCTCGGAGGCTCGCGTCCGTGGTCACCAGAACACAGTCCCGAATGCCGAACCTGCGGCCCTCTAGAAGGTGAGCACTCTGTAGTCACCACAGGAGAGATACCCTGGCCCTGGGGGACAGGGCGATCAACTGATGAATCTGTAGATGTGACCCGGACCACTTGTCCAGTAGGTCCCATTGGAAGGTCCTCGCATGGAACCTGCCGAAGGGAATGGCCTCGTACGATGCCACCATCTTTCCCAGGACTCGAGTGCAGTGATGCACTGACACCTGTTTTGGCTTCAATAGGTTCCTGACCAGGGTCATGAGTTCCTGAGCCTTTTCTATCAGAAGATAAACCCTTTTCTCTGACGTCCTAGTGGATGCTGGGTACTCCGTAAGGACCATGGGGAATAGACAGGCTCCGCAGGAGACTGGGCACTCTTTAAAGAAAGATTAGGTACTATATCTGGTGTGCACTGGCTCCTCCCTCTATGCCCCTCCTCAAGACCTCAGTTAGAATCTGTGCCCGGCCAGAGCTGGATGCACCTAGTGGGCTCTCCTGAGCTTACTAGAAAAGAAAGTATTTGTTAGTTTTTTTATTTTCAGTGAGATCTGCTGGCAACAGACTCACTGCTACGTGGGACTTAGGGGAGAGAAGCAAACCTACCTGCTTGCAGCTAGCTTGTGCTTCTAAGGCTACTGGACACCATTAGCTCCAGAGGGATCGAACACAGGGCCCGACCTCGATCGTCCGTTCCCGGAGCCGCGCCGCCGTCCCCCTTGTAGAGCCAGAAGACGGAAGATTCCAGGAGAAAATCGTCGGCTGAAGACTCCGGTCTTCAATAAGGTAGCGCACAGCACTGCAGCTGTGCGCCATTGCTCCCACAGCACACCACACGCTCCGGTCACTGGTGGGTGCAGGGCGCTGGGGGGGGGGGGGGCACCCTGGGCTGCAAGTTGTATACCTTACTTGGCAAAATGCACATAATACAGTTCTAAACTGTATATGTGCCTAATCCCCCGCCATAAATATTATTAAAAAAGCGGGAGAAGCCCGCCGCTGAAGGGGCGGGGCTATCTTCCTCAGCACAGCCAGCGCCATTTTCTCTTCACAGCTCCGCTGGAAGGACGCTCCCCAGGCTCTCCCCTGCAGTATACACTACGGAAAGGGTAAAAAAGAGAGGGGGGGCACATAAATTTAGGCGCAATTGTGATAATAAGCAGCTATTGGGGGAAAATTCACTTTGTATTAGTGTAAATCCCTCTGTTATATAGCGCTCTGGTGTGTGCTGGCATACTCTCTCTCTGTCTCCCCAAAGGACTTTGTGGGGTCCTGTCCTCAGTCAGAGCATTCCCTGTGTGTGTGTGTGCGGTGTGTCGGTACGGCTGTGTCGACATGTTTGATGAGGACGCTTACGTGGAGGCGGAGCAGGAGCCGATAAGTGTGATGTCGCCCCCTGCGGGGCCGACACCAGAGTGGATGGATACAGGGCTGTTTCTAGCCAATTTGGCTCCTAGTGCGAGATTAAAAAATGCGCCCCCCCATGACATAAAAAAATGTGCCCCCCACACACACACCTAAATAAAAAAAACAAACTTGTGCGCGCACCGAAAATGGGGCGTGGCCTCATCTAAATGGGTGTGGCCTCATTTAAATGGGCATGGCCTCGTCTGAAAAGACTACCTCACAATCCAGTTTTTGACCCTGCTCCAACAGATCACGACCACCACAGGAAAAAAAAATTCTACCATATTAAGCCCACACAGTAATGCCCCCTGCACCATATTATGCCACACCGCAATGCTCTTGATACATTAAATCCCAACACTACGGCAGGCAAGAGTCCCCATTTCACACATTACGGCAGGTGTCCCCATTTTACACATTGAGAGAGAGCGAGAGAATACTTACAGAGGCGATTTCCGCTCTTCGGCCCGCCTCACCAGTCGCTCCTCGCGCCGGCCTTTCCCTCTTCATAACTTGGATCCCCCTCTGTACTCCGCTCGGGGGGGGTTTCGCGGAGTGACGGGGTTGCGTTGTGACGTAACGACGCAACCGCGTCATTCCGTGAAACTCCGCCCCCCGAGCGGGTTACTCGGGTAGAAATAGGAGGGGGAAGCAGGTAGCCACAGTTAGTGCCACGGCGGGCGCCCAGTGCGGTTGCACTGCTCGCCTGCCCCAAGAAACGGCCCTGGATGGATATGTGGAAGGTATTAACCGACAGTGTCAACTCCTTGCATAAAAGGTTCGATGACGTAACAGCTTTGGGACAGCCGGCATCTCAGCCCGCGCCTGCCCAAGCGTCTCAGAGGCCATCAGGGGCTCAAAAACGCCCGCTACCTCAGATGGCAGACACAGATGTCGACACAGAGTCTGACTCCAGTGTCGACGAGGATGAGACAAATGTACAATCCACAAGGGCCATCCAATGCATGATTACGGCAATGAAAAATGTGTTGCACATTTCTGACATTAACCCGGTTACCACAAAATAGGGTATTATGTTTGGGGAGAAAAAGCAGCCAGTGACTTTTCCCCCATCTGATGAGTTAAATGAATTGTGTGAAGAAGCGTGGTGTTCCCCAGATAAGAAACTAGTGATTTCTAAGCGGTTACTAATGGCGTACCCTTTCCCGCCAACGGATAGGTTACGCTGGGAGACATCCCCTAGGGTGGACAAGGCGCTCACACGCTTATCAAAAAAGGTGGCACTGCCGTCTCAGGATACGGCCGCCTTAAAGGAGCCTGCAGATAGAAAGCAGGAGGCTATCCTGAAGTCTGTGTATACACACTCAGGTACTATACTGAGACCTGCTATTGCTTCAGCATGGATGTGTAGTGCTGCAGCAGCATTGTCTGATTCCCTGTCAGATAACATTGATTCCCTTGACAAGGATACTATTTTGCTAACCATAGAGCATATTAAAGACGTAGTCTAATATATTAGGGATGCACAGAGGGACATTTTCCGGCTGGCATCTAGAATTAATGCAATGTCCATTTCTGCCAGGAGAGTATTATGGATTCGGCAGTGGACAGGTGATGCTGATTCTAAAAGGCACATGAAAGTTTTCATTATAAGGGTGAGGAATTGTTTGGGACGGTCTCTCGGACCTCGTGTCCACAGCAACAGCTGGGAAGTCGACTTTTTTACCTCAGGTTCCCTCACAGCCTAAGAAAGCACCGTATTATCAAGTACAGTCCTTTCGGCCCCAGAAAGGCAAGCGGGTCAGAGACGCGTCCTTTCTGCCCAGAGGCAGGGGTAGAGGGAAAAAGCTGCACCAGACAGCCAGTTCCCAGGAACAAAAATCCTCCCCTGCTTCCACTACGTCCACTGCATGACGCTGGGGCTCCACAGGTGGAGCCAGGTGCGGTGGGGGCCCGTCTCCGGAACTTCAGCGACCAGTGGGTTCGCTCACAGGTGGATCTCTGGGTTCTACAAGTGGTATCTCAGGGATACAAGCTGGAGTTCGAAACGTCTCCCTTCTAGCCGTTACCTCAAATCAGCCTTGCCAGCTACTCCCAAGGAAAGGGAGGTAGTACTGGCGGAAATTCACAAGCTGTACCTCCAGCAGGTGATAATCAAAGTTCCCCTCCTTCAACAGGGACGGGGTTACTATTCCACAATGTTTGTGGTACCGAAACCAGACGGTTCGGTGTGACCCATTCTAAATTTGAAATCCTTGAACACTTATATAAGGAAGCTCAAGTTCAAAATAGAATCGCTCAGGGCGGTTATTGCAAGCCTGGAAGAGGGGGATTTTATGGTATCACTGGACATCAAGGATGCTTACCTACATGTCCCCATTTACCCACCTCACCAGGAGTACCTCCGATTTGTGGTACAGGACTGCCATTACCAATTCCAGACGTTGCCGTTTGGTCTGTCCACGGCACCGAGGGTATTT
This sequence comes from Pseudophryne corroboree, assembly GCF_028390025.1. Lineage (NCBI taxonomy): Eukaryota > Metazoa > Chordata > Amphibia > Anura > Myobatrachidae > Pseudophryne > Pseudophryne corroboree. The sequence continues at coordinate 531,943,464 of NC_086449.1, read as the reverse complement.
ACCAAGGTAATGGCCGAAATGATGATACTCCTTCGAAAGAAGGGAGTTATAATTATCCCGTACTTGGACGATCTCCTTATAAAGGCGAGGTCCATGGAGCAGTTGTTGGTCGGAGTAGCACTATCTCAGGAAGTGCTACAACAGCACGGCTGGATTCTGAATATCCCAAAGTCGCAGCTGGTTCCTATGACGCGTCTGATGTTCTTGGGTATGATTCTGGACACAGAACAGAAGAAGGTGTTTCTCCCGGAGGAGAAGGCCAAGGAGTTGTCATCTCTGGTCAGAGACCTCCTGAAACCAAAACAGGTGTCGGTGCATCACTGCACGCGTGTCCTGGGAAAGATGGTAGCTTCTTACGAAGCAATTCCCTTCGGCAGGTTCCATGCAAGGATCTTTCAGTGGGATCTGTTAGACAAGTGGTCCGGATCGCATCTTCAGATGCATCGGTTGATCACCCTGTCCCCGGGGGCCAGGGTGTCTCTGCTGTGGTGGCTGCAGAGTGCTCATCTTCTCGAGGGCCGCAGATTCGGCATACAGGACTGGGTCCTGGTGACCACGGATGCAAGCCTCCGAGGTTGGGGGGCAGTCACTCAGGGAAGAAACTTCCAAGGACAATGGTCGAGTCAGGAGACTTCCCTACACATAAATATTCTGGAACTAAAGGCCATTTACAATGCCCTAAGTCAAGCAAAACCCCTGCTTCAAAACCAGCCGGTGCTGATTCAGTCAGACAACATCACGGCGGTCGCCCATGTAAACCGACAGGGCGGCACAAGAAGCAGGATGGCAATGGCAGAAGCCACAAGGATTCTCCGATGGGCGGAGAATCACGTGATAGCACTGTCAGCAGTGTTCATTCCGGGAGTGGACAACTGGGAAGCAGACTTCCTCAGCAGGCACGACCTCCACCCGGGAGAGTGGGGATTTCATCCAGAAGTCTTCCAGCTGATTGTAAATCGTTGGGAAAGGCCACAGGTGGACATGATGGCGTCCCGCCTCAACAAAAAGCTAAAAAGATATTGCGCCAGGTCAAGGGACCCTCAGGCGATAGCTGTGGACGCTCTAGTGACACCGTGGGTGTACCAGTCGGTTTATGTGTTCCCTCTTCCTACTCTCATACCAAAGGTACTGAGGATAATAAGAAAGAGAGGAGTAAGAACTACACTCATCATTCCGGATTGGCCAAGAAGAACTTGGTACCCGGAACTACAAGAAATGATCTCAGAGGACCCTTGGCCTCTGCCGCTCCGACAGGACCTGCTACAGCAGGGGCCCTGTCTGTTCCAAGACTTACCGCGGCTGCGTTTGACGGCATGGCGGTTGAACGCCGGATCCTGATGGAAAAGGACATTCCGGTTGAAGTCATTCCTACGCTGATAAAAGCTAGGAAGGATGTGACAGCAAAACATTATCACCGCATATGGCGAAAATATGTTGCTTGGTGTGAGGCTATGAAGGCCCCAACAGAGGAATTTCAGCTGGGTCGATTTCTGCACTTCCTACAGTCAGGAGTGACTATGGGCCTAAAATTGGGATCCATAAAAGTCCAGATTTCGGCCCTGTCTATTTTCTTTCAAAAAGAACTGGCTTCACTGCCTGAAGTTCAGACATTGGTTTGAGCCACTTCAGACCGTGGAGTTGAAGTATCTCACGTGGAAAGTGGTCATGCTTTTGGCCTTGGCTTCGGCTAGGCGTGTGTCAGAATTGGCGGCTTTGTCATGAAAAAGCCCTTATCTGATCTTCCATATGGACAGGGCAGAATTGAGGACTCGTCCCCAATTTCTCCCAAAGGTGGTATCAGCGTTTCATTTGAACCAACCTATTGTGGTGCCTGCGGCTACTCGGGACTTGGAGGATTCCAAGTTGCTGGACGTAGTCCGGGCCCTGAAAATCTATGTTTCCAGGACGGCTAGAGTCAGAAAAACTGACTCGCTGTTTATCCTGCATGCACCCAACAAGCTGGGTGCTCCTGCTTCTAAGCAGACTATTGCTCGCTGGATCTGTAGCACGATTCAACTTGCACATTCTTCGGCTGGACTGCCGCATCCTAAATCAGTAAAAGCCCATTCCACGAGGAAGGTGGGCTCTTCTTGGGCGGCTGCCCGAGGGGTCTCGGCTTTACAGCTTTGCCGAGCTGCTACTTGGTCGGGTTCAAACACATTTGCTAAATTCTACAAGTTTGATACCCTGGCTGAGGAGGACCTTGAGTTTGCTCATTCGGTGCTGCAGAGTCATCCGCACTCTCCCGCCCGTTTGGGAGCTTTGGTATAATCCCCATGGTCCTTACGGAGTACCCAGCATCCACTAGGACATCAGAGAAAATAAGAATTTACTCACCGGTAATTCTATTTCTCGTAGTCCGTAGTGGATGCTGGGAGCCCCTCCCAAGTGCGGACTTCTGCAATACTTGTATATAGTTATTGCTTAACTATAGGTTTATTGTTCTGAGCCATCTGTTGAATGAGGCTCAGCTGTTGTTCATACTGTTAACTGGGTATAGTTATCACAAGTTGTACGGTGTGATTGGTGTGGCTGGTATGAGTCTTACCCTGGATTCCAAATCCTTTCCTAGTAATGTCAGCTCTTCCGGGCACAGTTTCCCTAACTGAGGTCTGGAGGAGGGGCATAGAGGGAGGAGCCAGTGCACACCAGATATAGTACCTAATCTTTCTTTAAAGAGTGCCCAGTCTCCTGCGGAGCCCGTCTATTCCCCATGGTCCTTACGGAGTACCCAGCATCCACTACGGACTACGAGAAATAGAATTACCGGTGAGTAAATTCTTATTTTCTGGTCCGTATCCAGAATCATGCCCAAGAAGGTCAGACGAGTCGTAGGAACCAACTGCGACTTCGAGATATTGAGAATCCAGCCGTGTTGATGTAACACTTTCAGTGAAAGTGACACGCTGCTCAGCAATTGCTCTCTTCATCTCGCTTTTATGAGGAGATCGTCCAAGTACGGGATAATTGTGACACCCTGCTTGCGCAGGAGCACCATAATTTCCGCCATTACCTTGGTGAAAATCCTCGGGCCCGTGGAAAGCCCAAACGGCAACGTCTGAAATTGGTAATGACAATCCTGTACCGCAAATCTCAGGTACGCCTGATGAGGTGGATATATGGGAACATGAAGGTATGCATCCTTTATGTCCAGGGTACCATAAAATCCCCCCCTTCCAGGCTGGCGATGACCGCTCTGAGCGATTCCATTTTGAACTTGAACCTTTTCAAGTATAGGTTCAGGGATTTTAAATTTAAAATGGGTCTGACCGAACCGTCCAGTTTCGGGACTACAAACAGGGTTGAGTAATATCCCCTCCCTTGTTGAAGTAGGGGAACCTTGACCACCACCTGTTGAAGATACAATTTGTGAATTGCATTTAACACTAACTCCCTTTCTGGGGGAGAAGCCGGCAGGGCCGATTTGAAAAACCGGCGAGGAGGCACCTCTTCGAATCCCAGCTTGTAACCCTGAGAAACAATTTCTATTGCCCAGGGATCCACCTGCGAGTGAACCCAGATGTGGCTGAAAAGTCGAAGACGTGCCCCCACTGGGGCGGACTCTCTTAGCGGAGCCCCAGCGTCATGCGGTGGATTTTGTAGAGGCTGGGGAGGACTTCTGTTCCTGGGAACTAGCTGTGTTGTGCAGCTTTTTCCCTCTTACCTTACCTCTGGCAAGAAAGGACGCACCTCGTACTTTCTTGTTTCTCTGTGACCGAAAGGACTGCATTTGATAATGTGGCGCTTTCTTAGGCTGTGAGGGAATATAAGGCAAAAAATTGGATTTACCAGCTGTAGCTGTGGAGACCAGGTCCGAGAGACCTTCTCCAAACAATTCCTCACCATTGTAAGGTAAAACCTCCATATGCCTTTTTGAGTCGGCATCACCTGTCCATTGCCGGGTCCATAGGACTCGTCTAGCAGAAATCGACATAGCGTTGACTCTAGAACCCAGTAGACCAATGTCTCTTTGAGCATCTCTCATATATAAGACAGCATCTTTTATATGTCCTAGGGTCAATAAGATGGTATCCTTATCCAGGGTCTCAATCTCCGCTGATAAGGTATCTGTCCACGCTGCTACAGCGCTACAAACCCAAGCCGACGCAATAGCCGGTCTGAGTAAAGTACCAGAATGTGTGTAAATGGACTTCAAAATAACCTCCTGCTTGCGATCAGCAGGATCCCTTAGGGTAGCCGTATCTTGGGATGGCAGCGCTATCTTTTTGGATAAGCGTGTCAACGCATTGTCCACCCTAGGGGAAGATTCCCACCGTATCCTGTCCTTTGCCGGGAAAGGATACGCCATAAGAATCCTTTTGGGAATCTGCAGTTTTTTGTCTGGAGATTCCCACGCTTTTTCACACAACTCGTTCAGCTCATGAGAAGGGGGAAAGGTTACCTCAGGTTTCTTTCCCTTATACATGTGTACCCTCGTGTCAGGGACAGGGGGTTCCTCTGTGATATGCAAAACATCTTTTATTGCAATAATCATATATCGAATACATTTAGCCAATTTTGGCTGTAACTTTGCATCATCGTAGTCGACACTGGAGTCAGAATCCGTGTCGGTATCAGTGTCTACTATTTGGGATAGTGGGCGCTTTTGAGACCCTGAAGGTCCCTGCGACATAGGGACAGACATGGGTTGACTCCCTGGCTGTTCCCTAGCCTCAGCTGTGTCTAATCTTTTGTGCAATAAATTCACATTAGCACTTAAAACATTCCACATATCCATCCAGTAAGGTGTCTGCGTTGTCGACGGAGACACCACATTCATTTGCTCCACCTCCTCCCTAGGAAAGCCTTCTACCTCAGACATGTCGACACACGCGTACCGACACACCACACACACAGGGAATCCTCTTATCTGAAGACAGTTCCCCCACAAGGCCCTTTGGAGAGACAGAGAGAGAGTATGCCAGCACACACCCAGCGCTAATGACCCAGGAAAAAACACACAATATGTTTACCCAGATAGCGCTGTAATCTGTATATTGCGCCAATTATGTGCCCCCCCCCCTTCTTTAAAAGCCTCTTTCACCGTGGATAAGCAGGGGAGAGTCCGGGGAGCTTCCTCTCAGCGCTGTGCTGTGGAGAAAATGGCGCTGGTGAGTGCTGAGGAAGAAGCCCCGCCCCCTTGGTGGCGGGCTTCTGTCCCGCTCAAATATCGAAAAACCTGGCTGGGGCTCTTTATATATACAGTGCCCAGCTGTATATATACACATTTGCCAGAAAAAGAGGTTTTATTGCTGCCCAGAGCGCCCCCCCCCCCCCCCCCCTGCGCCCTGCACCCTTACAGTGACTGCCGTTTGTGTGTGCTGTGTGGGAGCAATGGCGCACAGCTTTACTGCTGTGCCTTACCTCAGTGAAGATCTGAAATCTTCTGCCGCCTCTGAAGTCTTCTTTCTTCTCATACTCACCCGGCTTCTATCTTCCGGCTCTGCGAGGAGGACGGCGGCGCGGCTCTGGGACGGACGGCGAGGGTGAGACCTGCGTACCGACCCCTTTGGAGCTAATGGTGTCCAGTAGCCTAGGAAACAGAGCCTAACATTAAAGCAGGTCTGTTTCTCTCCCCTCAGTCCCTTGATGCAGGGAGTCTGTTGCCAGCAGGCTCCCTGAAAATAAAAAACCTAACAAATATACTTTCTTTCAGGAAACTCAGGAGAGCTCCCTGTAATGCACCCAGTCTCCTCTGGGCACAGTAGTAAACTGGGGTCTGGAGGAGGGGCATAGAGGGAGGAGCCAGTGCACACCCATACCTAAAGTTCTTTCTTAAAGTGCCCATGTCTCCTGCGGAGCCCGTCTATCCCCATGGTCCTTACGGAGTCCCCAGCATCCTCTAGGACGTAAGAGAAATGTGAGATTTAGAATATTGGATAAGGGATAATCAACCTGTATCATTAATAGTAAGCTGCCAAGCAGTGATTTATATTCCAAAACTAAATTACATTACAAAGTCTTTTTATGATGTAAGCCAGACATATCAGCCTACTAATGTGAACAATCCCAACCTGTTTGCACTTGGGGCCTAATTCAGACCTGATCTTAGCAGCAAATTTGTTAGCAGATGTGCAAAACCATGGCCCTCATTCTGAGTTGTTCGCTCGCAAGCTGCTTTTAGCAGCATTGCACACGCTAAGCCGCCGCCTACTGGGAGTGAATCTTAGCTTATCAAAATTGCAAACGAAAGATTCACAATATTGCGAAAAGACTTCTCTGTGCAGTTTCTGAGTAGCTCGAGACTTACTCTTCCAGTGCGATCAGTTCAGTGCTTGTCGTTCCTGGTTTGACGTCACAAACACACCCAGCGTTCGCCCAGACACTCCTCCATTTCTCCAGCCACTCCCGCGTTTTTCCCATAAAACGGTAGCGTTTTTTCACACACTCCCATAAAACGGCCAATTTCCGCCCAGAAACACCCACTTCCTGTCAATCACACTCCGATCTCCAGAGCGAAGAAAAAACCTCGTAATGCCGTGAGTAAAATACCAAACTTCATAGCAAATTTACTTGGCGCAGTCGCAGTGCGAACATTGCGCATGCGCAATTAGCGGAAAATCGCTGCGATGCGAAGAAAAATACTGAGCGAACAACTCGGAATGACCACCCATGTTCACTGCAGGTGGGGCAAATATAACATGTGCAGAGAGAGTTAGAGTTGCGTGGGTTATATTCTGTGCAGGATAAATACTGTCTGCTTTATTTTTACACTGCAATTTAGATTTCAGTTTGAACACACCACACCCAAATCTCTCTGCACGTTATATCTGCCCCCCTGCAGTACACATGGTTTTGTCCATCTGCTAACACGTTTGCTGCTATGATCAGGTCTGAATTAGGCCCTTAATCAGTGATATCTATCAGTAGCAAATTTTGAGGGATGATGCAATGACGGATATATGGAGGGAGCTTAGAGGGAACCAGTGAGAGCTATGGAGTGGCAGTGATAGATGGATGGAAGGGACAATGAGAGTGCTATGGAGGGGTCAATGAGAGTGATATGGAAAGGGCAGTAAGAGTAATATGGAGGGAGGGGACAATGAGAGATTTTAAATAGCTGTGAAAGATATGAAGGGAGGGAGCAATGAGTGATGTACGTATACATGTAGGGTACAGCATACCTCCCAACATGACCCTCTCCAGGAGGGACAGAATGCTCTGCTTCTGGACTTTTCTCTTAATGTATGATTGCCATCACTTGTGCCTAAACACCTTTGTTATCCATTAACCTGTTCAACACAGGTGCTGGCAATCATACATTAAGAGAAAAGTCCAGAAGCAGAGCATTGTGTCCCTCCTGGAGAGGGTCATGTTTGGAGGTATGGTACAGGTTGGTTTGATGCACACCTATATGAGTAAGCAGGGCTGACTCTACCATTAAAAAGCTATAGGCGGCTGCCTAGGCATGCCGGTCCCTGGAGGGCGCTACTGAATTTATCTAGCAAAAAATTGAAGTATGTATCTGTATACGACCTCCTCCTTTTACAATGCACTGGCTGCTTCTGCAGGTCTAATCAGGTGCAACCACTGCTATCAGGCTGTACAGCATAGTGTCTCAGCGCTTCCTCTGTGCTGACATGTGTAACATCAAGTCATGTGAAGGCACATAGGAGACTATGTAACTTTGGCTCCCAAGCCCTCATAGTCCTGATGCACCTCCAGGCCCCTGGAACCCAGCTTTCCAGCAGCATGCAACAGTGTCACAGTAATGCAACTGCCACCTGTAAGAGGAACCATGCCAGTGACAAGGGAGAAGCAACAAAACAACGTAAGGTAAGTAACCCATGAGGGTTTCTGCGTGACCACAGATAGTACCGATCTTATAAGATATAATCTTATACAGATCAACAACAATAAGGAGCATATAAATATATGTATGTCTGCATACACAATTAAAAGGAGGTAGTTGGCATCCCAGAGGACAGGATGCTGGAGTTCAGAATACCGGCACACTTTAGTGTTTTCCCTTTTCTCTGTATATGTATAATGGTGCAATTCACCCCAGCTCACCTAGTGGCCTCTGCATCTCCATTCCAGGAAAGGTGTGGATTGGAGTTTGCAGGTAGGAGGCGCTAGGTTGAGGCTTTGCCTAGGGTGCAGAGCGACCTTGCGCCAGCTCTGTAAGTGAATATTTCACTAATGTGTGTCAATGTTTTTTTCTCTTTCATCCACTAGGGGACACTGGAACTCTCAGACAGCTGAGGTGTGAAGTATGCAGACCGGCGGTAGCACAATCTAAATAAAAAATGTATGCACAGCTGGCTCCTCCCCCTTTACGCCCCTCAAATCCTCAGTTTGATAAACTGTGCTGGAGGTGCAACACAGGAAAGGAGCTCCTGCTCCACTAAAGAATTAATTTTTATCTTAATAACCGATTTGGGCTGAGCCAACCTGTCTGAAAGGAGGGCGAAGGCCCCAAAGCGTAGGAGAGACAAAGATCCCGTCTGAAGGGATCTGCATCTCTCTCAGGAGATTGGAAAGCAGCAGGAGCAGAGTGAGTACTAACATGCAGCAGTTAGGGGAAAGGTAGCGGGCAGCAGAGTGACCGTCCCTTCCTGCATCTGATGTTGATTCCCCGCAGCAGGCGCAAAGAACTAGTGTAAGAGCCGCGTTAGTGAAAGTAGCTGGAAGCCGCTGGGGTTGCCGCTGGGAGAGTGGAGACCCAGCGGCTTGGCGGCGCAGGAGGAGAGACGCTGTTGGATGGTCTGGCCGCGGCGGGACTGGAGGCTCAGAGCTGCGGTGAGATTACACAGGAGAAGCACAGAAGGTAGAGCCGCTGATCAGGTTTCCCTGGGGCATACGGGAGGCAGTGAGTGGAGCGGAAGGAGTCTCCGCGTTGGCAGACAAGCGATGATATGATCATAAAAATTCAGTTGCAGCCATTTTGTTTTTATTGTTACACGCCCAGCTTGAGCGGGCTTTCCTCTCTGAGGGAGGATATATGCAGAGTCCAATCACAGAAGGGAAAATAGTGATATCTGTCAGTAGATAAGGGCTGAGGCTTCCTACTGATATTACTGGTGCTGTTAGAGTAAGGAGCTATGCTACCGAGATCTTTCTGAATACAATTTATCTAAAACTATATGTTTTTATCTTCCAAGGGACACTGCTGACAGGTCCTACGGAGGAGGAGCAATAGATTTACCAACCCAGTCAACTCAAGCTGTATTATCAGTTGGTGGTGTGAAGGTTGCAAACATCAGGCTGGTTAATTTTTTTAATTTTTTTTACAATACAATTCCAGCTGTGTGACTCCAAGTTCCTTTTGCTCCCTATATCCTTACAGTCTTTCTCTTCCAATTCTAATTAGGGTGAAAGCACTGCTAATTGGTGTGTGTGTGTTTTAACATGTCAAAAGCACCAACCAAGACCACAAAAACGTGCAATGTATGCTCAAAATGTGGTAAAAAGAGCACTAATGTTGGCAGCTCCGGGGGGGGTGCAACATATGTTTGGAAATGGACGCTCAACCTGGGAGCAGTGGTCCGTCCAGGTCATGGGAAAGTGCCCTGGCAGATATTTCTAAGGAAATGGCGGAATCCCGCAAGCAACATTTAGAATGGTCAGCAGGGGTTTTCCAAAACTATGGAGGAATTTCTAATTATAAAAACACCGTCCGCACAAGCAGAGAAGAATGTGCGTAAAGTGGTAGAGAGACCCCTCCCTCTCCTACGGGAAGAGTCAGAGGAGGAGTAAGGTATCATAGAGGATGAGGAGGAGGGAGAGTCAGTGGAGCACATCATGGATGTCAGTCCTCAGAAAGAAGACGTTGAAGTCAAGGGATTAGTTTCCCTTATTGAGGAGGTAAAACAGGTCCTTAACTTCAAGGAAGAATAAGTTAAGGAACCTGAGGTCTTTGATTTATTTGAGTCTCAGAAACGGCAAAAAGCGGTTTTTCCAATTCCTCAGACTCTCCAGGATCAAATAGGAGAAGCATGGAAGCAGCCTGATATATGCGTCCAAATTCCAAAAAAGTTCACGGCTAATTACCCACTACCCAAGGGTGTCATGTCCAAATGGGAGGTTTCACCGATTGTAGATGCCTCACTGGCTAGACTGTCAAAGAAGACAATCTTGCCGATACCAAACATGACTACACTAAAGGATGTGTCAGATCGTAAGTTAGATACAGCACCGAAATCTATCTTTGTGGCAGCTGGAGCATCATACAGACCTACAATTATTAGTGCTTGGGTGAACAAGGCTATTGTAGCAAGGGCTGGTCAAATTGTTGAGGCTGTAGCTGAAGAGAACAGCCAAGAGGAAATAAACTAGCGGAGCATATCTGTGAGTCGGCCACATACATTTGCCAAGCCACAAAGGATGCTAGCAGAATAGCATCACACATCTCGGCTTCGGCTATATAGGCCAGAAGGATTCTGTGGCTCCGAGAATGGCAAGTGGATTCTGATTGCAAGAAGGCAGTGGAGGCGATCCCCTTTGTAGGGGAGACTTTATTTGGTCCGGAATTCGATAAGTGTATTCCACAAGCAAAAGCGGTCAAGCTCGTGGAAGCAGAGGTAGAGGCCGTTCCCAGACCACAACCAGAAAACTGGACCCTAAACCAGATGACAAGACCATGGCATGACGGTCTCCCAGCTCACCTTGGGTCTCCTATGGTGGGCGCACGGTTGGAAAGGTTTCGGGACACCTAGGCCGAAACCTCACCAGAAGTGTCTGGATCAACAATATTATCTCCCAGTCAGTTCTTTACAACAGGCCTTCCTCGGTGTCCTCAGAAAGCGAGGGCATTAGATACAGCGATTCAAAAGTTACTTCAGATGGAAGTAATTATGCCTGTCCCGACTTCTCAAAGAGGAACGGGATTTTATTCAAATCTTTTTGTAGTGCCAAAACCGGATGGGTCCGTCAGGCCAATCCTCAATTTAAAAGTTTTAAATCAATTGCTGAAAGTTTACAGATTCAAGATGGAGTCAATACAGTCAGTTATTGTGGGACTGGAACAAGAAGAGTTAATGGTGTCCATGGACATAAAGGATGCGTACCTTCATGTCCCAATTTGGACCCCACACCAAGCCTATTTACAGTTTGCAGTGGGCAAGAATCACTACCAGATCAGAGCCCTACCATTCGGCTTATCATCAGCCCCGAGAATCCTCACAAAGATCATGGCAGTCACGGTCGCGAAATTGAGATCATTAGGGTTAATGATAATCCCATATCTGAACAACCTTCTGATCAAGGCTCCCTCTCAGGACCAGTTGATCCGGGATGCACAGATCACTCATCCGTTTTTGATTCAGTACGGCTGGATCGTAAATTTAAAAAAATCCAATCTACAACCAACGCAGAGGATTCAATTCCTGAATCTCATTTTAGATATGATACATCTGAAGGTGTATCTCCAAGAAGACACGATTCGAGACATCAAGGAAATGGTACGTCAGGTTCTACAGAACCACTTGGTCTCTCTGCATCTTTGTGTAAAGCTTCTTGGAAAGATGGTAGCATCCTTCGAAGTGATCCAATACGGCAGGCTTCATTCCAGACCTTTTCAGCTGAATCTGTTGCTTAGGGGGCAGGCATGCATTGGCTTCTCCACTGAAGAATTCGCTTGTCGCCCCAGTCCAGGACCTCATTAATTTGGTGGTCGGTCCACAAGAATCTAGCGGTGGGGAAGAGGTTTGGAATCTAGGATTGGAAGAGTCTGACAACAGATGCCAGTCTCAGAGGATGGGGAGCAGTACTGGAAAATAATCAGTTTCAGGGAAGATGGTCACTGCATGAGAGCAGTTTCCCAATAAATATTCTGGAACTAAGGGCCATTTACAATGCACTTCTTCTGGCGGAAGACCTAGTGAGGGCTCAACACGTGAGAGTGCAGTCGGACAATGTGATGGCAATAGCCTACATCAACCATCAGGGAGGAACAAGAAGCCACATGGATCCTGTCTTGGACAGAAAAGCGCAACATAATCCTGTCAGCAGTCTTCATTCCAGGAGTGGACAATTGGGAAGCAGACTATCTCAGTCGCCAAGATATGCATCCAGGGGAGTGGTGTCTACACCCACAGGTTTTCAATGCAGTAGTACGACGGTGGGGTCTACTGCAAATAGACCTAATGGCCTCTCAAAACAACCATCAGCTACTGAGGTATGTGGCCAGGATGCAGTATCCAGCAGCAGAGGCGGTGGACGTGCAGGTGATTCCCTGGTCATATGATCTGGTGTACATCTTCCCAGCGTTTCCCCTGGTACCAAGAGTGTTAAAGAAGGTGAAAAAGGAAAGAGCATGGGTGATTTTAATAGCGCCAGACTGGCCTTGCAGAAGTTGGTACTCATAACTGAGGGACTCCTGGCAGAAGATCCTTGGTAGCTGCCTCAGAGGGTGGACCTCTTGTCACAAGGCCATTCCTTTACCCAGACCTGAACCGTCTACGTTTGACGGCGTGGTTCTTGAGACCAGGATTCTAAGAGACAGGGGTATTTCGAAGTCGGCTATCCCCACCATGTTAGCTGCAAGGAAGCCAGTTACTACGGCACATTACTATAGAATATGGAAGAAGTACATAGACTGGTGTCAGTCTAGCAGTTGGAATTCCAGAGAGTTTTGTCTCAATAGACTTGTGCGGTTTCTCCAAAGTGGTTTGGATGGTGGTTTGAGTTTTGGATCCTTGAAGGTACAAGTCCTAGCCCTCTCTATTCTTTTCCAACAATGTCTGGCATCCTTACAGGAAGTCCAGACATTTTTACAAGGTGTGTTGAGGATACAACCACCTTTTCGTCCTCCCACGGCCCCGTGGGATCTGAATTTTAAAAATTGGCAGTTTTCGAGCCTTTGGAGAAGGCAGATCTGAAACACATATCCTGGAAAGTTACCCTGCTCCCAGCTTTGGCATCAGCGAGAAGGGTCTCAGAGTTAGGGGCTCTGTGGTGTAAAAGTCCTTTCCTCATTTTTCATGAGGACAGAGCGGAGCTCCGTATAAAAGTGGAGTTCCTCCCTAAGGTGGTTTCGGGTTTCCACATTAACCAGCCCATTGTGGTCCCCTCCTTCCAAGGATTTGTGGAGGGGAACTTGTCCTTGGATGTGGTCAGAGCCTTAAGGATTTATGTACAGGCTACGGCCTCTATTAGAAAGTTTGACACTTTGTTCTGTGTGATGGGCCCAAGGAGGGTTGGCCAGCTTCAAAACAGACCCCAGCCAGATGGATACGAATTACCATTAAACAGGCTTATATCTCTAGTGGTGAGAAGGTTCCATTTAGGGTAGGTGCTCATACCACCAGATCAGTGGGTGCTTCATGGGCTGCGGCTAGAGGAGCCTCCACTACCCAACTTTGCAGCGCTGCAACGTGTTCATCAGCACACACGTTCACTCGATTCTACAAGTTTGATACGTTTGCATCTAGGGATACCAGGTTTGGACGTTTGGTTCTACAGCAGAGATTTTCAACCTTTTACAACTCGCGGCACACTGAACAAGATGTAAATATTGCCAAGACACATTCAAATATAATGGTGATGCATGGTGCAGTTGCGTGTCCTAGGATGTCATGTCGCAGCTTCTCCATAGGTAACGCCTGAGCCACATCTGAGAAAGCCAAAAGAGCCCAACACTGCCCGGGCCCAAAATTAGAACTGGCTCTGCAACCACTAAACCCACCAGTATTGATCGTTCCAGGGTGTCAGTAGCGGCAAAACACTGACGGGCCTGGCTGTGCTTCTATTGCAGCACACCTGGAGACTGCTCAGGGCACACTAGTGTGCCACGGCACAGTGGTTGAAAAACACTGTTCTACAGGCTTCGAACAGCACTCCCGTCCATGGGAGTATCTTTGGGACGTCCCCAGCTGTCTGAAAGTTCCAGTGTACCCTAGTGGATGAAAGAGAAAAGAGGACTTTGGTACTTACCGATAAATCCATTTCTCTGAATCCACTCGAACACTGGATGCCCGCCTCTGTGCTGTCAGCCTGCGTGTTTTTGTTAAACTTAGTTCAAATGATTTGTTGGTACAGTCGGTTCCTTTCCATAAGGCTTTAGTTTTCATTTTCCCTCTTCTCTCCGTAAAATTTTTCAAACTGAGGGATTGGGGGACATGAAGGAGGAGGAGCCATCTGTGCATCATTTTTTTTATTTAGATTGTGCTACCTCTGGTCTGCATCCTTTACACCCCAGCTGTCAGAGAAATGGATTTATCCAAATCCTCTTTTTTTGCAAGTAGTGTTTACTTGGGTCAGCAATTAACTTTCAAAATGTTCTAAACATGAGGGAGGGTAGGGGAGGTGATTCTTTAACCCTGATGAAGCCTAGGTTTACCCCATCTTTAAAATTTTGAGCATCATATTTTCTAGTTACTCAAGAGAATAACTAACTTGCAGACTGTGTAAGATCACACACACACACCTCTATTTATCAACTTTTCCAGAACATTTAATATAGCAGTGCGCATTTAATAACTTGTTCTATAACACCTTTCTCCATACATAGGACTTTCAAGCGGATCAATTAGGAGGTAATTCTGTCCAATACACTTACAGAATCACTATACAGGCTTAACAAAATAAATCAAGGACATCCGGTGACTATGGAATAAGCCACAAGTGCTCTCAGCTCCACTGCCCCACCTCCTCTTATACCATTTCATGGCCCCCCAAGGACTTCCAGACTCACACTGGATACTTGGTAGACTGCGGCAGTTACTATGGGCAGACAGACAGTAGTTCCTGAGTCCTTCCTGCTATTTTTAATTTCTGACCCGAAAAATTGCTGGTCTCCTATCTCATCCTTGGAACTTTTTGGGATCTTGGCCAGTTTTGTTGGTTTATAGTACATATTTGTAGTTATTAGTTTTTTTCCTGCTTAAGTGATTTTTTTTCATCGACTGAATTTAACTCCCCCCCCCCCCCCCCCCCCCATTTTTGTTGTTGTTTAGTTCTCTGTAGTTCGGTTTATTACCTATTAACTACATTCTCCTGTCAAACTATATTATGCATTCCTATTTACCTTTACTAAATATTTCTAGATTTCTTTTAGAGAATTATATGTAGGTCCACTAGTAAGTGATGCTTACTTTTTATATGGTTGAGCCTGGCTGGGCTGGGAGTTTTAAAGCCAAGATGAAACATTATTTGTTTTGTTACTCTTTCCATTTCTATTTGTAGAAGGACACGTCAAGTTTGCCCATTATCATCTCTTTTATTTGCTATAGCCTTAAGGACTAGTTCTGCCTTTCATGGTATTTTGGTGGGGGTGGAGTGGAAACTAAAAAAACATTATTTGCTGATGACATGCTATTTGTTCCCAGGCTCACCACTTCGATACTGGAAATATTGAACATTATCTCTCACTTGCATATTTGAAAATTAACTCAGAAATCCTTCTACTAAAATGAAGGGAATATTGATTTGTGTTCTTTTCCTGCAGTCTCCTCATTCAAGTGGTTTCATACTTAAATATCTAGGTGTACATATTCCTCATAATGTATCAGAGTTATACAAGGTCAACTTTACCCCTTTATTGCAAAATAGATGATATGCGAAATTTGCCTTTTTTTTTGCTGGGTCACTTGGCTGTTCTCAATTATTATTATTATTATATTTTTTCCAAAGTTGTTGTCCATAATTCAGATGATCTAACAAAGATGTGCTATTTTGTACCTGCATATTCGGGATGCGGTCAACATACCGACGCCGGAATCCCGACCGCCACAATCCCGACATATTCTCCCTCCGTAGGTGTCCACGACACCCATAGAGGGAGAATATAATAGTGTGCCGAGCGTAGCGAGGCACCGTTCCTGCAGCGTGGCGAGCGAAGCGAGCCCGCAAGGGGCTGCGTTCCGCTCGCCACCCCTGTCGGGATTGTGTGGTCGGGATTCCGGCGTCGGGATTTCGACCGCCGGGATCCCGTCCAGCGGGATTACGTACTGATCCCGCATATTCTCCTGATTTCTTTTGTTAGGAAAACGCCTATATATCCATGGTCAGCTCCACATCAAAAGAAATATGGCTTATGATAAATAAAACATTTTCTAAAATTATTACATCAGTGTCACCTATCTCCATATCAAAAACAGATGATGTATTATTGTGTTTACTTTCATTCACTGTCTCTGTACCCTATAAAACGAAATATTTATATTGGGAATTTATAAAACCCAATATTATCCAGATGGAACCAAGATTTCCGTATGCGGATATTCTCTTTAATATGGAACATTCTTTAACATACTTACCTTCAGCAGCATTACAAGAAAACATTTTCATATTATACATAGTACATACATTTCTCAAGGACAGTGAATGCATATGGTAGTGGAAGAAACTGGTCATTGCCCAAATGTATGGCTCACAAAGCCTCATTTTATCACAATTTCTGGGACTGCACAAAAATTAGGAAGTTTTGGAACAAGATACTAAGGGGTATATTCAATTAGTATCGAAAGCTGCCGTCTGTCGAAAAGACGTCAGTTTTCGACTTTTTAAGGTTGAATCGTGATTCGACCTATTCAATACCAAGCATTTTTTTTCGACAAGTCGGGGAATTTGACTTGTCGAATAGTATGTGAATCGGCGGTATAGCTGCCGATTCACGTACTTTTGATGGAAACGGGGCCAAATTCGACAGGATTTGGCCCCGTTTCCGACCATCTCAGTCAGACATAAAAAAATGTCGGACTGAGATGAGGGACTGTGGAGGAGAGGGGGGAGAGCAGCGCCGGAGGAGACGGTGGGGGCATAGGGGGAGAGCAGCGCCGGAGGAGACAGGAGAGCCACGGGCACAGGGTGAGAGCAGAGACGGGGGAGAGCCGGGAGCGCAGCGCTACAGCAGCTGGCAGCGTAGCCGGAGGATGTCACAGCCGCCGCTCACTGCAGTGTCCACCCAGCTCCAGCAAGCGAGGTCCCGAGATGATGTCATCTCCAAGTGCAGTCTCCGAATGTGATGCAGTGATGTAATCGACACAGCAATAAGCCGGGGAGTTGCCGCCGGTCTGAAAGGAGTCTCAGCCTGGTCACACCCAGAAAGGACACTTGGCAAATGTGGTCTGAAATGGGTATAACACACATGAAACTGCATTTCATACACATTCTGCTGCTGAAGTGGTATTACCTGAATCCAGGCTGACCACTGTATCTACACAATGGGGGTCATTCCGAGTTGATCGCTCGCTAGCAGTTTTTAGCAGCCGTGCAAATGCATTATTGCCGCCCACTGGGGAGTATATTTTCGCTCCGCAGAAGTGCGAACGCCTGTGCAGCTGAGCACCTACAAAAAAACATTTTGTGCCAAACAAGACCAGCCCTGTACTTACTCTTCGTGTGCGCTGATTCAAACGTTGGTGGGTTGGTTTTTGACGACACACACCCGCCCAGCGTTCGCCCAACCACGCCTACGTTTTCCCTGGCACACCTGCGTTTTTCTAAGCACTCCCTGAAAATACCAAGCATTTTTTTTCCGTCAAGTCGGGGAATTTGACTTGTCGAATAGTATGTGAATCGGCGGTATAGCTGCCGATTCACGTACTTTTGATGGAAACGGGGCCAAATTCGACAGGATTTGGCCCCGTTTACGACCATCTCAGTCAGACATAAAAAAATGTCGGACTGAGATGAGGGACTGTGGAGGAGAGGGGGGAGAGCAGCGCCAGAGGAGACGGTGGGGGCACAGGGGGAGAGCAGCGCCGGAGGAGACGGGAGAGCCACGGGCACGGGGTGAGAGCAAAGACGGGGAAGAGCCGGGAGCGCAGCGCTACAGCAGCTGGCAGCGTAGCCGGAGGATGTCACAGCCGCCGCTCACTGCAGTGTCCACCCAGCTCCAGCAAGCGAGGTCCCGAGATGATGTCATCTCCAAGTGCAGTCTCCGAATGTGATGCAGTGATGTAATCGAGACACAAATAAGCCGGGGAGTTGCCGCCGGTCTGAAAGGAGTCTCAGCCTGGTCACACCCAGAAAGGACACTCAGCAAATGCGGTCTGAAATGGGTATAACACACATGAAACTGCATTTCATACACATTCTGCTGCTGAAGTGGTATTACCTGAATCCAGGCTGACCACTGCATCTACACAATGGGGGTCATTCCGAGTTGATCGCTCGCTAGCAGTTTTTAGCAGCCGTGCAAACGCATTGCTGCCGCCCACTGGGGAGTATATTTTCACTCCGCAGAAGTGCGAACGCCTGTGCAGCTGAGCACCTACAAAAAACATTTTGTGCCAAACAAGACCAGCCCTGTACTTACTCTTCGTGTGCGTTGATTCAAACGTTGGTGGGTTGGTTTTTGACGACACACACCCGCCCAGCGTTCGCCCAACCACGCCTACGTTTTCCCTGGCACACCTGCGTTTTTCTAAGCACTCCCTGAAAATACCAAGCATTTTTTTTCCGACAAGTCGGGGAATTTGACTTGTCGAATAGTATGTGAATCGGCGGTATAGCTGCCGATTCACGTACTTTTGATGGAAACGGGGCCAAATTCGACAGGATTTGGCCCCGTTTCCGACCATCTCAGTCAGACATAAAAAAATGTCGGACTGAGATGAGGGACTGTGGAGGAGAGGGGGGAGAGCAGCGCCAGAGGAGACGGTGGGGGCACAGGGGGAGAGCAGCGCCGGAGGAGACGGGAGAGCCACGGGCACAGGGTGAGAGCAAAGACGGGGGAGAGCCGGGAGCGCAGCGCTACAGCAGCTGGCAGCGTAGCCGGAGGATGTCACAGCCGCCGCTCACTGCAGTGTCCACCCAGCTCCAGCAAGCGAGGTCCCGAGATGATGTCATCTCCAAGTGCAGTCTCCGAATGTGATGCCGTGATGTAATCGACACAGCAATAAGCCGGGGAGTTGCCGCCGGTCTGAAAGGAGTCTCAGCCTGGTCACACCCAGAAAGGACACTCGGCAAATGCGGTCTGAAATGGGTATAACACACATGAAACTGCATTTCATACACATTCTGCTGCTGAAGTGGTATTACCTGAATCCAGGCTGACCACTGCATCTACACAATGGGGGTCATTCCGAGTTGATCGCTCGCTAGCAGTTTTTAGCAGCCGTGCAAACGCATTGCTGCCGCCCACTGGGGAGTGTATTTTCGCTCCGCAGAAGTGCGAACGCCTGTGCAGCTGAGCACCTACAAAAAACATTTTGTGCAAAACAAGACCAGCCCTGTACTTACTCTTCGTGTGCATTGATTCTAACGTTGGTGGGTTGGCTTTTGACGACACACACCCGCCCAGCGTTCGCCCAACCACGCCTACGTTTTCCCTGGCACACCTGCGTTTTTCTAAGCACTCCCTGAAAACGGTCAGTTGACACCCAGAAACGCCCCTTTCCTGTCAATCTTCTTGTGGCCGTCAGTGCGAATGAAAACACCGCTAGAACCTGTGCAAAACCAAAGGCTTTTGTACCCATACATTGCGGTGCATACGCATGTGCAGAAATGCAGATTTTTTGACTGATCGCTGCGCTGTGAACAACGGCAGCTAGCGATCAACTCGGAATGACCCTCTAAGTGCCTGGATGGTTTTCTGCTGCGGCGCCGCCGCATACCCAGTTCAGGCCTGATAACTGCTGTGCAAAAATGCACAGCACCGATGAGGTCTGAATTGGCCCCTCAGTGGTTTTTTTTTGTAAGTCACTTAGCAATCAGGGGATTGCTCAGTGTCTGCATCTGTGCACACCCTCACAAAACTTGGAATGCAATACAGGTTGAGTCTCCCTTATCCAAAATGCTTGGGACCAGAGGTATTTTGGATATGGGATTTTTCCATATTTTGGAATAATTGCATACCATAATGAGATATCATGGTGATGGGACCTAAATCTAAGCACAGAATGCATTTATGTTACATATACACCTTATACACACAGCCTGAAGGTCATTTTAGCCATTATTTTTTTTATAACTTTGTGCATTAAACAAAGTGTGTCTACATTCACACAATTCATTTATGTTTCATATACACCTTATACACACAGCCTGAAGGTCATTTAATACAATATTTTAAATAACTTTGTGTATTAAACAAAGTTTGTGTACATTGAGCCATCAAAAAACAAAGGTTTCACTATCTCACTCTCACTCAAAAAAGTCCGTATTTCGGAATATTTGGATATGGGATACTCAACCTGTACCAGCTCCTAACTTGTTACCCCACCACCCCTCTGTCTGCTCCTTGGCTGAACAAACTGTTTACCTAACTGACTTGTTACTGGACTACAGTACGTTCGGATTCATCCTTGTCTGCTGACACTTACAGTGCTGTGTACCAAACCTCTGACTTTGTTTCTAGATTGCACTTTTCCCCAGTCTGTCAGTACCTGCATTCTAGGATACTGGACCTCTGTGCTTGCCACTGACCTATGCTTTGCCTAACCCTTGCTTCCAATTGTCTGCATGACAGTGTTGTGATCCTGGACTGTCTGACTACAAACTTCCTGTTCCTTATTCTACCCCACAGGTGAGCAGCATACCTTCATTATATAACATAGTGGTAGGTCACCTCCTGATGCTATATATACATGGGTCAGTCTCTGCAATGGAGTTCAACACTAGAAAAAAAGGTAAGGTTGTATTGTTATCGGTGACACACTGCCTCCAACATACAGGCATATGCAACAAATAAACACTAGGCTGATGTATAACTGAAAATAACTTGTATATTTTTCTGCTATGTAATAGCATAATACTTTGTATTTTTAACAGATAATATTACCCAATTAAAAATAATAAGCTTGTGAATAAAAAAATAATTTTCCTGTTCATGTGAATGGATGTGACACTGTCACATCCATTGGGAACTTTAATGGAACTGAAGAATAGCACACCCTCCGGTAAAGCACAATTTAGTTTTTTAAATGTACTCTTTGAAGCCCATGCAAAACTAAAATGGAAGTCTTGGTGGAATGTTTGTTGCCTATTACGTTATGGGCTGTTGAGCAGATTGTGATATACATATAAATGTGAAAGCTCTCACTCATCACTAATTCTCTTACTTCCCGATATGTTAGGAAGATGAAATTTAACATCGATATTCTACAGGTGGGAAATAGGAAAACTATGTAATTAGAATTTGAATACAACTCCCCTAAGGGGATTGAAAGGGGGTCGACATAATGACACCATTACTGATGCGTTGCGTGAACAATAACATCCAAACGGACAATCGGATCAAAATTTGGATTGCACCTCTAGTGGGAAGAATTTAATAAACTACAAAAATGGTCCTGTCACTTTTTAACGTATCTGCTACAGGTGCTCCTCGGGTAATGCCAAGAACCAGAGTAATATATTAATTACATTAAGATGTCTCAAATTGACATCTCTATAGAGTTTCCAAATTGTACACACTCATTTATATTTACAACTGTGAAATCAGAAACTCCCGTGCGAAGAACGGGTAGAACAGCTAGTTTATGTAATATGTACCTACTGTCAGCCGACTCCACAGACAGCTGCTTAGTAGCAATCAGATGGAGTAACTTTGATTGTGACAATGACTGCGGGAAAAGCAATATCAGTGTGTGTGGAGTTCTATATCAGTAAAACGGTTAGACCTCTGAATTTGGCTAATAATAAGATTTTACTTACCGGTAAATCTATTTCTCGTAGTCCGTAGTGGATGCTGGGGACTCCGTAAGGACCATGGGGAATAGACGGGCTCCGCAGGAGACAGGGCACTTTAAGAAAGAATTAGGAATACTGGTGTGCACTGGCTCCTCCCTCTATGTCCCTCCTCCAGACCTCAGTTAAGGAAACTGTGCCCGGAAGAGCTGACAGTACAAGGAAAGGATTTTGGAATCCAGGGTAAGACTCATACCAGCCACACCAATCACACCGTATAACTCGTGATAAACTTACTCAGTTAACAGTATGAACAACAACAGAGCATCAGACCAACCTGATGCAACCATAACATAACCCTTATGTAAGCAATAACTATATACAAGCATTGCAGAAGAAGTCCGCACTTGGGACGGGAGCCCAGAATCCACTACGGACTACGAGAAATAGATTTACCGGTAAGTAAAATCTTATTTTCTCTAACGTCCTAGTGGATGCTGGGGACTCCGTAAGGACCATGGGGATTATACCAAAGCTCCCAAACGGGCGGGAGAGTGCGGATGACTCTGCAGCACCGAATGAGCAAACACAAGGTCCTCCTCAGCCAGGGTATCAAACTTGTAGAATTTTGCAAAAGTGTTTGAACCCGACCAAGTAGCTGCTCGGCAAAGCTGTAATGCCGAGACCCCTCGGGCAGCCGCCCAAGAAGAGCCCACCTTCCTTGTGGAATGGGCTTTTACTGATTTTGGAGGCGGCAATCCAGCCGCAGAATGAGCCTGCTGAATCGTGTTACAGATCCAGCGAGCAATAGTTTGCTTTGAAGCAGGAGCACCCAGCTTGTTGGATGCATACAGGATAAACAGCGACTCAGTTTTCCTGACTCCAGCCGTTCTGGCTACATAAACCTTCAAAGCCCTGACTACCTCTAGTAACTTGGCATCCTCCAAGTCACGAGTAGCCGCAGGCACCACAATAGGTTGGTTCAAATGAAAAGATGACACTTTTGGCAGAAATTGTGGACGAGTCCGTAATTCTGCCCTGTCCATATGGAAAACCAGATAGGGGCTTTTATGTGACAAAGCCGCCAATTCTGACACACGCCTAGCCAAAGCCAAAGCCAACAGCATGACCACCTTCCACGTGAGATATTGTAACTCCACGGTTTTAAGTGGCTCAAACCAGTGTGATTTCAGGAAACTCAACACCACGTTAAGATCCCGAGGTGCCACTGGTGGCACAAAAGGGGCTGAATATGCAGCACTCCCTTTACAAACGTCTGAACTTCAGGAAGAGAAGCCAGTTCCTTTTGAAAGAAAATGGATAGGGCTGAAATCTGGACCTTAATGGACCCCAATTTTAAGCCCAAAGTCACTCTCGACTGTAGGAAGTGACGGAAACGGCCCAGCTGGAATTCCTCTGTAGGGGCATTCCTGGCCTCACACCAAGCAACATATTTTCGCCATATACGGTGATAATGCTTAGCCGTCACGTCCTTCCTAGCCTTTATTAGCGTAGGAATAACCTCATCCGGAATGCCTTTTTCTGCTAGGATCCGGCGTTCAACCGCCATGCCGTCAAACGCAGCCGCGGTAAGTCTTGGAACAGACAGGGCCCCTGTTGCAACAGATCCTGTCTGAGAGGCAGAGGCCATGGGTCCTCTGTGAGCATTTCTTGCAGTCCGGATACCAAGTCCTTCTTGGCCAATCCGGAACAATGAGTATTGTTCTCACTCCTCTTTTTCTTACGATTCACAGCACCTTGGGTATGAGAGGAAGAGGAGGAAACACATAAACCGACTGGAACACCCACGGTGTCACTAGTGTGTCCACAGCTATCGCCTGAGGGTCTCTTGACCTGGCGCAATACATTTGTAGCTTTTTGTTGAGGCGGGATGCCATCATGTCCACCTGTGGCAGTTCCCAACGACTTGTAATCTGTGTGAAGACTTCTTGATGAAGTCCCCACTCTCCCGGGTGGAGGTTGTGCCTGCTGAGGAAGTCTGCTTCCCAGTTGTCCACTCCCGGAATGAACACTGCTGACAGTGCTTTTACGTGATTCTCCATCCCGCAAAGAATTCTGGTGGCTTCCGCCATCGCCACCCTGCTCCTTGTGCCGCCTTGGCGGTTTACATGAGCCACTGCGGTGATGTTGTCTGCCTGAATCAGCACCGGTTGGTTGCGAAGCAGAGGCTCCGCTTGACTTAGGGCGTTGTATATGGCCCTTAGTTCCAGGATATTGATGCGCAAACAAGTCTCCTGACTTGACCACAGACCCTGGAAATTTCTTCCCTGTGTGACTGCCCCCCAACCCTCGGAGGCTTGCATCCGTGGTCACCAGGACCCAGTCCTGAATGCCGAACCTGCGACCCTCGATAAGGTGAGCACTCTGCAGCCACCACAGAAGAGACACCCTGGCCCTGGGGGATAGGGTGATCAGCCGCTGCATCTGAAGATGCGATCCGGACCACCTGTCCAACAGATCCCACTGAAAGGTCCTCGCATGGAACCTGCCGAAGGGAATGGCTTCGTATGACGCCACCATCTTTCCCAGGACTCGCGTGCATTGATGCACCGACACCTGTTTTGGTTTTAAGAGGCCTCTGACCAGAGTCACGAGCTCCTGAGCCTTCTCCGCCGGGAGAAAAACCTTCTTCTGGTCTGTGTCCAGAATCATGCCCAGGAAGGGCAGACGCGTCGTAGGAATCAGCTGCGACTTTGGAATATTCAGAATCCAGCCGTGCTGTTGCAACACTTCCCGAGAGTGTGCTACGCTGATCAGCAACTGCTCTCTGGACCTCGACTTTATGAGGAGATCGTCCAAGTATGGGATAATTGTGACTCCTTGCTTTCGCAGAAGCACCATCATTTCTGCCATTACCGTGGTAAATATTCTCGGTGCCGTGGACAGACCAAACGGCAACGTCTGGAATGGGTAATGACAATCCTGTACCACAAGTCTGAGGTACGCCTGATGAGGTGGATAAATGGGGACATGAAGGTATGCATCCTTTATGTCCAGAGACACCATAAAATCCCCCCCTTCCAGGCTTGCGATGACCGCTCTGAGCGATTCCATCTTGAACTTGAACCTTTTCAGGTATATGTTCAGGGATTTTAAATTCAATATGGGTCTGACCGAACCGTCCGGTTTCGGTACTACAAACATGGTCGATAAATAACCCTTTCCTTGTTGAAGGAGGGGAACCTTGACCACCACCTGCTGAAGATACAATTTGTGAATTGCAGTTAACACTGTTTCCCTCTCGTGGGGGGAAGCCGGCAGGGCCGTCGGTGAGGGGGCATCTTCTCAAAGTCTAGCTTGCATCCCTGAGACACAATATCTATTGCCCAGCCTAAGAAGCATGACCTATCCGCAGTTAGTAAGTTTGCTTCTCTCCCCTCAGTCCCACGTAGCAGAGAGTCTGTTGCCAGCAGATCTCTCTGAAAATAAAAAATCCTAACAAAATACTTTCTTATTAGCAAGCTCAGGAGAGCTCACTAAAGTGCACCCAGCTCTGTCCGGGCACAGATTCTAACTGAGGTCTGGAGGAGGGACATAGAGGGAGGAGCCAGTGCACACCAGTATTCCTAATTCTTTCCTAAAGTGCCCTGTCTATTCCCCATGGTCCTTACGGAGTCCCCAGCATCCACTAGGACGTTAGAGAAAATATGTTACTTTTTTTGTTTGTTTATTTAATCCTCTGATGATTAAATGCTACTCCAGATAGTTGTCCCCACTCTACTGTAAGTGAACTACACATACTTGTGAATAGAAATTTATAAGACCAATAGTTAAGAGTATATTTGTGGGGGTGATCTTATTATGTAAAAAGAAAAACATTGGAACAATTATAGAAAACTCTATAGTTTATCACAAACTGAAACAATATAAAATTCTATTTTATACTGGCCACAAATTTATATTAGCACCAATGACCAAGATGGGGTTGAAGTTTCTAAATAAAAATTCAAAGTTCTAAAATCAGGATTTTGGTACTTACCGATAAATCCCTTTCTCCGATTCCACAGGGGACACTGGAGCGCAGTTACAATGGGGAAATAGTAGGCAGTAACTGGAAGCTGGCACTTTAAAACTCAAACACTGTGGCTAGCTCCTCCCCTACTATGTACCCCCTCTAAGCCAGTCTACCTAAAACTGTGCCCGAGGAGAGCTGGAATAAACTAACGTTAAAGTAGAGGAGGTTAACGCCGCCATGTAAACCAAGATAACACGAAAAAAAACAACTTGGAACCTAACCTAACAAAAGGTTAACCTGAACCAAACAAGCAGTCACATAGTGATCTGCAAACCGTTAAGCGAAAAAGGAGGAGACAGCGCTGGGTGGGCGTCCAGTGTCCCCTGTGGAATCGGAGAAAGGGATTTATCGGTAAGTACCAAAATCCTGATTTCTCCTTCATCCACTAGGGGACACTGGAGCACAGTCACAATGGGGACGTCCCAGAGCTCCCAATACGGGCGGGAGAGCGCTGAGAGTCCTGTAAAACCGCTCGGCCAAACTGTGATGCATAGGCCGCAAAAGTGTCAAATCTGTAGAATTTGACAAACGTATGTCGGCCCGACCAAGTAGCTACCCGACATAAAGTAGTCATGGATACCCCACGAGCAGCCGCCCATGAAGGCCCCACAGAACGCGTAGAGTGCGCTGAAATTGAAGACGGAGGTTCCCGAGAAGCTGCCAAATAAGCTTGTCTGATGGTCAGCCGAATCCATCGAGACAAGGTCTGCTTAGAAGCCGGCCAACCACGGCGGGCAGCATCGCATAGAACAAATAAGGAGTCAGACTTCCGAATAGCTGAAGTCCTATCCACATAGATCTTGAGTGCCCTGACAACATCCAATGATCTCGAATCCGGAGAGTCCACCGAGAGGGCTGGAACCACAAGTGGTTGATTGATGTGAAAATCGGACACCACCTTAGGTAGAAAAGACATGCGAGTACGGAGCTCGGCCCTATCAGCATGAAACACCAGGTAAGGAGGTCGACAAGAGAGAGCCCCGAGTGCCGACACCCGTCTGGCCGAAGCGAGAGCCAGGAGAAGAACCACCTTCCAGGTGAGATATTTCATCTCCACTGACTCCAGAGGCTCAAACAATGAAGATTGCAAAAAAGAGAGGACCAGATTGAGGTCCCATGGTGCTGTCGGAGGGCGAAAGGGAGGCTGTATTCGTAGAACCCCTTGAAAGAAATTCTGAACTTCCGGCAGCAAGGCTAACTTCTTCTGAAAGAAAACCGAAAGAGCAGAGACCTGCACCTTTAGTGAACCCAGTCTTAAGCCTGCCTAGAAACCCGCCTGCAAAAAACTGAGAAGGCGGGCTAAGCGAAAAACTGAAGGAGAAAACTCTCGACGTTCACACCAGGCCACATAGGCCTTCCAAATACGATAGTAGTGAGACAATGTGACTGACTTTCTAGCCCTAAGCATAGTTGGTATAACCGTACGAGGAATCCCCTTCTGTTTCAAGATGACCTTCTCAACAGCCACGCCGTCAAACGAAGCCTGCGTAAGTCTGGATAAAGAAAATAAGAATTTACTCACCGGTAATTCTATTTCTCATAGTCCGTAGTGGATGCTGGGAACTCCGTAAGGACCATGGGGAATAGCGGGCTCCGAAGGAGGCTGGGAACTCTAGAAAGATTTATGACCACCTGGTGTGCACTGGCTCCTCCCACTATGACCCTCCTCCAAGCCTCAGTTAGGACACTGTGCCCGGACGAGCTGACATAATAAGGAAGGATTTAGAATCCCGGGTAAGACTCTTACCAGCCACACCAATCACACCGTACAACTCGTGATACTATATCCAGTTTGACAGTATGAAAACAACTGAGCCTCTCAACAGATGGCTCAACAATAACCCTTTAGTTAACAATAACTATTTACAAGTATTGCAGACAATCCGCACTTGGGATGGGCGCCCAGCATCCACTACGGACTATGAGAAATAGAATTACCGGTGAGTAAATTCTTATTTTCTCTAACGTCCTAGTGGATGCTGGGAACTCCGTAAGGACCATGGGGATTATACCAAAGCTCCCAAACGGGCGGGAGAGTGCGGATGACTCTGCAGCACCGAATGAGAGAACTCCAAGTCCTCCTCAGCCAGGGTATCAAATTTGTAGAATTTTGCAAACGTGTTTGCCCCTGACCAAGTAGCTGCTCGGCAAAGTTGTAAAGCCGAGATCCCTCGGGCAGCCGCCCAAGATGAGCCCACCTTCCTTGTGGAATGGGCATTTACAGATTTTGGCTGTGGCAGGCCTGCCACAGAATGTGCAAGCTGAATTGTACTACAAATCCAGCGAGCAATAGACTGCTTAGAAGCAGGAGCACCCAGCTTGTTGGGTGCATACAGGATAAACAGCGAGTCAGATTTTCTGACTCAGCCGTCCTGGAACATATATTTTCAGGGCCCTGACAACGTCTAGCAACTTGGAGTCCTCCAAATCCTTAGTAGCCGCAGGCACCACAATAGGCTGGTTCAGGTGAAACGCTGACACCACCTTAGGGAGAAATTGGGGACGAGTCCTCAATTCTGCCCTATCCATATGGAAAATCAGATAAGGGCTTTTACATGATAAAGCCGCCAATTCTGACACTCGCCTGGCTGAAGCCAAGACCAATAACATGACCACTTTCCACGTGAGATATTTCAGATCCACGGTTTTCAGTGGCTCAAACCAATGTGATTTTAAGAAACTCAACACCACGTTGAGATCCCAAGGTGCCACAGGAGGCACAAACGGGGGCTGAATATGCAGCACTCCTTTCACAAATGTCTGAACTTCAGGTACTGAAGCTAGTTCTTTTTGAAAGAAAATCGACAGAGCCGAGATCTGTACTTTAATGGAGCCTAGTTTTAGGCCCATATTCACTCCTGCTTGCAGGAAATGCAGAAATTGACCTAGTTGAAATTCCTCTGTTGGGGCCTTTTTGGCCTCGCACCATGCATACATATTTCCGCCATATGCTGTGATAATGCTTTGCCGTAACATCTTTCCTGGCCTTAATAAGCGTAGGAATGACTTCTTCCGGAATACCCTTTTCCTTTAGGATCCGGTGTTCAACCGCCATGCCGTCAAACGCAGCCGCGGTAAGTCTTGGAACAGACAGGGCCCCTGCTGTAGCAGGTCCTGTCTGAGCGGTAGAGGCCACGGGTCCTCTGAGAGCATCTCTTGAAGTTCCGGGTACCACGCTCGTCTTGGCCAATCCGGAACCACGAGAATCGTGTTTACTCCTCGCTTTCTTATTATTCTCAATACCTTTGGTATGAGAGGCAGAGGAGGGAACACATAAACCGACTGGTACACCCACGGTGTCACTAGAGCGTCCACAGCTACCGCCTGAGGGTCCCTTGACCTGGCGCAATATCTTTTTAACTTTTTGTTGAGGCGGGACGCCATCATGTCCACCTGTGGTTTTTCCCAACGGTTTACCAGCATCTGGAAGACTTCTGGATGAAGTCCCCACTCTCCCGGGTGGAGGTCGTGTCTGCTGAGGAAGTCTGCTTCCCAGTTGTCCACTCCCGGAATGAACACTGCTGACAGTGCTAATACATGATTCTCCGCCCATCGGAGGATTCTTGTGGCTTCTGCCATCGCCATCCTGCTTCTTGTGCCGCCCTGTCGATTTACATGGGCGACTGCCGTGATGTTATCTGACTGGATCAGCACCGGCTGGTGTAGGAGCAGGGATTTTGCTTGACTTAGGGCATTGTAAATGGCCCTTAGTTCCAGAATATTTATGTGAAGGGAAGTCTCCTGACTCGACCATAGTCCTTGGAAGACTAGAGATGACAACTCCCTGGCTTTCTCCTCCGGGAGAAACACTTTTTTCTGGACTGTATCCAGAATCATACCCAGGAACAGTAGCCGTGTCGTCGGAACCAGCTGTGACTTCGGGATATTTAGAATCCAGCCGTGCTGGTGCAGCACCTCCTGAGATAGTGCTACTCCCACCAACAACTGTTCCTTGGACCTCGCTTTTATTAGGAGATCGTCCAAGTACGGGATAATTAAAACTCCCTTTTTTCGAAGGAGTATCATCATTTCCGCCATCACCTTGGTAAATACCCTCGGTGCCGTGGACAGTCCAAACGGCAGCGTCTGGAATTGGTAATGGCAATCCTGTACCACAAATCTGAGGTACTCCTGGTGAGGATGGAAAATGGGGACATGCAAGTAAGCATCCTTGATGTCCAGGGATACCATGTAATCCCCCTCTTCCAGGCTCGCAATAACCGCCCTGAGCGATTCCATCTTGAACTTGAATTTTTTTATGTATGTGTTCAAGGATTTCAAATTTAAAATGGGTCTCACCGAACCGTCCGGTTTCGGTACCACAAATAGTGTGGAATAGTAACCCCGGCCTTGTTGAAGTAGGGGTACCTTGATTATCACCTGCTGGGAATACAGCTTGTAAATTGCCGCTAGCACCGCCTCCCTGTCTGAGGGAGCAATCGGCAAGGCAGATTTTAGGAACCGGTGGGGTGGAGACGCCTCAAATTCCAGTTTGTACCCCTGAGAAACTATTTGAAGGATCCAGGGATCCACCTGTGAGCGAGCCCACTGATCGCTGAAATTCTTGAGGCGGCCCCCCACCATACCAGGCTCCGCCTGTGGAGCCCCACCGTCATGCGGCGGACTTGGCAGAAGAAGCGGGGGAGGACTTTTGCTCCTGGGAACCTGCTGTTTGTTGCAGCCTTTTTCCCCTACCTCTGCCTCTGGATAGAAAAGACCCGCCTTTTCCACGCCTGTTTTTCTGGGTCCGAAAGGACTGAACCTGATAAAACGGCGCCTTCTTAGGCTGTGAGGGGACATGGGGTAAAAATGCTGACTTCCCAGACGTTGCTGTGGAAACTAGGTCCGAGAGACCATCCCCAAATAATTCCTCACCCTTATATGGCAACACTTCCATGTGCCTTTTAGAATCTGCATCTCCTGTCCACTGGCGAGTCCATAAGCCTCTTCTAGCAGAAATGGACAATGCACTAACTTTAGATGCCAGTCGGCAGATTTCCCTCTGTGCATCTCTCATATATAAGACTGAGTCTTTTATATGGTCTATGGTTAACAGGATCGTGTCTCTGTCTAATGTGTCAATATTTTCTGACAGTTTATCTGACCACGCAGCGGCAGCACTGCACATCCAAGCTGACGCAATAGCTGGCCTAAGTATAATGCCTGAGTGTGTATATACAGACTTCAGGATCGCCTCCTGCTTTCTATCAGCAGGTTCCTTGAGGGCGGCCGTATCCGGAGACGGTAGTGCCACCTTTTTAGACAAACGTGTGAGCGCTTTATCCACCCTAGGCGGTGTTTCCCAACGTGACCTATCCTCTGGCGGGAAAGGGAACGCCATTAGTACCTTCTTAGGAATTACCAATTTTTTATCAGGGAAAGCCCACCTTCTTCACACACTTCATTTAATTCATCTGATGGGGGAAAAACTACGGGTAGTTTTTTCTCCCCAAACATAATACCCTTTTTAGTGGTACCTGTATTTATATCAGAAATGTGTAACACCTCTTTCATTGCCTCAATCATGCAGTGAATGGCCTTAGTGGGCATCAGATTAGACTCATCGTCATCGACACTTGTGTCAGTATCAGTGTCGACATCTGGGTCTGCGGTCTGAGGTAGCGGGCGTTTTAGAGCCCCTGATGACCTGTGCGACGCCTGGACAGGCACGAGCTGAGAAGTCGGCTGTCCCACAATTGGCATGTCGTCAAATTTCTTATGTAAGGAGTCTATACGTGCACTCATTTCTTTCCATAAGCTCATCCACTCAGGTGTCTGCCCCGCAGGGGGTGACATCCCTTCTAAAGGCATCTGCTCCGTCTCCACATCATTATCCTCATCAAACATGTCGACACAGCCGTACCGACACACCGCACACACACAAGGAATGCTCCAACAGAGGACAGGACCCACAAAAGCCCTTTGGGGGGACAGAGTGAGAGTATGCCAGCACACACCAGAGCGCTATATAATGCAGGGACTAACTGAGTTATGTCCCCTATAGCTGCTTTTCCTATATAATTTATACAGCGCCTAAATTTAGTGCCCCCCCTCTCTTTTTTACCCTTTTCTGTAGTGTAGACTGCAGGGGAGAGCCAGGGAGCTTCCTTCCAGCGGATCTGTGAAGGAGAAATGGCGCCAGTGTGCTGCAGGAGATAGCTCCGCCCCTTTTCCGCGGCCTATTCTCCCGCTTTTTTCTGGATTCTGGCAGGGGTATTTTCCACATATATAGCCTCTGGGGCTATATATTGTGGTATTTTTGCCAGCCAAGGTGTTATAATTGCTTCTCAGGGCGCCCCCCCCCCAGCGCCCTGCACTCTCAGTGACCGGAGTGTGAAGTGTGTGTGAGGAGCAGTGGCGCACAGCTGCAGTGCTGTGCGCTACCTTGGTGAAGACTGATGTCTTCTGCCGCCGATTTTCCGGACCTCTTCTTGCTTCTGGCTCTGTAAGGGGGACGGCGGCGCGGCTCCGGGACCGAACACCAAGGACTGGGCCTGCGGTCGATCCCTCTGGAGCTAATGGTGTCCAGTAGCCTAAGAAGCCCAATCCGGCTGCAAGCAGGCGAGTTCGCTTCTTCTCCCCTTAGTCCCTCGCTGCAGTGAGCCTGTTGCCAGCAGGTCTCACTGAAAATAAAAACCTAAATCTATACTTTCTTTCTAAGGGCTCAGGAGAGCCCCTAGTGTGCATCCAACCTCGGCCGGGCACAAAATCTAACTGAGGCTTGGAGGAGGGTCATAGTGGGAGGAGCCAGTGCACACCAGGTGGTCATAAATCTTTCTAGAGTGCCCAGCCTCCTTCGGAGCCCGCTATTCCCCATGGTCCTTACGGAGTTCCCAGCATCCACTAGGACGTTAGAGAAAAGGACCCTGTTGTAGAAGATCCTCCCACACTGGCAGGGGCCAAGGCTCGGCCATTGACAACAGATGTAGGGTGGAGTACGAAGCCCTGCGTGGCCAATCTGGAGCCACCAGGAGGACTAGAGCCTTTTCTCTGCTGATGCGTTGCAGAACCCGAGGCAACAGCGGGAAAGGAGGAAAGAGGTAAACGAACTGGAAATTCCAAGGAGCCGTGAGGGCATCCACGCCCGCCGCCGCCGGGTCCCTCGTTCGAGAGTAATAAAGAGGCAGCTGATGGTTCAGGCGGGACGCCATGAGGTCGATCTGTGGTCTTCCCCACCGGTGGACCAACTGCCAAAACACCTGGGGATGAATTGACCATTCTCCCGGGTGCATATCCTGTCGGCTGAGGTAATCGGCTTCCCAATTGTCCACTCCTGGAATGAATATCGCCGAGAAGGACAGAGCATACTCCTCCGCCCAAAGAAGGATGTTGGTGGCCTCCCTCATCGCCGCAAGGCTGCGAGTGCCGCCCCGACGGTTGATGTACGCTACCGTCGTGGCGTTGTCGGACTGAACTCTGACCGCTCGACTGCGCAGCAGGTGATGTGCCTGAAGTAGGGCGTTGTATACCACCCGTAATTCGAGAATGTTTATGGGGAGAATGGATTCGTGGATCGACCAGCGCCCCTGAAACCGATGTTCGAGGGTCACTGCCCCCCAGCCTCGCAGACTTGCGTCCGTGGTGAGGAGAGTCCAATCCCACACTCCGAACTGCCTTCCTTCCAATAGATGTGCCGACTGGAGCCACCAGAGAAGCGACGACCTTGCCTTTGGAGATAGCGTCACCCGCTGATGAAGGAACAGATGAGATCCTGACCACTGATGTAGAAGACACAGCTGAAACGGTCGAGAGTGGAAGCGACCGTATGGAAGAGCTTCGAACGCCGCTACCATCTTTCCCAGAAGACGAATGCACAGATACACTGACACCCGACGGTGTTGAAGTACTGACCTTACCAGCGTCTGCAGAGACAGAATCTTGTCCTGAGGAAGGAAAACCTTCTGACGGACCGTGTCGAGAATCATCCCCAAAAACAGCAACCGTTGTGAGGGGCATAATTGAGACTTCGGGATGTTCAGGATCCACCCGTGCTGATCAGAAGGTCCTGCGTTATCCGGATATTCTGAAGTAGCAGGTCTGCCGAGCGCGCCTTTATGAGCAGATCGTCCAGATAGGGAACGATTGTCACACCCTGCTTCCGAAGGAGGGCCATCATGACCGCCATGACCTTTGTGGATACTCTGGGAGCAGAAGAGAGACCGAACGGAAGGGCCTGGAACTGGAAATGAGCGTCCTGAATCGCGAACCGGAGAAAAGCCTGATGAGGCCAAATGGGAACATGTAAGTATGCATCCTTGATGTCTAAGGACGCCACAAACTCGTTTTGCTCCAAACCCGCAATAACAGACTGGAGGGACTCCATCTTGAACTTGAATACCCTCAAATACGGATTGAGATCCTTCAAGTTCAGGATTGGTCTGACCGAGCCGTCCGGCTTCGGTACGAGAAACAGGCTTGAGTAATAGCCCTGTTTCCGATGATGAGCGGGAACAGGGATCAGTACCTTTGCGGATAGAAGCTTCTAGACCGCTGCCTGTAAGGCAACTCTTCTGTCGTCGGAAACTGGTAAACCCGTGGTAAAAAAAACGCTGGGGCGGTCGGGTTTGAAAATCGAGCTTGTAACCGTGAATGATGAGATCCCTGACCCAAGCATCTGGACAGGACTGTACCCAGACCTCCCTGAAGTCCCACAGACGAGCTCCCTCCCTGTGGTCTCCCAGGTGGGAGGGTAGCCCGTCATGCGGTGGTAGTGGTGGAGGACTTAACCTCTGACTGGGTTGAGGCTGTGGAACCTCTGCCTCTACCCCTATGGCCACGGGAGGCGGAAGCTCCTCCCCTGGCCTGGCCTCGAAATCTGGAAGGGGCACGAAAGGATCGAAAGAAGGGACCCCTATAGGGCCTGCGAGGGGCTGGAGCAGCAGAAGGAAGTTAAGTCGACTTACCTCCGGTGGCCTGAGAAATCCAGGCATCCAGACCCTTACCAAAGAGGACCTCTCCCGTAAAGGGCAACGCTTCTGCAGCCCGTTTGGACACCGTATCCGCTTACCACTGCCGCAGCCAGAGAGCTCTGCGGGCCGAAATTGCTAAAGCGGAAATCCTAGCACCGAGAATACAGATGTCCTTGGAAGCCTCGCAAAGATAAATGGCTGATTCACGGATGTGTTCTGCCAACTGTATCAGCTGATCTGCACGGCAAATCGTCCCGAATTCCAGAGGACAATTGCTCCACCCAAGCTTCCATCGCCCTGTTAACCCAACAACCTACCTGCGCCAGGCGATGTAATACCCCCGCCGCCGAGTAAATAGTCTTCAAGGTGGATTCCAACTTCCTGTCCGAACCCTCCTTAAGCGAAGTCGCTCCATCAACCGGCAGAACCGTCTTCTTGGACAGATGAGACACCGAAGGATCCACAATCGGAGAGGTCTCATAACGCATTCTGCTATCTGCGGGAAAAGGATAGGAAGACAACATTTTTCTTGATACCTGAAACTTCGCGTCTGGATGTTTCCAGGCTGCCGTGATGAGCGCATCTAGCTCCTCCGAAACTGGAAAAGTCACTGGCAAGCATTGGTTGGTGCCAAACCTTGAAGGGCGTAAGGCGTCCTGCTCCGTCTCCTCCACCTGTAATACTGAGCGAATAGCAGTAATAAGAGCCTCTATACCCTAAGCTACTGGTTCAGAGTCCTCGTACACCTGATCTTCATCAGTATCTTGTATTTCTCTAACGTCCTAAGTGGATGCTGGGACTCCGTAAGGACCATGGGGGACTAGCGGCTCCGCAGGAGACTGGGCACAACTAAAGAAAGCTTTAGGACTACCTGGTGTGCATTGGCTCCTCCCACCAAGACCCTCCTCCAGACCTCAGTTAGATTTCTGTGCCCGGCTGAGCTGGATGCACACTAGGGGCTCTCCTGAGCACCTAGAAAGAAAGTATATTTAGGTTTTTTATTTTCAGTGAGATCTGCTGGCAACAGACTCACTGCAGCGAGGGACTAAGGGGAGAAGAAGTGAACCTACCTAACAGGTGGTAGTTTGGGCTTCTTAGGCTACTGGACACCATTAGCTCCAGAGGGATCGACCGCAGGACCCGACCTTGGTGTTCGTTCCCGGAGCCACGCCGCCGTCCCTCTTACAGAGCCAGAAGCACGAAGAAGGTCCGGAAAATCGGTGGCAGAAGACTTCGGTCTTCACCAAGGTAGCGCACAGCACTGCAGCTGTGCGCCATTGCTCCTCATGTACACCTCACACTTCGGTCACTGATGGGTGCAGGGCGCTGGGGGGGGGGGGCGCCCTGAGGGCAATAAATAACACCTTGGCTGGCAAAATATACATCATATATAGTCCCAGAGGCTATACAGATGTAAAATTACCCCTGCCAGTATCACAGAAAAAGCGTGAGAAAGTCAGCCGAAAAGGGGGCGGGGCTTCTCCCTCAGCACACTGGCGCCATTTTCTCTTCACAGTGCAGCTGGAAGACAGCTCCCCAGGCTCTCCCCTGTAGTTTTCAGGCTCAAAGGGTTAAAAAGAGAGGGGGGGCACTAAATTTAGGCGCAATATATGTATACAAGCAGCTATTTGGGGAAAAATCACTCAGTTATAGTGTTAGTCCCTGCATTATATAGCGCTCTGGTGTGTGCTGGCATACTCTCTCTCGTCTCCCCAAAGGACTTTGTGGGGTCCTGTCCTCAGTCAGAGCATTCCCTGTGTGTGTGCGGTGTGTCGGTACGGCTGTGTCGACATGTTGGATGAGGAAGGTTACGTGGAGGCGGAGCAGAGGCCGATAAATGGGATGTCGCCCCCTGTGGGGCCGACACCAGAGTGGGTGGATAGGTGGAAGGTATTAACAGACAGTGTCAACTCCTTACATAAAAGGCTGGATGACGTAACAGCTGTGGGACAGCCGGCTTCTCAGCCCGCGTCTGCCCAGGCGTCTCAAAGGCCATCAGGGGCTCAAAACAACGCCCGTTACCTCAGATGGCAGACACAGATGTCGACACGGAGTCTGACTCCAGTGTTGACGAGGTTGAGACATATACACAATCCACTAGGAACATCCGTTACATGATCTCGGCAATTAAAAATGTGTTACGCATTTTCTGACATAAACCCAAGTACCACATAAAAGGGGTTTTATTTTTGGGGAGAAAAAACAGCCACTGTTTTGTTCCCCCATCAGATGAATGAATGAAGTGTGTAAAGAAGCGTGGTTTCCCCCGATAAGAAACTGGTTATTTCTAAAAAGTTACTGATGGCGTACCCTTTCCCACCAGAGGATAGGTCACGTTGGGAGATATCCCTTAGGGTGGATAAGGCGCTCACACGTTTGTCAAAAGGTGGCACTGCCGTCTTAGGATACGGCCACCTTGAAGGAACCTGCTGATAAAAAGCAGGAGGCGATCCTGAAGTCTGTATTTACACACTCAGGTTATATACTGAAACCTGCAATTGCCTCAGCATAAATAGTGCTGCTGCAGCATGGTCTGACACCCTGTCAGATAATATTAATACGCTAAGACAGGGATAATAATATTTGCTAACATTGAGCATATTTAAGACGTTGTCTTATATATAAAGGATGCACAGAGGGATATTTGCCGGCTGGCATCCAGAATTAATGCAATGTCCATTCTGCCAGGAGGGTAGTAGAAACCCGGCAGTGGACAGGTGATGCTGCATTTAAAAGGCACATGGAGATTCTGCCTTATAAGTGTGAGGAATTGTTTGGGGATGGTCTCTGGGACCTCGTATCCACAGCAACAGCTGGGAAGAAAATTTTTAACCTCAGGTTTCCTCACAAAAGCCTAAAGAAAGCACCGTATTTTCAGGTACAGTCCTTTCGGCTTCAGAAAAGCAAGCGGGTCAAAGGCGCTTCCTTTCTGCACAGAGACAAGGGAAGAAGGAAAAAGCTGCACCAGTCAGCCAGTTCCAGGATCAAATATCTTTCCTCGCTTCCTCTGAGTCCACCGCATGACGCTGGGGCTCCACAGGTGGAGACAGGTGCAGTGGGGGCGCGTCTCGGGAACTGCAGGGATCAGTGGGCTTGCCCACAGGTGGATCCCTAGGTTCTGCAAGTAGTATCACAGGGATACAGGCTGGAGTTCGAGACGACTCCCCCTCGCCGTTGCCTCACATCAGCCTTGCCTGCTGCCCTCGGAGAAAGGTAGTACTGGCGGCAATTCACAAGCTGTACTTCCAGCAGGTGAAATCAAGGTACCCCTCTTTCAACAAGGCCGGGGTTACTATTCCAAAATGTTGTGGTACCGAAACCAGACGGTTCGGTGAGACCCATTCTAAAATTGAAATCCTTGAACACTTATATACGAAGGTTCAAGTTCAAAATGGAATCGCTCAGGGCGATTATTGCAAGCCTGGAAAATTTCAGGGTATCACTGGACATCAAGGATACTTACCTGCATGTCCCTATTTACCCTCGTCACCAGGTGTACCTCAAAATTGTGGTACAGGATTGTTATTACCAATTCCAGACGTTGCCGTTGGTCTGTCCCCGGCACCGAGGGTATTTACCAAGGTAATGGCCGAAGTACTTATCCCGTACTTGGACGATCTCCTTATAAAGGCGAGGTCCAGGGAGCAGTTGTTCGTCGGAGTAGCACTATCTCGGGAAGTGCTACAACAGCACGGCTGGATTCTGAATATTCCAAAGTCACAGCTGGTTCCTACGACGCGTCTACTGTTCCTGGGTATGGTTCTGGACACAGAACAGGATAAAAAGGGTTTCTCCCGGAGGAGAAGTCCAAGGAGTTGGCGTCTCTAGACGGAGACCTCCTAATACAAATACAGGTATCGGTGCATCTATGCACGCGAGCCTTGGGAAAGATGGTAGCTTCTTACGAAGAATTTCCATTCGCCAAGTCCCATGCAAGGATCTTCCAGTGGGATCTGTTGGACAAGTGGTCCGGGTCG
The DNA here is from genome assembly GCF_028390025.1 of Pseudophryne corroboree. Taxonomy (NCBI): domain Eukaryota; kingdom Metazoa; phylum Chordata; class Amphibia; order Anura; family Myobatrachidae; genus Pseudophryne; species Pseudophryne corroboree. The sequence continues at coordinate 531,905,026 of NC_086449.1, read as the reverse complement.
CATTCTCAGATGCATCGGCGGATAACCCTGTCTCCAAGGGCCAGGGTGTCGCTGTGGTGGTGACTGCACATCTTCTAGGGGGCGGCAGTTTCGGCATACAGGACTGGGTCCTGGTGACCACGGATGCCAGCCTTCAAGGCTGGGGGGCAGTCACACAGGGAAGAAACTTCCAAGGCCTATGAAAAGTCAGGAGACTTCCCTACACATAAATGTTCTGGAACTTTGGGCCATTTACAATGCCCTAAGTCAGGCTAGACCCCTGCTTCAACACCGTCCGGGGCTGATCCAGTCAGACAACATCACGGCGGTCGCTCATGTAAACCGACAGGGCGGCACAAGAAGCAGGATGGCGATGGCAGAAGCCACAAGGATTCTCCGATGGGCGGAAAATCATGGGTTAGCACTGTCAGCAGTGTTCATTCCCGGAGTGGACAACTGAGAACTTTCTCAGCAGACACGACCTCCACCCTGAGAGAGTGGGGACTTCATCCAGAAGTCTTCCAAATGATTGTACACCGTGGGGAAAGGCCACAGGTGGACAGGATGGCGTCCCGCCTCAACAAAAAGCTACAAAGATATTGCGCCAGGTCAAGGGACCCTCAGGCGATAGCTGTAGACGCTCTGGTAACACCATGGGTGTACCAGTCGGTGTATGTGTTCCCTTCTCTGCCTCTCATACCCATGGTAATGAGAATAATAAGAAGGAGAGGAGTAAGAACTATACTCATTGTTCCGGGTGGCCAAGAAGAGCTTGGTACCCAGAACTCCAAGAAATGATCTCAGAGGACCCATGGCCTCTGCCGCTCAGACAGGACCTGCTGCAGCAGGGGGCCTGTCTGTTCCAAGACGTACCGCGGCTGCGTTTGACGGCATGGCGGTTGAACGCCGGATCCTGAAGGAAAAGGGCATTCCGGAGGAAGTTATCCCTACGCTATTTAAAGCTAGGAAAGAAGTGAACGCAAACCATTATCACCGCATATGGCGGAAATATGTTGCGTGCTGTGAGGCCAGTAAGGCCCCAAAGGAGGAATTTCAGCTAGGTCGTTTTCTGCACTTCCTACAAGTCAGAGGTGACTATGGGCCTAAAATTGGGTTCCATTAAGGTCCAGATTTCGGCTCTATCGATTTTCTTCCAAAATAGAACTGGCTTCACTGCCTGAAGTTCAGACTTTTGTTAAGGGAGTGCTGCATAGTCAACACCCGTTAGTGCCTCCAGTGGCACCGTGGGATCTCAACGTAGTGTTGGATTTCCTGAAGTCGCATTGAGTTGAGCCACTTAAATCCGTGGAGCTACAATACCTCACGTGGAAAGTGGTCATGCTGTGGGCCGTGGCGTCGGCCAGGCGTGTATCAGAATTGGCGGCTTTGTCATACAAATGCCCTTATCTGTATTCTAAATGGATAAGGCGGAATTGAGGACTCGTTCCCAATTCCTTCCTAAGGTGGTATCAGTTTTTCATGTGAACCAACCTATTGTGGTGCCTGCGGCTACTTGGGACTTGGAGGATTCCAAGTTTTCTGGACGTAGTCAGGGCCCTGAAAAGTATATGTTTCCAGGACGGCTGGTGTCAGGAAAACTGACTCGCTATTTATCCTGTATGCACCCCAACAAGCTGGGTGCTCCTGCTTCTAAGCAGACTATTGCTCGCTGGATCTGTAGCACGATTCAACTTGCACATTCTGCGGCTGGAATGCCGCACCCTAAATCTGTGAAAGCCCATTCCACGAGGAAAGTGGACTCTTCTTGGGCGGCTGCCCGAGGGGTCTCGGCTTTACAAATTTGCCGATCTGTTACTTGGTCGGGTTAAAAAACTCTTGCAAGAGTCTACAAGTTTGATACCCTGGCTGAGGAGGACCTAGAGTTTGCTCATTCGGTGCTGCAGAGTCATCCGCACTCTCCCGCCCGTTTGGGAGCTTTGGTATAATCCCCATGGTCCTTACGGAGTCCCAGCATCCACTTAGGACGTTAGAGAAAATAAGAATTTACTTACCGATAATTCTATTTCTCGTAGTCCATAGTGGATGCTGGGGACTCCGTCAGGACCATGGGGAATAGCGGCTCCGCAGGAGACAGGGCACAAAATTAAAAGTTTGACCACTAGGTGGTGTGCACTGGCTCCTCCCCATATGACCCTCCTCCAAGCCTCAGTTAGGATACTGTGCCCGGACGAGCGTACACAATAAGGAAGGATTTTGAATCCCGGGTAAGACTCATACCAGCCACACCAATCACACTGTACAACTTGAGATCTGAACCCAGTTAACAGCATGATAACAGAGGAGCCTCTGAAAAGATGGCTTCCAACAATAATAACCCGATTTTTGTAACAATAACTATGTACAAGTATTGCAGACAATCCGCACTTGGGATGGGCGCCCAGCATCCACTACGGACTACGAGAAATAGAATTATCGGTAAGTAAATTCTTATTTTCTCTGACGTCCTAAGTGGATGCTGGGGACTCCGTCAGGACCATGGGGATTATACCAAAGCTCCCAAACGGGCGGGAGAGTGCGGATGACTCTGCAGCACCGAATGAGAGAACTCCAGGTCCTCCTTAGCCAGGGTATCAAATTTGTAGAATTTTACAAACGTGTTCTCCCCTGACCACGTAACTGCTCGGCAGCGTTGTAATGCCGAGACCCCTCGGGCAGCCGCCCAAGGTGAGCCCACCTTCCTTGTGGAGTGGGCATTTACAGATTTTGGCTGTGGCAGGCCCTGCCACAGAATGCGCAAGTTGAATTGTGCTACAAATCCAACGAGCAATCGTCTGCTTAGACGCAGGAACACCCAGCTTGTTGGGTGCATACAGTATAAACAGCGAGTCAGACTTTCTGACTCCAGCCGTCCTTGAAATATATATATATATATTTTTTTTTTTAAGGCTCTGACAACGTCGAACAACTTGGAGTCCTCCAAGTCTCTAGAAGCCGCAGGCACTACAATAGGTTGGTTCAGGTGAAACGCTGATACCACCTTAGGGAGAAACTGAGGACGCGTCCGCAGTTCTGCCCTGTCCCAATGGAAAATCAGATATGGCTTTTGTACGAAAAAGCCGCCAATTCTGACACTCTCCTGGCCGAAGCCAGGGCCAGTAGCATGGTCACTTTCCATGTAAGATATTTCAAATCCACCGATTTGAGTGGCTCAAACCCATGGGATTTGAGGAATCCCAAAACTACATTGAGATCCCACGGTGCCACTGGAGGCACAACCGGGGCTGTATATGTAGTACTCCTTTGACAAAAGCCTGGACTTCAGGAACTGAAGCCAATTCTTTCTGGAAGAAAATCGACAGGGCCGAAATTTGAACCTTAATGGACCCCAATTTGAGGCCCATAGACAATCCTGTTTGCAGGAAATGTAGGAATCGACCCAGTTGAAATTCCTCCGTCGGAGCCCTCTCCTTCAGGATCCGGCGTTCAACCGCCATGCCGTCAAACGCAGCCGCGGTAAGTCTAGAGGTAGAGTGCACGGATCCTCCGTGCGCATCTCTTGAAGTTCCGGGTACCAAGTCTTTCTTGGCAAATCCGGAACCACGAGTATCGTTCTTACTCCCCTTCGCCTTATAATTCTCAGTACCTTGGGTATGAGAGGCAGAGGGGGGAACACATACATTGGCTGGTACACCCATGGTGTTACCAACGCATCCACAGCTATTGCCTGAGGGTCTCTTGACCTGGCGCAATACCTGTCCAGTTTTTTGTTGAGGCGGGACGCCATCATGTCCACCTTTGGTTTTTCCCAACGGTTCACAATCATGTGGAAGACTTCTGGATGAAGTCCCCACTCTCCCGGGAGGTGATCGTGTCTGCTGAGGAAGTCTGCTTCCCAGTTGTCCACTCCCGGAATAAACACTGCTGACAGTGCTATCACATGATTTTCTGCCCAGTAAAAAATCCTTGCAGCTTCTGCCATTGCCCTCCTGCTTCTTGTGTCGCCCTGTCTGTTTACGTGGGCGACTGCCGTGGTGTTGCCGTACTGGTTCAACACCGGCTGACCCTGAAGCAGAGGCCTTGCCAGGCTTAGAGCATTGTAAATTGCCCTTAGCTCCAGTATATTTATGTGAAGTGAAGTCTCCAGGCTTGACCACACTCCCTGGAAATTTCTTCCCTGTGTGACTGCTCCCCAGCCTCTCAGGCTGGCATTCGTGGTCACCAGGACCCAGTCCTGAATGCCGAATCTGCGGCCCTCCAAAAAGGTGAGCACTCTGCAACCACCACAGAAGAGACCCCCTTGTCCTTGGAGACGGGGCTATCCGCTGATGCATCTGAAGATGCGATCGGACCATTCGTCCAGCAGATTCCACTGAAAAGTTCTTGCGTGGAATCTGCCGAATGGAATCGCTTCGTAAGAAGCCATCATTTACCCAGGACTCTTGTGCATTGATGCACTGACACTTTTCCTGGTTTTAGGAGGTTCCTGACTAGCTCGGATAACTCCCTGGCTTTCTCCTCCGGGAGAAAAACCTTTTTCTGAACTGTGTCCAGCATCATCCCTAGGAACAGCAGACGTGTCGTCGGGCTCAGCTGGGATTTTGGAAAATTTAGAATCCACCCGTGCTGTTGCAGCACTACTTGGGTTAGTGCTACACCGGCCTCTAACTGTTCTCTGGATCTTGCCCTTATCAGGAGATCGTCCAAGTAAGGGATAATTAATACGCCTTTTCTTCGAAGAAGAATCATCATTTCGGCCATTACCTTGGTAAAGACCCGGGGGGCCGTGGACAATCCAAACGGCAACGTCTGAAACTGATAGTGACAGTTTTGTACCACGAACCTGAGGTACCCTTGGTTTGAAGGGCAAATTGGGACATGGAGGTAAGCATCCTTGATGTCCAAGGACACCATAAAGTCCCCTTCTTCCAGATTCGCTATCACTGCTCTGAGTGATTTCATCTTGAACTTGAACCTTTGTATGTAAGTGTTCAAAAGATTTCAGACTTAGAATAGGTCTCACCCGGCTTCGGTACCACAAACAGCGTGGAATAATACCCCTTTCCTTGTTGTAGTAGGGGTACCTTGACTATTACTTGCTGGGAATACAGCTTGTGAATAGCTTCCAACACCGTCTCCCTGTCGGAGGGAGATGTTGGTAAAGCAGACTTCAGGAATCTGCGAGGAAGAGACGTCTCGAATTCCAATCTGTACCCCTGTGATACTACCTGCAGGATCCAAGGGTCGACTTGCGAGTGAGCCCACTGCGCGCTGAAATTCTTGAGACGACCCCCCCACCGGACCTGAGTCCGCTTGTAAGGCCCCAGCGACATGCTGAGGACTTTTCAGAAGCGGGGGAGTGCTTCTGCTCCTGGGAAGGAGCTGCTTGCTGCAGTCTCTTACCCTTTCCTTTGCCTCGGGCAGATATGAATGGCCTTTTGCCCGCTTGTTCTTATGAGAACGAAAGGACTGAGGCTGAAAAGACGGTGTCTTTTTCTGTTGGGAGGTGACCTGAGGTAAAAAAGGTGGATTTTCCGGCTGTTGCCGTGGCCACCAAGTCCGATAGACCGACCCCAAATAATTCCTCCCCTTTATACGGCAAACTTCCATATGCCGCTTGGAATCCGCATCACCTGACCACTGTCGCGTCCATAAACTTCTTCTGGCAGAAATGGACAGCGCACTTACCCTTGATGCCAGAGTGCAAATATCCCTCTGTGCATCTCGCATATAAAGAAAATGCATCCTTTAAATGCTCTATAGTCAATAAAATATTGTCGCTATTCAGGGTATCAATATTTCCAGTCAGAGATTCCGACCAAACCCCCCCAGCACTGCACATCCATGCTGGGGCGATTGCTGGTCGCAGTATAACATCAGTATGTGTGTATATATTTTTTAGAGTATTTTCCAGCCTCCTATCAGCTGGATTTTGAGGGCGGCCGTATCAGGAGACGGTAACGCCACTTGTTTTGATAAGCGTGTGAGCGCCTTATCTACCCTAGAGGGTGTTTCCCAGCGCGCCCTAACCTCTGGCGGGAAAGGGTATAATGCCAATAACTTCTCTGAAATTAGCAACTTCCTATCGTGGGTAACCCACGCTTCATCACACACTTCAATCAATTCATCTGATTTCAGGAAAAACTACAGGTAGTTTTTTCACACCCCACATAATACCCATTTTTGTGGTACTTGTAGTATCAGAAATATGTAACGCCTCCTTCATTGCCGTGATTATGTAACGTGTGGCCCTACTGGAAAATACGTTTGTTTCTTCACCGTCGACACTGGAGTCAGTGTCCGTGTCTGTCGACCGACTGAGGTAATGGGCGTTTTAAAGCCCCTGACGGTGTTTGAGACGCCTGGACAGGTACTAATTGGTTTTCCGGCAGTCTCATATCGTCAACCGACCTTGTAGCGTGTTGACACTATCACGTAATTCCATAAATAAAGCCATCCATTCCGGTGTCGACTCCCTAGGGGGTGACATCCCATTACAGGCAATTGCTCCGCCTCCACACCAACATCGTCCTCATACCTGTCGACACACACGTACCGACACACAGCACACACACAGGGAATGCTCTGATAGAGGACAGGACCCCACTAGCCCTTTGGGGAGACAGAGGGAGAGTTTGCCAGCACACACCAAAGCGCTATAATTATACAGGGACCACCTTATAGTAAGTGTTTTCCCTTATAGCAGCTTAATATATAATAATATCGCCAAAAAAATGCCCCCCCTCTCTGTTTTAACCCTGTTTCTGTAGTGCAGTGCAGGGGAGAGCCTGGGAGCCTTCCCACCAGTGGATCTGTGTGGGAAAAATGGCGCTGTGTGCTGAGGAGATAGGCCCCGCCCCTTTCACGGCGGGCTCTTCTCCCGGTTTTTTCTGTAATCCTGGCAGGGGTTAAATACATCCATATAGCCCAGGGGCTATATGTGATGTATTTTTAGCCAGTAAAGGTAATTACATTGCTGCCCAGGGCGCCCCCCCCCAGCGCCCTGCACCCTCAGTGACCGCGGTGTGAAGTGTGCTGAGAGCAATGGCGCACAGCTGCAGTGCTGTGCGCTACCTTAAGAAGACTGGGAAGTCTTCAGCCGCCGATTTCTGGACCTCTTCTCTCTTCAGCATCTGTAAGGGGGCCGGCGGCGCGGCTCCGGTGACCCATCCAGGCTGTACCTGTGATCGTCCCTCTGTAGCTAGTGTCCAGTAGCCTAAGAAGCCAATCCATCCTGCACGCAGGTGAGTTCACTTCTTCTCCCCTTAGTCCCGCGTTGCAGTGAGCCTGTTGCCAGCAGGACTCACTGAAAATAAAAAACCTAACAAACTTTTATTCTAAGCAGCTCTTTAGGAGAGCCACCTAGATTGCACCCTTCTCGGCCGGGCACAAAAACCTAACTGAGGCTTGGAGGAGGGTCATAGGGGGAGGAGCCAGTGCACACCACCTAGTGGTCAAACTTTTAATTTTGTGCCCTGTCTCCTGCGGAGCCGCTATTCCCCATGGTCCTGACAGAGTCCCCAGCATCCACTTAGGACGTCAGAGAAAATAAGATTTTACTCACCGGTAAATCTATTTCTCGTAGTCCGTAGTGGATGCTGGGCGCCCATCCCAAGTGCGGATTGTCTGCAATACTTGTATATAGTTATTGCCTAACTAAAGGGTTATTGTTGAGCCATCTGTTGAGAGGCTCAGTTGTTATCATACTGTTAACTGGGTATAGTATCACGAGTTATACGGTGTGATTGGTGTGGCTGGTATGAGTCTTACCCGGGATTCAAAATCCTTCCTTATTGTGTCAGCTCTTCCGGGCACAGTATCCTAACTGAGGTCTGGAGGAGGGTCTTGATGGGAGGAGCCAGTGCACACCAGGTAGTCCTAAAGCTTTCTTTAGTTGTGCCCAGTCTCCTGCGGAGCCGCTAGTCCCCCATGGTCCTTACGGAGTCCCAGCATCCACTACGGACTACGAGAAATAGATTTACCGGTGAGTAAAATCTTATTATCTACCACCGCCTCATTTAATTGAGGCATATCATCGTCAGATTCCTGCAACACAGAGGCTAGCAATCTCTTTTTTGAAGACTGTGGGGGAGGACTAAAGGACGGGGCTTGGGAAGGGATTACAGCCCTAGAGAGCCTTCCACTGATTTTGCCAGGGAAACTGCCCATGCTGGTTCTGGCTCCGGTACCGGGACAGGCTGTCGGACCCGGGCCGCCTCTCTATCTTCCCTAGAGGCCTTCAGTTCCCTAGTCAGCAGGGACATAACCTCTGTGAGCTGTGCTGTCCATGCAGGGGTGCTCTGGGGTTCTGATGAGGACTGGGCAGATGGTTCTGACCCACCATCCTACATAACTGGCCCTGTTTTTGTGCTGCCTTGGAGCCTTTAGATGCCATGGCCTGACCTAGCACCTGTCACCCTCCCCTAATCACAGCAATATGCAGAAAGGAAGGAAGGGGGGTAGAAGCAGGGAGAAGCGCAGCCACAGTCCCAATGTATCTAATAAAGTATAGGTGCCCCCGTGCCCCCCGTCCCCACTGCAACCGGCTCACTGTGTCCAGATGATCCGATTTGCTTCTTCCCCCCGCGCTGCAGCCTCGGAAAATGGCCGCCAGCGCGCACTCAGCCTGGCGGAGCAGAGCGGGACTAAGCTCCGCCCCCCTCCGCAAAGGCGCCAAATTCAAACTTGCTTAGCGCCTCCAGCTCGATCCCCGTGCCGGCTCTGTGAGCCGCGCTGAACGGGGATCCGTGCGGGGGAGCGAGCCGCGGCCGCCGGGAACCGACGCTAAGAGCGGGGGAGCAGCCTGTGTAACACAAACAGAAACACAGTCACATTTAAATAAAATAAAATAGCCACCTCACATAAAGAAAAGCTATTTACTCACCGCTGTGTTTGCTCTCGGTGGGACAGCCCCGACACGCGCCGCACGCAGCGGTGTCCGGCCGCACATACTTACCGCTGCCGGAATCTTCTGCCGACGAAGCGGCCTCGACACGCGCCGCACACAGCGGTGTCCGGCCAGTTCCGGAGAGCTCAGTGTCTCCTTCAGCCCGGGGCCCATCCCGAGCCGCACGCAGCTGTGATGGGACCCCGCCGGCAGCCTCCCGCGGTGCAGACTGGCAGTGGCAGAGCTGCCAGTCTGTGAGTGTAAGAAAGAAGAAAAGAAAAAAAGAAAGAAAAAAAAATTCTTCAGAGTAAACCCAAGAGTGACCAGCTCCCTCTGGGCACAAAACAAAGACTGGCTTGGAGGGGGGACATAGTAGGGGAGGAGCTAGCCACAGTGTTTGAGTTTTAAAGTGCCAGCTCCCAGTTACTGCCTACTATTTCCCCATTGTAACTGCGCTCCAGTGTCCCCTAGTGGATGAAGGAGAAACATTTTGGTTGGTTAAATAGCATTTTGTACTTTTAATTCAAATATATATAGTAACTAGTGTTCTTTGGGCCTAATTCAGACCTGATCGCAGCAGCAAAATCTTTCTCTAATGGGCAAAACCATGTGCAGTGCAGGTAGGGTAACAAGTGCAGAGAGCATTAGATTTGGGTGGATTATTTTGTTTCTGTGCGGGGTAAATACTGGCTGCTTTATTTTTACACTGCAATTTAGATTTCAGTTTGAATCCACCCCACCCAAATTTAACTCTCTCTGCACATGTTATATCTGCCCCCCCCTGCAGTGCACATGCTTTTGCCCATTAGAGAACAAATGTTGCTGCTGCGATCAGGTCTGAATTAGGCCCTTTAAACAGTAACTTACGTGAAAGAATGTCACATAAATCACTGTTATGATTTCAAGAAAAATCATAAGATTATGAGGACTTGGAAAAATTTCTAGAAGGGAGTCTAAGTGACATATGGATATCATTAATGCAGTAAAAATCTTTGCGGGTATGCGGTGCAAGCAATAAAATAAATACAATGGATGACCTGTAATGTCTGTATGTCTTTTTTATTGTGTTGTTCTGGTCTGGGCTTTATCTATAAATATGCATGTGGAATAAATGTGAGTATATGAGGAACTGACATAGGAAATAAAAACATCCCATGGCCTACTTATAATAGGGAAAAAAAAACAAGGGAATTTTTTCTATCATAAAAAGATACAATGGGCGGGATTCAATTCTTTTCACTCCTTTTCACACCCGTTCTGTTTCTGCCCTCAGGGACGTTGTATCATTATTTCAGCTCGTTACCCCCGGAGTAGCGAGGCACCCAATCCTTTACACAGCTAAACCTGATTACTATGGGCGCAACATGCTCGATAACGGAGATCATTTTAGAAAGGAAATTGGGCGTGATATATCATTTGAATCTCACCCAATGTGTTTTTTTCTTTTCTTAAAAAATACAACCAAAATAGAATTTACAATTTCCATTAAGAGTAAAGACATTTGCTAAATTTTTTTTTACAGTGAAACACATATAAAGAAGGAGATCATAAAGGTTGTAAATGGAATGGATGATACCAACTCTAGTCAGCATACCCTGACATTAGAGCAGTGTTTCCCAACCTCGGTCCTCAAGGCATATTAAAACCAGTCCATGTTTTATGGTTAAAACAGTATAACTGAGGTACTAATTCATTCACCTGTGCTCAAGTATGGCTATCCTTAAAACCTGGACTGTCAGTGTGCCTTGAGGACCATGGTTGGGAACCCCCTCAATAGAGTATTTCAAAGTAAATGCAAAGAGCTTACATGTCTAGAGGGTAGGGATACAATAGGGTGAATGTCCCATTGCTGGTCTCAGCATTGAAACACATAGTTGTTAAAAGTTTATCGGGGGTTATTCAGTAGGCACCGCTACTGAGATGCAATCGCATCTCCGTTTGCCGCCGCAGTGTGCACACGGAGGACCCGCTCTGCGCGGGAAGGGGATGTGATCGCATCTCAGTTATGCAAACGCCTTTGCCTTATTGATAGGCAGAGGCGTTCAGGGACAGTTGTGGGCGGCAACGCAGCATTCAGGGGACAGGCAGCAAAAACAGGGGTGGGGCCGTTTTACAGGCCGGCCACGTGGCATCACACGTGGCCGTTGCAACGGAGAAAAAGGCGGTGGTCCGACTACCTTTCGCAGCCAGACTGTGCTTCGATCGCATCACAAGCCGCCATTAGCATGCTGGGAGACCTTGCCCTTTGCCCCCAGCATGCGAGTGATAGCCGTTACAGTATTGCTTTTTTTTTCCAAAACTGCAACTGCTGCTGAATAGGGTCCATAAGGGGAGATATACTAAGCCTTGAAAAGTGATACATTTCACATTGATAAAGTACCAGCCAATCAGCTCCTAACTGCCATGTTACAGGCTGGGTTTGATAAATGACAGAAGCTGGTTGGCTGGTACTTTATCACCGTGAAAATTATCACTTTTTAAGGCTTAGTAAATCTCCCCAATAGTTCCTACTTGACTGTACATCATCACAGAAACAGTTGAAAGCTGCTGGCCAACTCATCTGTTGGACCTTTTTTTTTGGACCGGAGGATGGTAATCTTAACAGACAGTGAAGTTGAAGACCTTTTGAAATGCTAGAATTATCTGAATATGTTTCAATTTCTCACATAAAGCTTACAGAACATGTATCGTTTCTAAGCCTTGGTGGCGATTTGTGATACAGTTTCCAGAAAAAGTGTGTTTAGTACTTTGAAAAGCTGCTATCTGAATACAGTCATCCCTACTTATAGTATTTTACTAGGGAGGATAAGACAACACAGAAATTGTGTCATTTTATAGAGTTGAGTTTGAAAAACAAAATGACTGTATTTCCATATTAATTTGCACCACAAGCAATTGGAAAGAGTTGTAAGAGTATAGAGAACTAGCAGCTAGCAAATGACTATATAATGTAGTTGTGTAAGAACTGTGTTTTCCTTCAGGAAACAATCACCATTCTATTCTTAAGACAGTAGTCTTATGATGTGTACACACCGTGAGATATTTTCTCACGATTTTGACTGTAGTCAAAATCATAAGAAAATGTAGTGCAGGTGAAAGTCTCCTTGCTATCCCGATTCGATGCCAATGTGCAGTCGGCATCGCAAGCCTAGATAGACTGTGCAGGCATGTCAATTTGGACTATGTCATAGAAGAGATAGTCCAAATTGACACTTAGCCAAAATCGCACATAGTATCGCAAGCACACTCATTATGTACTTGCGATGCCGACCTAGCTTGTATGCACCTTTACTCAAAATGTACTATCTGGCACATCTGCCATTAATCACCTTTTTTTTTTTTTTAAATATTAAACAAAACATGATCATTTTTAAATATGTTGCACAGTTTGAACCATTCCCCCCTTGTTTACAAGTAATGTCACAAAAATGATCAAATAAGAAAAAGCATTTTTATTCCATGCAGGAATGAGGAAACAATCCTCTGAAATCAAGGTCACTGCGTATAAGTTAGTACTGTGATTCTTAGAGAATACGTAAGATTTTCAGTTAAATTACAAAAAAAAAAAAAAAAAAAGTGGCTAGTTTAGAATATCCAAACAAAAATGTTAAATGTATTTATAAAATATTTCTTTCTCCAGATCAGTAAGAACCCAGACAAGGCACACAACACCTGACTGCAATACAAATATGATACCTCTACTACACCAACTGCAGTGTACCATGACATAATACTCATCTGAAATGAGGGAAAAAAGCACCGCTTTCTATATATCTGAATGCACAGCCATAGGCCATCCATGACCATATAGACATGTCTCTATATATCTATGAATATATACACTATGCCAAAAGGCATCATTAACCTGCAGGCAACTAAAGACAAAAGTGAAGGCTGAGACTTCCTCATTCTTATTGTCTTTTCTATTTGCCACTGTTTAAAAGGGAGTAAAGATGAAAACGTATGCTATGCAGAGAGGCCGATGACCTGACTGTTGTAGTCAGCGGTTTCCATACGCAGAATATATGGAATAATACTATCAATCTGCACGTTTCCAATTAGGCCTGCAAAGAACAGCTCCTCCATAATGGCTGCACTCATTAGCCTCAGAGCTGGCAGCCTCAGTAGCAGCCGGGATAGCCTAAAAATAGAAAGAGAATGTATGCTTAGTATCTAATGGAAACTAAAATGATAAAACTTTTCAACAGGTTACATCAGCTGTCTAATATTAATTGACAAGAATAGTGGCTGTAACAGACATGGAAATAAAAAAAGATAACTTACCTGTAGGTATCATCTGGGTATGTTTTAGTTACATAGTCTTGGAATTCCATATAGGCTTTTTCTTGAAGCTTTTCAATATCTGAAACATTTTCCAATCCTGGGTGATCTGTGAATATATTTTACTATTATGTCATATGTGAACATATCACTGTCATTAAACTGAACAACAGTAATGTAAAGACATATGTTTGGGGCGTTATAGAGAAAGGAAGGAAAAAAGAAAATGTATATTGTTTATCTTTAAGCATTAAAAAAAAAAAACAGGACATATAGGGGTATATTCAATTAAAGTCGGACCCATTCCGACATGTATTTGTCGGAATGGATCCGACAACCCCTTTTCAAATCTCATCTTAATTCGACTTTTTCAAGTCGAATTAAGATGAGGGACGCAGAGGAGGAGAGGGGGGGGCGAGCCGCGGGGAGACCAGCAGGGGACAGCCGCCGGCAGCCAGAGGAGATCGGCGCTACAGTAGTGCCACAGATGGATGTCACACAGCTGCTCGACCGCACGGCAGTGTCCACCCGGCTCCAGCAAGCTTGCTGGAGCCGGGTGGACACTGCTGTGAGCGGCGCAGGTGTGTGTCATCCTGCTGCAGCGCTGTAGCGCTGATCTCCTCTGGCTGCCGGCAGCAGTCCCCCGTCTCCCTGCGGCTCTCCCCCCTCTCCTCCTCTGGGTCCGCATCTCAGTCCGACATCTTTTGATGTCGGACTGAGATGGTCGAAAAGGGGGCCAAAACGTTTTTTACACAAGCACGTGGATCGGCAGCTATGTCGCCGATCCACCTGCTTTTCGACAAGTCGTATTTTTCAACTTGTCGAAAATACTGAATAGATTGGAACCTCTTCCGACCTAAAAAGTCGAAAACTGACGTCTTTTCGACAGACGGCAGTTTTTGACTTCAATTGAATATACTCCATAGGCTCAGGCTATATATAATATGTTAGGTTTCAATTACATTCTATACGGGTGTGGTATGCAAGGTTGACAGTAACTAGGTCAACCACTATTGGTCAACAGTAACTAAGTTGACAGGGTCTCTAGGCCGACATGGTGTAGGCTCACAGGTCAAAAGGTCGACAGGAGTTTTTTATGTGTTTTAGGTGTCGTTTTCTCCGTACAGTGACCGGGAACCCCAATTAGTGCACCGTGTCCCCTTGCATGGCTCGCCATGCTTCAGACAAGGTCCCCCGCTGCACTCGGCACAGGTTACTATTCCCAATCGTAGTCCGCGTGGATCGTTAAGTATGAAAAAGGTAAAAAAAAATAAGATTTTACTTACCGGTAGATCTATTTCTCGTAGTCCGTAGTGGATGCTGGGGACTCCGTAAGGACCATGGGGAATAGACGGGCTCCGCAGGAGACATGGGCACTTTAAGAAAGAATTTAGATTCTGGTGTGCTCTGGCTCCTCCCTCTATGTCCCTCCTCCAGACCTCAGTTAGAGAAACTGTGCCCGGAAGAGCTGACAGTACAAGGAAAGGATTTTGGGAATCCAGGGTAAGACTCATACCAGCCACACCAATCACACCGTATAACTTGTGATAACTTTACCCAGTTAACAGTATGAACAATCACAGAGCATCAGATAAACTCTGATGCAACTATAACATAACCCTTATTTAAGCAATAACTATATACAAGCATTGCAGAAGAAGTCCGCACTTGGGACGGGCGCCCAGCATCCACTACGGACTACGAGAAATAGGTTTACCGGTAAGTAAAATCTTATTTTCTCTAACGTCCTAGTGGATGCTGGGGACTCCGTAAGGACCATGGGGATTATACCAAAGCTCCCAAACGGGCGGGAGAGTGCGGATGACTCTGCAGCACCGAATGAGCAAACACAAGGTCCTCCTCAGCCAGGGTATCAAACTTGTAGAACTTTGCAAAGGTGTTTGAACCTGACCAAGTAGCCGCTCGGCAAAGCTGTAATGCTGAGACCCCTCGGGTAGCCGCCCAAGAAGAGCCCACCTTCCTTGTGGAATGGGCCTTAACTGATTTAGGCAGCGGCAACCCAGCCGCAGAATGAGCCTGCTGAATCGTGTTACAGATCCAGCGAGCAATAGTTTGCTTTGAAGCAGGCGCCCCAAGCTTGTTGGAAGCATACAGGATAAACAAAGATTCTGTTTTCCTGACCTTAGCCGTTCTGGCTACATAAACCTTCAAAGCCCCGACTACATCCAGTGACTCGGAATCCTCCAAGTCAGTAGTAGCCACAGGCACCACAATAGGTTGGTTCATATGAAAGGATGAAACCACTTTCGGCAGAAATTGTGGGCGGGTCCGCAATTCTGCTCTATCCGCATGGAAAACCAGATAGGGGCTTTTATGTGACAAAGCCGCCAATTCTGACACACGCCTAGCCGAAGTCAAGGCTAATAGCATGACCACCTTCCACGTGAGATATTTTACTTCCACCGTTTTGAGTGGTTCAAACCAGTGTGATTTCAGGAAACTCGACACCACGTTAAGATCCCAAGGTGCCACTGGAGGCACAAAAGGGGGCTGAATATGCAGCACTCCCTTTACAAACGTCTGAACTTCAGGCAGAGAAGCCAGTTCTTTTTTAAAGAAAATGGATAAGGCCGAAATCTGAACATTAATGGAACCCAATTTAAGGCCCAAAGTGACTCCCGACTGTAGGAAGTGAAGGAAAAGGCCCAGCTGGAATTCCTCCGTAGGGGCATTCCTGGCCTCACACCAAGCCACATATTTTCGCCATATACGGTGATAATGTTGAGCCGTCACAACCTTCCTAGCCTCTATCAGCGTAGGAATGACCTCATCCGGAATGCCTTTTTCTGCTAGGATCCGGCGTTCAACCGCCATGCCGTCAAACGCAGCCGCGGTAAGTCTTGGAACAGACAGGGCCCCTGTTGCACAAGTCCTGTCCTAGAGGCAGAGGCCAGGGGTCCTCTGTGAGCATTTCTTGCAGATCTGGATACCAAGTCCTTCTTGGCCAACCCGGAACAAAGAGTTTTCTTCTCACTCCTCTTTTCCTTATGATTCTCAGCACCTTGGGTATGAGAGGAAGAGGAGAAAATACATAGACCGACGGGAACACCCACGGTGTCACCAGTGCGTCCACAGCTATCGCCTGAGGGTCTCTTGACCTGGCACAATATCTCTGCAGCTTTTTGTTGAGGCGGGATGCCATCATGTCCACCTGTGGAAGTTCCCACCGACTTGCAATCTGCATGAAGACTTCTTGATGAAGTCCCCACTCTCCCGGGTGGAGGTCGTACCTGCTGAGGAAGTCTGCTTCCCAGTTGTCCACTCCCGGAATGAACACTGCTGACAGTGCGCTTACGTGATTCTCCGCCCAGCAAAGAATTCTGGTACCTTCTACCATCGCCACCCTGCTCCTTGTGCCGCCTTGGCGGTTTACATGAGCCACTGCGGTGATACTGTCTGACTGAATCAGAACAGGTTGGTCGCGAAGCAGGGACTCCGCTTGACGTAGGGCGTTGTATATGGCCCTTAGTTCCAGGATGTTGATGTTAAGGCAAGTCTCTTGACTTGACCACAGCCCTTGGAAATTTCTTCCCTGTGTGACTGCCCCCCACCCTCGGAGGCTTGCATCCGTGGTCACCAGGACCCAGTCCTGAATGCCGAATCTGCGACCTTCGAGAAGGTGAGCACTCTGCAGCCACCACAGGAGAGACACCCTGGCCCTGGGGTATAGGGTGATTAACCGATGCATCTGAAGATGTGATCCGGAGCACTTGTCCAGTAAGTCCCATTGGAAGGTCCTCGCATGGAACCTGCCGAAGGGAATGGCCTCGTATGATGCCACCATCCTTCCCAGGACTCGAGTGCAGTGATGCACTGACACCTGTTTTGGTTTTAATAGATTCCTGACCAGTGTCACGAGCTCCTGAGCTCTCTCTATCGGGAGATAAACCCTTTTCAGGTCTGTGTCTAGGATCATGCCTAGGAGAGGCAGATGAGCTGTAGGAACCAACTGTGACTTTGGAATATATAGAATCCAGCCGTGTTGCCGTTACACTTCCAGAGAAAGTGATACGCTGTTCAGTAACTGCTCTCTTGATCTCGCTTTTATGAGGAGATCGTCCAAGTACGTGATAATAGTGACACCTTGCTTCTGCAGGAGCACCATCATTTCCGCCATTACCTTGGTGAATATTCTCGGGTCTGTGGAGAGACCAAACGGCAACGTCTGAAATTGGTAATGACAATCCCGTACCGCAATTCTGAGGTACGCCTGATGAGGTGGATAAATGGGGACATGAAGGTATGCATCCTTTATGTCCCGAGTCACCATAAAATCTCCCCCTTTCAGGCTTGCAATGACCGCTCTTAGCGATTCCATCTTGAACTTGAACTTTTCAGGTATATGTTCAGGGATTTTAAATTCAATATGGGTCTGACCGAACCGTCTGGTTTCGGGACTACAACATGGTCGAATAATAACCCCCTCCTTGTTGAAGGAGGAGAACCTTGACCACCACCTGTTGAAGATACAATTTGTGAATTGCAGTTAACACTGTTTCCCTCTCGTGGGGGGAAGCCGGCAGGGCCGTCGGTGAGGGACCCCACTTGTGGCTGAACTTACGAAGGCGTGCCCCCACCGGGCCTAGCTCCGCCTGTGGAGCCCCAGCGACATGCAGTGGATTTTTGTAGAGGCCGGGAAGGACTTCTGTTCCTGGGAACTAGCTGTGTTGTGCAGCTTCTTTCCTCTGCCCCCGCCTCTGGCAAGAAAGGACGCACCTCGGACTTTCTTGTTTCTTTGTTCGAAAGGCTGCATTTGATAATGTCGTGCTTTCCTAGGCTGTGCAGGAATATAAGGCAAAATATCAGAATTACCAGCTATAGCTGTGGAGACTAGGTCCGAGAACCCTTCTGCACACAATCCTCAGCCTTCCATATGCCTCTTAAGTCGGCATCATCTGTCCATTGCATATTCTACAGGACACGTCAAGCAGAAATCGACATAGCTTTGACTCTAGGACCCAGTATACTCATGTCTCTTTGGGCATGTTTTATATATATATATATATATATATATATATATATATCTCTCTTTAGACAGCATCTGTAATATATATATATATATATATCTATATATACATATATATATATATACACATACTAGGGTCTCAATCTCTGCTGATAAGGTACCTGTCCACGCTGTCACAGCGCTATAAACCCATGCCGACACAATCGCCGGTCTGAGTAGTGTACCAGAATGTGCACGCTATCTGCAGGATCCCTGAGAATAGCTGTTACGTCAGGGCTACCTTTTGGGCAAACATGATACCCTAGGGGAAGATTCCCATCATATCCTGGCCCTAGTGGGGAAAGGATACTGCCTGAGAATTCTTTGTGGGAAACTGCAGTCTCTTGTCTGGAGATTCCCGCTCTTTTTCATCATGAGAGGAGGGAAATTTACCTCAGCTTTCTTCCCCTTAAACATGTGTACCCTTGTGTCAGGGACAGATGAGTCATCAGTGATATGCAAATCATCTTTTATTACAATAATCATATATTGAATACTTTTCTGCCATTTTGGCTGTAACTTTGCATTATCGTAGTCGACACTGGAGTCAAACTCCTTGTCGATATCGGTGTCTATTATTTTGGATAGTGAGCATTGAGAGACTCTGAAGGTCTCTGCGACATAGGGACAGACATGGGTAGATTTCCTGTCTGTTCTCTAATCTTTTGTGCAATAAATTCACCTTAGCACTTAATTTCACATATCCAATCAGGTGTCGGCGTTGTCGACGGAGACACCCTCTCACACACTTATTTGCTCCATCTCCTCCTTAGGGGAGCCTTTTACCTCAGGCATGTCGACACACACGTACCGACACACCACACACTCAGGGAATGCTCATCTGAAGACAATTCCCCCATAAGGCCCTTTGGAGAGACAGAGAGAGAGTATGCCAGCACACACCCCAGCGCTATTAACCCAGGAATAACACAGTAACTTAATGTTAACCCAGTAGCTTCTGTTTATATTGATTTTTGCGCCTAATTATGTGCCCCCCCTCTCTTTTTACCCTCTTCTACCGTGTAACTGCAGGGGAGAGACTGGGGAGCTTCCTCTCAGCGGTGCTGTGGAGAAAAAACATGGCGCTGGTGAGTGCTGAGGAAGAAGCCCCGCCCCCTCGACGGCGGGCTTGTCCCGCTTTCATGTACAATTTTGGCGGGGGCTCATACATATATACAGTGCCCAACTGTATATTATGCAAACTTTTGCCAAAGAGGTCTCTAATTGCTGCCCAGGGCGCCCCCCCCCCTGCGCCCTGCACCCTTACAGTGGCCGGAGTATGTGGGTGTAGTGTGGGAGCAATGGCGCACAGCTGCAGTGCTGTGCGCTACCTCATATGAAGACTGGAGTCTTCTGCCGCCGATTTCGCAGTCTTCTTGCTTCTTTCACCCGGCTTCTGTCTTCCGGCTCTGCGAGGGGGACGGCGGCGCGGCTCCGGGATCGGACGACAAAGGGTGAGATCCTGTGTACGATCCCTCTGGAGCTAATGGTGTCCAGTAGCCTAAGAAGCAGGACCTATCTTCAGAGAGTAGGGCTGCTTCTCTCCCCTCAGTCCCACGATGCAGGGAGTCTGTTGCCAGCAGATCTCCCTGAAAATAAAAAACCTAACAAAATACTTTCTTATAGCAAGCTCAGGAGAGCTCACTAAGTAGCACCCAGCTCGTCCGGGCACAGATTCAAACTGAAGTCTGGAGGAGGGACATAGAGGGAGGAGCCAGAGCACACCAGAATCTAAATTCTTTCTTAAAGTGTCCATGTCTCCTGCGGAGCCCGTCTATTCCCCATGGTCCTTACGGAGTCCCCAGCATCCACTAGGACGTTAGAGAAAAGAAATTGTGAAAAACTCATGTCAACCTTTTCACCTGTCGACCTACACCATGTCGACCTACACCCTGTCGACCTAGAGACCCTGTTGACCAATAGTGGTCGACCTAGTTACTGTCGACCTAGAGACCGGATCCCATTCTATACACACCACAGAAATACAGTATGAACTCTCACATGCAGAGCTCTGATTTTGCACTTCTTTAAATGTATGATTTATTGCACATAAGGTGCAAACATCATTGGTCAAGCAACTATCCTAACTGCAACACAGATGAAAGAAGACTGATAAAAAGCAATGCTACATAACATTTCTGCTCTAAAACATGAGATAAAGTTTATAAAAGCAGAGTGTGTGTACAATTTGAAAAGCTAGTCACAAAAAAGGTCCCTTACCAGGACTGAAAAGAACAATAGCTTTCAGGTAGGCATACTCATAGCCATCTAGGCAAAGCTTGACCATGCTGTTACAGAAGTCCTGCAGTTTGAAGATGTGGTCCATTACCAGTTTCACCTTGTCTCCAGAGAGTTTATCTGCCAAAAGATACAGCATGGCAAGGTTAATGCAATATTTTGTTTGTTCGTTGGATGACCGCAGTATTGCTAAAACAAATAATCCATGCAAATATACCATTTACATCATCTATGATAATCCTGATGTATGTAATATGCTGAATACACTGTACAGTTTAACAAATGTAAAAAATGGCAATGTGAAACTTACATTATGGGTTCTAGGACTCCATTATCTTAACACTAAAACATATGTATTCCGGCGGTTCTACATCCCATATGCGTGACATAAGTACAGCTATGAATATTTTCTTATTTTACGTGCTTCACTTTATATTTGATTCTTAATAATAATACATATTGCACGAGGGTCTGTAAAATATATATGTATTCAAGCATATGAAAGTATGGACCCATTTGGCCCAAGGCCAGAAAGTCATGGTGGAAATTCCAATCTGAGCAGATTAGACTGTCCTCACATGCTCAGTGTCCTTGAGAGGAAACAACAATTACAGGAAGAGGGAAGAATACATGTTATGGTGACTGGGTGGGAAGAATAGACCATTACCAGGACAAATATTATAACCGCTCACAATAGAGTATTTGATTGTTGCACAATCTTGCAATATGATAAAGACCACAAAGTAGCTGCCTCCAGGATCAGATTTACAGTTCTACCTTCTTCAGCACTACACTTTCAATTTTGTGTTTTGCACCAGAAAAAAAAGTTTTAAGAAATACCTCAGAAACAAAACCTACGTACAAGTCTATAAGTAACACTGCAGGCAGCCTGGTGTCCTTCTACTAATGAGATCAGCAGACAGGCTTCCTATAACTGCCAAACAAGTGCAATAGCGGCATGCCTGAAATTGTGGTTTGCGGATAAACTGAATTGGCTTCTGTGTACAAATATCTTTTGAATAATCTAATATGCCCTCATGTTATCCAAATGACAGATAGACAGTGTCTAGTTAGACATTCAATAGAGAGACACCATATGTTAGACAGACATTAGGTCGACAGGGTCAAAATGTTGACATGAAAATGGTCAACATAAAAAAGGTAGACACTGGGTTTTATTTTACATGTTTTTGGACTATTTCATACCTCCTCTATCCATGTCGGCATAGAGTTGGTTATAAACCTTGTGACGAGCGCCGCGAGCCACCAAGCCCGAAGCGTGGTTAGCACAGCGAGCCCCGCGAGGGTATGGCTTTCTACAATTGGGGGTCCCAGATGACAAAACTATCCACACAAACACCAAAAATGCTATAAAAAACAATGGTGTCTACCTTTTTTATGTCGACCAGTTTCATGTAGACCTTTTGTACTGACTACTTTTTCATGTCTGCCTTTTGACCCTGTCGACCTTTTGACTGTCTAACATGTGGTGGCTATCTATCTAGACACCGTCTATCTGTTATACCACATCCGCCCTCAGGTGTCTATCTATCTAGACACTGTATCTGTTATACCACATCCGTCCTCATATGGTAAAAATAGGATTTTAATTACCTACCGGTAAATCCTTTTTTCGTAGTCCGTAGAGGATGCAGAGGTCCACATTAGTACCATGGGGTATAGACGGGTCCACTAGGAGCCACTGGCACTTTAAGAGCTTGAGAGTGTGGGCTGGCTCCTCCCTCTATGCCCCTCCTACCAGACTCAGTCTAGAAACTGTGCCCGAGGAGACGGACAACTTTGAGAGAAGGATTTTACACAGATAGTGGCGAGATTCACACCAGCTGCCACACACACACAAGGCAAACCAAGCTAACCAGCTTGAAACATCAGCAACAGCTGAACAAGGGCCCTCATTCCGAGTTGTTCGCTCGCTAGCTGCTTTTAGCAGCATTGCACATGCTAAGCCGCCGCCCTCTGGGAGTGTATCTTAGCATAGCAGAATTGCGAACGAAAGATTAGCAGAATTGCGAACGAAAGATTAGCAGAATTGCGAATAGAAAATTCTTAGCAGTTTCTGAGTAGCTCGAGACTTACTCCTACATTGCGATCAGTTCAGTCAGTTTCGTTCCTGGTTTGACGTCACAAACACACCCAGCGTTCGGCCAGACACTCCCCCGTTTCTCCAGCCACTCCCGCGTTTTTCCGCACACTCCCAGAAAACGGTCAGTTTCCGCCCAGAAACACCCACTTCCTGTCAATCACTCACCGATCAGCAGAACTATGAAAAAACTTTGTTATGCTGTGAGTAAAATACCTAACTTTTGTGTAAAATAACTAAGCGCATGCGCTATGCGAACCTTGCGCATGCGCAGTAAGCGACTAATCGCAGTATAGCGAAAATCGGCAACGAGCTAACAACTCGGAATGACCCCCAATATTACTTAACCAAGTAACAAACAGTACTTAACCAAGAACTAAGCAGTACTGAACTAAGTAACCACTGCAGGATCATAAAGCGCTGGGCGGGCGCCCAGCATCCTCTACGGACTACGAGAAAAGGATTTACCGGTAGGTAATTAAAATCCTATTTTCTCTTACGTCCTAGAGGATGCTGGGGTCCACATTAGTACCATGGGGATGTACCAAAGCTCCCAGAACGGGAGGGAGAGCGCGGTGGCTCCTGCAGAACTGATTGACCAAACTCCAGGTCCTCAGCGGCCAAAGTATCGAACTTGTAGAATTTTGCAAACGTGTTCGACCCAGACCAAGTAGCCGCTCGGCAAAGCTGTAAAGCCGAGACACCCCGGGCAGCCGTCCAGGAAGAACCCACCTTACGAGTAGAGTGGGCCTTAACAGATGTAAGACACGGCAGTCCTGCCGTAGAATACGCACGCTGGATAGTGAACCTGATCCAGCGAGAGATCGTCTGCTTAGAAGCAGGACACCCAAGTTTCTTGGGATCATACAGGACAAACAGAGAGTCAGATTTTCTGTGACGAGCAGCCCTCTTCACATAGATTTTCAGAGCCCTTACAACATCGAAGAACTTTTATGAAATTGAGGAGTCAGTAGCAACTGACACCACAATAGGTTGGTTGATATGAAATGCCGACACAACCTTCGGAAGGAACTGCTGACGTGGCCGGAGCTCAGCTCTTTCTCCGGCAGGGTCCACAGGTTATCCACAGGATAACAATGGGATTTGATGGAGCGACAGCGGATTGGCACCAAACGATCAAAAGCTTTCTGGCTTCCCAGGATGCAACGGGCCCATCCATATATCCCGCCCACTGGCTCAGGCAAAACAGTTTTTTGTTTGGTGCGGCAGGAGCCAGACCATGGTCATAGGGCTGCTGTTTCCTTAGCAGCCCCAAGCTTTCTTATTTTATTTTTTATAGTCTTACTATTTTTTGAGTGATCTTTCTAAACAGCGTCTTATACGCATATTGGAAAGAGTCGCTCCAACAACTCTCCGGGTCGCGACAACGCTTACCCACGAGTACAGTGCTGTTTCGGCGGGCGTCTGTGTCGGATAAACTAGCAGGTCCATCAGACGTTACCAGGCTGTGGCCGGAGCACGGAGAGAAGGTAAGGCATCGGTTCCGCTTAGTAGATGGAATACAGTCACAGCCGCACTGTTTTGGGAGGAGACTACCAAACAGTAGCTGACGCACCGCCACCACGGGTGCTCCAGCGCTAGGCCTTAGGGATATTAGGCACCTGGAATAGCATGAGACCGCGATCCCTAGGGTTGATGTCAGCAGTGGGGAGTCAGACGCTCTCCTGCTCCCCCCGGTTTATGACCAGTTTCCGCCGAGTCTCCCGCCATGAACTGATTCCTCGCCTCCGTCTCAGACGCTACCAGAGGGGACTCGGTCGCAGCATAGGCTGCTGCGTCAGTGTTCACTAAGCGCTACCACGAGAGATCCGGTCGCAGCATAGGCGGCTGTGTGACAACTGCGTCTGTGTTCACTAAACGTTACCGTGAGGAGACTCGGTCGCAGCATAGGCGGCTGTGTGACCACTGCGTCTGTGTTCGCTATAGGTCCTGGAGCGGCAGTGTACACTAGTAGCGTCTGGATCCACTCAGCGTTCGCTAACGTACTGATCGATCATTGGAAGCGAGGTGAGTCTCCCTGTATCCCACTCTACTGAGTACGAGCTATACAGCACTAAATTTCTATCTACTTTTTCAGTATGAATAGTTAAGTTAAGTGCCTATTGCATATGAGTCTGTGTACATTTACTGTGGTTTTCTTTGCATTGCGTCTGAATACGTTTGATCTTTTTATACAGGATTCAGTAAATGTTCGCCTACATACTTTAAAAATAAGATTTTACTTACCGGTAAATCTATTTTTCGTAGTCCGTAGTGGATGCTGGGGACTCCGTAAGGACCATGGGGAATAGACGGGCTCCGCAGGAGACATGGGCACTTTAAGAAAGAATTTAGATTCTGGTGTGCTCTGGCTCCTCCCTCTATGTCCCTCCTCCAGACCTCAGTTAGAGAAACTGTGCCCGGAAGAGCTGACAGTACAAGGAAAGGATTTTGGTAATCCAGGGCAAGATACATACCAGCCACACCAATCACACCGTATAACTTGTGATAAACTTACCCAGTCAACAGTATGAACAACAACAGAGCATCAGTTCAACCCTGATGCAACATTAACATAGCCCTTATTGCAGCAATAACTATATACAAGTATTGCAGAAGAAGTCCGCACCTGGGACGGGCGCCCAGCATCCACTACGGACTACGAGAAATAGATTTACCGGTAAATAAAATCTTATTTTCTCTAACGTCCTAGTGGATGCTGGGGACTCCGTAAGGACCATGGGGATTATACCAAAGCTCCCAAAACGGGCGGGAGAGTGCGGATGCGCTGCAGCACCGATTGAGCAAATAATAGGTCCTCATCAGCCAGGGTATCAAACTTGTAGAACTTTGCAAAAGTGTTTGAACCTGACCAAGTAGCAGCTCGGCATAGTTGTAATGCCGAGATCCCTCGGGCAGCGGCCCAAGAAGAGCCCACCTTCCTAGTGGAATGGGCTTTAACTGATTTTGGCAGCGGCAATCCAGCCGCAGAATGAGCCTGCTGAATCGTGTTACCGATCCAGCGAGCAATAGTTTGCTTTGAAGCAGAAGCACCCAGCTTGTTGGATGCATACAGGATAAACAGCGACTCCGTTTCCTGACTCTAGCCGTTCTGGCTACATAAACCTTCAAAGCCCTGACCACATCTAGTAACTCGGAATCCTCCAAGTCACGAGTAGCCACAGGCACCACAATAGGTTGGGTTCATATGAAAAGATGACACCACTTTTTGCAGAAATTGTGGACAGGTCCGCAATTCTGCTCTATCCATATGGAAAACCAGATAGGGGCTTTTATGTGACAAAGCCGCTAATTCTGACACATGCCTAGCCGAAGTCAAGGCTAATAGCATGACCACCTTCCACGTGAGATATTTTAGCTCCACCGTTTTAAGTGGTTCAAACCAGTGTGATTTCAGGAAACTTAACACCACGTTAAGATCCCAAGGTGCCACTGGAGGCACAAAAGGAGGCTGAATATGCAGCACTCCCTTTACAACGTCTGAACTTCTGGTAGAGAAGCCAACTCTTTTTGCAAGAAAATGGATAGGGCCGAAATCTGGACCTTAATGGAGCCCAATTTTAGGCCCAAATTCACTCCTGACTGTAGGAAGTGAGTGCTGGAATACCTCTGTAGGATCATTCCTGGCCTCACCCAAGAAACATATTTTCGCCATATACGGTGATAAAGTTTAGCTGTCACGTCCTTCCTAGCCTTTATCCGCGTAGGAATGACCTCGTCCGGAATGCCCTTTTCTGCTAGGATCCGGCGTTCAACCACCATGCCGTCAAACGCAGCCGCGGTAAGACTTGGAACAGACAGGGCCCCTGTTGCAACAGGTCCTGTCTTAGAGGAAGAGGCCACGGGTCCTCTGTGAGCATTTCCTGCAGATTTGGATACCAGGTCCTTCGTGGCCAATCTGGACAATGAGGATTGTTCTCACTCCTCCTTTTCTTATTATCCTCTATGAGAGGAAGAGGAGGAAATACATAGACCGACTGGAACATCCACGGTGTCACCAGGGCGGCTACCGCTATTGCTTGAGAGTCTCTTGACCTGGCGCAATACCTCTGTAGTTTTTTTGTTGAGGCGGGATGCCATCATGTCCACCTGTGGCAGTTCCCACCGATGTGTGATCTGTGTGAAGACTTTCTGATGAAGTCCCCCCCTCTCCCGGGTGGAGGTCGTGTGTGCTGAGGAAGTCTGCTTTCCCAGTTGTCCACTCCTGGGATGAACACTGCTTACAGAGCTTACGTGATTCTCCGCCCAGCAAAGAATTCTGGTGGCTTCTGCCCCGCCACTCTGCTCCTTGTGCCGCCTTGGCGGTTCACCTGAGCCACTGCGGTGATGTCTGACTGAATCAGAACCGGTTGGTCGCGAAGCAAGTGCTCCGCTTGACGTATGGCGTTGTATACGGCCCTTAGTTCCAGGATGTTGATGTGAAGGCAAGACTCTTGACTTGACCACAGACCTTGGAAATTTCTTCTCTGTGTGACTGCTCCCCACCCTCGGAGGCTAGCGTCCGTGGTCACCAGGACCCAGTCCTGAATTCCGAATCTGCGTCCCTCTAGAAGGTGAGAACTCTGCAGCCAGCACAGGAGTGACACCCTGGCCCTGGGGGACAGGGTGATTAACCGATGCATCTGAAGATGTGATCCGGACCACTTGTCCAGTAAGTCCCATTGGAAGGTCCTCTCACGGAACCTGCCGAAGGGAATGGCCTCGTATGATGCCACCATCCTTCTCAGGACTCGAGTGCAGTGATGCACTGACACCTGTTTTGGTTTTAATAGATTCCTGACCAGTGTCATGAGCTCCTGAGGTCTCTCTATCGGGAGATAAAACCCTTTTCTGGTCTGTGTCTAGGATCATGCCTGGGAAAGGCAGATGAGCCGTAGGAACCAACTGCGACTTTGGAATATATAGAATCCAGCCGTGTTGCCGTTACAGTTCCAGAAAAAGTGATACGCTGTTCAGCAACTGCTCTCTTGATCTCGGCTTTATGAGGAGATCGTCCAAGTACGGGATAATTGTGACACCTTGCTTCCGCAGCAGCACCATCATTTCCGCCATTACCTTGGTGAATATTCTAGGGGCCGTGGAGAGACCAAACGGCAACGTCTGAAATTGGTAATGACAATCCTGTACCGCAATTCTGAGGTACGCCTGATGAGGTGGATAAATAAGAATTTACTCACCGGTAATTCTATTTCTCGTAGTCCGTAGTGGATGCTGGGAACTCCGTAAGGACCATGGGGAATAGACGGGCTCCGCAGGAGACTGGGCACTCTAAAAGAAAGATTAGGTACTATCTGGTGTGCACTGGCTCCTCCCTCTATGCCCCTCCTCCAGACCTCAGTTAAGGAAACTGTGCCCGGAAGAGCTGACACAACAAGGAAAGGATTTGGAATCCAGGGTAAGACTCATACCAGCCACACCAATCACACCGTACAACTTGTGATAACCATACCCAGTTAACAGTATGAACAACAACTGAGCCTCAGTAACAGATGGCTCATAACAATAACCCTTTAGTTAAGCAATAACTATATACATGTATTGCAGAGAGTCCGCACTTGGAACGGGCGCCCAGCATCCACTACGGACTACGAGTAATAGAATTACCGGTGAGTAAATTCTTATTTTGTCTGACGTCCTAGTGGATGCTGGGAACTCCGTAAGGACCATGGGGATTATACCAAAGCTCCCAAACGGGCGGGAGAGTGCGGATGACTCTGCAGCACCGCATGAGCAAACTCAAGGTCCTCCTCAGCCAGGGTATCAAACTTGTAGAACTTAGCAAACTTGTTTGACCCCGACCAAGTAGCAGCTCGGCAAAGCTGTAAAGCCGAGACCCCTCGGGCAGCCACCCAAGAAGAGCCCACCTTCCTTGTGGAATGGGCTTTTACCATTGTGGATGCGGCAATCCAGCCGCAGAGTGAACCAGCTGAATCGTGCTATAGATCCAGCGAACAATAGTCTGCTTCGAAGCAGGAGCGCCAACCTTGTTGGCTGCATACAGAATAAACAGCGAGTCAGACTTTCTGACTCCCGCCTTTCTGGAAACATACATTTTCAAAACCCGGACTACATCCAGCAACTTGGAATCCTCCAAGTCCCTAGTAGCCGCAGGCACCACAATAGGCTGGTTCAAAGGAAACGATGATACCACCCTAGGAAGAAATTGGGGACGAGTCCTCAATTCTGCCCTGTCCATATGGAAGATCAGATAAGGGTTTTTACATGACAAAACCGCCAATACTGACACACGCCTAGCCGAAGCTAAGGCCAATAGCATGACCACTTTCCACGTGAGATATTTTAGCTCCATGGTCTTAAGTGGCTCAAACCAGTGGGATTTCAGAAAATCCAACACAACGTTAAGATCCCAAGGTGCCACCGGTGGCACAAAAGGAGGCTGAATATGCAGCACCCCCGGAACAACGTATGAACTTCAGGCAGTGAAGCCAGTTCATTTTTAGAGAAAATGTATAGGGCCGAAATCTTGACCTTTATGGATCCTAATTTTAGGCCCATAGTCACTCCTGACTGTAGGAAGTGCAGGAATCGACCCCGCTGGAATTCCTCTGTAGGGCCTTCCCGGCCTCACACCAAGCAACCTATTTTCGCCATATACAGTGAAAAAGTCTTGCTGTCACGTCTTTCCTAGCCTTTATCAGCGTAGGAATAACTGCATCCGGAATGCCCTTTTCCGCTAGGATCCGGCGTTCAACCGCCATGCTGTCAAATGCAGCCGCGGTAAATTTTGGAACAGACAGGGCCCCTGTTGCAACATGTCCTGTCTGAGAGGCAGAAGCCCTGAGTCCTCTGAGAGCATTTCCTGCAGCTCCGGGTACCGAGTCCTTCTTGGCCAATTCGGAGCAAAGAATATAGTTTTCACTCCTCCTTTTATTACAATTCTCAGCCCTTGGGTATGAGAGGAAGAGGAGGGAATACAGAGACCGACTGGAACACCCACGGTGTTACTAGTGCGACCACAGCTATCACCTGAGGGTCCCTTGACCCGGCGTAAAACCTTTTTTTAGCTTTTTATTGAGGTGGGACGCCATCTAGTCCACCTTAGGCAGTTCCCATCAATTTGCAAACTGCGTGAAGACTTCCTGATGAAGTCCCCACTTTCCCGGGTGGAGGTCGTGCCTGCTGAGGAAGTCTGCTTCCCAGATGTCCACTCCCGGAACGAACACTGCTGACAGTGCGCTTACTTGATTCTCCGCCCAGCGAAGAATTCTGGTAGCTTCTACCCTCGCCACCCTGCTCCTTGTGCCGCCTTGGCGGTTTACATGAACCCCTGCGGTCTGACTGGATCAGAACCGGTTGGTCGCGAAGCAGGATCTCCGCTTGACTTAGGGTGTTGTATATGGCCCTTAGTTCCAGGATATTGATGTGAAGGCAAGTCAGTTGACTTGACCACAGACCTTGGATATTTCTTCCCTGTGTAACTGCCCCCCACCCTCGGAGGCTTGCATCCGTGGTCACCAGGATCCAGTCCTGAATGCCGAATCTGCGGCCCTCGAGAAGGTGAGCACTCTGCAGCCACCACAGGAGAGACACCCTGGCCCTGGGGGATAGGGTGATTAACCGATGGCTCTGAAGAGGTGATCCGGACCACTTGTCCAGTAAGTCCCATTGGAAGGTCCTCGCATGGAACCTGCCTAAGGGGATGGCCTCGTATGATGCCACCATCCTTCCCAGGACTCGAGTGCAGTGATGCAATGACACCTGTTTTGGTTTTAATAGATTCCTGACCAGTGTCATGAGCTCCTGCGCTCTCTCTATCGGGAGATAACCCTTTTCTGGTCTGTGTCTAGGATCGTGCCTAGGAGAGGCAGATGAGCTGTAGGAAACAACTGCGACTTTGGAATATATAGAATCCAGCCGTGTTGCCGTTACACTTCCAGAGAAAGTGATACGCTGTTCAGCAACTGCTCTCTTGATCTCGCTTTTATGAGGAGATCGTCCAAGTACGTGATAATAGTGACACCTTGCTTCCGCAGGAGTACCATCATTTCCGCCATTACCTTGGTGAATATTCTCGGGGCCGTGGAGAGACCAAACGGCAACATCTGAAATTGGTAATGACAATCCCGTACCGCAATTCTGAGGTACGCCTAATGAGGTGGATAAATGGGGACCTGTAGGTATGCATCCCTTATGTCCCGATTCACAATAAAGTCTCCCCCTTTTTAGGCTTGCACTGACCGCTCTTAGCGATTCCATCTTGAACTTGAACCTTCTCAGGTATATGTTCAGGGATTTTTAATTCAATATGGGTCTGACCGAACCGTCTGGTTTTGGGATTACAACATGGTCTAATAATAACACCCTCTTGTTGAAGGAGGGGACCCTTGACCACCACCTGTTAAAGATACAATTTGTGAATTGCAGATAACACTGGCTCCCTCTCTTGGGGGGAAGCCCGCAGGGCCGTCGGTGAGGGGGCATCTTCTCACAGTCCAGCTTGTATCCCTGAGACACAATATCTATTGCCCAGGGATCG
Source organism: Pseudophryne corroboree (assembly GCF_028390025.1). Taxonomy (NCBI): domain Eukaryota; kingdom Metazoa; phylum Chordata; class Amphibia; order Anura; family Myobatrachidae; genus Pseudophryne; species Pseudophryne corroboree. Next base: position 531,874,038 of record NC_086449.1, on the reverse strand, counting down.
AACAGGGAGTGAACCCACTTGTGGCTGAACTTACGAAGGCGTGTCCCCACCGGGCCTAGCTCCGCCTGTGGAGCCCCAGCGACATTGGTGGATTTTTGTAGGGGCCGGGGAGGACTTCTGTTCCTGGGAACTGGCTGCCCGGCTTTGACAAGAAAGGACGCCCCTCAGACTTTCTTGGTTCTTTATACGAAAGGCTGCATTTAATAATGTCGTGCTTTCTTAGGCTGTGCAGGAATATAAGGCAAACTAGCAGAATTACCAGCTATAGCTGTGGAGACCAGGCCCGAGAACCCTTCTCCACACAATCCTCAGCCTTCCATATGCCTCTTAAGTCGGCATCATCTGTCCAATGCATATTCTACAGGACACGTCAAGCAGAGATAGACATAGCTTTGACTCTAGGACCCAGTATACTCATGTCTCTTTTGGGCATGCTTTATAACTATATATCTATCACTTAAGACAGCATCTTTAATATATTTATATTGCATACTAGGGTCTCATCTCTGCTGATAAGGTACCTGTCCACGCTGCCACAGCGCTATAAACCCATGCCGACACAATCGCCGGTCTGGGTAGTATACTAGAATGTGCACGCTATCTGCAGGATCCCTGAGAATAGCAAGTGCTACCATCTGTGCAAACAGGACACCCCAGGGGAAGATTCTCAACATATCCTGGCCCTAGTGGGGAAAGGATACAGCCTGAGAATTCTCTTGTGGGAAGCTGCCGTCTGTTGTCTGGAGATTCCCGCTCTTTTTCCTCATGAGAGGAGGGAAATTTACCTCAGCATTCTTCCCCTTAAACATGTGTACTCTCGTGTCAGGGACAGATGAGTCATCAGTGATATGCAAATCATCTATTATTTCAATAATCATATATTGAATACCTTATAGCCATCTTGGCTGTAACTTTGCATTATCGTAGTCGACAGTGGAGTTAAACTCCATGTCGATACCAGTGTTTGTTATTATGGATAGTGAGCATTGAGAGACTCTGAAGGTCTCTGTGACATAGGGACAGACATGGGTAGATTTCCTGTCTGTTCCCTAACCTTTTGTGCAATAATTTTACCTTAGCACTTACACATATCCAAACAGGTGTCGGCGTTGTCGACGGAGACACCCTCTCACACACATATCCGCTCTATCACCTCCTTAGAGGAGCCTTTTACCTCAGACATGTCGACACACCCGTACTGACACACCACACACACAGGGGATGCTCTATTTGAGGACAGTTCCCCCACAAGGCCCTTTGGAGAGACAGAGAGAGAGTATGCCAGCACACACCCCAGTGCTATATAACCCAGGGATTACACTACAACTCAGTGTTTACCCAGTAGCTGCTGTATATACAAATTTTTGCGCCTAAATTTATGTGCCCCCCCCCCCCTCTCTTTTCACCCTTTGTGTACCAGGATACTGCCGGGGAGAGCCTGGGGAGCTTCCTTCCAGCGGAGCTGTGAAGAGAAAATGGCGCTGGTGTGCTGAGGAAGAAGGCCCGGCCCCCTCAGCGGCGGGCTTCTGTCCTGTTTCTGACTAAAAATGGCGGGGGTTTTACACATATACAGTTTTCCAGACTGTATTATGTGTATATATTGCCAAAAGGTATACTTATTGCTGCCCAGGGCGCCCCCCCCCAGCGTCCTGCACCCTACAGTGACCGGAGTGAGTGGTGTGCAGTGGGAGCAATGGCGCACAGCTGCAGTGCTGTGCGCTACCTTAATGAAGACCGGAGTCTTCTGCCGCCGATTTTATCTCCTTCTTCTGTCTTCTGGCTCTGCAAGGGGGACGGTGGCGCGGCTCCGGGAACGGACGATCGAGGTCAGGCCCTGTGTTCGAACCCTCTGGAGCTAATGGTGTCCAGTAGCCTAAGAAGTACAAGCTAGCTGCACGCAGGTAGGTTTGCTTCTCTCCCCTCAGTCCCACGTAGCAGTGAGTCTGTTGCCAGCAGATCTCACTGAAAATAAAAAACCTAACAAATACTTTCTTTCTAGCAAGCTCAGGAGAGCCCACTAGGTGCATCCAGCTCTGGCCGGGCACAGATTCTAACTGAGGTCTGGAGGAGGGGCATAGAGGGAGGAGCCAGTGCACACCAGATAGTACCTAATCTTTCTTTTAGAGTGCCCAGTCTCCTGCGGAGCCCGTCTATTCCCCATGGTCCTTACTGAGTTCCCAGCATCCACTAGGACGTCAGAGAAAATGGGGACATGAAGGTATGCATCCTTTATGTCCAGAGACACCATAAAATCTCCCCCTTTCAGGCTTACGATGATCGCTCTTAGCGATTCCATCTTGAACTTGAACATTTTCAGGTATATGTTCAGGGATTTTAAATTCAATATGGATCTGACCGAACCGTCCGGTTTCGGGACTACAACATGGTCGAATAATAACCCCCTCCTTGTTGAAGGAGGGGAACCTTGACCACCACCTGTTGAAGATACAATTTGTGAATTGCAGTAAACACTATTTCCCTCTCGTGGGGGGAAGCCGGCAGGGCCGTCAGTGAGGGGGCATCTCCTCAAAGTCCAGCTTGTATCCCTGAGACACAATATCTATTGCCCAGGGATCCAACAGGGGGTGAACCCACTTGTGGCTGAAATTACGAAGACGTGCCCCCTCCGGGCCTAGCTCCGCCTATGGAGCCCCAGCGACATGCGGTGGATTTTGTAGAGGCCGGGGAGGACTTCTGTTCCTGGGAACTAGCTGTGTTGTGCAGCTTCTTTCCTCTGCCCCTGCCTCTGGCAAGAAAGGACGCACCTCGGACTTTCTTGTTTCTTTGTGTTCGAAAGGCTGCATTTGATAATGTCGTGCTTTCCTAGGCTGTGCCGGAATATAAGGCAAAAGATCAGAATTACCAGCTATAGCTGTGGAGACCAGGTCCGAGATCCCTTCTCCACACAATCCTCTGCCTTCCATATGCCTCTTAAGTCGGCATCACCTGTCCATTGCATATTCTACAGAAGAGGTCAAGCAGAAATCAACATAGCGTTGACTCTAGAACCCAGTAGACTAATGTCTCTTTGGGCATGTTTAATATATCTATCTATCTTAAGACAGCATCTTTAATATATATATCTATATATATATACACATATATATATATATATATATATATATACACATACTAGGGTCTCAATCTCTGCTGATAAGGTACCTGTCCACGCTGCTACAGTGCTATAAACCCATGCCGACACAATCGCCGGTCTGAGTAGTGTACCAGAATGTGCACGCTATCTGCAGGATCCCTGAGGATAGCTGTTAAGTCAGGGCTACCTTTTGGGCAAACGTGACACCCTAGGGGAAGATTCCCATCGTATCCTGGCCCTAGTAGGGAAAGGATACTCCCTGAGAAATCTTTGTGGGAAACTGCAGTCTCTTGTCTGGAGATTCCCGCTCTTTTTCATCATGAGAGGAGGGAAATTTACCTCAGCTTTCTTCCCCTTACACATGTGTACCCTTGTGTCAGGGACAGATGAGTCATTAGTGATATGCAAATCATCTTTATTATAATAATCATATATTGAATACTTTCCTGCCCTTTTGGCTGTAACTTTGCATTATCGTAGTCGACACTGGAGTCAGACCCTGTGTCGATATCGGTGTCTATTATTTTGGATAGTGAGCATTGAGAGACTCTGAAGGTCTCTGCGACAAAGGGACAGACATGGGTAGATTCCCTGTCTGTTCTCTAATCTTTTGTGCAATAAATTCACCTTAGCACTTAATTACACATATCCAAACAGGTGTCGGCGTTGTCGACGGAGACACCCCTCACACACACATTTGCTCCATCTCCCCCTTAGGGGAGCCTTTTACCTCAGGCATGTCGACACACACGTACCGACACACCACACACTCAGGGAATGCTCATCTGAAGACAATATCCCCACAAGGCCCTTTGGAGAGACAGAGAGAGAGTATGCCAGCACACACCCCAGCGCTATTAACCCAGGAATAACACAGTAACTTAATGTTAACCCAGTAGCAGCTGTTTATATTGATTTTTGCGCCTAATTATGTGCCCCCCCTCTCTTTTTACCCTCTTCTACCGTGTAACTGCAGGGGAGAGACTGGGGAGCTTCCTCTCAGCGGTGCTGTGGAGAAAAAACATGGCGCTGGTGAGTGCTGAGGAAGAAGCCCCGCCCCCTCGACGGCGGGCTTCTGTCCCGCTTAAAATAAGAATTTACTTACCGATAATTCTATTTCTCGTAGTCCGTAGTGGATGCTGGGGACTCCGTAAGGACCATGGGGAATAGTGGCTCCGCAGGAGACTGGGCACAAAAGTAAAGCTTTAGAACTACCTGGTGTGCACTGGCTCCTCCCCCTATGACCCTCCTCCAAGCCTCAGTTAGGATACTGTGCCCGGACGAGCGTACACAATAAGGAAGGATTTTGAATCCCGGGTAAGACTCATACCAGCCACACCAATCACACCATATAACTTGTGATCTAAACCCAGTTAACAGCATGATAACAGAGGAGCCTCTAGAAAAGATGGCTCACTACAGCAATAACCCGATTTTTTGGTAACAATAACTATGTACCAGTATTGCAGACAATCCGCACTTGGGATGGGCGCCCAGCATCCACTACGGACTACGAGAAATAGAATTATCGGTAAGTAAATTCTTATTTTCTCGGACGTCCTAGTGGATGCTGGGGACTCCGTAAGGACCATGGGGATTATACCAAAGCTCCCAAACGGGCGGGAGAGTGCGGATGACTCTGCAGCACCAAATGAGAGAACTCCAGGTCCTCCTCAGCCAGGGTATCAAATTTGTAGAATTTTACAAACGGATTTGCTCCTGACCAAGTAGCTGCTCGGCAAAGTTGTAAAGCCGAGACCCCTCGGGCAGCCGCCCAAGATGAGCCCACCTTCCTTGTGGAATGGGCTTTTACAGATTTTGGCTGTGGCAGGCCTGCCACAGAATGTGCAAGCTGAATTGTACTACAAATCCAACGAGCAATAGTCTGCTTAGAAGCAGGAGCACCCAGCTTGTTGGGTGCATACAGAATAAGCAACGAGTCAGATTTTCTGACTCCAGCCGTCCTGGAAACCTATATTTCCAGGGCCCTGACAACGTCTAGCAACTTGGAGTCCTCCAAGTCCCTAGTAGCCGCAGGCACCACAATAGGTTGATTCAGGTGAAACGCTGAAAACCACCTTAGGGAGAAACTGAGGACAAGTCCTCAATTCCGCCCTGTCCGAATGGAAAATCAGATGAGGGCTTTTACAGGATAAAGCCGCCAATTCTGACACGCACCTGGCCCAGGCCAGGGCCAACAGCATGACCACTTTCCATGTGAGATATTTTAACTCCACATATTTAAGTGGTTCAAACCAATGTGACTTTTGGAACCCAAAAACTACATTTAGATCCCAAGGTGCCACTGGAGGCACAAAAGGAGGCTGTATATACAGTACCCCTTTCACAAACGTCTGAACTTCAGGGACTGAAGCTAGTTCTTTTTGGAAGAAAATTGACAGGGCCGAAATTTGAACCTTAATGGACCCCCATTTCAGGCCCATAGACACTCCTGTTTGCAGGAAATGTAGGAATCGACCTAGTTGAAAATTCCTCCTTCGGGGCCTTACTGGCCTCGCACCACGCAACATATTTTCGCCAAATGCGGTGATAATGTTTTGCGGTTATATCTTTCCTGGCTTTGATCAGGATAGGAATGACTTCATCCGGAATGCCTTTCTCCTTCAGGATCCGGCGTTCAACCGCCATGCCGTCAAACGCAGCCGCGGTAAGTCTTGGAACAGACAGGGTCCTTGCTGGAGCAGGTCCCTTCTTAGAGGTAGAGGCCACGGATCCTCCGTGAGCATCTCTTGAAGTTCCGGTTACCAAGTCCTTCTTGGCCAATCCGGAGCCACGAATATAGTGCTTACTCCTCTCCATCTTATAATTCTCAGTACCTTGGGTATGAGAGGCAGAGGAGGGAACACATACACTGACTGGTACACCCACTGTGTTACCAGAGCGTCTACAGCTATTGCCTGAGGGTCCCTTGACCTGGCGCAATACTTGTCGAGTTTTATAAACATGTGGAAGACTTCTGGGTGAAGTCCCCACTCTCCCGGGTGGGGGTCGTGTCTGCTGAGGAAGTCTGCTTCCCAGTTGTCCACTCCCGGAATGAATACTGCTGACAGTGCTATCACATGATTTTCCGCCCAGCGAAGAATCCTTGCAGCTTCTGCCTTGCCCTCCTGCTTCTTGTGTCACCCTGTCTGTTTACGTGGGTGACTGCCGTGATGCTGTCCGAATGGATCAACTCCGGGTGACCTTGAAGCAGAGGTCTTGCTGAGCTTAGAGCATTGTAAATGGCCGTTAGCTTCAGGATATTTATGTGAAGTGATGTCTCCAGGCTTGACCATAAGCTCTGGAAATTCCTTCCCTGTGTGACTGCTCCCCAGCCTCGCAGGCTGGCATCCGTGGTCACCAGGACCCAGTCCTGAATGTCGAATCTGCGGCCCTCTAGAAGATGAGCACTCTGCAACCACCACAGGAGAGACACCCTTGTGCTTGGTGACAGGGTTATCCGCTGATGCATCTGAAGATGCGACCCGGACCATTTGTCCAGCAGGTCCCACTGGAAAGTTCTTGCGTGGAATCTGCCGAATGGGATTGCTTCGTAGGAAGCCACCATTTTTCCCAGAACCCTTTCATTGATGTACTGAGACTTGGCTCGGTTATAGGAGGTTCCCGACTAGCTCGGATAACTCCCTGACTTTCTCCTCCGGGAGAAACACCTTTTTCTGGACTGTGTCCAGGATCATCCCTAGGAACAGAAGACGAGTCGTCGGAATCAGCTGCGATTTTGGAATATTGAGAATCCAATCGTGTTGCCGCAACACTACCTGAGATAGTGCTACAGCGACCTCCAACTGTTCCCTGGATCTTACCCTTATCAGGGAATCGTCCAAGTAAGGGATAACTAAAATTCCCTTCCTTCGAAAGAGTATCATCATTTCGGCCATTACCTTGGTAAAGACCCGGGGTGCCGTGGACCATCCATACGGCAGCGTCTGAAACTGATAGTGACAGTTCTGTACCACAAACCTGAGGTACCCTTGGTGAGAAGGGTAAATTGGGACATGAAGGTAAGCATCCTTGATGTCCCGAGACATCATGTAGTCCCTTTCTTCCAGGTTCGCAATCACTGCTCTGAGTGACTTAATCTTGAATTTGAACCTCCGTATGTAAGTGTTCAAGATTTTAGATTTAGAATCGGTCTCACCGAGCCGTCCGGCTTCGGTACCACAACAGTGTGGAATAATATCCCGTTCCCTGTTGCAGGAGGGGTACCTTGATTATCACCTGCTGGGAATACAGCTTGTGAATGGCTTCCAAAACTGCCTCCCTGTCAGAGGGAGACATCGGTAAAGCCGACTTTAGGAAACGGCGAGGGGGAGACGTCTCGAATTCCAATTTGTACCCCTGAGATATCACCTGAAGGATCCAGGGGTCTAATTGCGAGTGAGCCCACTGCGCGCTGAAATTCATTGAGACGGGCCCCCACCGTGCCTGATTCTGCTTGTAAAGCCCCAGCGTCATACTGAGGGCTTGGCAGAGGCGGGAGAGGGCTTCTGTTCCTGGGAACTGGCTGATTTCTGCAGCCTTTTTCCTCTCCCTCTGTCACGGGGCAGAAATGAGGAACCTTTTGCCCGCTTGCCCACGAAAGGACTGCGCCTGATAATACGGCGTCTTCTTATGTTGAGAGGCGACCTGGGGTACAAACGTGGATTTCCCAGCTGTTGCCGTGGCCACCAGGTCTGAAAGACCGACCCCAAATAACTCCTCCCCTTAATAAGGCAATACTTCCAAATGCCGTTTGGAATCCGCATCACCTAACCACTGTCGTGTCCATAACCCTCTACTGGCAGAAATGGACAACGCACTTAGACTTGATGCCAGTCGGCAAATATTCCGCTGTGCATCACGCATATATAGAAATGCATCTTTTAAATGCTCTATAGGCAATAATATACTGTCCCTATCTAGGGTATCAATATTTTCAGTCAGGGAATCCGACCACGCCAACCCAGCACTGCACATCCAGGCTGAGGCGATTGCTGGTCGCAGTATAACACCAGTATGTGTGTAAATACATTTTAGGATACCCTCCTGCTTTCTATCAGCAGGATCCTTAAGGGCGGCCATCTCAGGAGAGGGTAGAGCCCTTGTTCTTACAAGCGTGTGAGCGCTTTATCCACCCTAGGGGGTGTTTCCCAACGCACCCTAACCTCTGGCGGGAAAGGATATAATGCCAATAACATTTTAGAAATTATCAGTTGTTATCGGGGGAAACCCACGCATCATCACACACCTCATTTAATTTCTCAGATTCAGGAAAACTACAGGTAGTTTTTCCTCACCGAACATAATACCCCTTTTTGGTGGTACTCGTATTATCAGAAATGTGTAAAACATTTTTCATTGCCTCAATCATGTAACGTGTGGCCCTACTGGAAGTCACATTTGTCTCTTCACCGTCGACACTGGAGTCAGTATCCGTGTCGGCGTCTATATCTGCCATCTGAGGTAACGGGCGCTTTAGAGCCCCTGACGGCCTATGAGACGTCTGGACAGGCACAAGCTGAGTAGCCGGCTGTCTCATGTCAACCACTGTCTTTTATACAGAGCTGACACTGTCACGTAATTCCTTCCAACAGTTCATCCACTCAGGTGTCGACCCCCTAGGGGGTGACATCACTATTACAGGCAATCTGCTCCGTCTCCACATCATTTTTCTCCTCATACATGTCGACACAAACGTACCGACACACAGCACACACACAGGGAATGCTCTGATAGAGGACAGGACCCCACTAGCCCTTTGGGGAGACAGAGGGAGAGTTTGCCAGCACACACCAGAGCGCTATATATATACAGGGATAACCTTATATAAGTGTTTTTCCCCTTATAGCTGCTGTATTTTTAATACTGCGCGTAATTAGTGCCCCCCTCTCTTTTTTAACCCTTTCTGTAGTGTAGTGACTGCAGGGGAGAGCCAGGGAGCTTCCCTCCAACGGAGCTGTGAGGGAAAATGGCGCCAGTGTGCTGAGGAGATAGGCTCCGCCCCCTTCTCGGCGGCCTTATCTCCCGTTTTTCTGTGTATTCTGGCAGGGGTTAAATTCATCCATATAGCCCAGGAGCTATATGTGATGCATTTTTTGCCATCCAAGGTGTTTTTTTTTATTGCGTCTCAGGGCGCCCCCCCCCCCAGCGCCCTGCACCCTCAGTGACCGGAGTGTGAAGTGTGCTGAGAGCAATGGCGCACAGCTGCAGTGCTGTGCGCTACCTTGTTGAAGACAGGACGTCTTCTGCCGCCGATTTTCCGGACCTCTTCTGTCTTCTGGCTCTGTAAGGGGGCCGGCGGCGCGGCTCTGGGACCTATCCATGGCTGGGCCTGTGATCGGTCCCTCTGGAGCTAATGTCCAGTAGCCTAAGAAGCCCAATCCACTCTGCACGCAGGTGAGTTCGCTTCTTCTCCCCTTAGTCCCTCGATGCAGTGAGCCTGTTGCCAGCAGGTCTCACTGAACATAAAAAAACTAAAACTAAACTTTTCACTAAGCAGCTCAGGAGAGCCACCTAGTGTGCACCCTTCTCGTTCGGGCACAAAAATCTAACTGAGGCTTGGAGGAGGGTCATAGGGGGAGGAGCCAGTGCACACCAGGTAGTTCTAAAGCTTTACTTTTGTGCCCAGTCTCCTGCGGAGCCGCTATTCCCCATGGTCCTTACGGAGTCCCCAGCATCCACTAGGACGTCAGAGAAATATACATTTACTTGGCGGGGGCTCACTGGTGATCAAGCCGACGTGGTGAAACGTACTTTCAGTCTACAGTCTAAATCTGGCTATTAGAGCCGGAGGATCGCAGCCGCCACAGCCGTGTGGTCCCGGCACCTCATAGCGGGGGGAAGCCGCATCGCGGCCGCCACAGCCGTGTGGTCCCGGCACCTCATAGCGGGGGGAAGCCGCGAATGCAGTTCAAGTCCGGTTAGTAGAGTCGGAGGATCGCAGCCGCCGCAGCCGTGTGGTCCCGGCACCTCGTAGCGGGAGGAAGCCGCGAATGAAACAGTGAGAGAACGGTCACCGCCGACTGCACATGTGGCTGAAGTAATCAGGTGTCTACAGAGCGGTAACAAATTTGGTACCTTCGTATCTGTTGCAATTATTTAGCAAGATTTTGAACCGCAGTAACTGTGATTAAATACCCTGTAATTAATGGTCAATCATAATTGCACTGGTAACACAGGCTTGCCAGTCCAGCAAGGTTGTGTGTTTCAGACACGTGTCTTGGGATATGTCCTTTTATCTTACAGGCATTAAAAACTTGGGATTATGTCTCATGCCTCTAACAAATAATAAACAGTTTGGAGAGTGTTGCCTGGATATCATCCCTAGAGAACCTAATTTGGGATGTGTGACACGTTGGGCAGAAACAGCTGAATTGGATAAATAATCTGCACTGATAACACAGGCACCTGAGTATCTGCAAAAGATAAATATGCTTGGCACTTTCATATTAAGGATGGTCACCGCCAATTGTACGTGTGGCAAAAATAGCTGAGTGTTTTACAGAGCAGTGGTGTATTTGATATCTCTGCAATTTTTACATGTGCTTAGTTATAGTTCTCAGCCGCAGCAGCTGTGTGCAAATATCCTGTAATTAATGGTCAATTAGGACCATAAGGTCTCACTGGCATTGGCCACCTGTGATTAAGTGTTATGTTCTCAATAAATAAGGATGTCAGTTTTGAGAACGCTGCCAGAATACCATTCTAATAAATCCATCTAAGGGTATATGACACGACCGGCAATAATAGTCGAGTGTTCATGGTATGTCATTGTGTTTGGTATTCTCACACTCTCTACATTTGTTCAAATCTAGTTCTCAAACCGCAGTAGCCGTGTGTCAAAATTTTATAATAAAAGGTTAATTAAAAACGCACTGACTACGTAGACAGCTGAATAGTCACGAAAGGTAATGTGTTTGATACTTTGCACACTATGGCCCTCATTCCGAGTTGTTCGCTCGGAGATTTTCATCGCATCGCAGTGAGAATTCTCTTAGTGCGCATGCGCAATGTTCGCACTGCGACTGCGCCAAGTAACTTTACTATGATGAAAGTAAGTTTACTCACGGCATTTTCATCGCTCCGACGTTCGCATTGTGATTGACAGGAAATGGGTGTTACTGGGCGGATGCACGGCGTTTTAGGGGCGTGTGGCTGGAAACGCTACCGTTTCCGGAAAAAACGCAGGAGTGGCCGGAGAAACGGTGGGAGTGCCTGGGCGAACGCTGGGTGTGTTTATGACGTCAGCCAGGAACGAAAAGCACAGAACTGATCGCACAGGCAGAGTAAGTCTGAAGCTACTCAGAAACTGCTAACTCGTTTGTAATCGCAATATTGCGCGTACGTCGGTCGCAATTTTAAGAAGCTAAGATTCACTCCCAGTAGGCGGCGGCTTAGCGTGTGTAACTCTGCTACATTCGCCTTGCGAGCGAACAACTCGGAATGAGGGCCCATATACACCAGTTTGTGACATCTAATTTCAAGCTACAGGCATTGAATAATTGTTACCCATTTAAGAATACATGAAATACCCTGCACTATTGATCTATAATTCTTAGCGCTCACTTGTTTCCTGCTGGCGAATTTGGATCTTGCAATGCCAACGGTACCAGGATCCACCTAACACCAGGTACAGGGTAAGAAAGTGACGCTGAATCTATCTTTTCTATCAATCTGGCAATAACCCTTACTCTCACTCATTATCCGCTCTATGAAGATAATGGGCAGCAGATGAGGAAGACGGCATCTTGGATTGTACTTTTCTTTGCAAATATCACCTTCTATGGATATTATTGTGTTACATGTTGTTCCTTCATATGGTACACTTGATATAATTTAGACCATGAATGTTTATAATTGAAGTAACAGTCTGTTACATAAGGGATACATGTACACCAGTCCGATTAACTAAAAAGTGCTCGTGTATACCTGTGAATATCTGACAGCAGGAATCAATGTCTAGGTTTAAACTAACTGGGATGCAGTGGCGTAACTACTGCCCCCGCAGTCCTCGCGGTGGCTTAGGGGCGAGGGGCGAGGGGGCGCCACTGATTTACAGCAGACTGACATGCGGACGAGCGTCCGCATGTCAGTCTGCAGTCTCCTTCCCTCCGCCGCTTGTTGGAGGTACACGGAGGGCACACAGCGCGCCTCCCTGTGTCCCTCCTGCTGCATCATCTCCGGCGGCCGCGGGTCAAATAGGGGGAAGTGCCGTCCGTGAGCTCTAATTGGCTCACGAACCGGCACTTCCCCCTATTAGACCCGCGGCCGCCGGAGATGATGCAGCAGGAGGGACACAGGAGAGACGAGCTGTGCCCTCCGTGTCCCTCCAAAAAGCGACGGGGGGTAAATATCTGGCACTGGGGCATATATGGCACGGGGGGGGGGGGGGGGGGAGGAATATCTGGCACTGGGGGCATATCTGGCACTGGGGGCATATCTGGCACTGGGGGGGGGGATATCTGGCACTGGGGCATATATGGCACTGGGGGGGAATATCTGGCACTGGGGGCATATATGGCACTGGGGGGGAATATCTGGCACTGGGGGCATATATGGCACTGGGGGGGGATATCTGGCACTGGGGCATATATGGCACTGGGGGGAATATCTGGCACTGGGGGGGAATATCTGGCACTGGGGGCATATATGGCACTGGGGGCATATTTGGCACTGGGGGGGAATATATGGCACTGGGGGCATATGTGGCACTGGGGGGGAATATCTGGCACTGGGGGCATATGTGGCACTGGGGGGGTATATGTGTACCTGGCACATGGGGACGACGACTATATTTGGCACTGGGGCATGTAAGTACCTGGCACCGTGGGGGAATATCTGGCACTGGGGACATATGTGGCACTGGGAGCACAGCCCTAGCAACAAGGACTACCTCCTAGCAACGAGCATGACACCCAGTGCATGAAACACCTGGCAACGAGCATGACACCCAGTGCATGAAACACCTGGCAACGAGCATGACACCCAGTGCATGAAACCCCTGGCAACGAGAATGACACCCTGAGCATGAAAACCCCTGGCACCGTGCATGGAACCAAGAGCATGAAACCCCTGGCAACGAGCATGACACCCAGTGCATGAAACCCCTGACAACGAGCAGGTAATTGAAAAGTAATTAGAAGCCTTACTGTAGGACTTAATGTGTAATGGGCATTACGGTGTGTGGCATAATGTATCACGGACATTGCGGTGTGTGTCATAATGTGTCACAGGCATTACGGTGTATGGTATACTATATCGCGGGCATTGTGATATGTGGTATAATGTCTCAGGGTCATTGCAGTGTGTGGCATAATGTATCACGGACATTGCGGTGTGTGTCATAATGTGTCAGGCATTACGGTGTGTGGTATACTATATCACGGGCATTGTGGTATGTGGTATAATGTCTCAGGGTCATTGCAGTGTGGCATAATACATAACGGGCATTGCGATGTGTGGCATAGGGTATAACGGGCAGGGCATTGCGGTATGTGTCACAGGCATTACGGTGTATGGTATACTATATCACGGGCATTGTGGTATAATGTCTCAAGGTCATTGCAGTGTGTGGCATAATGTGTCACAGGCATTGTATGTGCTATAATGTATCGGGCATTGCAGTGTGTGGCATAATGTATCACGGACATTGCGGTCTGTGTCATAATGTGTCACAGACATTGTATGTGCTATAATGTATCAGGGGCATTGCAGTGTGTAGCATAATGTATAACGGGCATTGCGATTCCTGTCATAATGTGTCACAGGCATTACGGTGTGTGGCATAATGTGTCTGGGGCATTACAGTGTGTGCATATTGTGTCATGTGCATTATTGTGCGTGGAATAATGTCTAAGGGCCATTGCAGTATGTGGCATAATGTATACTGGGCATTACTATAAGGAGGAAAAATGACAAATAATGTAAGGGGCATGAATCAGGATTATTTTTCTTTCCTGTGGTGGCCAACGTATGGGCGTGCAGGTTGCAAAACTGGGGTATAAGGTAGTCTTTTCCTGCAGTGTCACACCCCTTTATGCGAAACCACGCCCACTCCAACAAAACCACGCCCCTTTTTTGGCACGCGCATATTTATCCCTTTCTTACTCCCAATTATGGAGCATGAAGGGGGGGGGGGGGGGGCGCCGAAGAATTTTTTGGCTTGGGGGAGAAAAATTTCTAGTTACGCCACTGCTGGGATGTGCAATTACGCATACAGATAGAGAGGAATTATCAATGCCATTGTGAGAAATGCAATCCAGGGCTACTTGAAATGAAATGTAGTTAGCCTGACACACTGGCTTAATAAAACTGCGGGGAGAACGATATGAGCTAAAAAAGCAACATATTTGACACTTGTATCTAGGAACTTGGCAGAGAATGATACAGATTAGAATTGTGATACATTTTTCCACACAGGCCTTGAGTCACAGGTGCAGAGGGCTGGGAATCTGGCTGAAATTGGATTTGGTAGTTATAGACACGGATCTAAATAAATCCATATTGATTGGTTTTTTGATATTAATCATACCAAATGTATATATTTTTTTGGCTGCGATCCATGTATGAACTGAGATTTATGAATCTAATACTGACTAAAAAATATCTTACCACATATGAATTATTGATCTAATATAAGATATTTATTTTTCTATATTTTTCTATAGTGACTAAAAAATATATGATTCATTGATTAATTACTGTATATGGATTATTGATTAATATAATATAATAATTTTTATAAGGGGATGTAGGTAAACTCATGTATTTATGGATTGATACCTACATAAAAAATACATGCTACTCACTAACACCCCTTCTTATTTTAGGAGTAATGATTAAAGGTTACGTTTTAACTCTTATAATCATATCATACCGATTTGCATATTAAAATTTGTTAAAAAAGAGTGCTCCAAAAAGCAATTCATTCGCTTTGTTGCCTCTTTGCAACAAACACATTGTCCAATGTTTTGTCTATTTTGATTGCAGGAGCACCTCCAGCACTCGAAAGTTGAAATTTAGAAGAGAAAGGTATAATTAGCTGGTTTTTCTCTTAATACATTATCACCACTGTAATTGAATTATTTAGTCTGGTGCGGGATATATAGTAGAATGCCATATATACAGTGCCCAACTGTATATATGCTAACTTTTGCCAAAGAGGTCTCAATTGCTGCCCAGGGCGCCCCCCCCTGCGCCCTGCACCCTTACAGTGACCGGAGTATGTGAGGTGTGTGTGGGAGCAATGGCGCACAGCTGCAGTGCTGTGCGCTACCTCAGTGAAGACTGGAGTCTTCTGCCGCCGATTTCGAAGTCTTCTTGCTTCTTATGCTCACCCGGCTTCTGTCTTCCGGCTCTGCGAGGGGGACGGCGGCGCGGCTCTGGGATCGGACGACGAGGGTGAGATCCTGTGTACGATCCCTCTGGAGCTAATGGTGTCCAGTAGCCTAAGAAGCAGGACCTATCTTCAGAGAGTAGGGCTGCTTCTCTCCCCTCAGTCCCACGATGCAGGGAGTCTGTTGCCAGCAGAGCTCCCTGAAAATAAAAAACCTAACAAAATACTTTCTTACAGCAAGCTCAGGAGAGCTCACTGAACAGCAACCCAGCTCGTCCGGGCACAGATTCAAAACTGAGGTCTGGAGGAGGGACATAGAGGGAGGAGCCAGAGCACACCAGAATCTAAATTCTTTCTTAAAGTGCCCATGTCTCCTGCGGAGCCCGTCTATTCCCCATGGTCCTTACGGAGTCCCCAGCATCCACTAGGACGTTAGAGAAAAGTGTTTGTCAGTTGTTTTCTCTGATCCTCAATGCTGGTGCATGAGTAGGGTCAGATTGATATCACTTTAGAGGGTTAAAGTGATTACAGTCACAAATTGTGTAGTACACTGTGAAAGTGCTGATTATTTATCATGTCTAAGAGTGGCAAAGGTGACGAAGGTACACTAACAGCAACACTCATATCATGTTTGTCTTGCAAAACTGTATTATCCTCTCGGGATCTGGTTCAGGATAGTTTGTGTGTAAATTGTTTTGCTTTTCAGCAGAACACAAGGCAGATCCCTGTACAACATCAGGTACAGATGGATCCACCTTGGGCTATGTTTGCACAGACTTTGTCCAGTATAGCTGAACGGATAATTCCTAAAGCTTCGGTACCAGGTATAGGGTACCCATACATGCAGCTCCCTACCTATGGTATATAATTTCCCCCAGCAGCTTCTCAAATGAAACAATCTGATAAACCGATGTTAAGTAAATCTTCAACTTCACAGGCTACACATGACGATTCATCGGAAGATGAAAGCTCAGTTTACTCTACTTCGACATACGAAGAGGAGGAAGAAAGTCTCAGCTCAGAGGATACAGCTGAATTAATTAGAGCAATGAAGGCCAGTCTATCCTTAGAAGATTCAGCAGAGCCTGTGTTAAAAACCAAGGCACCTGTGTTTAAACGTCCCAAAACAGTTAAGACTGAGTTTCTAGGGTCAGACCAGCTGACGGAAATCATGGAAGAGGCTTGGGTAACACCCAACAAAAAATATATAATTCACAAAAAATGAGATTCCAATTATCCTTTTCCAGCCGAGGACTGTTCAAAAAGGGAGGTGGCTCCTAAAGTAGATACGCATGTGATTCGATTAGTGCAAAAATCTATATTGTCTTTGCCTTCAACAACTTTAAATGATGTCACGGATAGGAGAGTGGATGGTTTTCTAAAAAACATATTTTCCCTGTCTGGAGCAGTCATAAGGCCGGCCATGGCTTCAGCTTGGATGGCAAAGGCAGTGGCTGCCTGGGCTGATTGCATTGGAAGGTGATTTTTCATCAGCTTCTAGAGAGCAAAAATCCTATATAGCCCATATTAAACAGACTGCAGCATTCTTGGAATAAGCTGCATTAGATATGGGTACTATTACTTCTAGGGCATCAGCCGCAACAATAGCTGCTCGCAGAGCAGTTTGGTTGTGTACGTGGAAAGCTGATTCAGAATCTATGAATGTTTTGGAATTTTTGCCTTTTTCTGGACCTATTCTGTTTGGTAAAGGATTGACAGATATTCTGGAGTCAGAAGCAGACTCCAAGAAGGTCAAGTTTCCTTCCACATATAACCCAAAACCTAGGGGTCCGGTTTTCCGTCCTTTTCGGTCTCAAGGAAAAACAAAGGGAAAAAGTGATGATCGTAAGCAGCCCCAATACAATAGGTTTGGTAAGTCAAAAAAGCATTGGTCTACTAGAGGGCCAACTTCCAAACCAGAAGCTAAGCCATCAGCCTAATGGTGTGGGCCTCCTCCTGGGGGACCCCAGGGTAGGGGGCTGACTTCTTCAGTTTGCACAGATCTGGCAGCAGTCTACAACAGATGCCTGGGTGCAAGAAGCGGTATCTCTAGGTTATGTTTCCCTTTGAGAAGCATCCTCCTTGAAGGTTCTTTCGCACCAGCCCGTCTTGGGTAGAGACAAAGGCCAAGGCTTTGCAAGAGGCAGTTCAGAAATTGCTTCAGTGAGGAGTAGTAATTCCATACCCCCTGCACAACGGGGACAGGGTTTTTACTCCAACCTATTTTTGGTTCAAAGCCAAATGGGTCATTTCGGGCCATTCTTCAGGGCTAGGGAGCACTGTCCGGAAAATTATGGTTCCAGGGACAATGGACCAGAGAAGAAAGTTGCCTGCCAATAAACCTGTTAGAACTTCGGGCAATATACATGGCACTGATTCAGGCAAAGGACATTCTTCAGGGAAAACCAGTCCAGATCCGCTCGGACAATGCGACGGCAGTAGCGTACCTCAACCATCAGGGAGGAACTCGCAGCCAAAAAGCAATTAAGGAGGTAAGTCACATACTAAAGTTGGCAGAACTCCATCTTCCAGTCTTGTCCGCAGTGTTCGTTCCGGGAGTCCTAAACTGAGAAGCGGACATTCTCAGTCGACACACCATTCAAGCAAGCGAATGGGCTCTACACCCGGAGGTCTTTCAGACTCCAGTAGACAAATGGAGGTTGCTAGACATAGATCTCATGGCGTCCCGTCTAAACAACAAAGTGTTCGCATACGGGTCAAGAACAAAGGATCCCGGAGCGAACTTTGTGGACGCCTTGTCGGTGAATGAGACTTTCATCTGGCTTATCTGTTTCCTCCGATCACCCTGTTACCCAGGGTGGTGAGGAAAATAAAGCAAGCAAAGGGTGCCGTGGTTCTAATAGCTCCGGCCTGGCCCAGAAGGCATTGGTACACAGATCTGCATTGAATGTCGATGGACGCTCCATTTCTGCTTCCTCAACGTCCAGATCTACTGATGCAGGGTCCCTGACATCTGGATCGACTGTCTTTGACAGCGTGGCTCTTAAAACCTCTATTCTAAAGTCAAGAGGATTCTCTAAACAGGTAATTCAAACAATGCTCAGAGCAAGGAAACCCTCCTCAGCTTGTACTTATCACCGAATATGGCAGGCCTATATTCATTGATGCAGTGAAGAAGGTATGGACCCGAAATCGTTTAGAGTTTCCAGGGTCCTCGCATTCCTTCAGGCAGGAATGGATAAAGGTTTGAAGGTGGCTTCCTTGAGTGTGCAGGTATCAGCATTGACTGTATAATTCCAAAAGAAAATTGCCAATATACAGTATATGCATACTTTTTTAAAGGGAATGCTGCGCATTCAACCTCCCTTTGTTCCACCTACAGTACCATGGGACTTATGTTTAGTCCTGAAAGTCCTTCAAGTTGCCCCATTTGAACCACTTAACAAGGTGGATCTCAAATGGTTGACAGCAAAAGTACTCTTTCTACTGACTATGGCATCAGCTAGAAGAGTATCAGATTTAGGAGCGCCATCATGTCGTTCCCCATTTCTGATTTTTTATCCAGATAAAGCTGTTCTCAGAACTAGGTCTGGGTATCTTCCGAAAGTGGTGTCTACATCCACCTTAATGAAGAAAATGTAGTCCCGGCTTTTCAGGTATCGGGACTTTCTGCGGGAGATGCGTTGCTGGACGTAGTCCGGGCATTAAGGATCTACGTGGATCGTACCAGTGCCAAAAGAAAAACAGATTTTCTCTTCATTCTCTACGGATTTCACAAGAGAGGATGGCCTGCTACTAAACAGACGCTGGCAAGATGGCTTCGTATGACGATTTCAGAAGCATATTCTCAAGCTGATCTCCCTGTTCCCGCTAATGTCTCTGCTCACTCTACTCGTAAGGTAGGTCCTTCTTGGGCAGCACAACATGGTGCTTCAGCAGAACAGATATGTAAGGCAGCCACATGGTCTTCCATTAACACATTCATTAGACATTATGCCTTGGATACTTTTGCCTCTCATGACGCTGAATTCGGGCATAAGGTTCTCCTGTCCAATCAGGAGCATCCCCACCACTAAACTGCTTTGGGAAATCCCACTGTTATCCTGTGGATAACCTGTGGACTCTGTCAGAAAAATATACGTTATGGTAAGAACTTACCGTTGATACCGGTATTTCTCCTAAGTCTACAGGTTCCACAGGGATCCCACCCTGACGCACCTGATTTGAGGATCCTTCTACTCACTAACCTCTTCCTTCTTGTATGGAAGGGTGTGCATGTGTGTTCTTCTCGCCTGATTAGGGCTCTACATGATGCTCCTGCCTTGTGCTTTGGAATACTTATCATCACTCCTGAGGAAGCCGCCGAGGTGAAGGCGGAGAAACTCGTAGAGAGGTTGCACCTTAAACACGGCTGTGACTGTTTGACCATTGGTGGAACATACTACAAACGGACTTGGTGCGGCTAGACCCCGGATCAGCTTTTGCGGCATACAGCTTCTTTGGCCGCTGGAGGGGGGATCGTCTCTCGGTGGAGCCTGCAGACACCGATCACGATCGTATGCACAGTAAGCTAACCAAGTTACCATAGTTCCTACCCACCCGTGCTGACGGGACACACAATAAATCTAATAGTGCTTGCTGACTTTTACATCATTCACAAAACCAATTGCACTATATGCACTAAACCTGGATTGGATCATATTACATCACGCAAGTTTTGTTTTGGCTTCATAGGAAAGCCTATATTCAATTGATGCATGCATCTCAAGTTGTGGACATAATACCTAAGTCCAAGTGACTGTTTGCTAAATGGTTCATATCTGGACTGTGTGTTCAATTAATACAAAATTAACGGAATATATCTGTGTTGAATTATCAATGTGCACTAGTTATTTAATTAATGATTAGTCCCAACGGACTGGTGGTCTAACTAATGCAAATTATTCCTTGAAGGATTATAAGTATATATATTTTTTAAAATATTTGTATACACCGGCCGTGTGTTAAGTGTTGTTTGTTTGTTTATTAATGTTGTCTATTTGTGAGAATAAATTTTAAAAATTAGATAATCTGGTTGTATAGCGCTTCATTCAGTTTTGTTTGGTTGTGCTTTGGAATACAACTGATTTGCCTGAGCCAGTGGGCGGGATATATGGACGGGCCCGTTGCAGAAAGCTTTTGATCGTTTGGTGCCAATCCGCTGTCGCTCCATCATATCCCATTGTTATCCTGTGGAACCTGTGGACTTAGGAGAAATACCGTTATCAACGGTAAGTTCTTACCATAACGTATATATCTTCATGGAAGATCAAGTAGGGGCTCTTACAAAGCTCCCAACTCCGACACACGTCTAGCAGAAGCTAAGGCCAACAAAGTGACAGCCTTCCACGTGAGAAATTTGACCTCAACCTCCGATAGAGGTTCGAACCAATCCGATTGGAGGAACTGTAACACCACGTTAAGATCCCAGGGCGCCGTAGGCGGCACAAAGGGAGACTGGATGTACAGAAACCCTTTCAGAAAAGTCTGAACCTCAGGGAGGGAAGCCAACTGTTTCTGGAAGAAAATGGATAGGGCCGAAATCTGGACCTTTACGGATCCCAACCTCAGGCCCATATCCACACCTGCTTGCAGGAAGAGGAGAAACCGTCCCAGTTGAAACGCCACCGTAGGAAACTTTTGGACTCACAACAAGATACATATTTTTTCCAAATACGATGGTAATGTTTAGACGTTACTCCTTTCCTAGCCTGTATCAGGGTAGGAATAACCTTGTTCAGAATGCCCTTCCGAGCTAATATCTGGCGTTCAACCTCCATGCCGTCAAACGTAGCCGCGGTAAGTCTTGATAAGCGAACGGCTCCTGCCTCAGCAGGTCCTCCCGAAGAGGAAGAGGCCTCGGCTCTTCTAACAGTAGATCCAGAAGATCCGCATACCAAGCCCTTCTTGGCCAGTCCGGAGCAATGAGGATTGCCTGAACTCTTGTTCTCATTATGAGTTTTAGAACTCGTGGGATGAGTGGAAGTGGAGGAAACACGTACACCGACTGGAACACCCACGGAGTCACTAGGGCATCCACCGCCACGGCTTGTGGGTCCCTCGACCTGGAACAATACAGCCGATGCTTCTTGTTGAGACGAGAGGCCATCATGTGTATTTGAGGTACACTCCAAAGATCTGTTACCTCCGTGAACAACTCCGGATGGAGTCCCCACTCTCCTGGATGGAGATCGTGTCTGCTGAGGAAGTCTGCTTCCCAGTTGTCTTCTCCCGGAATGAAGATTGCGGACAGCGCCAACGCGTGTTTTTCTGCCCAGAGGATGATTCTTGTTACCTCTGACATTGCAGCTCTGCTCTTCGTTCCGCCCTGTCGGTTTATATAAGCCACAGTCGTTACATTGTCCGACTGTACTTGAATGCCTTGATCTCGCAGAAGATGGGCCGCTTGGAGAAAACCATTGTAGATGGCTCTTAGTTCTAGAATGTTTATTGGAAGGCTGGATTCCAGGCTTGACCACCGTCCTTGGAAGGTTTCCCCTTGAGTGACTGCGCCCCAGCCCTGGAGACTTGCATCCGTGGTTAGAAGGATCCAGTCCTGAATCCCGAACCTGCGGCCACCCAGAAGATGAGGTAGTTGCAGCCATCAGAGGAGTGAAATCCTGGCTTTTGGCGACAGATGTATCCTCTGGTGCATTTGTAGATGAGATCCCGACCACTTGTCCAGGAGATCCAGTTGGAATGACCGAGCATGAAACCTTCCGTACTGTAGAGCCTCGTAAGAGGCCACCATCTTCCCCAGAAGGCGAGTGCACTGATGAACCGAAACCCGGGCTGGCTTCAGGACATCCTGGACCATTGTTTGTATCACCAACGCTTTCTCCTCTGGGAGAAACACCCTCGGCACTTCTGTGTCGAGGATCATTCCCAGAAAAGACTACCTCCTGGTTGGCTCCAAATGTGATTTTGGAAGGTTCAGGATCCAAACGTGTTCCCTGAGCAGATGAGTCGTGAGAACAATAGACTGCCACAACGTTTCCCTGGATGATGCCTTTATCAGCAGATCGTCCAGATATGGGATTATGGACACCCCCTGTCTGCGGAGGAGAACCAAACCATCGTCTCTGTCATCACCTTGGTGAACACCCTCGGTGCTGTGGAGAGGCCGTATGGCAGAGCCTGAAATTGATAGTGACTGTCCAACAGTGCAAATCTGAGATAAGCCTGGTGCGACAGCCAAATCAGAATGTGGAGGTACGCATCCTTGATGTCCAGGGATATCAGAAACTCTCCCTCCTCGAGACCGGAATCACTGCTCTGAGAGACTCCATTTTGAATTTGAACACCCTCAGGAAAGGGTTCAACGATTTCAAGTTCAAAATTGGTCTGATCGAACCATCCGGTTTCGGTATCACGAAAAGGTTTGAATAATAACCCTTGTTTTGCATATGAGGTGGAACTGGGACAATGACCTGTGACTTTTCCAATTTTAGGATGGCTTCCTGTAGGATAGCCCTGTCTGTCAGCAAAGCTGGCAAGCCTGATTTGAAGAATCGGTGAGGCGGGAGTACTTGAAACTCCAGCCTGTACCTCTGGGACACAGTATCCTGTAACCAGGGAACCAGGCTGGACGACTCCCAAACGTGTCTGAAACGTATGAGTCTCGCACCCACTAGCCTGTCCTCCAGGCTTTGTGGTCCACAGTCATGCTGAGGATTTTGAGGAACCAGAAGCAGGTCTCTGGTCACGGGAGCCTGTGGGTGCAGACTTTTTGGATTTTGCACGACCACCTCTAAAGAAAGTGGTAGGAGGCTTGGACTTTTTTGCCTTAGCAGTCCGAAAGGACTGCGGCACTGCTGAAGAAAATGGTTTCTTCATAGAAGGTGTAGCAGAGGGAAGGAAAGGTGACTTACCCACGGTTGCCGTGAAAATCCATGCATCCAACGCTTCCCAAATAGAGCCTGACCTGTGTAGGGTAGGTTCTCCAAACTTCTCCTAGATTCCGGGTCTGCAGACTATTGGCATAGCCAGAGTCCCCTGCGGGCTGAGACCGACATGGAAGATATTCGTGCAGTCAGCGTACCCAGCCCCATCATGGATTCCACCATGAACCCCGCAGAATCCTGTATGTTACATAAAAACAATTAAATGTAACTTCTATCCATTGTATCCAAATCCTCTAGTAATGTGCCTGACCACTTTACTATGGCTTTAAAAATCTAAGCACAGGCAATAGTGGGCCTTAACGCCACTCCTGAAGCACTGTAAATGGATTTGAGCGTAATGTCAATCTTACGATCAGCCGGTTCTTTTAACGCGGTAGATCCAGGGACAGGTAAAACCACCTTTTTAGACAGCCTGGAAACAGATGCGTCAACCATGGGTGGGTTTTCCCATTTTTTCCTATCTTCCTCAGGGAAGGGAAAAGCTACCAGAACCCTTTTTGGGATCTGGAATTTTTTCTCCGGGTTTTCCCAGGATTTTTCAAATATAGCGTTTCATTCTTTAGACGCAGGGAAGGTTAGCGAGGCTTTCTTATTGTCAGTGAAGTAAGCCTCCTCAACCTGCTCAGTTGTTGTGTTATTAATGTTTAACACATCTCTAATGGCCTCAATCATGAGCTGCACCCCCTTAGCAAGGGACGCCGCCCCCCTCAGCACACCCCCATCACTGTCTGCAGTATCAGAATCGGTATCCGTGTCATCTTGCATCATTTCGGCAAGTGCACGTTTCTGCGTGAACAGCTAGGGGATTTTGCAGGAATAGGGACAGAGCCTGACCAAACTGCCATAGACTTCTTCAACACCTGAGTTTCTGTCTCAGTATTAGCTACCCTAGTAGAGATCTGAGAGATCATTCCTTTGATAGAAGATAACCACTCAGGCTCAACAATAGGGATCTGAGACAAAGCATTACAATCCTGTGTACATGGAATGGATCCCTCCTGAGAGGAAACATCCTCTGCAGCATATGACACAGCGTCCCTAGACATGGTTATGTGAGATATTAAACACCCACACACAAACACAGAGGGAAATGTCATAGACAGTTTCCCCCCAAGTATGCCACAGAGAGACACAGAGATTGGAGCCAACCCACACACAGAGCTTTTTGAGGTAGAACTAATAAAACTACCAGCGGTGTCTGTGTACTTTAATAGACTACACAGACTTTACACAGCCCCTCCCCCTTCCCCTACAATCCCCTGGTACCGCACAGGATAGCTGGAGTTGCTTGGAGGGACAGCTCTCCGTCAGCGTCTGTTGTACAGGAACTGCAGGTAGGAAAACGACAAAGGTAATACAGCTGTGCGCTCGGTGAGTAGTGATGTATGTGACTGTCAGCAGCGATTTGGAGAGGGAATGCCAATCCCTCCAAAAAGCATAAAATACAAACAAAAACCAAATTGCGCTCAACAGTCAAAATATATGTATTTATTATAAAATATATAAAATACAGCAATTCTCCCGGGAGTGCAATAATTATAAATGAATAATCATAAAATGTATACGGTACAGAATCACTGTGTCCTGATATGTTACTAATTAGCAGATATTATGAAATAATTGCAACAATGTGGCCACAAACAATATGATGTATTGAGCAGTGATGGTAATAATAATACTCTTTTATACACCATATAGGTCTGTATGCTGGTAACAACTAACTTGTTGTATAAAGGTCCCCAGACAGTCCTTGTTCCGTGCAAGCATCTATTGGTTTGCAAAAAGGTTACCTTGTAAAGGATTATTATGGATGGGCACTCAAGTGCATGTAACGGTGAAAGGATGAATTGTGTCCACTGAACAAAGTTCGCTGTGGCGGTGTTTTGGCAGGGAGAGCCCGGAGTAATGTTTCTATAGCCAGCCGTTTTACCCCCGCACGGGGGAGGGGAGAACGGTGTCTGAGAGAGCCGTCGGGTTTGGAATGGAATGTAGCCGTGCACAGGCTGTGAAACCCAGATGGCTAGATGTACTCTGTGACACGGTGTACTTGCGTTCTCACCCACAAAAGGCTGTGCTTACCTCCCACGGGCAGCTCCGACTGAGCCTCCCTCCGATTCACCTGATGTAGACACGGGACTGTTGGAGCCACAGATATGTTCCCCTGGCCGTATGTGCGAAGTTGCCACACTCTAGATGGTGTTATCGGAGTTGCGTCTCCTGGCTCAGCTTCAATACGGACTCGCTTAGGTAATCCACCGGCTGTGTCAGAAAGGCACCGGAGCCCCGGCGCTTGATCGTCAGTACGGTGATGTAGCTGTGCAGTGTAGCGGCCGTCAGGAACCAAACTCCTGTGTGGGCTGATATTGTCTGGACTTCAATGAATGAAGGGTACACCTGTATCCTTAACGCGTTTCAACGCCAACAGGGCGTCTTCTTCCAAAAAGGCAGGTATAGCTGGGAGTGAAAATGTCCAATACTTATACCTGCTACACAAGTGCAATTAATTTGGCTCATTAGGTCAAAAACGATCTCAGTCATTATAGACATGTGAGGAGCCAGCCTTTTTACTCTGTAGCAGATAATACAATTATAACTCATATAAACAATATATAGGACATTTGTAGCATAAGGATGCCTATATACATCCGTACCTCTAGATTTGAAATAAGTAAATACCAATCAATATACACAAGTGTCTATAACGACACATTATGAGACTGGGAAATGTAGATATTTGAAGCAATGGTCGCTACTAAAAAACGGTTTATATTTCTATTTAGAACTATATAAACCTATATTAAATGCACACTATTTCGCTGCACTCATTTATTTACTATTGCTACTACTTTATTGTTCGGTAGCATCAAACAGAGGAGATCGTATAAAGTAAGCTAATTTAATAGCATATGGTATACTATAATCTCTAGATAGGGGGAAGGGTACCAACACATACACACTTAAGTTGGAACAATGAGGAGAGAGAGCAAATTAAATAATTCTCAGCAGTATTGCAAAGAGACTGCCAGAGTCAGAGATTATTAGGTGTAAATATGGAAAAAAATTGAAGATTGATTAATAAGTCAGCTAAATATAGATACTTATAGCATATAGTAATTGTAATAAACACTAAACAATGAGTATAGTTAATAGGAAAAGGATAAAGAGAAGGAGGGAATTATAGCAGCGCTAGGTATACTGATATTACGTCTAGATGAATTCTAGATCTATCGTCTCATTTAGACCTTGAGGGTTAAGTGACTGTAGTCTAAGAATCCAGGATGCCTCTTGTCTGCATAGGGTTCTAAAGCGGTCACCTCCCCTGCTGGTGACTGGGACATGTTCCAGTCCTACCAGCCGGAGTCCCGCTGGATCCCCCCCATGCATTTCCAAGAAGTGGCGTGGAACACTATGGTTGGTACATTTATTCAGAACATTTCTCCTATGTTCCATAAAACGAGTTTTTAAAGAACGTATTGTCCTGCCTACATAGTAGAGTTGGCATGGGCATATCAGTAAATAGATGACATATTGTGTACTGCAATTGATAAATGAATCAATAGTATAAACTTTCTTAGATGATGTTGCACATACAGTTTTGGTTTTATTCAACACAGATGAGCACGTGGTACACCTGGCATGATTGCACCTGTAAAAACCTAGGACCTCTGGTCCAATTAGTGTCCTTTGAGGGCACTTAGGTGTCCGTTTATTAGATTGTCCTCCAAAGAAACTAGGCGCTAGAATATTTCTTAGATTCTTAGCTTTCTTGAAAATTATCGAAGGTGTTTCAGCAAGATGTTCTCTGAGGATGGGATCTGTGAATAATAATCTATAATTTTTCTTAATAATGTTTCTGATTTTATTTGCAGCTACATTAAATTTAGATTTGAACACTAAACCATATTGATTGTTTTTACTGTTACCTTTATTTTTCATCATCACTACATTGTTACTGATTTTATTTTGTGTGGTATCTGTATTGTCGTTATCATTCACAGTCTTATGCTCATAATCTGATGTCTCCATCCCCAGAACGGGTTTATTTTTGTTATTAATGGTAAGGGTATCTGTTCTATCTAACTTTGAGGCATATTCCAGAGCTTCATCTAGTACTGTTTGTGGATATTCACAATTTTTGAATGTTTCTACCAGATTAACTATCTGTTCTTTATATTTTATATCAGAAGTACAATTTCTTCTGATTCTATGTACTTGGCTCTTAGGGACATTTTTAAGCCAACTCTTACTGTGGTTGCTAGAATAGGGTATATAGTTGCATGTGTCCACTTCCTTCTTAAACGGAGACACTGTAACCATTCCCTCCACCACCTCCACCGTGACATCTAAAAAATTAATTTTTGAAGGATGGTGAGTGCAAGTGAAGGTTAAACCATATGTGTTATTATTAATGTAACTAACAAAATCAGTGACCGAAGTAGAATCCCCTTTCCAAACAAAGAAAAGGTCATCGATATAGCGACCATAGAGGACCAGGTTTGCAGCGTGGACATCCGTCCAGATGTACATACTTTCAAAATCGCCCATGTATATATTGGCGAAACTGGGCGCGAACCTGGTCCCCATCGCTGTGCCGAGGACCTGTAGGTAGTGACAGTGATCAAATAAAAAATAATTGTGAGATAAAATAAAAGAGATGGCTGACAAAATAAATTTGCATTTCCTCTCTGAGATTCCAATATCATCATATAGGCTTTTGGCCACACATTCTATCCCCAATTTATGTGGGATGTTTGTGTATAGTGCCTGAACGTCACATGTGACGAACCTATATTCCGGCTTCCATTGCAAGCCTTCCACTAGTTGGATAAACTCAGTGGTATCGCGGATATGGGATCTCAGAGAGGATGCGTGCGGCTGTAAATAAAAATCAACATAATAAGACAAATTAGACGTGAGACCCTCAATCCCTGAAATGATTGGACGACCCGGTGGATTGTGCAGTGACTTGTGTATCTTGGGGAGGTGATAATAAATAGGAGTGATTGGGTGGAGGGGGTAGAGGAAATTAAATTCATCACGGGTGAGTACATTCTCAGTACATGCTGATATCAATAAACTTTTTAGATGTTTTTGGTATTCTAAAGTGGGGTCATATCCCAAGATTTTGTAAAAAGTTGTATCGGACAGTTGTCTTTTTGCCTCTTTAAGATAATCTTCAGTATTCTGCACTACTATCCCTCCCCCCTTATCTGCTGGTTTGATTGTTAGTAGCTGATCATCAGCAAGCCTCTTTAGTGCCTTCCTTTCATCCACATGGAGATTGAAAAGGCATGGATGTATTTTGTTATCACACAGCTTACGGAATTCTTCCAAAGTCGTGTGATAAAATGTATCTATTGCACTTGTTTTGTGTGATGTAGGAAAAAATTGAGATTTGTTTTTAAAGGGATCTCTATTACTGTCAAAAAGTAACAATGGTGTCTGTACTTCCAGATCATCTTGATGAGTATTCTCAAGTAGTAATTGATTGAGTATATTTAATCCAGATATATCATCATGATCAAGCATAATATCAGAGTTCTTTGTATTTGTAGAGCTTTTTTGCTTGTCTGTGACCGCAAAAAATCTTTTCCTACAAAGTCCTCTGACAAATCTATTAAGCTCAATGAACAGTTCAAAAAAATTTGGACGTGAAGTGGGTGAAAAATTCATCCCTTTAGCAAGTAGAATTTCCTCAGTACTGGTAAGTGGAGTGGAGGAGAGATTGAAAACACCCACCGGTTTCATCGAAACCGTTGGTTTTTCTTTTCTCTTACCTCCTCTCCTCCCTCTGGGTCGATATCTCTTCCTCTTTTTGGCGTTCTCGTTAATGGGTCGTATCGATTGTGTGTTTGAATTCTGTTCCCTCTGTATATGGCCTCTCTCTTTTCCCTCCTTCCTCGATCTAAAAAAGACCGTTGCTCTCGGGGGGATTCCTCATTATGGGTTAACGTGGTTGGTTCTTTATGCCACGTATTATGTGGTACCGTTTTCCACCCAGGTGATACTTGTGGCTTTGTATCTTGATGATATTTAGCTGGTGAATCCCTATTCTGAGAATATTTCCTATACCTATATCGGGACTTTGTTCTCTGTGATGTATGATAAGTCTGGGTGTTGTCATTGGTTCTCACTGTTTGACTAATCTCTAGACGTGAATCATCTCTAGACCGGTTTCTCTTTTGATAGCTTTTAATGGTGTTAGTATTGTAATCTCTAAGATCACGTGAAAATTTCTTTTCTTTTCTTTCTTTTCTTTCGATGAAACCGGTGGGTGTTTTCAATCTCTCCTCCACTCCACTTACCAGTACTGAGGAAATTCTACTTGCTAAAGGGATGAATTTTTCACCCACTTCACGTCCAAATTTTTTTGAACTGTTCATTGAGCTTAATAGATTTGTCAGAGGACTTTGTAGGAAAAGATTTTTTGCGGTCACAGACAAGCAAAAAAGCTCTACAAATACAAAGAACTCTGATATTATGCTTGATCATGATGATATATCTGGATTAAATATACTCAATCAATTACTACTTGAGAATACTCATCAAGATGATCTGGAAGTACAGACACCATTGTTACTTTTTGACAGTAATAGAGATCCCTTTAAAAACAAATCTCAATTTTTTCCTACATCACACAAAACAAGTGCAATAGATACATTTTATCACACGACTTTGGAAGAATTCCGTAAGCTGTGTGATAACAAAATACATCCATGCCTTTTCAATCTCCATGTGGATGAAAGGAAGGCACTAAAGAGGCTTGCTGATGATCAGCTACTAACAATCAAACCAGCAGATAAGGGGGGAGGGATAGTAGTGCAGAATACTGAAGATTATCTTAAAGAGGCAAAAAGACAACTGTCCGATACAACTTTTTACAAAATCTTGGGATATGACCCCACTTTAGAATACCAAAAACATCTAAAAAGTTTATTGATATCAGCATGTACTGAGAATGTACTCACCCGTGATGAATTTAATTTCCTCTACCCCCTCCACCCAATCACTCCTATTTATTATCACCTCCCCAAGATACACAAGTCACTGCACAATCCACCGGGTCGTCCAATCATTTCAGGGATTGAGGGTCTCACGTCTAATTTGTCTTATTATGTTGATTTTTATTTACAGCCGCACGCATCCTCTCTGAGATCCCATATCCGCGATACCACTGAGTTTATCCAACTAGTGGAAGGCTTGCAATGGAAGCCGGAATATAGGTTCGTCACATGTGACGTTCAGGCACTATACACAAACATCCCACATAAATTGGGGATAGAATGTGTGGCCAAAAGCCTATATGATGATATTGGAATCTCAGAGAGGAAATGCAAATTTATTTTGTCAGCCATCTCTTTTATTTTATCTCACAATTATTTTTTATTTGATCACTGTCACTACCTACAGGTCCTCGGCACAGCGATGGGGACCAGGTTCGCGCCCAGTTTCGCCAATATATACATGGGCGATTTTGAAAGTATGTACATCTGGACGGATGTCCACGCTGCAAACCTGGTCCTCTATGGTCGCTATATCGATGACCTTTTCTTTGTTTGGAAAGGGGATTCTACTTCGGTCACTGATTTTGTTAGTTACATTAATAATAACACATATGGTTTAACCTTCACTTGCACTCACCATCCTTCAAAAATTAATTTTTTAGATGTCACGGTGGAGGTGGTGGAGGGAATGGTTACAGTGTCTCCGTTTAAGAAGGAAGTGGACACATGCAACTATATACCCTATTCTAGCAACCACAGTAAGAGTTGGCTTAAAAATGTCCCTAAGAGCCAAGTACATAGAATCAGAAGAAATTGTACTTCTGATATAAAATATAAAGAACAGATAGTTAATCTGGTAGAAACATTCAAAAATTGTGAATATCCACAAACAGTACTAGATGAAGCTCTGGAATATGCCTCAAAGTTAGATAGAACAGATACCCTTACCATTAATAACAAAAATAAACCCGTTCTGGGGATGGAGACATCAGATTATGAGCATAAGACTGTGAATGATAACGACAATACAGATACCACACAAAATAAAATCAGTAACAATGTAGTGATGATGAAAAATAAAGGTAACAGTAAAAACAATCAATATGGTTTAGTGTTCAAATCTAAATTTAATGTAGCTGCAAATAAAATCAGAAACATTATTAAGAAAAATTATAGATTATTATTCACAGATCCCATCCTCAGAGAACATCTTGCTGAAACACCTTCGATAATTTTCAAGAAAGCTAAGAATCTAAGAAATATTCTAGCGCCTAGTTTCTTTGGAGGACAATCTAATAAACGGACACCTAAGTGCCCTCAAAGGACACTAATTGGACCAGAGGTCCTAGGTTTTTACAGGTGCAATCATGCCAGGTGTACCACGTGCTCATCTGTGTTGAATAAAACCAAAACTGTATGTGCAACATCATCTAAGAAAGTTTATACTATTGATTCATTTATCAATTGCAGTACACAATATGTCATCTATTTACTGATATGCCCATGCCAACTCTACTATGTAGGCAGGACAATACGTTCTTTAAAAACTCGTTTTATGGAACATAGGAGAAATGTTCTGAATAAATGTACCAACCATAGTGTTCCACGCCACTTCTTGGAAATGCATGGGGGGGATCCAGCGGGACTCCGGCTGGTAGGACTGGAACATGTCCCAGTCACCAGCAGGGGAGGTGACCGCTTTAGAACCCTATGCAGACAAGAGGCATCCTGGATTCTTAGACTACAGTCACTTAACCCTCAAGGTCTAAATGAGACGATAGATCTAGAATTCATCTAGACGTAATATCAGTATACCTAGCGCTGCTATAATTCCCTCCTTCTCTTTATCCTTTTCCTATTAACTATACTCATTGTTTAGTGTTTATTACAATTACTATATGCTATAAGTATCTATATTTAGCTGACTTATTAATCAATCTTCAATTTTTTTCCATATTTACACCTAATAATCTCTGACTCTGGCAGTCTCTTTGCAATACTGCTGAGAATTATTTAATTTGCTCTCTCTCCTCATTGTTCCAACTTAAGTGTGTATGTGTTGGTACCCTTCCCCCTATCTAGAGATTATAGTATACCATATGCTATTAAATTAGCTTACTTTATACGATCTCCTCTGTTTGATGCTACCGAACAATAAAGTAGTAGCAATAGTAAATAAATGAGTGCAGCGAAATAGTGTGCATTTAATATAGGTTTATATAGTTCTAAATAGAAATATAAACCGTTTTTTAGTAGCGACCATTGCTTCAAATATCTACATTTCCCAGTCTCATAATGTGTCGTTATAGACACTTGTGTATATTGATTGGTATTTACTTATTTCAAATCTAGAGGTACGGATGTATATAGGCATCCTTATGCTACAAATGTCCTATATATTGTTTATATGAGTTATAATTGTATTATCTGCTACAGAGTAAAAAGGCTGGCTCCTCACATGTCTATAATGACTGAGATCGTTTTTGACCTAATGAGCCAAATTAATTGCACTTGTGTAGCAGGTATAAGTATTGGACATTTTCACTCCCAGCTATACCTGCCTTTTTGGAAGAAGACGCCCTGTTGGCGTTGAAACGCGTTAAGGATACAGGTGTACCCTTCATTCATTGAAGTCCAGACAATATCAGCCCACACAGGAGTTTGGTTCCTGACGGCCGCTACACTGCACAGCTACATCACCGTACTGACGATCAAGCGCCGGGGCTCCGGTGCCTTTCTGACACAGCCGGTGGATTACCTAAGCGAGTCCGTATTGAAGCTGAGCCAGGAGACGCAACTCCGATAACACCATCTAGAGTGTGGCAACTTCGCACATACGGCCAGGGGAACATATCTGTGGCTCCAACAGTCCCGTGTCTACATCAGGTGAATCGGAGGGAGGCTCAGTCGGAGCTGCCCGTGGGAGGTAAGCACAGCCTTTTGTGGGTGAGAACGCAAGTACACCGTGTCACAGAGTACATCTAGCCATCTGGGTTTCACAGCCTGTGCACGGCTACATTCCATTCCAAACCCGACGGCTTTCTCAGACACCGTTCTCCCCTCCCCCGTGCGGGGGTAAAACGGCTGGCTATAGAAACATTACTCCGGGCTCTCCCTGCCAAAACACCGCCACAGCGAACTTTGTTCAGTGGACACAATTCATCCTTTCACCGTTACATGCACTTGAGTGCCCATCCATAATAATCCTTTACAAGGTAACCTTTTTGCAAACCAATAGATGCTTGCACGGAACAAGGACTGTCTGGGGACCTTTATACAACAAGTTAGTTGTTACCAGCATACAGACCTATATGGTGTATAAAAGAGTATTATTATTACCATCACTGCTCAATACATCATATTGTTTGTGGCCACATTGTTGCAATTATTTCATAATATCTGCTAATTAGTAACATATCAGGACACA
The DNA here is from genome assembly GCF_028390025.1 of Pseudophryne corroboree. NCBI lineage: Eukaryota > Metazoa > Chordata > Amphibia > Anura > Myobatrachidae > Pseudophryne > Pseudophryne corroboree. The sequence goes on along the minus strand of NC_086449.1, from coordinate 531,840,275 downwards.
GTGATTCTGTACCGTATACATTTTATGATTATTCATTTATAATTATTGCACTCCCGGGAGAATTGCTGTATTTTATATATTTTATAATAAATACATATATTTTGACTGTTGAGCGCAATTTGGTTTTTGTTTGTATTTTAGGTAGGAAAACGACGCTGAGCGCTGCTAGGTCCGCTCTGAGAAGCTCCGCCCCCTGAACATGGCTCTGCTTCCCGCTCTTCATATTATACTGGCCTGAGGATTTCTGTTGGCAGCGATCCAGGGACCCTGACAGGCTTGCTGACCAGTGTAGGGTATAGGCGCTGGCTCAGGGCGCCCCTCACAGCGCCGCATTATGTACCGCTGAGCCCTGGAGTGCAGTTAGTACTGCGCTCCCTACCCTGCTGCCGCCATCTTCACACCGGCTCCCCGCTTGCCAGGAGGGCTGGTGACTCACTCGCCACCGAAGTCTTCTAGTTCTGTAAGGGGGTGGCGGCATGCTGCGGGAGTGAGCGGTCGCCTGGAGCGGCTAACGATCAGCAGTGTCCTGTCAGCGGAGATAGCTCAGACCTCGCAGGGCGGACACTACTCCCCCCCTTAGTCCCACGAAGCAGGGAGGCTGTTGCCAGCAGCCTCCCTGTAAAATAATAAACTCTAAGAAAACTTTTACTAGAGAAACTCTGGAGAGCTCCCCTAGCTGTGACCGGCTCCTCTGGGCACATTTTCTAAACTGAGTCTGGTAGGAGGGGCATACAGGGAGGAGCCAGCCCACACCCTCAAACTCTTAAAGTGCCAGTGGCTCCTAGTGGACAATGTGGACCCCAGCATCCTCTAGGACGTAAGAGAAAAACGTTTTATCAAAGCATCTTAGGCAATATCAAGCCATAAACAGTCAATGAAAAATATTAAACTTGCATATGCACTAAGTAGATGTCAATCAATTTGTGTGTGTTTACATACAGTACCACTAATTTAAATGGCTAAATATATTATTTATAAATAACAGGTAATAAATACATGTTATCCTCATGGTTATGTAAGATATCAAATGTAAATAACACACAGCTTTGAATGCTTGGACATTTCATGCATATAACAGAATGTCACCAGGCAGTACCCAGTGATCATTTTGATGAATATACTGCTTGCTATAGTTTGGGAAGGTAAGCAGGGGATCTTACCATGCTGCATGCTGCTGTGCAGGTGATTAACAAATGCTGTTAGTATGGTTGTCACATTCATCACTTGGGAGCACTGAGCAAGACCAAGCGAAAACAGTTCGTTCCAGCAAGCTTTCACTAGCGAGATGCTGACCTCTTGCCTGATAAGAGAGATAGATATTACATCTACATTAGTAGTGAATAAGTTGTATATGGTCTGAAAATTGCAAGAGCACTTTCAGGTGTGATCGTGACAGCACTAAGAGCCAATTGTAATAGGTCACGATTTCCTAAAAGTACTGATTCTTCCTGTGATTTTGCAGTAAGATTTAGGGGTATATTTAATTGAAGTTGGATCCATTCCGACATTCATTTGTCAGAATGGATCCGACCTGGCCTATTCCATGGACATCTCAAAAGTCGAATTGAGATGGGGAGGGGGAGGGGGGGAGAAGAGCCGCTGCTGTAGCACCGCTCTCCCCCATCTGTCCGTGGCTCTCCCCCGTCCCTCTTGTCTCACAGCCGCCGCTCCATCCCCCCTGTCACAGAAGCCGCTGCCGCTCCCCATCTTCCCCTGCCGCCGCTCACGGCAGCGTCCACCCGGCTCCAGCAAGCGAAGTCTCGCTTGCTGGAGCCGGGTGGACGTTGCTGTGATCGGCGGCTGTCCTCCAGCGCTGCTCACCCCGTCCCCGCCTCGGCTCTCCCCGTCTCCGGCGCTGATGTCCCCATCTCATTCGACTTTTTTTAAAATCGAACTGAGAAGGTCGAAATGGGGGCCAAAACATGTTGATTTTGGCCCCGTTTTCAACACAAGCACGTGGAACGGCAACTATTCCGCCGATCAACGTGCTTTTCGACAAGTCGAATTCCACGACTTATCGAATAGGACTGAACAGGTCGAATCACGATTCAACCTTAAAAAGTCGAAAAACTGCCGTCTTTTCGACAGACGGCAGTTTTCGACACCAACTGAATATACCCCTTAAAGTGTTGTTTTATGTTGAAAGGTGAAACCAAGCTAGTTTTGCATTGTAAAGCAATCCCGCAGCAAAATCACCACTTGACAAATCTTATTTTTAATAACTTTGTGCATTAAACAAAGTGTGTGTACATTCACACAATTCATTTCTGTTTCATATACACCTTATACACACAGCCTGAAAGTCATTTAATACAATATTTTTAATAACTGTGTATTAAACAAAGTTTGTGTACACTGATCCATCAGAAAACAAAGGTTTCACTATTTCACTCTCACACAAAAAAATCTGTATTTTGGAATATTCCGTATTTCAGAAAATTTGGATATGGGATACTCAACCTGTATCAGTGATGTTTTAAAAATGTTAATTGCTTTTCCCATTATTGACATGGTCATTAATTTCATTGACACGAATGACAAACAAAATAAATAAGAAAGTACTATAAATAAAAGTGGGCAGGGGAGATCCCTCACCAACCTGAAAGCTTTAGCTAGCCTCAATGCCTTGGCTGGTTCTCTCAAAAGCAGAGGGATAACAAGCAATGCCGCCCCCCCCCCCCCCCCCCCTCCAACTTTTTACAGACTACCAGCCCTGCGCGGGGAACATTTCTGGGAATGTTTACATCACCTCCTAAGCTGTGGGTGCTATGTTATTGACAACATAAAGAGATTGGGATCCCTTGACTTCTTACTCACCCAAGAGCTTGGAAAGAGGGAATAGAGCGCGCCCAGTGCATGGATAGAAATAACAGCCGTGATGCAGACTCACATATATAGTGTACATTCAGGTATTCAGGCATCGGGGAAGGCATTGTGAGCTAGGAAGATGAAGAGAACGTATTGATCTCTGAAATATTCATTTATTTCTTAAAAATGCATTTTCAAACACAGTTATACTTTCAGTACACAAAGGAATATGGCTGAATGATGTAAAAAAACAAACTACACAATCTTCTCACTAAAGGTGGGTACACACTAGGCAATGTGAGCAACATCGCCTAGTTTGCTCCCTCCCGGGCCGGGCCTTTCGACGGTGGGCATACACACCGTGCGATGTCGCACAATGACGCCATACAGCGGCAGAGGCGTGCATGCAGCTTTGGACGATGAGCCCAAATTGAGCTGCATGTACGGCCGACACCATGGGTCGTTAACGACCCGTGGGGCCGCGCATCGGCCATCATCAGTTGCATACACACTGGGTGATATAGTTAATGATATCGCTCAGGAGGATGAAAATGAGCTATATCGTTTACTATATCGCTAAGTGTGTATGTCCCTTTACAGATTTTGTCACATTCTTTAGAAATTTGTACTTAATTATATTTTAATAGCTTTCTTTTAGAAACACAATAGGTAAAAATAAGAATTTACTCACCGGTAATTCTATTTCTCGTAGTCCGTAGTGGATGCTGGGAACTCCGTAAGGACCATGGGGAATAGACGGGCTCCGCAGGAGACTGGGCACTCTAAAGAAAAGATTAGGTACTATCTGGTGTGCACTGGCTCCTCCCTCTATGCCCCTCCTCCAGACCTCAGTTAGGGAAACTGTGCCCGGAAGAGCTGACATTACAAGGAAAGGAAATTTTGAATCCAGGGTAAGACTCATACCAGCCATACCAATCACACCGTACAACTTGTGATACCTTACCCAGTTAACAGTATGAACAACAACTGAGCCTCACTCAACGGATGGCTCATAACAATAACCCTTAGTTAAGCAATAACTATATACACGTATTGCAGAAAGTCCGCACTTGGGACGGACGCCCAGCATCCACTACGGACTACGAGAAATAGAATTACTGGTGAGTAAATTCTTATTTTCTCTGACGTCCTAGTGGATGCTGGGAACTCCGTAAGGACCATGGGGATTATACCAAAGCTCCCAAACGGGCGGGAGAGTGCGGATGACTCTGCAGCACCGAATGAGCAAACACAAGGTCCTCCTCAGCCAGGGTATCAAACTTGTAGAACTTTGCAAATGTGTTTGAACCCGACCAAGTAGCCGCTCGGCAAAGCCGAGACCCCTCGGGCAGCCGCCCAAGAAGAGCCCACCTTCCTTGTGGAATGGGCTTTTACTGATTTTGGATGCGGCAATCCAGCCGAAGAATGAGCCTGCTGAATCGTGCTACAGATCCAGCGAGCAATAGTTTGCTTTGAAGCAGGAGCACCCAGCTTGTTGGGGGCATGCAAGATAAACAGCGAGTCAGTCTTCCTGACTCCAGCCGTTCTGGAAACATATATTTTCAAAGCCCTGACTACGTCCAGCAACTTGGAGTCCTCCAAGTCCCGAGTAGCCGCAGGCACCACAATAGGTTGGTTCAAATGAAACGAGGACACCACCTTTGGGAGAAATTGGGGACGAGTCCTCAATTCTGCCCTGTCCATATGGAAGACCAGATATGGGCTTTTACAAGACAAAGCCGCCAATTCCGACACACGCCTAGCCGATGCTAAGGCCAACAGCATGACCACTTTTCACGTGAGATACTTCAGTTCCACGGTCTTAAGTGGCTCAAACCAGTGGGATTTCAGGAAATCCAACACAACGTTAAGATCCCAGGGTGCCACTGGTGGCACAAAAGGGGGCTGAATATGCAGCACTCCCTTAACAAATGTCTGAACCTCAGGCAGTGAAGCCAGTTCTTTCTGAAAGAAAATGGATAGGGCCGAAATCTGGACCTTTATGGACCCCAATTTTAGGCCCATAGTCACCCCTGACTGTAGGAAGTGCAGGAAACGACCCAGCTGGAATTCCTCTGTAGGGGCCTTCCTGGCCTCACACCAAGCAACTTATTTTCGCCATATACGGTGATAATGCTTTGCTGTCACGTCTTTCCTAGCCTTTATCAGCGTAGGAATAACTTCATCCGGAATGCCTTTTTGCGCTAGGATCCGGCGTTCAATCGCCATGCCGTCAAACGCAGCCGCGGTAAGTCTTGAAACAGACAGGGCCCTTGTTGCAGCAGGTCCTGTCTGAGAGGCAGAGGCCATGGGTCCTCTGTGCGCATTTCTTGCAGTTCCGGGTACCAAGTCCTTCTTGGCCAGTCCGGAACAATGAGTATTGTTCTTATTCCTCTCTTTCTTACTATTCTCAGTACTTTTGGTATGAGAGGAAGAGGAGGAAGCACATATATCGACTGGTACACCCACGGTGTCACGGTGTCCACAGCTATCGCCTGAGGGTCCCTTCACCTGGCGCAATATCTTTTTAGCTTTTTGTTGAGGCGGGACGCCATCATGTCCACCTGTGGCAGTTCCCATCGGTTTGCAATCAGTTGGAAGACTTCTTGATGAAGTCCCCACTCTCCCGGGTGGAGGTCGTGTCTGCTGAGGAAGTCTGCTTCCCAGTTGTCCACTCCCGGAATGAACACTGCTGACAGTGCTTGCACGTGATTCTCCGCCCATCGAAGAATCTTTGTGGCTTCCGCCATTGCCATCCTGCTTCTTGTGCCGCCCTGGCGGTTTATATGGGCGACCGCCGTGATGTTGTCTGACTGAATCAGCACTGGCCGGTTTCGAAGCAGGGGCTCTGCTTGACTCAGGGCGTTGTAAATGGCCCTTAATTCCAGTATATTTATGTGTAGAGAAGTCTCCAGACTTGACCACAGCCCTTGGATGTTTCATCCCTGAGTGACTGCCCCCCATCCTCGGAGGCTTGCATCCGTGGTCACCAGGACCCAGTCCTGTATGCCGAACCTGCGCCCCTCGAGAAGGTGAGCACTCTGCAGCCACCACAGAAGAGACACCCTGGCCCTTGGGGACAGGGTGATCAACCGATGCATCTGAAGATGCGATCCAGACCACTTGTCCAACAGATCCCTGAAAGATCCTCGCATGGAACCTGCCGAAGGGAATGGCTTCGTATGAAGCCACCATCTTTCCCAGGACTCGCGTGCAGTGATGCACCGATACCTGTTTTGGTTTCAGGAGGTCCCTGACCAGAGATGCTAATTCCTGGGCCTTCTCCACCGGGAGAAACACCTTCTTCTGTTCTGTGTCCAGAATCATGCCCAGGAAAAGCAGACGCGTCGTAGGAATCAGCTGCGACTTTGGAACATTCAGAATCCAGCCGTGCTGTTGCAACACTTCCTGAGAGAGTGCTATGCTGATTAACAACTGCTCCCTGGACCTCGCCTTTATGAGGAGATCGTCCAAGTACGGGATAATTATAACTCCCTTCTGCCGAAAGAGTATCATCATTTCGGCCATTACCTTGGTAAATATTCTCGGTGCCGTGGACAGGCCAAACGGCAACGTCTGGAACTGGTAATGACAGTCCTGTACCACAAATCTGAGGTACTCCTGGTGAGGTGGGTAAATGGGGACATGCAAGTAAGCATCTTTGATGTCCAGCGACACCATAAAATCCCCCTCTTCCAGGCTTGCAATAACCGCTCTGAGCGATTCCATTTTGAACTTGAATTTCTTTATATAAGTGTTCAAGGACTTTAAATTCAGAATGGGTCTCACCGAACCGTCCGGTTTTGGTACCACAAACATTGTGGAATAGTAACCCCTTCCCTGTTGAAGGAGGGGGACCCTGACAATCACTTGCTGGAGGTACAGCTTGTGAATTGCCGCCAGCACTACCTCCCTTTCCATGGGGGAAGCTGGCAAGGCTAATTTGAGGTAACGGCGGGGGGGAGTCGCTTCGAACTCCAGCTTGTATCCCTGAGATACAATTTGTATAGCCCAGAGATCCACCTGTGAGCGAACCCACTGGCTGCTGAAGTTTCGGAGACGCGCCCCCGCCGCACCTGGCTCCGCCTGTGGAGCCCCGACGTCATGCGGTGGACTTAGTGGAAGCAGGGGAGGACTTTTGTTCATGGGAACTGGCTGCATGGTGCAGCTTCTTACCTCTTCCCCTGCCTCTGGCAAGAAAGGATGCACCCCTGACCCTCTTGCCTTTTTGGGAACGAAAGGACTGCATTTGATAATACGGTGCTTTCTTAGGCTGTGAGGAAACCTGAGGCAAGAAAGTGGACTTTCCAGCTGTTGCTGTAGACACGAGGTCCGACAGACCGTCCCCAAACAATTCCTCACCCTTATAAGGCAAAACCTCCATGTGTTTTTTAGAATCAGCATCTCCTGTCCATTGCCGAGTCCATAAGACCCTCCTGGCAGAAATGGACATAGCATTAATTCTAGAGCCCAGCAGGCAAATGTCCCTCTGAGCATCTCGCATATATAAGACGACGTCTTTGATATGGCCCAGGGTTAGCAAAACAGTATCTCTGTCGTGGGAATCTATGTCGTCTAACAGAGTATCTGTCCACGCTGCTACAGCACTACACATCCAGGCTGAAGCAATAGCAGGTCTCAGTAGAGTACCAGAGTGTGTATACACTGACTTCAGGAAAGCTTCCTGCTTTCTATCCGCAGGCTTCTTTAGGGCGGCCGTATCCTGAGACGGCAGGGCCACCTTTTTAGATAAGCGTGTCAGCGCCTTGTCCACCCTAGGGGATGTTTCCCAACGTAACCTGTCCGTTGGCGGGAAAGGGAACGCCATCAGTAACCTCTTAGAAATCACTAACTTCTTATCAGGGGAACTCCACGCTTCTTCACACAATTCATTTAATTCATCAGATGGGGGAAAAGTCACTGGCTGCTTTTTCTCCCCAAACATATAAACCCTCTTGGTATTAACCGGGTTACTCTCAGAAATGTGTAATACATCTTTCATTGCAATAATCATGTATCGGATGGCCTTGGTCATTTAGACTGTAAATGTGCCTCATCATCGTCGACACTGGAGTCGGACTCCGTGTTGACATCTGTGTCAACCATCTGAGATAGAGGGCGTTTATGAGCCCCTGACGGTATCTGAGTCGCCTGGGCAGGCGCGGGCTGAGACCCCGGCTGTCCCAAGGCTGCAGCGTCATCAAACTTTTTATGCAAGGAGTTTACATTGTCATTTAAGACCTTCCACATATCTATCCAATCAGGTGTCGGCCCCGACGGGGGCGATACCAAACTTATCTGCCCTTGCTCTGCCTCCACGTAACCTTCCTCATCAAACATGTCGACACAGCCGAACTGACACACCGCACACACACACACACACACACACACACACAGGGAATGCTCAGACTGAGGACAGGACCCCACAAAGTCCTTTGGGGAGACAGAGAGAGAGTATGCCAGCACACACCACAGCGCTATATAACACAAGGATTTTCACTGCTAATAAGTGATATACCCAATAGCTGCTTTTTTTGTATTCTTTGCGCCTAAATTTATGTGCCCCCCCTCTCTTTTTAACCCGTCTTGTACCTGGATACTGCAGGGGAGAGCCTGGGGAGCTGCTTCCAGCGGAGCTGTGAAGAAAAAATGGTGCTGGTGTGCTGAGGAAGAAGGCCCCGCCCCCTCAGTGGCGGGCTTCTGGCCCGCTTTCAGTGTAAAATAATGGCGGGGGTTTTTACATATATACAGTGCTAGACTGTATATATGTATTTTTATGCCAAAGGTACTTCAATTGCAGCCCAGGGCGCCCCCCCTCCCCCCAGCGCCCTGCACCCTACAGTGACCGGAGTGTGTAAGTGTGCTGGGAGCAATGGCGCACAGCTGCGGTGCTGTGCGCTACCTTAATGAAGACAGGAGTCTTCAGCCACCGATTTCGTCGTCTTCAAGCTTCTGTTCTTCTGGCTCTGCAAGGGGGACGGCGGCGCGGCTCCGGACGATCGAGGACAGGTGCCTGTGTTCGAACCCTCTGGAGCTAATGGTGTCCAGTAGCCTAAGAAGCACAAGCTAGCTGCAAGCAGGTAGGTTTGCTTCTCTCCCCTTAGTCCCACGTAGCAGTGAGTCTGTTGCCAGCAGAAGCTCACTGAAAATAAAAAACCTAATACAGGTTGAGTATCCTTTATCCAAAACGCTTGGGACCAGAGGTATTTTGGATAACAGATTTTTCCGTATTTTGGAATAATTGCATACCATAATGAGATATCATGGCGATGGGACCCAAGTCTAAGCACAGAATGCATTTATGTTTTATATACAGCTTATACACACAGCCTGAAGGTCATTTTAGCCAATATTTTTGATAACTTTGTGCATTAAACAAAGTGTGTGTACATTCACACAATTCATTAATGTTTCATATACACCTTATACACACAGCCTGAAGGTCATTTAATACAATATTTTTAATAACTTTGTGTTTTAAACAAAGTTTGAGTATATTGAGCCACAGAAAACAAAGATTTCAGTATGTAACTCTCACTCAAAAAAGTCCGTATTTCGGAATATTCCGTATTTCGGAATATTTGGATATGGGATACTCAACCTGTAAATACTTTCTTTACTAGTAAGCTCAGGAGAGCCCACTAGGAGCACCCAGCTCTGGCCGGGCACAGATTCTAACTGAGGTCTGGAGGAGGGGCATAGAGGGAGGAGCCAGTGCACACCAGATAGTACCTAATCTTTTCTTTAGAGTGCCCAGTCTCCTGCGGAGCCCGTCTATTCCCCATGGTCCTTACGGAGTTCCCAGCATCCACTAGGACGTCAGAGAAACATTTGTTACAAGACACAGATTTATACCTCACTCACACACTAATCATTTTAATTCTGGATCAGTTATGACTCTGTATCATCACAGTTATGTATAGAAGCATTCATCATGGACTCCAAAGTTCATATGGAATCACAGACTGACAAGTAGGAAGGCTCTAAGGAGGTCATCAATTTAACAAAGATCTGACTGGCATACATTAACAGCAATCAAGAGATAAGACTTTAATTTCTAATGAGTAAGACATCTGCCACTAATTCCAGCAAACTAATCTTTAGAGACAGGCGGGTGACATCTTCCAAACCAGTGAACAGGAAAACTGTTGTGCACCTGTAGCGATAAAGTTAAATATTGCTTTCATTTTCTAATGTGCATTAAATAAATGGCATAATCCGATTGGCTCCTGTTGGCAACACCACAGTATTCCAGAGCACACGTTTTTATAAACATCACAAATTATTCTTACTATACTTCAGATGAACACACCCACAAAAAGATTACAGAAAAACAAAGAACTGCTATCCATTTATAAGAGTCAGTCATTGAACCCCTTTAATCCTGGTTGTAATTTTTAAAAAGTATATATGGAAACCACAAACTATATTGGTGATGCCAGTGGTTTGAAATGCAGTGTCCAAACAGTAATGATCTGAGGTAATATGGAAAATAAGCAGAGACAGAACATTACCCTGAAGGCGATGTGGGAATCACTGAGAAGTGGCCCTTCAATCTCAACAACACTGATGTCCTGGAAGAGGTTGCAGTTAGATTTGATGCTCTCTGATGAACTCTGGGCAGAGCTTTCTGAAGTGTTCAGGGCTTTTGCCAGTGTATCAAAAGCTCTAAAATACAAAATATGCAACCATTTCTGAAACTCAGCCAGTAAATGTTTAATCAACTATATGAAAATTAACTGTTCAGTTAGCATGAAAAGAACTGGCAAAAGAAGATGTGTTCATTTGGAATAAGTCATTTTGGGGCAGATGTATTAACCTGGAGAAGGCATATGTAAGTGATAAACCAGTGATAAGTGGAAGGTGATAAACGCACCAGCCAATCAGCTCCAATATGTAAATTAACAGTTTGGAGCAGATTGGCTTTTGCGTTTATCACCTTGCACTTATCACTGGTTTATCACTTCATTATGCCTTCTCCAGGTTACTACATCTGCCCGTTTATGCTTTCATAGTATCATGAAGATAGTACCTGGTGACTTCACTACTCGTCTGACTGTCCTGGGGAACTTCTGAAAGTGACGCATCTCCATTACTTAAACTTTCAATTATAGACAACTCTGTGCTTGACTGAGACAAGTCTTTTGATTTATTAAGATTTGCAAGTGTTGTGACAACATTAGCCAAAGTGCTTAGATCTCCTTGACAGGCTTCCATCTGATAATAAATAAAAGAAAAAAATCTAATTGTATGAGTAAATAAATAAATAAAAGCACACTTTTATTTATATATTTTTATTTATAAATTCAAATGTATAAAGAAAATTCTGACAACGAACCAGACTATGCATTTCTCTAGAGCAATGGTTTTCAACCTTTTTTTACTCACGGCACACCGAACAATGGGGGTCATTCCGAGTTGTTCGCTCGCAAGCTGCTTTTAGCAGCTTTGCACACGCTAAGCCGCCGCCTACTGGGAGTGAATCTTAGCATATTAAAATTGCGAACGAAAGATTAGCAGAATTGCGAATAGACACTTCTTAGCAGTTTCTGAGTAGCTCCAGACTTACTCGGCATCTGCGATCAGTTCAGTGCTTGTCGTTCCTGGTTTGACGTCACAAACACACCCAGCGTTCGCCCAGACACTCCCCCGTTTCTCCAGCCACTCCCGCGTTTTCCCCAGAAACGGTAGCGTTTTTTCGCACACTCCCATAAAACGGCCTGTTTCCGCCCAGAAACACCCACTTCCTGTCAATCACATTACGATCACCAGAATGAAGAAAAAACCTTGTAATGCCGTGAGTAAAATTCCTAACTGCATAGCAAATTTACTTGGCACAGTCGCACTGCGGACATTGCGCATGCGCATTAGCGACTATTCGCTCCGTTGCGACAAAAAAATAACGAGCGAACAACTCGGAATGACCCCCAATATTTTAAAATTGCCAAGGCACACCACCAGTTCCCCACAGAAAAAACAAAACACACACATTGGACCTCACAGTAAAAAAAAAAAAAAAAAACACATTGGCCTACACAGAAAAAACAATCACATTGCTCCCCACATAAATCATGTTGCTCACACATAAATCAATCACATTTCTCCCCACATAAATGCTATTGCTCCCCACATGAATTATTCACATTGTTCCCCCCATAAATCCTTATTCTCCCCTCATAAATCCTATTGTTTCCCACAGGAGAAATAAAATAACAAATATTAGCCCCTATCTGTCAGCTGTCCTCCTCCCTGTCCCTCAGTGGCGGGGGTTGTTCTTAGTGGAGTGCTGCGAATACTGAGCAGCGGGCAGTCGGGCAGGTGTGGATGTGGGTGGGCAAGGAAAGCTGTGTATGCAGGCAGGAACTGGAAGATGTGTATGCAGGCGGGTGGGCTGGCTGGGTGGTGAGATGCGGCGGCCGTGACCTATGATATCACACCGCCGCGTCATCATGGCATAGGTCACGGCCGGAGCACGACTAATACTTTAAGAAGAGCCCGGGCCAACAGTTCACTCTGAAGGTGCAGGAAGCTGCTCTGGCTCCGTGGCACACCTTGCAACTGGTCGCTGCACACTAGTGTGCCACGGCACACTGGTTGAAAAAGCCTGCTCTAGAGGAATTAATCAATGTGATGTTATAAATATATTATACATAATCTGATCATTTCATTTTTGATCATATAATACATGGTTTTGTGAATAAACATTAAAATAACCACAATGGCAAAATAGAATCACCACCACTTTTGGTGTGTTCACAGCATTAAGCAGTTCTACAATTCCATAGATACATAAATGCTGACATATGAAATCTCACTATAGATTAGAGAATGTTGCTACTGAAACGTAAATTGAGGTCTGCTTTTTATACACAAATATCCTTTTGTATGTCCAAATGATAAACAATGCTGATATTGCTACTTAAAAATGGAGGCTTTCTGGGGGCGTGGTCTGGATGTGGCGAGGAGAGGAAGTGCTTGGCCCGGGCTCCTGCGGTGAACAGTTTATAGCCCCACACCGACCCCTAATTCAGCCTCCGGACTCTCACCACTGTGTCCCTGAGACCTTCCTGCTGAAGGTGAGGTGGGTTGCGGAGCCGGCGGGTACCCCCTGTGCCCGTGCGGGTTGCGGCCTACCCACCTGGAAGAAGCTGGGGGCTGGAGCCGAGCTGTTCCTGGACGCGGCGGGACCTCGATTGGAGCAGAGGTACGGGATTTGCACTACACCTCCTTTTAGCGGTCTCCTTCCCGGCTCTGCTCCGGCCACCCTGTCGGGCTCCCCTGCCGCTGCCCTCGATCGCAGCTGAGAGGCTCACCGGAGCAGTCCCGATACTTACCCGCGGCTGACGGGGACCCCGGGGCCTCGATTGTTTTCACCACTGACACCACCAATGAACTCGGAGGGCACTTTCTCTTGCAGCTTCAGTAGCCTGTGCTGAGAGACAGGCAGCGCCATCTTGCTTTCTGGCACACAGCCAGCACAGAGGCGCATTTCCTGCTGCTTAGCTCCTCCATCCCTGCACAGCCCTCCATTGATTGTTTCTCCCTGTGTGAGACTTTTATCAGTTCCCTCACAGGTGCCTGCTCCACAAGAGTATAGAGAACCCTCCTGGCAATATTGTTGGGACACCTCAGGTGCTCCCCCTACCCTGCATATCTCGCTAGCTGCTCTCCCCGGCGCCGCACCTGGCCACTAAGTGCGGCGGGGAGCTATGTCTTTGCACGAGCCATGTTAATGTGACCAGTGGTGTGATGTCTGAAACCCTCCCCCACTCCTGATGCAGTGATCTCGCTTCGGGAGCGTAAATAGAGCCGACATAGGGTTCTTGACCTCCTACTTCCGATTCCTCTTGTCAACAAATACAGCGGTGGGGGATACCCTCTGGGATAATGCCGCCTAAACGCCAAAAAGACCAGACCCCGGTCCGTCCGGTCGCCTTTTTCAAGCAATCTCCGGCCTCCCAGAGTCAGAAAAATCCTGCTACGTCGGATCCCCTATCCAAGCAATTCCAGGGTTCTGATGCTGTATCTATGAGATATCGAGATATCTTTGCTCCCTATAATGTTTTCTATGTGGCTCCGGGAGTAGCCCGGGAGGAGACATATCCCCTATGTCTCCTTGATGACGTTTTTCCCTTTTTTTTTTTCTTCTTTTATATTGATTGTTTTAGGAGTGGGGAGGGGGGGGGGGCAATCTCCCCGCACCTCACCCCGACCCCATGTGTTGCCTAGCTGGGCAACCTTGTTTGGCATCCCTGTGGTGCCCGTTCTGTTTTCCTCTCTTACTATTCCTTCCACCTTCCCTGTCTTTCCTACCTTTCCAAGTTTTAGTACACAAGTTACCTCATGGGTTCCATTACATAGTATATGTATGTAGATTGATTTTCGCATTGTTCACTGTTATGCCTAATGGTTAATGTTCTCTCCTTAAACGTGAAAGGGCTGAATTCACCAAATAAATGGCGACTGGCCTTGCGCCATTTTGCAAAATGTAAGGCGCACATAGTGGCCTTACAGGAGACCCACTTCATGTCTGTGTCACCTCCCTCCCTGAAAGATAACAAATTCCCCACAGGTTATATGTCCAACGGCCCGAAGAAAAAAGCTGGGGTCGCTATATTATTCTCCAGTACATGTGACTTCTCTCTAGATCATCAAATTGCAGACAAAGAGGGTAGATATCTTATCCTGACAGGTAAACTGGAGGATAGGCCGGTCACTATAGCCACGTTGTACGCTCCCAATACCAAACAAATACCTTTCTTTAGGAAATTTTTTAAACTCCTCCAGATGCACGTATCGGGCGCTTTGTTATTGCTGGGGGATTTTAACATGGTCCCTGACCCAGCGGTAGATAAATCCTTGGCCCGGCCTTCCCCCAGAGCGAGCGCGCAGCGAGATAGCTCCTATGCCTTTAGGAATATTTTACATGAGTATGACCTCTATGATGTCTGGAGAGCTTAAAACCCGACCTGTAGGGACTATTCGTTCTTCTCCCCAGTAGATGGCTTTTTCTCTAGGATCGATTTAGCATTATCAGATAAGTGGATTCTCCAACAGGTTTCAAAGGCTTCTATCCTGCCAGTATCGTGGTCTGATCACTCGGCCCTCTCTATCCATTGGAACCCCGCAGCGTGCGATCCTCTCCTACTCTATGGCGCCTTGGAGACTATCTCCTTTCCAATGCGGATGCTCACCGGTCTATTACACAGGCCCTCTCCCTGTATGTCGAAACCAATGTCCCAGCGGACACGTCCATCTTTACGCACTGGTGTGCCCTTAAGGCGGTAGTCAGGGGAGCGGCTATCCAGCGGCAGCCTATATTCACAGGACCTCCCGGGAAAAACAGTTAGAACTCGAAGTCCGCCTTAGGGACTTAGATGCCCTCCTCAAGCTGAATCCCACTAATAAGAAAATATATCGAGACCTGATTCGGGTCAGGGATGAGATGAATAAATTGGCACTAATGGAGGTCCACAAAAACCTTTTTCGACTGCTGCAAAAGTTTTATACACAGGGAGACAGGGCAGGTAGAATGCTTGCGCGTAAACTGAGGGGGAAAAATGCTAAAGAGAGGGTGAAATCTATTATCAATGTAAATAATATCAAGTTAACCGATCCAGCAGATATTGCAAATTCCTTCGCCACATACTACGCCTCCCTATATAACTTGAAAGACGACGTATCTGTCTCGCAGCCCACACCGGCCGATAAAGCGGCCTTTTTGAGAGATGTTCACCTCCCCTCCATAGACTCGGCTACGCTGCAGACTTTAAATCAACCTTGGTCTCAGATAGAAATCACCCAAGCTATAGATTCACTCCCATTGGACAAGGCTCCAGGTCCTGATGGATTTATAAATACATTTTATAAATGCTTCAAGGACACCCTTACACCTGTCCTGGACGGAGTCTATAATCATGCTTCCTCCGTCGGGAATTTCCCAGTAGAAATGCTAGAGGCTCGTGTAGTCGCCTTTCCTAAGCCTGGGAAGAATCCTGCCATGATGTCTAACTATCGCCCCATTGCTCTATTAAATACTGATCTGAAAATCTATGCAAAGTTAGTGGCCAACAGGCTTAACCCCCTGCTCCCCTCGCTCATTCATTGTGATCAAGTGGGATTTGTCCCCGGCAGGCAGGCCCCCGACAATACTAGGCGGGTAATAAATCTGTTGGACGCCTTTTCTTCATCTGATTCTCCTTTATTGTTGCTTTCATTGGACGCGGAAAAGGCGTTCGATCGCCTCCACTGGGGGTACCTACAGGCGGTTCTTTGTAAGTTTGGCCCTACAGGTAGGGTTCTCTCCTCCATTTTGGCTTTATACTCCCAACCCTCAGCAAGAGTGTGTGTGAATGGTCTCCTCTCCTCTTCTTTTCAGATCACGAATGGCACGCGCCAAGGATGCCCCCTATCCCCGCTAGTATTTGCTCTGGCAATAGAGCCTTTGGCTGAGAGAATACGTTCTTCGTCATTGATTAAAGGAGTGGAGTATCTGAGACATTCTCATAAGATATGTCTATTCGCGGACGATGTCCTTTTGACTCTCACTGCTCCTGCTACCTCCCTGCGAGCTTTACACACACTCTTGTCTGAATACTCAGCTGTATCATATTATAAACTCAATGGTACCAAGACGGAGGCACTCCCTATTAACTTCCCGCCCTCCCTTTTATCTGCGCTGAAAGCGTCATACTCGTATTCCTGGCAGGATGGAAGCCTTAAATATCTGGGGATCCACATCACCCAGAAGTTGGACGAACTAATCTCCGCTAATTACCCCCCCCTACTGCGCAAAGTTACAGCTCTGATCTCGGACTGGATGATGCATCATGTCTCATGGTTAGGGCGAATAGCTGCACTTAAGATGACGGTCCTCCCCAGGCTCATGTATTTATTTCGAGCCATCCCTCTCCTCCTACCCAACTACCTTTTGTCCAAATTTAATGCTGTTTTCAACTCTTATGTTTGGAAAGGCAAGAAACCAAGGTTAGCGAGGAAAACAATGATCCGACCCAAGCGAGAGGGGGGTCTGGCGTATCCGGATTTGCATTCCTACCAACTAGCTTGCCGACTAGCACAGATAGGGGCATGGTATTTACAATCTCCATATAAATCATGGGTTCGACTCGAACAAGGGCTGATTGCCCCGTTACCCTTGACTGATGTTTTGTTACTCCCGAAGTCGGAGGGCAATCTATTAACCAATGAATCTCTCTCTCTGTTCAATCCACGCGGAGGGCTTGGTTGGAGGTAGTGCGGGGTGGAGGCGCCATAACCCTCCCTACCCAGGCTCTGTCCTTGACGGGCATAGCCTCCCTTATCCCAGACTTACGATTCGATTCATGGATATTAAAGGGAATCCTGTCAGTGAGACACGCTGCCGCTCAGTCCGGCGGCAGCGTGTCTCAGCTGTCAAGACAGGGAGGAGAGCGGCGGCGGCGTGTAGGACTTCAAACCAGCCGCCGGTTCGCGAGCCAATCAGAGCTCGCGGACCGGCAGCCAATCAGGAACCGCGGCTGCCGGTCCGCAAGCTCTGATTGGCTCTTGAACTGGCGGCTGGTTTGAAGTCCTACATGCCGCCGCCCGACAGCCGCACTCTCCTCCTTGTCCTGACACACGAGAAACGCCGCCGAATGCAGCAGCGGTAAGCAGCACGAGGGGAGGGGGGGATTTGTATACCTGGCACTGTGAGGGGCATTTGTATACCTGGCACTGTGAGGGGCATTTGTATATCTGGCACTGTGGGGGCATTTGTATACTTGGCACTGTGGGGGTATCTGTATACCTGGCACTGTTGGGGGCATTTGTATACCTGGCACTGTGAGGGGCATTTGTATACCTGGCACTGTGAGGGGCATTTGTATACCTGGCACTGTGGGGGGATTTGTATACCTGGCACTGTGGGGGGCATTTGTATACCTGGCACTGTGGGGGGCATTTGTATACCTGGCACTGTGGGGGGCATTTGCATACCTGGCACTGTAGGGGGCATCTGTATACCTGGCACTGTGGGTGGCATCTGTATACCTGGCACTGTGGGTGGCATCTGTATACCTGGCACGGTGAGGGGCATTTGTATACCTGGCACTGTGGGGGCATTTGTATACCTGGCACTGTGGGGGCAATGGTGGATCTGGCACTGCACTATTGGGGGCATATGTGTATCACGTCCCATTTTAACTCGCCACACCCATTTTTTGGCGCAGTACCTCTAAGGGGCAGACCTACTGGGGGGGTAGGGTAATTTTTTAAGTTTAGAATTTTTGTATGGCCCCCGAAGGATTTTATAAATATCCAAATGGCCCTCTGTAAAAAAAAGGTTCCCCACCCCTGCTTTACAGGATATAATGGTGAATTATACTCTTCTCTCTTTTGCCCAAATTCAGGAAAAATTCCTGTTGCCGCATGGGGAATTTTATAAATACTTGCAACTCAGACACTGGCTACATGGGGCCTAAACGCCCCCCCCCCACACCCTATCCTCCTTACCTAAATTGGTTCAGAAGTTCCTTGATACTGGGGAAGGCAGGGGAGGCATTACTAAATGGTATACCTACATTGTTAATCCACAACCCCCACAGAAAGCCCTCTTTCAAGTGAAATGGGAGGCGGATCTTAGGTGCTCAGTCTCAGAGGAGGAATGGGAGATGGTATTTAGGTCCTGCTACACAGTATCTAAATGTATATCACATGTAGAACTATCATATAAACTCCTCCATCGCTTATACTTCACCCCATCCCGCTTACATGCGATGCGGCCCTCCACATCTAATATGTGTTGGCGTAACTGTGGTAAGGTCGGCACCTTAATGCATATTTTCTGGGACTGCCCAGTGCTTACCCCGCTGTGGACCTCTGTCTTTCACCTCCTAGAACTTGTGTTAGGCCTCTCGGTAATCCTTCACCCGCGTCTGGCTCTCCTTCATATATATTATGGTAGTTTATCGCCAGGCGATCGATACATCTTAGGACATATACTTATCTCAACCAAACTACTACTTGCTCGCCAATGGCGCTCCACAAGGGATCCCCATATTTTAGCGATAGAAATGGCCATACAGTCGCACTGCGAATTTGAGACAGCGGGAGTGGCCTATACCACTAACCCATCATGCCCACTGCTCCGCTGGTATTCGTTGTCTAACTATTGTCATAATCGCTCACCAGACCCCACACCCCCCATGACACTTAGGAATATTTGTTATCATTTTCAGATGTATTTACTACTGGTTGGATTTAGCCTCACGTTGTGTTTTCCTGTACAATGTTCTCCTTATTATCCTCTATGTAATTCAGTGCGTTGTTTGCTGAACAGTCTGTGTACCCCCCTCAATCCTCCCCTTCTCTCTTTTCTGTACCCCTCTCCCTTTTGCTTTGTTTACCCGCAAAATAATAAAAATTAATATTGAAGAAAAATGGAGGCTTTCTTAGGCCCTTATAGTGCTATACACAAGGAAGGGAAAACCCCTGGAAAGCTGCATCTGATACATTTCCCATGTCATGGCTGACCTTGCTAGAAGCCCTGTGTGATGACAGTTTAAAGCTGCACTCCTGCGATATAAGGCTCACCTTGTCATGTGTTATGAGCATGGGCTCACTTTTAATCCCAGAAGGCTGTATGTTTACTAACATTCCAGGGTCCAACAAACTTGTAGATCTGCAAAAACATTTTACATAGGCACACTGTAAAAAATACATTGGTCAGCGTTTCTATATGGTAGAAGTTTACATACAGACCTACTGTAGCTTTTTTGCTCTTTCCAACAAGGTACTTAATATTCCTAACTACAGATTGTATATGGTCACTGTGTGACTGGGAGCATGGCGTATTGAACTGAACAATGTACTTTATGGACTAAAGTCATTTGATAGATAAAACTATGCAAGTTATGGTGCATTTTAAACGATTAGGGGCAGATGTTCTGAATACAGTGCAAACAGGAAATACAGCATTGTGGGAGACAAATACAAAGTATCCTATTGCCTCTACACAGTCAAGGGGGCTACTGACGGGAGAGATGTGTGCTGAGCTTTACATAGACCGCTCAGCACGCATCTCCCCCCCCCGCTCAGCACAGCATGATGTGCTGAGCGAGGGGGGGGACGGATGGAGGGCCGCTCACTTCACACAACGGTGAAGTGAGCGACCCGCTAGATTGAGCCTGCATGCAGGCCAATCTAGCACGGGCAATAGCAATGTGCGGGGCCGCGCATCGCTATTGCTGGGGGGCATACACACAACAGATCCGTGCTTAAAATCTAAGCAATCTAGTCAGATTGCTTAGTTTTTAAACGCGGATCTCTCCGTGTGTACCCCCCTTCACTGTCAATATATGGGCACTGCTTTGTAACTATCCAGACCTGCCGAGTACAAGAAGCAGATTATATTACAACTACATTCAAATGAACCGCTTGTTGCAAGTTTATGAAAATCTACAGTTAGTTTTAACCCCAAGTGATATTCAGTAATCTGTAATGCACACAACAAGCAGACTGGCACAGATAGATTGCTAAATCTAAAGCAGGTAATTTGTTATAAGAAATTATACTTTAACTAAATATTAAAAGCACACCTTATGGGCTTGTTATCCGTTACAAATGTAGTTGTTGCAGCAAGAGGACTACGCAGATCCTTCCTAATGTAGATCTTCTCTGTTGATGCTGCGCAATTGGAAGATTTTTCTCTGGAGACCTCAATAGGCTTTCTTTCACACTGCACAGCTGTACAGGGGCAGGAGGGCTCATCTGAGGTTAATGTGACATTAAAAGGTCCAAGCCATGCATGATGCACATATTGCAGTATAAATATATATTTGGCACTATATCACCCCAATATTACGCAATGTGACCTCTATGCAGTGATACATGCAATACTTTTTCTTCCTATATTTTTATATGTATATTATCACCAAAAGACACTCAGACAACATCTTTCAGACCACAAATATCTTTCTATACCTAAACTGTAAAATTTTATATGTACAATACATTATATATGAAACCAGATAACGTATAACAAAATAGATCAATTGCATACTTTTCCAATAGGCTTGTACACATTGATCATACTATAAGCAAGTTGCAACAAACCATTTTTTGTTTTTTAACTATTATTTGAAATAAGACGCAACACCTAATATTATAGTGCCCTTACTAGTTTGGGTGATATTCTTACAAATAACTGATTTGACCTTATTTATAAATTGGATGTACTGTATAATTATTAGTGATGAGCGGATTCGGTTTTACTCGGTTTTACTCTGTTCTCAAAACGGCATCTTATTGGCTATCCAAAACACGTGACATCCGTGAGCCAATAAGATGCCGTTTTGAGAACCGAGTAAAACCGAATCCGCTCATCACTAATAATTATATGCATGTGCTACATATTGAAGGATCATATATAAACTATCAATTACATCCATCATATATAAACTATATATCAATTACATCCAACTTCAACAGCTAAAGGGACACGTATGACATGCTGAACTTATTAGAATTGAACTATTCAATACTACAGCAGTTAATTGTTTCTAGATTCTGGAATAGATTGGTCTAACATTATTCACATGCTGTCATTTTTATAATAAGATTTTACATACCGGTAAATCTATTTCTCGTAGTCCGTAGAGGATGCTGGGACTCCGTAAGGACCATGGGGAATAGACGGGCTCCGCAGGAGATAGGGCACTTTAAGAAAGCTTTGGACTCTGGGTGTGCACTGGCTCCTCCCTCTATGCCCCTCCTCCAGACCTCAGTTAGGGAAACTGTGCCCAGAGGAGATGGACAGTACGAGGAAGGATTTTTGTAAATCTAAGGGCGAGATCCATACCAGCCACACCAATCACACCGTATAACTTGTGATACACTACCCAGTCAACAGTATGAACAACAACATAGCCTCGGTTAAACCGATAAACTAAAACATAACCCTTATGTAAGCAACAACTATATACAAGTCTTGCAGAAGAAGTCCGCACTTGGGACGGGCGCCCAGCATCCTCTACGGACTACGAGAAATAGATTTACCGGTAAGTAAAATCTTATTTTCTCTAACGTCCTTGAGGATGCTGGGACTCCATAAGGACCATGGGGATTATACCAAAGCTCCCAAACGGGCGGGAGAGTGCGGATGACTCTGCAGCACCGATTGAGCAAACATGAGGTCCTCCTCAGCCAGGGTATCAAACTTGTAGAACTTTGCAAAGGTGTTTGAACCCGACCAAGTAGCAGCTCGGCACAATTGCAATGCCGAGACCCCTCGGGCAGCCGCCCAAGAAGAGCCCACTTTCCTAGTGGAATGGGCCTTAACCGATTGAGGCAATGGCAAACCTGCCGTAGAATGCGCCTGCTGAATCGTATTACAGATCCAGCGAGCAATAGTCTGCTTTGAAGCAGGAGCGCCAACCTTGTTGGCCGCATACAGAACAAATAGAGCTTCAGTCTTCCTGATTCTAGCCGTTCTGGTCACATAAATCTTCAAAGCCCTGACCACATCCAGGGACTCGGAATCCTCCAAGTCCCGTGCAGCCACAGGCACGACAATAAGTTGGTTCACATGAAAAGATGAGACCACTTTTGGCAGAAAGTGAGGACGAGTCCTCAACTCTGCCCTATCCACGTGAAAAACCAAGTATGGGCTTTTATGTGATAAAGCCGCCAATTCGGAAACACGTCTTGCCGAAGCCAATGCCAACAACATGACCACTTTCCACGTGAGGTATTTCAACTCCACAGTTTTGAGTGGTTCAAACCAAGGTGACTTGAGGAAACGTAACACCACGTTAAGATCCCAAGGCGCCACCGGAGGCACAAAGGGAGGCTGAATATGCAGCACACCCTTCACAAAAGTCTGTACTTCAGGAAGAGAGGCTAATTCTCTTTGAAAGAAAATGGATACGGCTGAAATTTGGACCTTTATGGACCCTAATTTTAGGCCCAAAGTCACTCCTGTTTGAAGGAAGTGAAGTAGACGGCCCAAATGGAACTCCTCCGTAGGAGCAGCTCTGGCCTTACACCAAGAAACATATTTTCGCCATATACGGTGATAATGTTTTAACGTCACGTCTTTCCTAGCCTTGATCAGGGTGGAATGACTTCCTCCGGAATCCCTTGTTCCGCTAGGATCCGGCGTTCAACCGCCATGTCGTCAAACGCAGCCGCGGTAAGTCTTGGAACAGACAGGGCCCCTGCCGCAGCAGGTCCTGCCTTAGAGGAAGAGGCCACGGATCTTCTGTGAGCAACTCTTGCAGCTCCGGATACCAAGTCCTCCGTGGTCAATCTGGAACAATGAGGATTGTTCTGACCCTGCTTATTCTTATTATTCTCAACACTTTGGGTATGAGAGGAAGAGGCGGAAACACATAGACCGATCTGAACACCCAAGGTGTCACCATAGCATCTACCGCTACCGCCTGAGGGTCCCTTGACCTGGCGCAATACCGCTTTTGCTTTTTGTTGAGACGGGATGCCATCATGTCTATTTGAGGCAGTCCCCACCGACCCGTGATCTGTGCGAAGACTTCTTGATGAAGTCCACACTCTCCCGGATACAGGTCGTGCCTGCTGAGGAAGTCCGCCACCCAGTTGTCCACCCCCGGGATGAACACTGCTGATAGCGCGCTTACATGGCCTTCCGCCCAGCGTAGAATCCTGGTCGCTTCTGCCATGGCCACTCTGCTCCTCGTTCCGCCTTGGCGGTTTATATGAGCCACTGCCGTGACATTGTCTGACTGAATCAGAACCGGTTTTTCCCGAAGCAATTCCTCCGCTTGACGCAGGGCGTTTTATATGGCCCTCAACTCCAGGACGTTGATGTGGAGACAAGTCTCTAGATTTGACCAGAGACCTTGGAAATTTCTTCCCAGTGTGACTGCTCCCCAGCCTCGGAGGCTTGCGTCCGTGGTCTCCAGGACCCAGTCCTGAATGCCGAACCTGCGACCCTCTAGTAGGTGAGCACTGTGCAGCCACCACAGGAGAGATATCCTGGTCCTGGGAGACAGGGTGATCCTTCGATGTATTTGTAAATGGGACCCGGACCACTTGTCCAAGAGGTCCCATTAAAAAGTCCTCGCATGGAACCTGCCGAAAGGGATGGCCTCGTATGAAGCCACCATCTTCCCCAGGACCCGCGTGCAATGATGCACTGAAACCTGTTTTGGTTTTAATAGGTTCCTGACCAGGGCTATGAGCTCCTGAACCTTTTCGACCGGAAGAAAAACCTTTTTCTGGTCTGTGTCTAGAATCAGGCCCAAAAAAGTTAGACGGGTTGTAGGGACTAGCTGGGACTTCGGTATATTGAGAATCCAGCCGTGTAACTGCAACGCCTTCATGGACAGAGACACGCTGTCCAGCAACTTCTCCCGAGATCTCGCCTTTATGAGGAGATCGTCCAAGTATGGGATAATTGTGACCCCCTGCCTGCGAAGGCGCACCATCATTTCCACCATTACCTTGGTGAAAATTCTCGGGGCCGTGGAAAGCCCAAACGGCAACGTCTGAAATTGGTAGTGACAGTCCTGCACTGCAAATCTCAGGAACGCCTGATGAGGGGGGAATACCGGAACATGAAGGTAAGCATCCTTTATGTCCAGGGACACCATCCAATCCCCCCCCTCCAGGCTGGCGATGACCGCCCTGAGTGATTCCATTTTGAACTTGAACCTCTTCAAGTATAGGTTCAGGGATTTTAGGTTTAAAATGGGTCTGACCGAACCGTCCGGTTTCGGGACCACAAACAGGGTTGAGTAATATCCCTCTCCTTGCTGGAGATGAGGAACTGTGACAATCACCTGTTGACTATACCATTTTTGGATTGCTGCCAACACTAGTTCCCTCTCTGACGGGGAAGCCGGCAGAGCCGATTTGAAAAACCGGCGAGGAGGCAAGTCTTCGAATTCCAGCCTGTATCCTTGAGAAACAATCTCTAATGCCCAGGGATCCACCTGCGAGTGAACCCACACGTGGCTGAAAAACCGAAGACGAGCCCCCACTAGATCTGCCTCCCCCCGGGAAGCCCCAGCGTCATGCGGTGGACTTTGTAGACGCAGGGGAGGACTTCTGCTCTTGGGAACTAGCTGTGTGCAGCTTCTTTCCCCTGTCTTTCCCTCTGGCAACAAAGGACGATCCCCATACCTTTTTGTTTTTATTGGAACGAAAGGACTGCATTTGATAATGAGGTGCCTTTAAAGTATGCTGCGGGGGGACATAAGGTAAGAAATTCGACTTACCAGCCGTAGCAGTAGAGACAAGGTCCGAGAGGCCGTCTCCAAACAACTCCTCCCCTTTGTAAGGCAAGGACTCCATATGCCGCTTTGAATCGGCGTCTCCCGTCCACTGACGGGTCCACAAGAGCCGCCTAGCAGAAATAGACATAGCATTTATTCTGGAGCTTAATAAACAAATGTCTCTCTGAGCATCTCTGATATGCTCTATGGTCATTTGAATGGCATCCCTATCTAAGGTGTCAATCTCCGTAGATAAGGAATCTGCCCATGCCACAACCGCACTACAAACCCAGGCCGACGCCATAGCCGGTCTAACAATAGTACCTGAATGAGTGTAAATGTGCTTCATGGTAATTTCCTGCCTGCGATCAGCAGGATCCTTGAGGGAAGCCGTATCCTGAGAAGGCAGTGCCACCTTTTTGGACAAGCGTGTCAGCGCCTTGTCTACTTTAGGCGAAGATTCCCATCGTATCCTATCCGTTTGTGGAAAAGGATACGCCATAAGAATCCTTTTGGGAACTTGTGGTCTCCTATCCGGAGATTCCCAAGCCTTTTCGCACAATTCACTCAGTTCAAATGAGGACGGAAAGGTGACTTCAGGCTTTTTCCCTTTATACATGTGTACCCTCGTGTCAGGGACAGGGGGTTCCTCAGTAATATGCAAAACCTCTTTAATGGCAATAATCATGTACCGAATACCTTTTGCCACCCTCGGCTGTAATTTTGCATCTTCATAGTCGACACTAGAGTCAGTATCCGTGTCGGTATCTGTGTCATCGATCTGGGATATGGTGCGCTTCTGAGACCCTTCTGAGAGGCTTCTGCCACCTGACGTCTTCTGACTTCGGTTCTTCTGGCTCTGTGAGGAGAACGGCGGCGCGGCTCCGGGGGTGGACGCCCAGTAAGAACCTGCGTTCACCCCCTCTGGAGCTAATGGTGTCCAGTAGCCGAGGAAGCAGAGCCTATCTTTGACAAGAAGGTCTGCTCCTCTCTCCTCAGTCCCTCGATGCAGGGAGCCTGTTGCCAGCAGTGCTCCCTGTAAAAAAGTAGAAAAAAATCCAAACAAAAATGCTCCTAGGCAGAGAACTCAGGAGAGCTCTCTGCAGTGCACCCATCTTGCTCTGGGCACAGTGTAAAACTGAGGTCTGGTGGAGGGGCATAGAGGGAGGAGCCAGTGCACACCCAGAGTCCAAAGCTTTCTTAAAGTGCCCTATCTCCTGCGGAGCCCGTCTATTCCCCATGGTTCTTACGGAATCCCAGCATCCTCACGGACGTTAGAGAAATGTAATTTCTTCCCCCCTTGCAATTTAATTCTGCACTGGTGCATAGCATGTAACTTTTATAATAAATGATTCTGAAGTGTCTGCTTAGAGGGGAGGCGAAGCACAAAGTAACCTCCACCCAGCTCTCCGCACAACCTTTCTCTCCATATACCTGCCTTATGTTTGCAGCTTATGTTAGATAATGGCTATGGTACCCAATGGGGAGTTATTATTGAATCTTACAATATTACTGTAAAGTGCACTATAAGCTTTCTACAAGGTGGTGCTCAGATATCGAAAATATATTGTTATACTAGTATATTTGACCTGGGTCCAACACACGGGGGGTTGAGGGGTCCCTCCTCCTCAAGTCCCCTGTATATAACTCTGGCATACCTTCCTGCAGCCCCTTCTCTCCATACCAAAATACAAAATGATATTGTAAAATAAAAGCACTAAGGTTTTAAAGACCACTGAAAAGGCTTAGCTATCACATATATGAACTGTGAACTCCTCATTGTAAAACACTGCCATTATGTATGAGATTCATCAGTAGCATGTTAGATGTCCACAGGTATGGCAGACCAGAATAAGCAAAATACTCACAATCTTGCTTCATTCCAAGTGCAATACACCTCTGCAGCCGGCAGTACTGGCATCGATTTCGGTAGTGTTTGTTAATGACACAATCCTTTGATCCTCTGCAGGTGTATGCCAAGTTTTTTCTAATGCTTCTTTTAAAGAAACCTTTGCAGCCCTCACACGTTACTGCTCCATAATGACGCCCTAAAAGATTTTACAAAAAGAAAGCCTGAATAGAGTGCTCAGAGGCGTCTGGAATCAACACTTTAAGCAATAATAACCTTTATCGGCTGGCACACAGAACAAATATGAATATCAGCTTTCACTCCCTAGTCATTAAAGGTCTCACTGCTGACAGTAATTCTCTCAACAATCATTTCAACATGCATACTGTCAAAATACATTCTTACTCTTGTAACATGTTTATGTAAGAAGTGTTGCAAGTTTATTAAGCATCATGGTGAGTGATCCCTAAGCAACATAGCACCTCATTTTGATGCACTATCTGGTAAGAACCATTGGTCAGATAAACAGACATAAATATATAGTATCATATTCAACGGATAGGATGTTTCCGCAGGGAAACATCAGGATGGGCTAAGGATTCAGAGTCCATACTGCTAATAAGCTACAATTTAAAGAGCTTTCAAGAAATCTAGTGAAAAAATATCAAAGCAGCTCAAAATAAGATTTTACTTACCGATAAATCTATTTCTCATAGTCCGTAGTGGATGCTGGGGACTCCGTCAGGACCATGGGGAATAGCGGCTCCGCAGGAGACAGGGCACAAAAGCAAGCTTTTAGGATCACATGGTGTGTACTGGCTCCTCCCCCTATGACCCTCCTCCAAGCCTCAGTTAGGTACTGTGCCCGGACGAGCGTACACAATAAGGAAGGATCTTGAATCCCGGGTAAGACTCATACCAGCCACACCAATCACACCGTACAACTTGTGATTTGAACCCAGTTAACAGTATGATAACAATGAAGTAGCCTCTAAAAAAGATGGCTCACAACAATAATAACCCGATTTTTTGTAACAATAACTATGTACAAGTAATGCAGACAATCCGCACTTGGGATGGGCGCCCAGCATCCACTACGGACTATGAGAAATAGATTTATCGGTAAGTAAAATCTTATTTTCTCTAACGTCCTAGTGGATGCTGGGGACTCCGTCAGGACCATGGGGATTATACCAAAGCTCCCAAACGGGCGGGAGAGTGCGGATGACTCTGCAGCACCGAATGAGAGAACTCCAGGTCCTCCTCAGCCAGGGTATCAAATTTGTAGAATTTTGCAAACGTGTTTGCCCCTGACCAAGTAGCTGCTCGGCAAAGTTGTAAAGCCGAGACCCCTCGGGCAGCCGCCCAAGATGAGCCCACCTTCCTTGTGGAATGGGCATTTACAGATTTTGGCTGTGGCAGGCCTGCCACAGAATGTGCAAGCTGAATTGTACTACAAATCCAACGAGCAATAGTCTGCTTAGAAGCAGGAGCACCCAGCTTTTTGGGTGCCTACAATATAAACAGCAAGTCAGACTTTCTGACTCCAGCCGTCCTGGAATTATATATATATATTTTCAGGGCCCTGACAACGTCTAGCAACTTGGAGTCCTCCAAGTCCCTAGTAGCCGCAGGCACCACAATAGGTTGTTTCAGGTGAAACGCTGACACCACCTTAGGAAGAAACTGGGGACGAGTCCGCAGTTCTGCCCTGTCCGAATGGAAAATCAAATATGGGCTTTTGTAAGACAAAGCCGCCAATTTTGACAATCGCCTGGCCGAGGCCAGGGCCAACAGCATGGTCACTTTCCATGTGAGATATTTCAAATCCACAGATTTGAGTGGTTCAAACCAATATGATTTGAGGAATCCCAACACTACGTTGAGATCCCACGGTGCCACTGGAGGCACACAAGGGCTGTATATGCAATACTCCCTTGACAAACGTCTGGACTTCAGGAACTGAAGCCAATTCTTTTTGGAAGAAAATCTATAGGGCCGAAACTTGAACCTTAATGGACCCCAATTTGAGGCTCATAGACACTCCTGTTTACAGGAAGTGCAGAAATCGACCTAGTTGAAATTTTTTCGTGGGGCCTTCCTGGCCTCACCCACGCAACATATTTTCACCACATGTGGTGATAACGTTGTGCGGTCACCTCCTTCCTGGCTTTGACCAGGGTAGGTATGACCTCTTCCGGAATGCCTTTTCCCTTAGGATCCGGCGTTCAAACCGCCATGCCGTCAAACGCAGTCGCGGTAAGTCTTGGAACAGACAAGGTCCCTGCTGGAGCAGGTCCTTTCTTAAAGGCCGATGCCACGGTTCCTCTTGGAACAGACATGGTACTTGCTGAAAGCAAATCCCTTCTTAGCTCCCGAGGCCATTAGTCCTCTGTGAGCATCTCTTGAAGTTCCGGTTACCAAGTCCCTCTTGGCCAATCCGGAGCCACGAGTATAGTTCTTACTCCTCTATGTCTTATAATTCTCAATACCTTGGTTATGAGAAGCAGAGGAGGGAACACATACACCGACTGTTACACCCACGGTGTTACCAGGACGTCCACAGCTATCGCCTGAAGGTCTCGTGACCTGGCGCAATACCTGTCCCATTTTTTGTTCGGGCGGGACGCCATCATGTCCACCTTTGGTCTTTCCCAACGGTTCACAATCATGCGGAAAACTTCCCGATGAATTTCCCACTCTCCCGGGTGGAGGTCGTGCCTGCTGAGGAAGTCTGCTTCCCAGTCGTCCACTCCCGGAATGAACACTGCTGACAGTGCTATCACATGATTTTCCGCCTAGCGAAAAATCCTTGCAGTTTTGCCACTGCCCTCCTGCTTCTTGTGCCGCCCTTTCTGTTTACGTGGGCGACTGCCGTGATGTTATCCCACTGGATCAATACCGGCTGACCTTGAAGCAGAGGTCTTGCTAAGCTTAGAGCATTATAAATTTGCTCTTAGCTCCAGTATATTTATGTGGAGAGAATTCTCCAGACTTGATCACACTCCTTGTGTGACTGCTCCCCAGCCTCTCAGGCTGGCCTCCGTGGTCACCAGCATCCAATCCTGAATGCCGAATCTGCGGCCCTCTAGAAGATGAGCACTCTGTAATCACCACAGGAGAGACACCCTTGTCCTTGGATATAGGGTTATCCGCTGATGCATCTGAAGATGCGATCCGGACCATTTGTCCAGCAGATCCCACTGAAGAGTTCTTGCGTGAAATCTGCCGAATGGAAGCGCTTCGTAATAAGCCACCATTTTTACCAGGACTCTTGTGCAATGATGCACTGACACTTTTCCTGGTTTTAGGAGGATCCCGATTAGCTCGGATAACTCCCTGGCTTTCTCCTCTGGGAGAAACACCTTTTCCTGGACTGTGTCCAGAATCATCCCTAGGACCAGCAGACGTGTCGTCGGAACAACTGCGGTTTTGGAATATTTAGAATCCACCCGTGCTGTCGTAGAACTACTTGAGATAGTGCTACTCCGACCTCCAACTGTCCTCTGGACCTTGTTCTTATCAGGAGGTCGTCCATTTTCTTTGAAGACGAATCCTCCTTTCGGTCATTACCTTGGTAAGGACCCGGGGTGCCTTGGACAATCCAACGGCATCGTCTTGAAACTGATAGTGACAGTTCTGTACCACGAACCTGAGGTACCCTTGGTGAGAAAAGGCAAATTTTGGGACATGGAGGTAAGCATCCCTGATGTCCCGGGACACCATATAGTCCCCTTGTTCTTTGCTATCACTGCTCTGAGTGACTCCATCTGGATTTGAACCCTTGTAAG
Source organism: Pseudophryne corroboree (assembly GCF_028390025.1). NCBI lineage: Eukaryota > Metazoa > Chordata > Amphibia > Anura > Myobatrachidae > Pseudophryne > Pseudophryne corroboree. The sequence continues at coordinate 531,809,598 of NC_086449.1, read as the reverse complement.
TGTTCAAATTTTCCAGATTTAGAATAGGTCTCACCTAGCCTTCAGTACCACCATATAGTGTGGAGTAATACCCCTTTCCTTGTTGTCGGAGGGGTAATTTTATTATCATCTGCTGGGAATACAGCTTGTGAATTGTTTTCAATACTGCCTCCCTGTCGGAGGGAGACATTGGTACAGCAGACTACAGGAACCTGCGAGGGGGGAAACCTCTCGACATTCCAATCTGTACCCCTTGGATACTACTTGTAGGATCCAGGGGTCCTGTACGGTCCCAGCGTCATGCTGAGAACTTGGTAGAAGCGGTGGAGGGCTTCTGTTCCTGGGAATGGGCTGCCTGCTGCAGTCTTCTTCCCTTTCCTCTATCCCTGGGCAGATATGACTCTTATAGGGACGAAAGGACTGAGGCTGAAAAGACGGTGTCTTTTTCTGCAGAGATGTGACTTAGGGTAAAAAACGGTGGATTTTCCAGCAGTTGCCCTGGCCACCAGGTCCCATGGACCGACCCCAAATAACTCCTCCCCTTTATACGGCAATACATCTTTGTGCCGTTTGGAATCTGCATCACCTGACCACTGTCGTGTCCATAAACATCTTCTTGCAGATATGGACATCGCATTTACTCTTGATGCCAGAGTGCAAATATCCCTCTGCGCATCTCGCATATATAGAAATGCATCCTTTAAATGCTCTATAGTCAATAAAATACTGTCCCTGTCAAAGGTATCAATATTTTTAGTCAGGGAATCCGACCAAGCCACCTCAGCTCTGCACATCCAGGCTGAGGCGATCGCTGGTCGCAGTATAACACCAGCATGTGTGTGTATACTTTTTAGGATATTTTTCAGCCTCCTATCAGCTGGCTCCTTAAGTACGGCCCTATCCGTAGATGGTACCGCCACTTGTTCTGATAAGCGTGTGAGCGCCTTATCCACCCTGAGGGGTGTTTCCCACCGCGCCTTAACTTCTGGCGGGAAAGGGTATACCGCCAATAATTTTCTATCGGGGAAAACCCACGCATCATCACACACTTCATTTAATTTATCTGATTCAGGAAAAACTACAGGTAGTTTTTTCACCTCACACATAATACCCTTTTTTTTTGTGGTACTTGGAGTATCAGAAATATGTAACACCTCCTTCATTGCCCTTAACGTGTGGCCCTAAAAGAAAATACGCTTGTTTCTTCACCGTCGACACTGAAATCAGTGTCCGTGTCTGGGTCTGTGTCGACCGACTGAGGTAAATGGGCATTTTACAGCCCCTGACGGTGTTTGAGACGCCTGGACAGATACTAATTTGTTCGCCGGCCCTCTCATGTCGTCAACCGGCTTGCAGCGTGTTGACATTGTCACGTAATTTCCATAAATAAGCCATCCATTCCGGTGTCGACTCCCTAGAGAGTGACATCACCATTACAGGCAATTTGCTCCGCCTCCTCACCAATATTTTCCTCATACATGTCGACACACACGTACCGACATACAGCACACACATAGGGGGTGGATTACCAGCGCTGGCTGATCAAAATATAAATAGTAAAAAACAATCTATATCCCAAATGAAAATAAAAAAAATAAAAATAAAAATAATAACAGTAAAAAGATATTAATGAAAATAGATAAAACACTCAATGAATTATACCACAATATCTTATTGCTTATGAATCCACATTTGGCTGTGATCGTACTCAGGGGGACTAGAACCACTTGAAAATGTCCGTCACTAATCGGTTATTTGCATAAATCCGATAATTTAGCAGATGTGAGGTATTTACCAGTGTTCTGAGAGCAGGTATTGTCCACCTGATGTATAGCTGGATCAATAGGTCCTCCTTGGCATGGAGGATTGGGTCCAGAAGGTGGATTCTGCTGTTTGAAGATGTCCCAAGTGATGTACACCAGAGTATCCGTGTAGCCAGAGGAGATGGTGGTATTGAGTGTCCGGATAAAAGTGAAGCTCAACGCGTTTCGCTGGTTTAGATATTCCAGCTTCCTCAGGAGCAAGCTCCTGAGGAAGCTGGAATATCTAAACCAGCGAAACGCGTTGAGCTTCACTTTTATCCGGACACTCAATACCACCATCTCCTCTGGCTACACGGATACTCTGGTGTACATCACTTGGGACATCTTCAAACAGCAGAATCCACCTTCTGGACCCAATCCTCCATGCCAAGGAGGACCTATTGATCCAGCTATACATCAGGTGGACAATACCTGCTCTCAGAACACTGGTAAATACCTCACATCTGCTAAATTATCGGATTTATGCAAATAACCGATTAGTGACGGACATTTCCAAGTGGTTCTAGTCCCCCTGAGTACGATCACAGCCAAATGTGGATTCATAAGCAATAAGATATTGTGGTATAATTCATTGAGTGTTTTATCTATTTTCATTAATATCTTTTTACTGTTATTATTTTTATTTTTATTTTATTTTTTTTATTTTCATTTTGGATATATATGTAAAATAAATATGATTTTTTAAATATAAGCCTTTTTGGGATATAGATTGTTTTTTACTATTTATATTTTGATCAGCCAGCGCTGGTAATCCACCCCCTTTTTTCGTTCTGCTGTTTGCATTTCTAGGGGACTTACCATCCCCCTACCAGCTGCTATTGATAGCGCACCCACCCCTCCCCCTTTCTCTTAATATTAGCACACACATAGGGAATGCTCTGATAGAGGACAGGACCCACTAGCCCTTTGGGGAGACAGAGGGAGAGTTTGCCAGCACACACCAAAACGCTATAATTATCCAGGGACAACCTTTATATAAGTGTTCCTTTTATAGCATTTTAATATATATACATATCGCCAAATCAGTGCCCCCCCTCTCTGTTTTAACCCTGTTTCTGTAGTGCAGTGCAGGGGAGATCATGGGAGCCTTCCCACCAGCCTTTCTGTGAGGGAAAATGGCGCTGTGTGCTGAGGAGAATAGGCCCCGCCCCCTTTTCGGCGGGCTTCTTCTCCGGAGTTTTAGATATCTGGCAGGGGTTAAATACATCCATATAGCCTCAAGGGCTATATGTGATGTATTTTTCGCCATACAGGTATTATACATTGCTGCCCAGGGCGCCCCCCCCCAGCGCCCTGCACCCTCCGTGACCGCTGTGTGAAGTGTGCTGACAACAATGGCGCACAGCTGCAGTGCTGTGCGCTACCTGATGAAGACTGAGAGTCTTCTGCCGCCTGGTTCCGGACCTCTTCATCTTCAGCATCTGCAAGGGGGGTCGGCGGCGCGGCTCCGGGACGAACCCCAGGGCGAGCCCTGTGTTCCGACTCCCTCTGGAGCTATGTCCAGTAGCCTAAGAATCCAATCCATCCTGCACGCAGGTGAGTTGAAAATCTCTCCCCTAAGTCCCTCGATGCAGTGAGCCTGTTGCCAGCAGGACTCACTGAAAATAAAGAACCTAAAAACTTTTTCTAAGCAACTCTTTAAGAGAGCCACCTAGATTGCACCCTTCTCGGCCGGGCACAAAAACCTAACTGAGGCTTGGAGGAGGGTCATAGGGGGAGGAGCCAGTACACACCATGTGATCCTAAAAGCTTGGTTTTGTGCCCTGTCTCCTGCGGAGCCGCTGTTCCCCATGGTCCTGACGGAGTCCCCAGCATCCACTAGGACGTTAGAGAAACAAACAATGTAGTGATGCTAAATCCATTTTCTGAAGGCAGTCAACAGAATCTAGTCAACGCAATTTAGTGGTACCCAGTGCTCCCAGATGTATTAAAACAAAAAAGTCCCTATCCCCAGTGTGGAAGGGATGCAATTAGCATAATGGGAATGGACACTGAGGAAAAGACTAAGGTTTGCCTTGTCACACTGCAAGTGTCAAGAAACGTTCCTGACTAATGAGAGTGACACACACAGCCAAATACAGAATCCATTTTAATCAAAAAAGGAGATTTATGGTAGACTTACCATTGTTAAATCTCTTTCTGCGAGGTACACTGGGTTCCACAGGAAATACATCGGGGGTTTAGAGATGGATCTTGATCCAGGTACCAACAGGTTAAAGCTTTAGCTGTCCCAGGTAGCTTTTTGGGGCCTCCTCTATAACCCCGCCTCCAGGCTCTGTGAGCTCAGTTCCGTTAACCAGTCCAATGCAGGAGCAGGTAAAAGAGAAGGCAGATGTTAGTCACATAGAACCACATTCTCACGACAGGAGAAGGGAGCAGCGGCTAATGCCATACAAACTCATAGAAGCTAGGTGCGTCAGGGCAGGCGCCCTGTGGAACCCAGTGTACCTAGCAGAAAGAGATTTAATAATGGTAAGTCTACCATAAATCTCCTTTTCTGCAGCAGGGTACACTGTGTTCCACAGGGAATACATTGGGGATGTCCTAAAGCAGTTCCTCAAGGGAGGGGATGCGCCTTAGCGGGTATGAGAACCCGGCGTCCAATGGGAGCATCCTGGGAGGCAGAAGTATCAAAGGCATAGAACCTAATGAACGTGTTCACTGAGGACCACATAGCCGCCTTGCGCAATTGCTCTGCACACGCGCCACGGCGGGCCGCCCAAGAGGGTCCAACAGACCGAGTAGAATGGGCGTTAATAGCAGCAGGAGCTGGAAGTCCAGCCTGTGCATAAGCTTGTGCAATCACCATTCTAATCCATCTGGCCAAGGTTTGCTTATTCGCAGGCCAGCCACTTTGTGGAAACTGAACAGTACAAAAAGGGTATCTGACCTCCAAATAGAGGCAGTTCTCTCCACATATATGTGGAGAGCCCGTACCACATCTAAAGACCGTTCTTTGGAGGATAAGTCAGAGGAGATGAAGGTCGGAACCACAATCTTTTGATTAAGGTGAAAAGATGACACCACCTTAGGTAAATAACCAGGGCGAGTTCTAAGAACTACTCGGTCACGTTGAAATATCAGAAAGGGTGGACGATAGGACAACGCGCCTAGGTCCGACACCCGTCTGGCAGAGACAATAGCCAGTAGGAACAGGACCTTAGCTGTAAGCCATTTAATGTCCACTGACTCAAGAGGTTCAAATGGAGACTCTTGCAGGGCATTCAGGACAACAGACAAATCCCATGGAGCCACAGGAGGGACATAGGGAGATTGAATCTGCAATACACCCCGAGTGAAGGTATGAACGTCAGGTATAGATGTAATCTTTCTCTGAAACCACACCGACAAGGCAGATATGTGAACCTTGAGGGAGGCCAGACGAAGGCCTAAGTCCAGGCCTTGTTGCAGGAAAGCCAAGATTCTGGACGTCTTGAATCTGTGAACATCAAAGTTCTTATCAGCACACCAGATGAAATAAGAATTCCAGACTCTGTAATAGATCCGGGCAGATGCCAGTTTGCTGGCCTTCAACATAGTTTCGATGACTGCCTCAGAAAATCCTTTGGCCCTCAGGAGTGAAGCTTCAAGAGCCACGCCATCAAAGCCAGCCTGGCCAGGTCTGGGTAGAGACAAGGGCCCTGTATGAGGAGGTCTGGTCGTTGAGGAAGTAGAAGAGGACGCTCTATCGATAGACCCTGCAGGTCTGAGAACCAATGCCGTCTGGGCCACGCTGGAGCGACTAGAAGTAGTATTCCTCCTTCTTGCTTGAACTTCCGCAGGACCCTGGGCAGGAGTAACACTGGAGGGAACACGTACGGCTAGTGCATCCACGAATGCTGCTTGAGGATCCCTGGTCCTTGATCCGAAGACCGAATCTTTGTGATTGTGTTGAGACACCATCAGGTCTACATCTTGACACCATCAGGTCTACATCTGGTAGGCCCCACTTGTCCATGAGGAGTTGAAAGACTTCTGGATGAAGACTCCACTCTCCGGCGTGCACAACCTGGTAACTGAGGAAGTCCGCTTCCCAGTTGAGGACACCTGGAATGAACACTGCAGATATTGCTGGCAGATGACGTTCCGCCCAACAAATTATTTTTGACACTTCCGTCATTGCAATGTGGCTTCGAGTGCCACCTTGATGGTTTATGTACGCCACCGTGGTGGCGTTGTCTGACCGTACTTGAACAGGCCTGTTCTGTACTAGAGGCAGGGCAAGAGACAACACATTGAACACTGCCGCAACTCCAGAATGTTTATCGAGAGGAGTGATTCCTCCATGGTCTACAGACCCTGAAAAGAGTGTTGCTCCAACATCGCGCCCCATCCCCTCAGGGTGGCGTCTGTTGACAGCAGGACCCAGTCGGGGATCCAGAAGGGACAGCCCCTGCTTAATTGCTGGTCCTGAAGCCACCAGGTCAGTGACAGACGAACCTCCGGAGTCAAAGTGATCATATGAGACCTGATCCGATGAGGTAGGCCGTTCCATTTTGAAAGGATTAACCTCTTTAGAGGGCGTGAATGAAACTGAGCGTACTCCACCATGTTGAATGCCAACAAAATCAGACCAAGTACTTGCATTGCAGAGTGTATCGAGACTTTAGGCCGACAAAGGAAGCATCTTATCCTGTCCTGAAGCTTTAGGATCTTCTCTGGAGACAGAAACAGCCGTTGACTGTGCGTGTCCAGCAGTGCCCCCAGGTGCACCATGCTCTGAGCTTGGACAAGCGAGGACTTCTTCCAATAGATGAGCCACCCATAGGCTTGTAGGAAGCTTACTGTCCGTTGCAGATGGCTGAGAAGGACATCGTGGGAGTTTGCGAGGATCAGCAAGTCGTCCAGATACGGCAGGTTCCTGATACCCTGACGGCGGAGCAGGGTCTTCATCACCGCCATGACCTTGGTGAAGATCGCGGAGCCGTGGTCAGTCCAAAAGGTAAGGCCCGGAATTGATAATGGAGGTTGCCAATAGCAAACCGCAGATATTGCTGATGCGACATGGCAATAGGTATATGCAGGTATGCATTCTGTATATCCAGGGATACCATATAGTCTCCAGGTTTCATGGCCAGTACAATTGAGTGCAGAGTTTCCATACGGAACTTGGATACTCTCACAAACTTTCAAAGATTTGAGGTTGAGTATAGGCCGGAAAGACCCATTGGGTTTCGGAACTAGAAAAAGGGTCGAATAGTATCCTTTGCCTCTCTGGGACAGAGGTGCCGGCACCACCACTCCTGTATCCAGGAGGGAACTCACAACCAATTGTAGAGCGTGTGCTTTTAACGGATCCGAAGGGATAACCATGGTGCAAATCACACAAAAATTATCAATGGAAATCAAATTTATTAACCCATGGAGGTCTGGATTTGGAGTTACACTCAAAATTAAAGTGGAAAAACACACTACAGGCTGATCCAACTTTGATGTAATGTCCTTAAAACAAGTCAAAATGAGGCTCAGTAGTGTGTGTGGCCTCCACGTGCCTGTATGACTTCCCTACAACGCCTGGGCATGCTCCTGATGAGGTGGCGGATGGTCTCCTGAGGGATCTCCTCCCAGACCTGGACTAAAGCATCCGCCAACTCCTGGACAGTCTGTGGTGCAACGTGGCGTTGGTGGATGGAGCGAGACATGATGTCCCAGATGTGCTCAATTGGATTCAGGTCTGGGGAACGGGCGGACCAGTCCATAGCATCAATGCCTTTGTCTTGCAGGAACTGCTGACACACTCCAGCCACATGAGGTCTAGCATTGCCTTGCATTAGGAGGAACCCAGGGCCAACCGCACCAGCATATGGTCTCACAAGGGGTCTGAGGATCTCATCTCGGTACCTAATGGCAGTCAGGCTACCGCTGGTGAGCACATAGAGGGCTGTGCGGCCCCCCAAAGAAATGCCACCCCACACCATTACTGACCCACTGCCAAACCGGTCATGCTGAAGGATGTTGCAGGCAGCAGAACGTTCTCCTTGGTGTCTCCAGACTCTGTCACGTCTGTCACATGTGCTCAGTGAGAACCTGCTTTCATCTGTGAAGAGCACAGGGCGCCAGTGGCGAATTTGCCAATCTTGGTGTTCTCTGGCAAATGCCAAACGTCCTGCACGGTGTTGGGCTGTAAGCACAACCCCCACCTGTGGACGTCGGGCCCTCATACCACCCTCATGGAGTCTGTTTCTGATCGTTTGAGTAGACACATGCACATTTGTGGCTTGCTGGAGATCAATTTGTAGGGCTCTGGCAGTGCTCCTCCTGTTCCTCCTTGCACAAATGCGGAGGTAGCGGTCCTGCTGCTGGGTTGTTGCCCTCCTACGGCCTCCTCCACGTCTCCTGATGTACTGGCCTGTCTCCTGGTAGCGCCTCCATGCTCTGGACACTACGCTGACAGACACAGCAAACCTTCTTGCCACAGCTCGCATTGATGTGCCATCCTGGATGAGCAGCACTACCTGAGCCACTTGTGTGGGTTGTAGACTCCGTCTCATGCTACCACTAGAGTGAAAGCACCGCCAGCTTTCAAAAGTGACCAAAACATCAGCCAGAAAGCATAGGAGCTGAGAAGTGGTCTGTGGTCACCACCTGCAGAACAACTCCTTTATTGGGGGTGTCTTGCTAATTGCCCATAATTTCCACCTATTGTCCCATAATTTCCACCTATTGTCTATTCCATTTGCACAACAGCATGGGAAATTGATTGTCAATCAGTGTTGCTTCCTAAGTGGACAGTTTGATTTCAAAGAAGTGTGATTGACTTGGAGTTACATTGTGTTGTTTAAGTGTTCCCTTTATTTTTTTGAGCAGTATATATATATATATATATATATATATATATATATATATATATATATATATATATATATATATATATGGGTTAGGAACGGCGGCACTCAGGAATAAAGACACAACCACAGCCAGTAGTATCAGCCTAGGCTGATACTACTGGCTGTGGTTGTGTCTTTATTCCTGAGTGCCGCCGTTCCTAACCCTTTTTACATAACAGTGTGAGCTGTATCTTGCGGAAGGCAACGGGGACAGTACATCAAGTAACAGTGAGTGCCGGACTTGTTGCATATTATATATATATATATATAATAAAACACAAATTCCCAAGTGCGCTAAGATGGAATGTATTTACACACTTCTTCAGGCGATAATTTCGTCAGAATGTAGACTGGAGGATATTTAAAACTGGGGACCTGTAACCGACACCCCTCACCAAAATAGTCACCCAAACAAGAGGCCAATCGGCCAATTAGTAAAAAGTTTTTTTGTTTTTTTAAATCTGTTTATTGGTAAAGAGAAAAAATACAAGTGTAACACACACATTGTACACAACAACTGTACAGCGACAGTAGTAATTATGACAATATCATTTCTTAGGATGTAAAGGAATGTATAACATTATTTCTGCACAAAAGCAATCACATATATCAATAAAGGAAGTGATAATAACAGAAGGTTACGGATATTACTAAACATATTGCAAGGATCGGTCATCTCTCGGTGCCATTAACAGTGAGTACATGCTAGGCTAAGAGGGTGTTCCCGAAAACAGTAAAGTTGGGGTTAGAAAGGTGGTGATCCCCTCGTAAGTGTCTCTATATTGTACCATGTAGTATATTTAACTACTTTTCGCATGTTGTCACGAGTAGGTTGTGGCAAGGTTATCACATAGGGTAGCCATATTGCAAAGAACTTGGAAGAATTGGATTCCGCTCTAAGAGAGCATTCAATCAGGTCCATTTGGTATAGATGTGTCAGTCTAGGAAATAAAAGGGTTATGGGTATAGGGGTTCCGTGTATCCATTGGGATAGTATGGTCTTTTTCGAAGCTGCCGCTATCCGAGCTAATAGCAGTTTATTGCCTGTAGATAATGAGCAACGATCAGAATCATATTGATTCCAGAAAGCCCAGAGTAAAGTTGGCGTAAGAGGGATATTTAGAGTCGTTGTAATGTAGTTACAGACGTCCTTCCAAAATAGCTGTATTATAGGACATGACCAAAGGCAGTGGATTATGTTAGCATCAGGTGAGGAGCACTTGAAGCAATTGGAGTTATCAGAGATGCCCGTGAGGTATCTGAGACGGGGAGTATAATACGCCCTGTGTAATATTTTTAAATGCATTTCAGCATAGGAAGAGGATACTAAAGATTTATTAAGTAACAAGTGCCAGTGTATTATGGTCTGTAGAGGGATGTCTGGCAGAGTGGTCGTCCATTTGGCTAGGCCTGTGGTTTGACAATCTAAATCAATCTGGCGTCTGGTGTGTGCGTAAATGAAGGATGTTGGATAGGAAGATTGGGGGTTTAAATGCAGTTGGGTGTCCAGGGGAAAGTTATAATCTGCTGGCCTTAGGCGCGTTATCAATTGTATTGCAAAGCTGCGTATTTGAAAATATGCGAATAGTGGTATATGTAAGTTCGGGAATTTAAGCTTTAATTGTGATAAAGTGAGTACTTCGGTACAGGTGATATTCAGGAATTGATACACTAGACGTAAGCCTTGGGAGTACCAAGTTTTGATAATTGCATCTGTGTCTCCGTCTTGAAAGTCTGGGTTATGCAGGAGTGGTTGGAATAGAGAGCGGGTAGTTGTCAGTCCTTTGCGTTTTCGAAGATGTTGCCACGCTTTGCATGGAGCAAGTAGCAGCGGGTTCGAGCGGATGGACGTCAGTGTGAAGGGGTCTGGAAAATGTAATATGGTAGACAAAGTACCATGGGATAGCATACTCTGTTCCAGAGATATATTCGTGTAGCTAGAGGAACCTCTCACCCAGTCAAGGGCATATCTATAGTTAGCGGCTAAAGAATAGTCTTCCGGGCATGGTATATTCACGCCACCCAGCGTTGTCTGTTGTTTTAGTTTAAAGAGGGCTATACGTGGACGTTTGTTTGTCCATATGAAAGTATTGAGGGCCTTATTAATTGTTTGTACATCTCGTTTGGTCAGAAGAAATGGGAGCATTTGGATCGGGTATAGTAGACGGGGGAAGGAGATCATTTTATATAAGTGGCATCTACCTATATATGAGATTGGTAAGTTTTGTCAGCGTGTAAAATCCTCAATCATTTTGTTAATGACGCGAGAAAAGTTCAGTGGGTATAGTTCGGCTAGGGTAGGTGAAAAGCGTAAGCCCAGGTAGGTTATAAAACCAGTTGCCCATTTAAAGGGAAATCTGGAGCCCCAATTTCGTGTGGCCTTGGGTCCAAGAGCCAAAGCTTCTGTTTTATCGAAATTGATTAAGAAGCCCGAGATCAAGTGGAAATCATGGAGCGTGGTCAGTAATGAAGGGAACGCCTTTATGGGATCACTAAAATATAATAATAGATCATCCGCAAAGGCCGAAACCTTCACTGGTTGTGTGCCAATTTTTATTCCTTCCCAGGCAACATTTTGCATGCAGGTGCGTATCAGTGGGTCTAGAGCTAGATTAAAAAGTAAGGGAGATAGGGGGCATCCTTGGCGCGTACCTCTATGTAAAGAAAAGGCCGGTGTGTTCAATCCATTAATGGTTAGGTGAGCTTGTGGATTAGAGTAAAGCATACTGAAGATTTTAGTGAACCCCTCGCCGAATTGTTGAGTGTGGAAAATTCTAAGCAGGTGTGCCCATGATACACAGTCAAACGCTTTGTCGGCATCACAACTGACCACAAGTGCCTTAGATGTTGTGGAGTCTTTCACACTATGTATTGCTGCTATCAGGGTTCGTACATTATGTACTGATGTTCTAGTTTTAACAAACCCCGTTTGGGCAGGATGTAAAATACGCATTAGTATCGGTTGGAGGCGAGTGGCCAATAATTTGGTGAATAGTTTTAAATCTTGGTTGAGAAGGGATATGGGTCGGTAGGACTGGACATATGATGGGTCTTTTCCCGGTTTAGGGAATACTACTATTCTAGCTTCTGTGAATCTCGGGGGCGGAGGGGACCCGTTCAGCAGTGAATTAAACAACGTCAATAAATATGGTGTTATATGGGGAGCTAGCATTTTGTAATATACTGCTCCAAACCCATCTGGTCCTGGTGATTTCCCATTATGAAGTGACTTAATCAAGAACAGCAGCTCTGTGTCTGTTACAGGGCACGTTAGTGATTCTCGTTCTTCCTCTGTTAATGTAGGTAGGTTAGCTTCTTCCAGAAACTTCATACCCTCTGTGGGGCTATCTAAAGGTGCCGCGTACAAATTCGAATAATATCGTAGGAAGGTGTTTGACATAATTTGTGTGTCCATAGTTGAGGTAGTTGGGTCGGTATGTAAGCTAGTTATACGGGAGGGGGCAGTAGATGATCTCACTAAGTTGGCCAATAGTTTACCCGACTTATTACCTCCTCGGAAGAATTTATTCCGCTGTACATCATAAGAGAAACTGGCTCTCTCGGTGCAAAGCGCGTCATAGAGGTGTTTAGCATCAGTGTAATTTTGTCTGCTGTCTGGGGAGTCATTTAATATCATTGCATTATACGCTGCAGTTAAAGCCATGCTCAGGTCGCGCAACTGGGTATTCAGTTGTTTGCGTTTTCTAGAAACGTATTCTAATATTTGTCCTCGGACAACTGGTTTGGAAGCCGACCAAAACAGATTAATGTCGCTCTCATGAATCTTATTATCCTCAATATAGTTAAGGAAGGCTCTGGTGAGAAATTGATTAAAGTCCTCGGAGGTTTCCAGATAAGCGGGGAAACGCCAATTATAGGACCTAGGTAAGGGGGTATCGAGGGTGATTGACAACCAAATCGGAGCATGGTCCGATAGTGAGATTGGTTCAATTTTAGTATCCACTATATGATGCAAGAGAGAATCAGTGATTAACCAATAGTCTAATCTGGAGGAGGAGTGATGCGGGTGGGAGTAGAAGGTATATTCGCAAGCGTCTGGGTTGCGAATTCTCCAGGGGTCAGACAGTCGTAGAGAAGAGGTGAGTAGTGTGAGTGGAGTGGTGATCGCAGGTGTGCCGGATATAGATGTTTTATCAAGACCAGCTGACTGTACACAATTAAAGTCTCCTCCCATGATAATTTCACCCTCTGCCCATTCTTGCAAATTTTTGTAGATACCAGAGAAGAAAGATGCGTTAGGGCCATTAGGGGCATATATGTTGGCTACCGTATAGAGCGTATTTAGTATTTTAATTTTCAAGAACAGGAATCTACCCTCTTGGTTGACCAGACTATCTAAGATAGTGGCAGGGAGTGATCTATTGAGAATAGTTAGGACGCCTCTACGTTTGGATGTGAAGGAGGCTGTTCTATACTCTCCAACCCATGTATCCCGCAGTACATTAGGATCTGAGATCCGCCAATGAGTTTCCTGCAATAATACTATATCAGGTTTCAGTCGTTTCAAATAGGTAAGGACCTTTTTCCTTTTAATGGGAGTATTAAGCCCATCTACGTTCCAGGACACTAACCGAAATCGTGACTGCATTATTGTGGGAGGATCATGGATCGACGGCATTCAGCCGATACCAACCCTAGGCCATCCACGGGGAATTATATACCATAACTGTCGATCCCAGTCCGTCCCAGCGAGCGGACTGATGTGGATCGTTGATAATAAATGTAAAACAGCAGATACATTCCTATCATTATACGCAAACCATGTGTGTGTACAGTTTCAATATTATGAACCAAGTTATAGAACCATTTTAACTTTTTGCGAACCCATATGGGCGCCCTATTAAACAATAGCCATCTCCAAATGGAGAGCAGTAAAACATGTGAGGAGGATATTCTCCAACCTGGTAACCAGGGGCACCATATTCCAAAACAGTATGACAAAAGATGAGAAAAGAGGGTGAGGGGAAAGGAAGAAAACAAGCAAAAGAATGTCAGAGACAATTGTAAGGGGGAAAAGTTGTACAAAGAGAAAATTAGAAGAACATAATCAATATGGCATTGTCGCACCGTAGCCCTCTTCAAGCTCCAGCCGCTACAGTAAGCCATCTCTATAGTGTAGAGATATCTTCTATTCAGCCCATCAAACAAAGAGGTGTTATTAGACTTACACATGAATGGGTCAAGCAATGGTGGCGATCAACCCACTTAAGGAGGATATATCGAGTCAGTCAGCATCATCTGTACCCGATAGAAGAGCTGCATCTAAAGAGTTCACAAAATTTCTGGCCTCTTGTGCGGTTTCAAAAAAATGGATTTTTCCACCATAGGTGATTCTCAGTTTGGCCGGATACAGCAACGCAAACCTGTGGCCCATCTCGAAGAGGCGTTTGCAAATAGGTGAGAATTCTCGTCGTCTTGCAGCAACTAGATATGAGAAGTCTTGGAATAATAGAATTCTGGAGTCTTGGTATCGGAGATCTGTGTATTTTCTATAGGCCTCCAGCAACCGAACTTTATCGGCATAGTTGAGAATTCTCATGATGACCGGCCTGGGTCTATCTCTGCCGGACTGACGATCAGGACCAATCCGATGGACACGTTCCACTAGGATGGAGCCCGTGGCAGAGACGCATCCCAGCTCTCTGGGTAACCACTGGGAGACCAGGGCCATGAGTTCGGAGAATTTCACAGATTCTGGTAAGCCCACCAGACGTACATTATTTCTTCTATTCCGATTTTCCAAATCTTCTAATTTGTCTTCCAGAGATATCATCAGCTTGTCGTGTTCCACCTGGGTTGTTTTAGCTGCTGATAGATCATCCTCTAAATCCGAGATTCGTTGCTCTGCCTCGGAGATACGTTGATCATGGGCTGTGAGTTGTGCAAGCGCTGAATCCAGAGAGGTTTTTAGGGGTGCCAGTTTTTGATCTAGCAGAGATGATAGTATATTTGTAATTTCATTCGTGGTGAAGGATTTGGATGGAACCATAATTGGTGCGGGTTGCCCCCGAGGACTAGAGCCTTGACTATACGTCGGGGAGACAGGGGCACTGCTAGCGGGATTTTCACGATTTTTGCCTTTACCCGACTGAGCACCCCGTGGGTTACGTAATGATTTAGACATGAATTTGTCCATAGCAATAACAGACTTACTCCAACACGCACTTCTAGCCTGCAAACTGCAGGGGGCTTCAGGCTTATGTTTCCTCCGTGTGTTCCCGTTTTTCTCCTCTCCTTTTCTCCTTTCCTCCCCCCTTCCCCCTCCCTTTTGATGTTTGAAGGTATGTGGATGTACAATATCAGGGGGGGAGGGGGTGTAAGGTGATGGAGGATATATTTAATTGCTGGTGCTCCAGTATCTGGTTAACCAGCAGACAGACATAGGCACCTCCACTATTTTCCCAGGGGACAGTGCAGTGATACTGTGGCTTTTCCCCCACCGGGACTCTCAGGTACACAATAGTGCTCTCCCAGGCAGTGCAGGGTTAAGTCTCCAGCCTCCAGTCAAGTCCAGCAGCCCAAGCAATATGAGAGAGACACTTCCAGCAGGAGGGGTGTGGACAGGAGCAGAGCCGAGCCCGCCGCCAACCACAAGATGGCGCCCGGAAATCCCCACGGACAGCACAGCCGGTAATATAGCCCTCAGGGGGGCAAGGGCTCAGGAAACACACAGCGGGGGTGCTCTCCGGCCGGCGCACAGGCTGCTCCAGATCCAGCCCAGGACTGTCAGGGGCGGGTGGCGGAGCTCCGTACACGCGTCCCGCCAACCGCAAGATGGCGCCCGGCGGCTCCCCGCAGCCAGCACAGCCGCGGCAAGCGTTCCAGCCGTCCAGCAGGGAAGGGGGTCAGGTCACAGAGCTGCTCAAGCGGCGGGGCCCCCGGGCTATCCCCCCGCCGGCTGTGGGGTAAGTCAGGCAGGCCAGGTGGCAGAAGAAGGGCACAGCTCCCGGGCAGCACTGTCCAAGATGGCGCCGGCCTCATGCAGGTTGGGACCAGCACACACTGTCAAATGTCCACAGCAGGGACACAGGGCACAGGATTACACCAAAATGAAGCCCAGAACGGTCAGCAGGTATTCAAACAGCCGTACAGGGCCACTTAGGTATTCACGCAGGGGCATCAGGATAAATTCAGGATAATGTAGGCTGGGGAGCTAGGAGAACACGTCCTACTCCATATCCAGTTAGGTCACACCGTAAAAAGTTGTTTTAATAACATGTAATTGAACATATGAGTTTTTACACAGTTCACAATATAAAATTATATGAATAAAATACAACCAAAAGAATACACAGCCAACACGTTTGCGAGATGGATCCTAGATACCCCTCACCTTTTGCAAGGTGCGAGCTCGACAGGGAGTATCTTCACAAACTAGATTGTGATCATTTGACTGTCAGAGAAATAAGATTTTAAACCTACCGGTAAATCTATTTCTCCTAGTCCGTAGAGGATGCTGGGGACTCCGTAAGGACCATGGGGTATAGACGGGCTCCGCAGGAGATAGGGCACCTAAAAAGAACTTTGACTATGGGTGTGCACTGGCTCCTCCCTTTATGCCCCTCCTCCAGACCTCAGTTAGAGAACTGTGCCCAGAGGAGATGGACAATACAAGGCAGGATTTAGCAATCCAAGGGCAAGATTCATACCAGCCCACACCAATCATACCATGTAACCTGGAACATACATAACCAGTTAACAGTATGAACAAAACACAACAGTAACGGTCCAAGACCGATGTCAACTGTAACATAACCCTTATGTAAGCAACAACTATATACAAGTCTTGCAGAGTTTCCGCACTGGAACGGGCGCCCAGCATCCTCTACGGACTAAGAGAAATAGATTTACCGGTAGGTTTAAAATCTTATTTTCTCTTACGTCCTAGAGGATGCTGGGGACTCCGTAAGGACCCTGGGGTTTATACCAAAGCATACAATCGGGCGGGAGAGTGCGGACGACTCTGCAGCACCGACTGAGCAAACGCTAGGTCCTCATCAGCCAGGGTATCAAACTTGTAGAATTTAGCAAAAGTGTTTGACCACGACCACGTCGCCGCTCGGCAAAGTTGTAAAGCCGAGACGCCTCGGGCAGCCGCCCAAGAAGAGCCCACCTTCCTAGTGGAATGGGCCTTAACCGAATTTGGTACCGGCAATCCAGCCGTAGAGTGAGCCTGCTGAATCGTATTACAGATCCAGCGAGCAATAGTCTGCTTTGAAGCAGGAGCGCCAATCTTATTGGCCGCACACAGGACAAACAGAGCCTCTGTTTTCCTAATTTTAGCCGTCCTGGCCACATAAATTTTTAAGGCCCTGACTACGTCCAAGGATCTGGAATCCTCCAGGTCACCGGTAGCCACAGGCACCACTATAGGTTGATTCATATGGAACGACGAGACCACTTTAGGCAAAAATTGCGGACGTGTCCTCAATTCAGCTCGATCCACATGAAAAATCAAGTAGGGGCTCTTGTGTGATAGAGCCGCCAATTCTGACACTCGCCTTGCTGATGCTAAGGCCAACAACATTACCACCTTCCAGGTAAGAAATTTCAACTCAACCTTGTTAAGCGGTTCAAACCAGTGTGATTTTAGGAACTGCAACACCACGTTCAGGTCCCATGGTGCCACTGGAGGCACAAAAGGGGCTGGATGTGCAGCACTCCTTTTACAAACCTCTGGACTTCTGGAAGAGAAGCCAATTCCTTCTGAAAGAAAATCGAGAGGGCCGAAAATCTGTACCTTAACCGAGCCTAATTTCAGGCCCATATCCACTCCTGTCTGTAGGAAGTGGAGAAGATGACCCAAATGAAAATCTTCCGTAGGTGCATTCTTGGTCTCACACCAAGACACATACTTTCGCCAGATACGGTGATAATGTTTCCTTCCTAGCCTTTATTAAAGTAGGGATGACCTCTTCCGGAATCCCCTTTTTCGCTAGGATTCGGCGTTCAACCGCCATGCCGTCAAACGTAACCGCGGTAAGTCTTGAAATACACAGGGCCCCTGCTGCAACAGGTCTTACCTCAGAGGAAGAGGCCAGGGGTCTCCTGTGAGCATCTCTTGTAGTTCCGAGTACCAAGCCCTTCAAGGCCAGTCTGGGACAACGAGTATCGTCTGTACTCTTCTTCGTCTTATGATCCTCAACACTTTCGTGATGAGAGGAAGAGGAGGGAACACGTAGACCGATTCGAACACCCACGGTGTTACCAGTGCGTCTACTGCTACTGCCTGAGGGTCCCGAGACCTGGCGCAATACCACCGAAGTTTTTTTTGAGGCGTGACGCCATCATGTCTATTTGAGGAGTTCCCCAAAGACGTGTTACGTCTGCAAAGACTTCTTGATGAAGTCCCCACTCTCCTGGATGGAGATCGTGTCTGCTGAGGAAGTCTGCTTCCCAGTTGTCCACTCCCGGAATGAAGACAGCCGACAGAGCGCTTACATGATTTTCCGCCCAGCGAAGGATCCTTGTGGCTTCCGCCATCGCGACTCCGCTTCTTGTCCCGCCTTGGCGGTTCACATGAGCCACTGCTGTGACATTGTCTGATTGAATCAGAACCGGAAGGTTTCGAAGAAAACTCTCCGCTTGTCGAAGGCCGTTGTAAATGGCCCTGAGTTCCAACACATTGATGTGTAGACAGGACTCCTGGTCTGATCAAAGACCCTGAAAAGTCTTTCCCTGTGTGACCGCTCCCCATCCTCGGAGGCTCGCGTCCGTGGTAACCAGGATCCAGTCCTGAATCCCGAACCTGCGACCCTCCAGCAGGTGAGCACTTTGCAACCACCACAGGAGGGACACTCTGGTTCCTGGGGACAGAGTTATTTTCCGATGTAAATGCAGATGGGACCCGGACCACTTGTCCAGAAGGTCCCATTGAAAAGTCCTCGCATGGAACCTTCCGAAGGGAATGGCCTCGTAGGCCGCCACCATTTTCCCCAGAACTCGAGTGCATTGGTGAACTGACACCCTTTTCGGTTTTAGCAGTTCTCTGACCATGTTCTGGATGTCTTGGGCTTTCTCTATTGGAAGGAAGACCTTCATTTGTTCCGTATCCAGTATCATACCTAGGAACGGCAGTCGAATTGTCGGAATCAACTGTGACTTCGGTAGATTTAGAATCCAACCGTGTTGCTGGAGCACTCTCAGAGAGAGCGCCACACTGCTCAGCAATTTCTCTCTTGATCTCGCTTTTATCAGGAGATCGTCCAAGTATGGGATAATTGTGACTCCATGCTTGCGCAGGACCACCATAATTTCCGCCATTATCTTGGTGAAAATCCTCGGGGCCGTGGAAAGTCCAAAAGGCAACGTCTGAAATTGGTAATGACAATCCTGTACAGCGAATCTCAGGTATTCCTGATGGGGGGCATATATGGGGACATGAACGTACGCATCCTTTATGTCCAGAGACACCATAAACTCCCCCTCCTCCATGTTGGCTATTATTGCTCTGAGAGATTCCATTTTGAATTTGAATCTTTTTATGTACAGGTTTAGGGATTTCAGATTCAAAATCGGTCTGACCGTACCGTCCGGTTTCGGGACCACAAATAGGGTTGAATAGTAACCTCTTCCCTGCTGGTGCAGGGGAACCTTGATTATCACTTGCTGTATACACAGCGTTTGAATTGCAGCTAACACTACATCCCTTTCCAATGTGGAAGCTGGTAGGGCCGATTTGAAAAATCGGTGCGGGTGCACCTCCTCGAATTCCAATTTGTAACCCTGGGAAACTATTTCCAACACCCAGGGATTCAGGTCCGAATTGACCCAGACCTGACTGAAAAGTCGAAGACGTGCCCCCACCGGTGCGGACTCCCTCAGGGGAGTCCCAGCGTCATGCTGTGGGTTTTGGAGCAGCCGGGGAGGACTTTTGTTCCTGGGCACCTGCCGAAGCAGGTGCTCTCTTGCCTCTGCCCTTACCTCTGGCGAGGAAAGAGGATCCCCGACCTCTTTTGGACTTGTGCGACCGAAAGGACTGCATCTGATAGGTTGTTGCTTTCTTTTGCTGTTGGGGAATATATGGTAAAAAATTTGATTTACCTGCTGTAGCTGTAGAAACCAGGTCCGTCAGCCCATCCCCAAACAATACATCACCCTTAAAGGGTAGTACTTCCATATGTTTTTTGGAATCCGCATCACCCGTCCATTGGCGAGTCCATAAGGATCTTCTCACCGAGATAGACATGGCATTGGCCCTAGAAGTTAGCAATCCAATGTCCCTTTGAGCATCCCTCATAAATAAGACTGCGTCTTTTATATGGGCTAGAGTTAGGAATATAGTATCCTTATCCATAGTATCAAATTGATCTGTCAGCTCATCTGTCCAAGCTGTAATTGCGCTACACACCCATGCCGACGCAATCGTCGGTCTTAACACAGCACCCATATGAGAATAAATACCCTTTAAAGTAGTTTCTTGCCTGCGATCTGCAGGGTCCTTAAGGGCCGCTGTGTCAGGAGACGGTAGCGCCACTTTCTTGGACAAGCGCGTCAGGGCCTTGTCCACAGTGGGGGGTGATTCCCAAATCTCCCTGTCCTGCTTAGGGAAAGGGTATGCCATAAAAATTCTTTTGGGGATCTGCGGTCTCTTATCCGGAGCCTCCCAAGCTTTTCCAAAGAACTCATTTAATTCATGAGATGTGGGAAAATTAATAATCTGTTTCTTTTCCTTAAACATGTGTACCCTTGTGTCGGGAACCGAGGGTTCATCTACAATATGCAACACATCCCTTATTGCCACAATCATACACTGAATGGTTTTAGTCACCCTAGGGTGCAATTTTACTTCGTCATAGTCGACACTGGAATCAGAATCCGTGTCGGTAGTAGTGTCTTGTGTTAAGGGACGCTTTTGAGACCCCGACGGGCCCTGTGAGTCGGTCCAATCTGAGGATTGACCGCCTGATGTCCCCCCTAAACCAGCCTTATCAAGCCTTTTATGTAAAGATGCCACACTTGCATGCAACGTATGCCACATGTCCATCCAATCTGGAGTCGGCACAACCGACGGGGACACACCACTCATTTGCTCCACCTCCTCCTTGGAGAAGCCTTCCGCCTCAGACATGTCGACACACACGTACAGACACCCCACACACACAGGGAGTTACCTATAAGGGGACAAAACCCCAACCAGGCCCTTAGGAGAGACAGAGAGATAGAGTATGCCAGCACACACTCAGCGCTTAAAAACACTGGAATATATGACCAGATAGCGCTGTTATATGTATATAATTGTAATCTCCACTCACTGCGTCGCCAAAGTGCCCCCCTCCTCTTTTTTCCAGCCTGTGAAGCTCAGCAGGGGAGAGAACAGGGAGCCAGCGTTTCCTCATGCAGTCTCTGTGGAGAAAATGGCGCTGGTTAGTGCTGAGGATCAAGCCCCGCCCACCCGATGGCGTCTTCGGTCCCATCAACTTTCTATAGAAAAATGGCGGGGGTTACCGGATTTACTGTGCCACAGCCTAATCCATGCTTATCAATGCCAAATATGAGGAATATTGCTGCCCAGGGCGCCCCCCCCCTGCGCCCTGCACCCTTCAGTGCCTGCTTGTGTGTGTGTGACTGGGAGCAATGGCGCGCAGCTTACCGCTGCGCGCTTACCTCATGAAGATCTGATGTCTTCTGCCGCCTGAAGTCTTCTTTGCCTTCTCATACTCACCCGGCTTCTATATTCGGCATCTCTGAGGAGGACGGCGGCGCGGCTCCGGGACGAACCCCAGGTGAGACCTGTGTTCCGACTCCCTCTGGAGCTAATGGTGTCCAGTAGCCTTAGGAGCAGTGCCCAACTTAACAAGCCAGCTCTGCTTCTCTCTCCTCGGTCCCACGATGCAGGGAGCCTGTTGCCAACAGGACTCCCTGAAAATAAAAAACCTAACAAAATTATTTTTCCACAGAAAACTCTGAAGAGCTCTCTGCAGTGCACCCATTCTCCTCTGGGCACAAGATCTAACTGAGGTCTGGAGGAGGGGCATAGAGGGAGGAGCCAGTGCACACCCATAGTCAAAGTTCTTTTTAGGTGCCCTATCTCCTGCGGAGCCCGTCTATACCCCATGGTCCTTACGGAGTCCCCAGCATCCTCTAGGGCGTAAGAGAAAGACTGAATACTTGGACTTTATCATCTGGTTGTTTGATTGTATTTTCCGGGACGCCCGGTCATCTATTATACTTATGCACTTTTTGTCCTTTTTATCCATTGCCTGTATTTGTTTGTATATATGATTGTTATTAAACACAGTGTCACACTACCTCTCGCCTGTTCAATATTTAATTGGAGAATTTAAAGGAGCCTGGAGCTGGGGGCAGATTGACGTGGAATGGAATTAGGACTGAATATGATCATGGTCTACTCCTTTGAATGTGAATTGTCTAGTTTATCTAGCAGACCATCTTATCTGATATGAGTTTCTACATAGATGTACTACTTGTGAAAATATATTTTATTACAGAGTCCCGCTATGAAGACTTTGGTTGCTGTGTTTTGAGTATCTCCATAGGGCTTTGTACAAAAGTCAGTGAGTACAGGGCAAGATCAGGCCTTGAGGGAAGTAAGTTCAGCTGCTGTAGTTTGCCTTTCTATACAGCTGCAATGGCTACTCGCCCCCCTCAAATTTAACTGAATAGACCCCCTAGTTGGCATATAAAGGCCACAAAACAGAAGTGATTACTCAATTGATAAGTAGTTAAAAATTATCTACATTTTAATTTACTTTTTATTGAAACTTCAAGTCAAGTATATTGAAATTATCTGGACTGAAAACCAAGCTGAGCACACTTACCTGAAGCTTTATCTCCACACACCACACACAGGTCCACTACTGGTTTATTTAAATTCTGTTCTATACACTGAGCGTCTGATAATATCTGTAACAATAATAATAATAATAATAATAATAATAATAATAATAATTGTATATAATGAACAGAGGCACTTCCACAAATACAGAAAGTTCTTTAACAGTAAAGTGTTATGCAATGCCATTTTGATTAGTAATTTAAAAAAAACCATAAATACATGTGGGTTGCATACCAGTCGGCAGCATTACTTTATTCCAATCTCAAGTTACAATGTATACAATGTCATTTGCTATGTAGGCAATGTAATTGTGTGTGGAATTAAAATGTTCTCATCTCATTTTGCTTTCCTAGATGTACTCAAAATCTTACATTTTGTCAGAAACTATACATCAAATTACCATTCAGCTACAGTCATCTATATATTTTATATATGCTGCAAATACGTACATTAAAATAGTAGAACATTTGAAACTTAGTGAACTGTAAAAATAATAAACATGTAAGCACATATTGATATGTGGTAGAAGAAAGAAGAAATACCTGGTCTCATCATTTCCATGAATATCAAAACAGCGATATTGACAGATCTTGTATGGATGCAGTAAGTAATATTATAAGTCACAGTAAAATACTGCATTATTGCGCACACAAATAGTATATGCAATAATAATGACAGTGTTTTATTAAAATACGCATGTGAAAAGTTAAAACCTAGTTGCACAGGTTCAGGCATAACAGAAGAAAAATCTAGGCCAAGTTACCTGAATGTGCTGTGCAGAAACCTCAGGGTTTGAGAAGAATATCTGGTTGACACCCGCTGCATCGGGAGTTGTTAGATAAACCTTGCCCTGGCTATGGTCTTGCCTAGCAAGGATCACTTTACTTGGAGATGAGCCATCATTGTTTGTCAAGAAGAACCGTTTGCTTGCACCACTCTGATCAACTGTTGTTACGATTTGGATCTTCTGATCAGTCTGCTGATCTGTGACAAACTAAAGACGTATATGAAGTATAATTATACTGGCTACTGACAATCTGCACAAAATAAAGTATTTCAAGTTCTTTCTTGTTAAGCAAAAGCTCTGTAAATAAATATGATCACATGCTGCTGTATTACAACAGATGTGCACAGTGTTTGTGCTCAAAAGCTAAAGAATTATGTATTTTACCCGATACACATTTAAGTTTAACTTACAAAATACAGGAAATACTTGAGTAAATGAGGAATAGAAAATAAGATTTTACTCACCGGTAAATCTATTTCTCGTAGTCCGTAGTGGATGCTGGGAACTCCGTAAGGACCATGGGGAATAGACGGGCTCCGCAGGAGACTGGGCACTCTAAAAGAAAGATTAGGTACTATCTGGTGTGCACTGGCTCCTCCCTCTATGCCCCTCCTCCAGACCTCAGTTAGGATACTGTGCCCGGAAGAGCTGACACAATAAGGAAGGATTTTGAATCCCGGGTAAGACTCATACCAGCCACACCAATCACACCGTATAACTTGTGATACTATACCCAGTTAACAGTATGAAAAATAACTGAGCCTCTCAACAGATGGCTCAACAATAACCCTTTAGTTAGGCAATAACTATATACAAGTATTGCAGACAATCCGCACTTGGGATGGGCGCCCAGCATCCACTACGGACTACGAGAAATAGATTTACTGGTGAGTAAAATCTTATTTTCTCTGACGTCCTAGTGGATGCTGGGAACTCCGTAAGGACCATGGGGATTATACCAAAGCTCCCAAACGGGCGGGAGAGTGCGGATGACTCTGCAGCACCGAATGAGAGAACTCAAGGTCCTCCTCAGCCAGGGTATCAAATTTGTAGAATTTAGCAAACGTGTTTGCCCCTGACCAAGTTGCAGCTCGGCAAAGTTGTAAAGCCGAGACCCCTCGGGCAGCCACCCAAGATGAGCCCACTTTCCTTGTGGAATGGGCTTTTACTGATTTAGGATGCGGCAATCCAGCCGCAGAATGCGCCAGCTGAATTGTGCTACAAATCCAGCGAGCAATAGTCTGCTTAGAAGCAGGAGCACCTAGTTTGTTGGGTGCATACAGGATAAAAAGCGAGTCAGTTTTCCTGACTCCAGCCGTCCTGGAAACATAAATTTTCAAGGCCCTGACTACGTCCAGTAACTTGGAATCTTCCAAGTCCCTAGTAGCCGCAGGCACTACAATAGGTTGGTTCAAGTGAAAAGCTGATACCACCTTAGGGAGAAACTGGGGACGAGTCCTCAATTCTGCCCTATCCATATGGAAAATCAGATAAGGGCTTTTACATGACAAAGCCGCCAATTCTGACACACGCCTGGCCGAAGCCAAGGCCAATAACATGACCACTTTCCACGTGAGATATTTCAGATCCACAGTTTTAAGTGGCTCAAACCAATGTGATTTCAGGAAACTCAACACCACGTTGAGATCCCAAGGTGCCACAGGAGGCACAAAAGGGGGCTGAATATGTAGCACACCCTTTACAAATGTCTGAACTTCAGGCAGTGAAGCCAGTTCTTTCTGGAAGAAAATCGACAGAGCCGAAATCTGGACCTTAATGGAACCCAATTTTAGGCCCATAGTCACTCCTGACTGTAGGAAGTGCA
Organism: Pseudophryne corroboree; assembly: GCF_028390025.1. NCBI lineage: Eukaryota > Metazoa > Chordata > Amphibia > Anura > Myobatrachidae > Pseudophryne > Pseudophryne corroboree. The sequence continues at coordinate 531,784,538 of NC_086449.1, read as the reverse complement.
GAAAACGACCCAGCTGAAATTCCTCAGTAGGGGCCTTCCAGGCCTCACACCACGCAACATATTTTCGCCAAATACGGTGATAATGGTTTGCGGTTACTTTTTTTCTAGCTTTTATCAGAGTAGGAATGACTTCCTCCGGAATACCCTTTTCCTTTAGGATCCGGAATTCAACCGCCATGCCGTCAAACGCAGCCGCGGTAAGTCTTGGAACAGACAGGGCCCCTGCTGTAGCAGATCCTGTCTGAGCGGTAGAGGCCATGGGTCCTCTGATATCATTTCTTGAAGTTCTGGGTACCAAGCTCTTCTTGGCCAATCCGGAACCACGAGTATCGTTCTTACTCCTCGCCTTCTTATAATTCTCAGTACCTTTGGTATGAGAGGCAGAGGAGTGAACACATAAACCGACTGGTACACCCACGGTGTCACTAGAGCGTCCACAGCTATCGCCTGAGGGTCCCTTGACCTGGCGCAATATATCTTTAGCTTTTTGTTGAGACGGGACGCCATCATGTCCACCTGTGGCCTTTCCCAACGGTTTACCAACAGTTGGAAGACTTCTGGATGAAGTCCCCACTCTCCCGGGTGTAGGTCGTGTCTGCTGAGGAAGTCTGCTTCCCAGTTGTCCACTCCCGGAATGAACACTGCTGACAGTGCTAAGACGTGATTTTCCGCCCATCGGAGAATCCTTGTGGCTTCTGCCATCCTGCTTCTTGTGCCGCCCAGTCGGTTTACATGGGCGACTGCCGTGATGTTGTCTGATTGGATCAGTACCGGCTGGTTTTGAAGCAGGGGCCTTGCCTGACTTAGGGCATTGTAAATGGCCCTCAGTTCCAGAATATTTATGTGTAGGGACGACTCCTGACTTGACCAAAGTCCTTGGAAATTTCTTCCCTGTGTGACTGCCCCCCAGCCTCGAAGGCTGGCATCCGTGGTCACCAGGACCCAGTCCTGTATGCCGAATCTGCGGCCCTCTAGAAGATGAGCACTCTGCAGCCACCACAGCAGAGACACCCTGGTCCTTGGAGACAGGGTTATCAGCCGATGCATCTGAAGATGCGATCCCGACCACTTGTCCAAGAGGTCCCACTGAAAGGTTCTTGCATGGAACCTGCCGAATGGAATTGCTTCGTATGAAGCTACCATTTTTCCGAGGACTAGGGTGCAGTGATGCACCGATACCTGTTTTGGTTTTAGGAGGTCTCTGACTAGAGATGACAGCTCCTTGGCTTTCTCCTGCGGGAGAAACACTTTTTTCTGTTCTGTGTCCAGAACCATCCCCAGGAACAGTAGGCGTGTGGAAGGAACCAGCTGTGACTGTGGAATGTTTAGAATCCATCCGTGCTGTTGTAGCACCTCCCGAGATAGTGCTACTCCGACCAACAACTGCTCCTTGGACCTCGCCTTTATAAAGAGATCGTCCAAGTACGGGATAATTAAAACTCCCTTTTTTCGAAGGAGTATCATCATTTCTGCCATTACCTTGGTAAACACCCTCGGTGCCGTGGACAGTCCAAACGGCAGTGTCTGGAATTGGTAATGGCAATCCTGTACCACAAATCTGAGGTACTCCTGGTGAGGATGGTAAATGGGGACATGCAGGTAAGCATCCTTGATGTCCAGGGATACCATGTAATCCCCCTCGTCCAGGCTTGCAATAACCGCCCTGAGCGATTCCATCTTGAACTTGAATTTTTTTTATGTATGTGTTCAAGGATTTCAAATATAAAAGGGTTTTAACCGAACCGTCCGGTTTCGGTACCACAAACAGTGTGGAATAGTAACCCCGTCCTTGTTGAAGTAGGGGCACCTTGACTATCACCTGCTGGGAATACAGCTTGTGAATTGCCTCTAGCACAGCCTCCCTGCCCGAGGGAGTTGTCGGCAAGGCAGATTTGAGGAAACGGCGGGGGGGAGGCGCCTTGAAATTCCAGCTTGTACCCCTGAGATACTACTTGAAGGATCCAGGGATCCACCTGTGAGCGAGCCCACTGATCGCTGAAATTTTTGAGGCGGCCCCCCACCGTACCTGGCTCCGCCTGTGGAGCCCCACCGTCATGCGGCGGACTTGGAAGAAGCTGGGGAGGACTTTTGTTTCTGGGAACCTGCTGTTTGTTGCAGCTTTTTTCCCCTACCTCTGCCTCTGGACAGAAAGGACCCGCCTTTTCCCCCGCCTGTTTTTCTGGGGTCAAAAGGACTGTACCTGATAATACGGCGCTTTCTTAGGCTGTGAGGGGACATGGGGCAAAAATGCTGACTTCCCAGCTGTTGCTGTGGAAACTAGGTCTGAGAGACCATCCTCGAATAACTCCTCACCCTTATAAGGCAAAACTTCCATGTGCCTTTTCGAATCTGCATCCCCTGTCTACTGCCGAGTCCATAAGCCTCTCCTAGCAGAGATGGACAGAGCACTTATTTTAGATGCCAGTCGGCAGATCTCCCTCTGTGCATCTCTCATGTATAAGACTGAGTCTTTTATATGCTCTACGGTTAGCAGAATAGTGTCCCGGTCTAGGGCGTCAATATTTTCCGACAGGGAATCTGACCACGCAGCTGCAGCACTGCACATCCATGCTGAAGCAATCGCTGGTCTCAGTATAATGCCTGAGTGTGTATAAACAGACTTCAGGATCGCCTCCTGCTTTCTATCAGCAGGCTCCTTTAGGGCGGCCGTATCCGGAGATGGTAGTGCCACCTTTTTTGACAAGCGTGTGAGCGCTTTATCCACCCTAGGGGGTGTTTCCAAACGTGACCTATCCTCTGGCGAGAAAGGGAACGCCATTAGTAACTTTTTAGAAATTACCAATTTTTTATCGGGGGAAGCCCACGCTTCTTCACACACTTCATTTAATTCCTCAGATGGGGGAAAAACTATTGGTAGTTTTTTCTCCCCAAACATAATACCCTTTTTTTAGGTACCTGGGTTTATATCAGAAATGTGTAATACCTCTTTCATTGCCTCAATCATGCAACGAATGGCCCTAGTGGACATTAAATTAGACTCTTCGTCGTCGACACTGGTATCAGTATCCGTGTCGACATCTGTGTCTGCCATCTGAGGTAGCGGGCGCTTTAGAGCCCCTGATGGCCTTTGAGTCGTCTGGGCAGGCACGAGCTGAGAAGCCGGCTGTCCCGCATTTGGCATGTCGTCAAATTTTTTATGTAAGGAGTCGACACTTGCACGTAATTCCTTCCATAAGTCCATCCACTCAGGTGTCTGCCCCGCAGGGGGTGACATCACATTTATAGGCATCTGCTTTGCCTCCACATAAGCCTCCTCATCAAACATGTCGACACAGCCGTACCGACACACACAGGGAATGCTCTGACAGAGGACAGGACCCCACAAAAAGCCCTTTGGGGAGACAGAGAGAGAGTATGCCAGCACACACCAGAGCGCTATATAATACAGGGACTAACTGAATTATATCCCCTTATAGCTGCTATAATTTATATACTGCGCCTAAATTTAGTGCCCCCCCTCTCTTTTTTACCCTTCTGTAGTGCAGACTGCAGGGGAGAGCCAGGGAGTTTCCTTCCAGCGGAGCTGTGAGGGAGAAATGGCGCCAGTGTGCTGAGGGAGATAGCTCCGCCCCTTTTTCGGCTGACTATTCTCCCGCTTTTTTATGGAATCTGGCAGGGGTATTTATCACATATATAGCCTCTGGGGCTATATATTGTGATTATTTTGCCAGCCAAGGTCTAATTATTGCTGCTCAGGGCGCCCCCCCCCCCCCCCCCCCAGCGCCCTGCACCCATCAGTGACCGGAGTGTGAGGTGTACAAGAGGAGCAATGGCGCACAGCTGCAGTGCTGTGCGCTACCTTGGTGAAGACTGAAGTCTTCTGCCGCCGATTTTTCCGGACCTCTTCTAGCTTCTGGCTCTGTAAGGGGGACGGCGGCGCGGCTCCGGGAACGAACACCAAGGACGGGTCCTGCGGTCGATCCCTCTGGAGCTAATGGTGTCCAGTAGCCTAAGAAGCCCAAGCTAGCTGCAAGCAGGTAGGTTCGCTTCTTCTCCCCTTAGTCCCTCGCTGCAGTGAGCCTATTGCCAGCAGGTCTCACTGTAAAATAAAAAACCTAAAAATATAACTTTCTTTCTAGGAGCTCAGGAGAGCCCCTAGTGTGCATCCAGCTCGGCCGGGCACAGAAATCTAACTGAGGTCTGGAGGAGGGGCATAGAGGGAGGAGCCAGTGCACACCAGATAGTACCTAATCTTTCTTTTAGAGTGCCCAGTCTCCTGCGGAGCCCGTCTATTCCCCATGGTCCTTACGGAGTTCCCAGCATCCACTAGGACGTCAGAGAAATATATATTAATTCAATTAGCGGCGGGTTTACTCCCACGCTAATTGCCATGCTGGAGGTATTCAATTAGCGGTGAATACCTAGCGAGCAAGTCTCCACAGATGGACTGAACCTTCCAGGAAAAGTCAGAGAAAACCCCACAAAATTGGGTCGTGAGGAAGCTGGATACCAAATCTAACCAGTGAAACGCGTTGAGCCATCATCATTCACCACCCATTTGGATTTATATTACACATTGAGCCACTTCTGGAACTTTGGTCTCCATACCAGTACCATCACTGGACATCTGTTCCATCAATTGGAATCACATTGCAGCACACTTTCCAGTCTATCCCTCCAGCTAATCAAATGGACTTTCCCTAAAGCGGATGCACCATCGAGTGATCACCTACACTCCAGTCTGGTAACTATTACTGCATTATAGTGACTGTACCTGATTTGATTGGAAGATGCCCTATCCAAATATATTGGAGCCATATAATCCATTTAAAAGTGGACTCACAATCCACACATACATATGTATCAGGTGGTGTACACTTCTTTATTGAGTGTGCTCTATACCCTTCATGTTTTATTGAATGTATTTTATGGAAAACAATTTATTAATTCTTTTATAAAACAAACCATCCCACTTGCAGAGTTTATTATTTAGCTGATCAATTGACTCATCTCATTGATGAGGTACATAATCTGTACGTGTTACTGTGCATGCAGTATTTGTTTGGCGAGCTGACGGGGTCCCCAGTAACTGCACTTCAGTGTCAACTACTAGGTGGGAGAACTAAAACACTGACTCAAATTATTATTTAGGCAATACAGGTTTGGAACGCTGAGCACAAAAGTTTAGATGATGTGGGTCTTGACGCAAAAATGTACTTTTAAAGAGCAAACAAAAAAACATATACTTTTTTATTGCAAACGGAAACAGGACAAATCTCATACAGGTATTAAAATAGAAAACTGTACAATGTACATTGTCCAAGTATTTTGTGCTAAATTTAGCACAGCTGCGACCATCTTCCCAGACATGCGGGGGGGACACCTAGCACAGGGCTAGTCCGCCCCGCATGTCAATCCGCCCCTTCCCCCGCACAAGTACAAAAGCATCGCACAGCGGCGATGCTCTTGAACTTGAAGAGTAACTCCCGGCTCCTGCGGCTGGCCGGGAGTTACTCGCCGCTGCCCCAAGTCGCAGCGGCTGCGTGTGACGTCACACAGCCGCTGCGGTTCGCCCCCCCGCATGGCCCGGCCACACCTGCATTGGCCGGACCGCGCCCCGAAAACGGCGGTGAAATGCTGCCGTGCCGCCCCCTCCCGCTTCTGCCTGTCAATCAGGCAGAGGCGATCGCTAGGTAACTGCGATTGCTGCAAACTGCATGCGCAGTTCCGACCTGATCGCTGCAAACAACTGCAGCGTGCAATAGGGTCGGAATCACTCCAATTATGTGGAAGGAATGGAGGAAGGGAAGGGATCAAACCTAATAAATAAGATTTTACTTACCGATAAATCTATTTCTCGTAGTCCGTAGTGGATGCTGGGACTCCGTCAGGACCATGGGAATAGCGGCTCCGCAGGAGACAGGGCACAAAATTTAAAAGTTTGACCACTAGGTGGTGTGTACTGGCTCCTCCCCCTATGACCCTCCTCCAAGCCTCAGTTAGGATACTGTGCCCGGACGAGCGTACACAATAAGGAAGGATTTTGAATCCCGGGTAAGACTCATAATAGCCACACCAATCACACCGTACAACTTGTGATCTGAACCCAGTTAACAGTATGACAAACGTAGGAGCCTCTGAACAGACGGCTCACAACAATAACAACCCGATTTTTTTTGTAACAATAACTATGTACAAGTAATGCAGACAATCCGCACTTGGGATGGGCGCCCAGCATCCACTACGGACTACGAGAAATAGATTTATCGGTAAGTAAAATCTTATTTTCTCTGACGTCCTAGTGGATGCTGGGACTCCGTCAGGACCATGGGGATTATACCAAAGCTCCCAAACGGGCGGGAGAGTGCGGATGACTCTGCAGCACGGAATGAGAGAACTCCAGGTCCTCCTTAGCCAGGGTATCAAATTTGTAGAATTTTACAAACGTGTTCTCCCCTGACCACGTAGCTGCTCGGCAGAGTTGTAATGCCGAGACCCCTCGGGCAGCCACCCAAGATGAGCCCACCTTCCTTGTGGAATGGGCCTTGACAGATTTAGGCTGTGGCAGGCCTGCCACAGAATGTGCAAGTTGAATTGTGCTACAAATCCAACGAGCAATCGTCTGCTTAGAAGCAGGAGCACCCAGCTTGTTGGGTGCATACAGTATAAACAGCGAGTCAGATTTTCTGACTCCAGCCGTCCTTGAAATATATATTTTCAATGCTCTGACAACGTCCAGCAACTTGGAATCCTCCAAATCGCTAGTAGCCGCAGGCACCACAATAGGCTGGTTCAGGTGAAACGCTGAAACCACCTTAGGCAGAAAGTGAGGACGCGTCCGCAGTTCTGCCCTGTCCGAATGGAAAATCAGATATGGGCTTTTATACGATAAAGCCGCCAATTCTGACACTCTCCTGGCTGAAGCCAGGGCCAGTAGCATGGTTACTTTCCATGTAAGATATTTCAAATCCACCGATTTGAGTGGCTCAAACCAATGGGATTTGAGAAAAACCAAAACTACATTAAGGTCCCACGGTGCCACTGGGGGCACAACCGGGGGCTGTATATGTAGTACTCCTTTTACAAAAGTCTGGACTTCAGGAACTGAAGCCAATTCTTTCTGGAAGAAAATCGACAGGGCCGAAATTTGAACCTTAATGGACCCTAATTTGAGGCCCATAGACAATCCTGTTTGCAGGAAATGTAGGAATCGACCCAGTTGAAATTCCTCCGTCGGGGCCTTCCTGGCCTCACACCACGCAACATATTTTCTCCAAATGCGGTGATAATGTTGTGCAGTCACCTCCTTCCTGGCTTTTACCAGGGTAGGGATGACCTCTTCCGGAATGCCTTTTTCCCTTAGGATTCGGCGTTCAACCGCCATGCCGTCAAACGCAGCCGCGGTAAGTCTTGGAATAGACACGGTCCCTGCTGAAGCAGGTCCCGTCTTAGAGGTAGAGGCCACGGATCTTCCGTGAGCATCTCCTGAAGTTCCGGGTACCAAGTTCTTCTTGGCCAATCCGGAGCCACGAGTATCGTTCTTACTCCCCTTTGCCGTATAATTCTCAGTACTTTTGGTATGAGAGGCAGAGGAGGAAACACATACACTGACTGGTACACCCATGGTGTTACCAGAGCGTCTACAGCTATTGCCTGAGGGTCTCTTGACCTGGCGCAATACCTGTCCAGTTTTTTGTTGAGGCGGGACGCCATCATGTCCACCATTGGTCTTTCCCAATGGACCACAATCATGTGGAAGACTTCTGGATGAAGTCCCCACTCTCCCGGGTGCAGATCGTGTCTGCTGAGGAAGTCTGCTTCCCAGTTGTCCACTCCCGGGATGAACACAGCTGACAGTGCTAACACATGATTTTCTGCCCAGCGGAGAATCCTTGCAGCTTCTGCCATTGCCCTCCTGCTTCTTGTGCCGCCCTGTCTGTTTACGTGGGCGACTGCCGTGATGTTGTCCGACTGAATCAACACCGGCTGACCCTGAAGCAGAGGTTTTGCCAGGCTTAGAGCATTGTAGATTGCTCTTAGCTCCAGTAAATTTATGTGAAGAGACGTCTCCAGGCTTGACCACACGCCCTGGAAGTTTCTTCCCTGTGTGACCGCTCCCCAGCCTCTCAGGCTGGCATCCGTGGTCACTAGGACCCAGTTCTGTATGCCGAATCTGCGGCCCTCTAACAGATGAGCACTCTGCAACCACCATAGCAGAGACACTCTTGTCCTTGTGGACAATTTTATCCGCTGATGCATCTGCAGATGCGATCCGGACCATTTGTCCAGCAGATCCCACTGAAAAGTTCGTGCATGGAATCTGCCGAATGGAATCGCTTCGTAAGAAGCTACCATTTTTCCCAGGACTCTTGTGCATTGATGCACAGATACTTTTCCTGGTTTTAGGAGGTTCCTGACTAGATCGGATAACTCCCTGGCTTTCTCCTCCGGAAGAAATACCTTTTTCTGAACAGTGTCCAGAATCATCCCTAGGAACAACAGACGTGTCGTCGGGATCAGTTGGGATTTTGGAAAATTCAGAATCCACCCGTGTTGTTGGAGCACTACTTGGGTTAGTGCTACTCCGACCTCCAGCTGTTCTCTGGATCTTGCCCTTATCAGGAGATCGTCCAAGTAAGGGATAATTAAGACGCCTTCTCTTCGAAGAAGGATCATCATTTCGGCCATTACCTTGGTAAAGACCCGGGGTGCCATGGACAATCCAAACGGCAGCGTCTGAAACTGATAATGACAGTTTTGGACCACGAACCTGAGGTACCCTTGGTGTGAAGGACAAATTGGAACATGAAGGTAAGCATCCTTGATGTCCAAGGACACCATAAAATCCCCTTCTTCCAGATTCGCTATCACTGCTCTGAGTGACTCCATCTTGAACTTGAATTTTTGTATGTACAGGTTCAGAGATTTTAGATTTAGAATCGGTCTTACCGAGCCGTCCGGCTTCGGTACCACAAATAGCGTGGAGTAATACCCCTGTCCCTGTTGTAGGAGGGGTACCTTGACTATCACCTGCTGAGAATACAGCTTGTGAATGGCCTCCAATACCGTCGCCCTGTCGGAGGGAGACGTTGGCAAAGCAGACTTTAGGAAACGGCGAGGAGGGGACTTCTCGAATTCCAACCTGTAACCCTGAGATACTACCTGCAGGATCCAGGGGTCCACCTGCGAGTGAGCCCACTGTGCGCTGAAATGTTTGAGGCAACCCCCCACCGCCCCTGAGTCTGCTTGTAAGGTCCCAGCGTCATGCTGACGCCTTTGTAGAAGCCGGGGAGGGCTTCTGCTCCTGGGAAGGAGCTGCTTGTTGCAGTCTCTTACCCTTTCCTTTGCCTCGGGGCAAATAGGAATGTCCTTTTGCTCGTTTGTTCTTATAGGAACGAAAGGACTGTGGCTGAAAAGCCTGCGGCTTTTTCTGCTGGGAGGTGACCTGGGGTAAAAAGGTGGATTTTCCGGCCGTTGCCGTGGCCACCAGATCCGATAGACCGACCCCAAATAATTCCTCCCCCTTATACGGCAATACTTCCATATGTCGTTTGGAATCCGCATCACCTGACTACTGGCGCGTCCATAAACTTCTTCTGGCAGATATGGACATCGCACTTACTCTTGATGCCAGAGTGCAAATATCTCTCTGTGCATCTCGCATATAAAGAAATGCATCCTTTAACTGCTCTATAGTCAGTAAAATACTGTCCCTATCCAGGGTATCAATATTTTCAGACAGTGACTCCGACCAAGCCACGCCAGCACTGCACATCCAGGCTGAGGCGATTGCTGGTCTCAGTATAACACCCGTATGTGTGTATATACTTTTTAATGTATTCTCCAGCCTCCTATCAGCTGGATCCTTGAGGGCGGCCGTATCAGGAGACGGTAACGCCACTTGCTTTGATAAGCGTGTGAGCGCCTTATCCACCCTAGGAGGTGTTTCCCAGCGCGCCCTAACCTCTGGCGGGAAAGGGTATAATGCCAATAACTTCTTTGAAATTAGCAGTTTTCTATCTGGGGTAACCCACGCTTCATCACACACTTCATTCAGTTCCTCTGATTCAGAAAAAACTATCGGTAGTTTTTTCACACCCCACATAATACCCCTTTTTGTGGTACTTGCAGTATCAGAGATATGCAAAGCCTCCTTCATTGCCGTGATCATATAACGTGTGGCCCTACTGGAAAATACGTTTGTTTCTTCACCGTCGACACTGGATTCAGTGTCAGTGTCTGGGTCTGTGTCGACCGACTGAGGTAAAGGGCGTTTTACAGCCCCTGACGGTGTCTGAGACGCCTGGACAGGTACTAACTGGTTTGCCGGCTGTCTCATGTCGTCAACCGACTTTTGTAGCGTGCTGACACTATCCCGTAATTCCATAAACAAAGCCATCCATTCTGGTGTCGACTCCCTAGGGGGTGACATCACCATTACAGGCAATTGCTCCGCCTCCACGCCAACATCGTCCTCATACATGTCGACACACACGTACCGACACACAGCAGACACACAGGGAATGCTCTGATAGAAGACAGGACCCCACTAGCCCTTTGGGGAGACAGAGGGAGAGTTTGCCAGCACACACCCAAGCGCTATAAATATATATAGGGACAACCTTAATAAGTGTGTTCCCTTTATAGCAGCTCAAATATTATAAATATCGCCAATAAGTGCCCCCCCTCTCTGTTTTTACCCTGTTTCTGTAGTGCAGTGCAGGGGAGAGTCCTGGGAGCCTTCCTCGCAGCGGAGCTGGGCAGGAAAATAGCGCTGTGTGCTGAGGAGAATAGGCCCCGCCCCCTTTTCGGCGGGCTTCTTCTCCCGGTTTTTTTGGAACCTGGCAGGGGTTAAATACATCCATATAGCCCCAGGGGCTATATGTGATATATTTTAGCCAGAATAGGTATATTACATTGCTGCCCAGGGCGCCCCCCCCAGCGCCCTGCACCCTCAGTGACCGCTGGTGTGAAGTGTGCGGAGAGCAATGGCGCACAGCTGCAGTGCTGTGCGCTACCTCATGAAGACTGAGACGTCTTCTGCCGCCGGTTTCTGGACCTCTTCTCTATTCGGCATCTGCAAGGGGGTCGGCGGCGCGGCTCCGGTGACCCATCCAGGCTGTACCTGTGATCGTCCCTCTGGAGCTAGTGTCCAGTAGCCTAAGAAGCAAATCCATCCTGCACGCAGGTGAGTTCACTTCTTCTCCCCTAAGTCCCTCGTTGCAGTGAGCCTGTTGCCAGCAGGACTCACTGAAAATAAAAAACCTAACAAACTTTTTCTAAGCAGCTCTTTAGGAGAGCCACCTAGATTGCACCCTGCTCGGACGGGCACAAAAACCTAACTGAGGCTTGGAGGAGGGTCATAGGGGGAGGAGCCAGTACACACCACCTAGTGGTCAAACTTTTAAATTTTGTGCCCTGTCTCCTGCGGAGCCGCTATTCCCATGGTCCTGACGGAGTCCCAGCATCCACTAGGACGTCAGAGAAATAATAATAAATGGGGAGGAAGAACATGAAAGTCCGAGAATAGGACTGGAGGAAAAAAGATAAATAAATCACTCACAGAAAAAGACTAGGGGGTAAATTTCCTGAGCGATGGCTTGTCTGCGTAGTTTAAGCAGGAAATTTAAAATGGTTGACCCCGAGGAATCATACCATTACGAACAATTACACTGTGTCGAGCTGTTACAAATCAAGATTTGTTTAATGTATGGGAGGAGAGGAGTCCCAATTTGTTTGTCTCCCTGTTCCAGATGTGATAAGTAGAGATCATTGATGTGTTCCACTTCTCAGCATCCCTTTCCATTGGGATTTCTCCTCTTTTTATATTTATTTACATGCTGTAATGTAATTACATGTAACCGTGGATGCATCCAAATAGGTTTGGAAGCAAATGATTGTTTAAGATAGCGGAGTAGACTTTAGTCTTAAGTGTCTTAAGTGACCTGGGCCCCCCAAAGCCTTAATCCAGCACTGTGTTCAGGGTGCACATGCAGTCGCACAGGGGGACCATGTCGCCATCAGCAGATGAACCAGACTGGGCCCAGGTAATTAGTACCCCCACCCCTTTACCATCTCGGGCCCCTGGAGAGAATGTGTGTCTGGGTTCTGTTGGGGTGGGGTGTTAGTAGTGAATGTGAGCAGAGGGGAGGGGGGGGGGGGGGGTAGCAACAAGTATCTCTGGGCTCATAGTACGAACTTATGCCCCTGCATGGACGCCCAAGTAAAAAAACAACAACTGTACTGAAGGAAATGCTGGAGAAGGGTCTGAGACATCTGTTATTTCCAGTGATGTAGCGTCAAGACAGGGAACTTTTTGAAGAACAGTGTCACATTCCCTATAACAAATCCTAGTAGATCCTGTACCAAGTTACTATGTAACAATTATGGCTGCTACCAAGACAAGCTTGTTCCTTAACGCACCTGTATACGTTGAGGAATGGAAACACCGGATTCTGATGGTATGAGCTGTATCCTTTGGGAGCTTCCATCCATCAATGCTGTATGAGTTCCTTCTGTCTGTGAGCGAGAAAGCTAAGAATACATCAAAGCATTACTTATTGGATTTTCTTTTTATTTCTAATAGCTACCAATTTATTTTATACCCCCTGCACAAGACTACACAAAAAATGACAAAACAATTCTGCATTTAAGATGCAGTTCCAATGCAAAGTAAGAACAAACTTATCAAATGAGGGGTGTGATACAGAAGATAGACATTAAAAAGATAGGCAGTCATTAGGTCTACACCATATGGTTGACAGCCAAAAGGTCAACAGTGTCAAAAGATCAACACAAAAATTATTGATGTTTTAGTGTTATTTTGTGTTTTTTACCCAAATTTGTTGAAATGTGTCCCCTCGCTTCACTAGCCACGCTTTTGGCTTGGTGGCTCACTCCACTTCGCTTGGCTCGCCACAAGGTTACTAAAGGTAATAGTTTGTGACATGGATAATAAATTTGATGAAATACGTCCCCTCACAGGCTCGCCACGCTTCGGACTCGGTGACTCGCTTGGCTCGCCACAAGGTTACTAAAGGTAATAGTTTGTGACATGGATAATAAATTTGATGAAATACGTCCCCTCACAGGCTCGCCACGCTTCGGACTCGGTGACTCGCTTCGCTCGCCACAAGGTTACTAAAGGTATTAGTTTGTGACATGGATAGTAAATGCAGAAAAAGTTGTACAAACATGGAAAAACCCTAAAAAACATGTGTCGATCTGTCAAACCTTTTCATGTAGACTGTTTGACCATGTCGACCTTTTAACTGTCTATCAAACACCTCCCCAAATGAGACACTACATAGTTGTCTTACATGCATTTAACTTGGGTTGTAAAGTAAATTTCTTTATTCTTATTTCATTACAGTGTTTACTCATGACAATATCATTTGAAACACCAGTGATATTATTAGCTGATAGAGAAAACTAGAGATGAAGTGTTGATGTTGGAGATTGTAATATATGAGTGCAACAATATGGTTAAAAAATGGTTATGGCCCAATTACCAGGCATGAGGGTTGTAGATGAATGACTCAATACATCCCAAGATGAAATTAGTACAAATTTCTGAAATATATTCGAAATCAGGTCTAATTCAGATGAAAGGGAATAGCCCAGTGCCATGACAGGGTGGCAGTGTGCCGTGCCAACCCCGCTCCAAGAGTGCATGATGTCATGCCAGCATGACATCCTCAGGATACTCTGGCTGGCTGTACAGGCTGCAGGGTACGTGCCCGGAGTATACAAAGAACGTGCTGGGTGGAACTGCAGCAGTGATATAGGCTGCAGGTTGCCCTTGCGAAGCACCCATCTAGCCAGATGCAGGGGCTGTGGGGCATCAGTGGTGCCATCACCAGGGCTCTGCGTGACGGCACTGCTTACAGGCTTACACACCTCTAGTTATAACCCTGGAATATCCTAGCAAGACCCTTACCTCTTTCCATGTCTGTTATTATCCAGTCTTAATACTGTTTTATTTCCAGTTGTAAAGCACAACAGAATATGCTAGCTGTATATAAATAAATGTTAATAAATAAATATCTGTGTCAGAACTGGATAATTCTGCATTCCTGGATCTGTACACATGGGCTTGGCAGGTGTGTTTTGTGAATGCAGGAACTTAGGTAGTAGTATAATTGAGTCAGACGATAGAACAGGATGAGCCAAGAGACCAGCGGCGGCTGCAGTGCCGACTACCGTGTTCAGGGAGGGAACTGCCAAGCACATATAAACATACATGTGGAGATGTATGTAACAGGGACGTGCAGTCAGGGGAGGCACTGGAGCAAGAATGATTTGCAGGTGTACTCCCCACGTAGATAAAATGGGAATATGGCTCACTTCCAGGCATATTGTATGCAGTGTATATGATGAATTATCTATATAAAATAATATACAGGGTTACTATAAAAGAAATAAACACTTTCAAGGTTTTATTTAAACAAAAGTATTATTGATATAGTCAAAATACTTACATGGGTATGTAGTATATGTCTCAAAGTTTCTATGACTAAGTCACAGATGTTCTTTGTGTGAACCTTTTGTCACACGACAGGTATCAATTTAATACGATAATCCAATTAATTCCAAACACACCAGAGCATGTCCTTGTCAACACTCACAACAGCTGCTGTGATGCGTTGCTTCAGATCGATTACACTTATAGGAAGTGGAGGAACAAGAAAAAAAAAAAAATCACAGATGCAATGTAAGTTTTATGACTGCAGCTGTTTATGACGTTAGCATTACGTAAGCAGCATTGCGTCATATAAGCAAAGTCATTTCTATGCCACTAGAGAAGGCTTTTTGTGTGTTAGAATGATCAAAAACAAACTGTTACTGTTGTACAGTGGCATTTTAAAACACAATATGGGAAACCTCCACCTACAAGGCAGTCCATCTACGACTGGAGCAAGAACTTTATGAACCCTGGTTGTTTATGCAAAGGGAAAAGTTCTGTGAGGCAACCTGTAGCAGGGGAACAAGTGGCTCGTGTTTGTGTATATTTAAGACTCTGTGTACCCTACTTTGCTGTACCTGACCTGTGAATCCTGCACCTGCTTGTGTAACTGCCTGTGGTGGAAAATAAACTTATCTTGCATTTTACGCTGGTCTATTTATCCCTGTCACAACGCTCAGCCCTAAGAAGTTGACAACATGTGCAAGTTTAAGCTACAGTTACTTTAAAGTTTAAGCAACGATGACAAACTCATACGTTATTGTTCCTGTATTTGGAACAATTGGTTGGATTATTGTATTGATATCTGTAGTGTGACAAAAGGATCACACATAGAACATTTGTAACTTAGTCATAGAAACTTACAGATATATACTACATATCCATGTGTTTCCATAAATTTATATTAGCTATACTGTAGATTTTAGTTTTCAATAGTACCTTCCTGGAGGAGCCTTCCACAGGTTGTAGGCTGCTCCGGTCCACGGGTTCAGTATGTAATCCCGGCACATTACAGTGGCATCCCGACACCGAAGATCCCAATATTGGACGGGTAAGTATTTTAACCCTCCACTCCTCTCTTCTAACCCTCTAGGGGTGTCAGCTAGGGTTTAACCTTCAGGGGCGTAGGTTACAGCTAACCAACCGGGGGTGTCGGCTATGGCTAAACCCCCCCCTTTCCCTAGCCCTAACAGGTACCCCGATATTTACCTTCAGGATATTGGCTGCCGGTGTTCCAGCGCAGTCTACTGAGTGGTGTCAGGATTCCGGCATCGGTCATATGACTGCCAGTATCCCGACCTCTGGGATGCTAAACGCATCCCCGGTCCACATCCCTGATGATAAAAAAAAAAAAAAAAAAAAGGGCTGCTCCAGCATTCACTGAGGTCACCCCAAAGTGACCGCAGCCTGCAGCTGTACTAAAAGAGCTTCTGGAAGGTCTTTCCCCTGCAGCCTCCTGAGGTTAAATCAACTACAGAGATCCAGGTACAACCGGGAGTTTTAACCAGAGAATTGATTGCAAGTAGACTGCTGTCTCCTATCATTCAGAGCCCATTTTCACCCAGATGAAGCAGCCAAATCCTGGAGCACATTTCCTGGAACTGTTCTAGATCTAGAGAGAAAATTCCTTTCTCATCAACTACCATACATCTGGAAAAAGAGTCAAAGGTGGAGCATTCTCCCCAGACTGCCTTTTCGGCAGAAGTGAGAACTCTCTTCCTTCCCATTGGCAACAATGTTAAATGTGTAAATCTTGCCAAGTTGAATGCATGTGATCAGTGTATGCATTTATCTGAACATTTTAAAAGGATAGAGGCTGGATTATCTCATGTTGCATTGTGTGCTAAAATGAATAAAAGGAGCTCTATTTTGTGTGTATCAGTTTGTATTACATCTAACTTCTGAAGAACATCTGTATGTTGCTTTTTTCCAAAATTTTTAATGTGAAATAATTGTCTTTTTAAATACAGTCTGCAGGTGCAAAAAATATCTTCCTGCATCCACAGATGCCTGCATCTGCTTATATCCTGTGACTACTACCAGATAAGTGCATCTATTCGCCAGCTGTCCTGAGGTTGAGCACAGTGTCTCCAAGCTTTCCCTCTGTCCGTTATCAAGCGCAGTCCAAAGTAAGTGGCCAGTGGAGAATTAGCCAACACCAGGCAGTGGGTGGAGCAGTAGTGTGACCACACAAATCCAGGGTGCCACTGTAGGAGCCTGGTGCGGGCGGCGAGTAAACCTCTTATGGCAGTCGATAGAGGCAATAACAGGCAATACCTGACTGTAAGAAGGAGTCCCCCTACCCTACTGGGAACTGAACAAAACCTGTCGTTCAGACAAATTGGTTAAATCATTGCTTTAACCAATTTGCATGAACAATAGTTTTTGTCAGTTTTTCAGTATTTGGGAACAAATGCTCTCATACATTACCAGATTTTCATTCCAACCAGCCAGATCTGACAGATAATTATACAGTGTATGCCCAGCTTTATATCAAACCAAGGTTTAAATAAATAAAAATAATCCATTATTTACAAATTTTACTAAACTGTTTCATCAAACATTGTTTACACACATAAGAGTGCAAAATAGTTATACACTGCACTATCTGTATTCTCACTAGGAAAACATAAGGTCTACCAAATAATGAGATATTCTACCTTACTGATAAAATGAAAGCAAAGAGGGTATGTTAGAAATCCATAAATTCTTCCTGAAATGAATGCTATAAAAGTAAGGATAATTATGGCAGTCTGATATATTATCTTGTAGTTATAACAATATTATGGCCTGATTCTGATTTGGGAGTAAAGCATACACATTTAGCGATAAAGTAAACAACGACGCTCAGTAAGGGTCCAAATGCTTGACGTTGTTTACTTTATCGCTAAAGGGGGGTACTCACGGAGAGATCCATGCTTAAAATCTAAGCAATCTGACTAGATTGCTTAGATTTTAAGCATAGATCACTCATGTGTACCCCCTACAGCATCGCGCATCGCTATCGCTGGTGCTAGATTGGCCAGGCCAATCTAGCACGTCGCTCATTTCACCCGCTGGGTGAAATGAACGCCCCCCCCATCTTCCCCCGCATGCTCAGCACACATCGCGCTGTGCTGAGCGGCGGGAGAGATGTGTGCTGAGCGGTTCGCTCAGCACACATCTCTCCCGTGTATAGGGCTCCTTAGTGTGTACCCACCTTAACTTTGCATCTGGACAAACCATGCTGCAATGCAATCAACGCAATCACAAACGTTTTACATGCAGGGTAAATACTGGCTGCTTTTGCATGTAGTCTACAAATAGTGGTCAGCTATATTTTTACACCGCAATTTAGTTTTGACCTTGGACACGCCCCTCCCAAATCTAAATCTCTCTGCACATGTTACATCTGCCCCACCTGCAGTGCATTATTGTCCGTCCAGGTGCACAGTTACTTGCTCTTTTTTTTGCCTTACTCTCAACTCAGAATCAGGCCCCATTGTGTGTGTGTTGCTATATTTATGGCAGGTAATTAAATATAATGTTACCTCACTCCAACCCCAATTTTTATTTTGTTTGGGAGTTTTTCTTTAACAGCAACAAAGGCATATGAGCGGTGTGAAGGAGGCTGGCCTACTCTACCGGGAGTATATTTACTAAAATGCGGATTTACAGAAGTGGAGATGTAGCCCATAGCAACCAATCAAATTCTACTTCTTATTTATCTAGCACCTTCTGGAAGATAATAGATAGAATCTGATTGGTTGCCATGGGCAACATCTCCACTACTATAAACCTGCATTTTATTAAATATACCCTCTAGAGTCAAGGAAAGCCACCTGAAATTAAGGAGTCTACAGGACATTCTGGGAGAGTAGGTATGTATGACCTAAGGTAATAACCATTTCTCACTCATTGGAAAGTTCCAAAAGTCTGAAACAATGAAGACAATTAAAAAAGTAATATGTTATACCTGTCCCATCTGCTGTTCAATAATTTGATGGGCTATTTCTTCTATAGAAGCCATGACCTGTCTTCACAGTACAGTCCTCGGGAGGAAGTAATGTATTTAGGAAATCCAGTTTCGTACAGTACAGCCTATCACAACAAATACACAAAGAGATATAAGATATATTTAACTAGTCGATTCTGGAGCATGCAGACATCTGATACTTCAGAGGTAACCCTGAATAGGATATTGGGGGTCATTCCGAGTTGTTCGCTCTGTATTTTTTTTCGCATCGCAGCGATTTTCCGCTAACTGCGCATGCGCAATGTCCGCAGTGCGACTGCGCCAAGTAAATTTGCTATGCAGTTAGGTATTTTACTCACGGCATTACGAGGTTTTTTCTTCGTTCTGGTGATCGTAGTGTGATTGACAGGAAGTGGGTGTTTCTGGGCAGAAACAGGCCGTTTTATGGGAGTGTGTGAAAAAACGCTACCGTTTCTGGGAAAAACGCGGGAGTGGCTGGAGAAACGGAGGAGTGTCTGGGCGAACGCTGGGTGTGTTTATGACGTCAAACCAGGAACGACAAGCACTGAACTGATCGCAGATGCCGAGTAAGTTTGAAGCTACTCAGAAACTGCTAAGAAGTGTCTTTTCGCAATTTTGCTAATCTTTCGTTCGCAATTTTGATAAGCTAAGATTCACTCCCAGTAGGCGGCGGCTTAGCGTGTGCAAAGCTGCTAAAAGCAGCTTGCGAGCGAACAACTCGGAATGACCACCATTGTGTGATTACATTTCTATACAGATATGAAACAATATTCTGCACCAATGAATTCTAGGGAACATGTAAGTATTCAGTTTGCCTTTGGGTCTTAATATTTTCTATGCAGACAAATGACATACAGTCTTAAAAATATAAAGAGGTCCATTTTACATAATATTACTGTAAATGTACATGTTTTTATTATTATTATTATCTATTATTTTCAATGAGTCACAAGGGTTCCCTAGCGCTGTACATAGTCAGCAACATACAGGACAACATTGGTATACAGTGAACAATATAGAGATACAGGCAATAACCAAATTGACATAGATACATAATTACCACCCTTAAAATGGAAAACTACGTAACAAGACATGAGAAGAGAGGGTCCTGCTCGCAAGAACTTACATTCAACAAGGGCAATGGTGGAGGACACAGAGTAGACTTGGATAACAAACCAGTGGGTTGCAAATTTTTGACTAAAGCTGGGTACACACTAGACGATATTTTGAACGATTTGTCCGATTCCTGAAAGATCGGATCGACAAATTGTTTAAAAAGTCTGGTGCGTACGCACTGTGAGCGCTACCGCGGCGTTAACCATCGCATCTTCAGTTCGGCCCTACATGCAGGCCAATCTAAAGATGTGGCTGACGCCCCATGCTTACGGATGCAGCGGGAAGCGGTGAGGGAACAATACATTGTGTGGCCGTTAACAAGATTGTGCAGCGTATATGGACCACACAATATAAGTCCATGGATTTCATTACCAAAATATAGGCTTTCACGACTTACTGTTATCTACTTAGTTTTTTTTTTCATTGTGACTTTGTGTAAGTTAAATATAACTGATATTTACTTACAGCACACTTCTTTTAGCATTATATGTCATACCAGCAAGATACAATTCCTATTTAAGTAAGTTATCAACCTCCAGATTGTTACTGACATTGGCCATCATTCTTTCAAACCAGTACTACGGTAAAAGACTCTACAGAATAGTACAGTCACAACAGCCTACAACAGTTGTTTCCAAACTTTTTTGAATCACGGTGCCCTAGAATATCAGAATTTTTTCACGGCACCCCTAGGCCAAAAATTTCTTATTGAGAAATTTAGAAAGAAATATTACATTAAGTAGATCACGTTTATATGTCATCCTTGGGGTCAGTTGTGTGGTGAGGGACAAGATTTGCTTCTGTTTGGCCACATATTTTATGACTGGCAGCCACCAGCACTGGTTTTGCCTATTATATTGACCATGAATAATTTGAATTAGTCCTGGACCACCAACCCAGGGCACCCCTGCAAGTGTCCCGAGGCACCCCAGGGAGCCACGGCACACAGTTTGGCAACCTCTGGCCTACAAGGTAAGAACTCACAGGGTTTCAAAACCTTATTGGATAAGTGCAATAGCCAACAAACTAATCAGGGAGCAGGCAGTTTTTGGTTAAATGAAGATGGGAACTATCATATTATGGTAATATGACATGCGTTGAGAAAGTAATTCTAGTAATCTGGTGCCCTTCTGGCACTCCTACCAGTCATTCATATGCATCCAGAGACATCAGCTCTTTAATAGAAGGATCAGAAGCAAAGTTTTCACTGTGAGTAAAGATGTTTCCCAAAAGTCCCAGATCAAGAAGCAATGGCTGATTATAACATGTTCTGATGCATTGCTAGCATTGATTGCTATAGGCTGCAAAGTTCCCTGTAGAATATGTTCCATTTTGCTCAAACGTGGATTGCCTAGAATGAATGCACTGTAAGCAAATGCAAACACAGTAACATGCAGTAGCCTAAATATATGGTGCCAACTGTTTGTAAGAGTTGAGGGTAGGCCAACGAAATGTAGCCAGGCTGGCACAGTGACACAGTAGTAAGCATGATGCTTCACAGAGCTGGAAGCTTGGGCTACATGTTATTATGTGTGGAGTTTGTATGTTACCTCAATGTTTACTTGTATTTTTTTGCACAGTCCCAAAAAAATGTACTGGTAGGTTAAAAGGTTCATGATGAAACTGACACTAGTGTGATTGTGTGATTAAGGACCCGCTTCAATTAGCCACAGTAATTAAATGCAGGCTATTCAGTTACAGGTGTGATAATCCTGCAGGCTGCACTTATCCACAGTAAGAGCCCATATAGTGGGTGCTGCGAATGTGTTAAAGCATGGGTCCTAAACCTGCGGCCCTCCAGCTGCTGTGTTTTGCTAGTAAGGCATGCTAAAACTAAGGCAGGGCATGCTGGGAAGTGTAGTTCTACAGCAGCAGCTAGGTTGACAGTCATTAGGTCGACAGTGAGTAGGTGGACACCTGAAATAGGTCAACATGAACAAGGGCGACATGGAAAAAGGTTGACATGAGTTTTTCAAATTTTGTTGGTGTAGTTTTCTTCATAAAGTGACCGGGAACCCTTTAGTGCACCGTATCCCCTCGCATGGCTCGCTAGCTTTGGGCAAGGTGCCTCGCCGCACTTGGCACAGGTTACTATTCCCAATAGTACTCCACGTGGATCTTAAGTATGAAAATGTTTAAAAAAATTATTTATTTATTTTTTAAACTCATGTCGATCTAAAGACCGGATCCCTTATTAAACATTCCCTGTAAAACACTGTGTAATATGTTCGAGTTTAGATATAGGTTAATGAATAATGAAATCTAGCAGACTGGTCAACACTGATCTATTATAAACCATCTGTTGCGGTCCCACGATTCTTGGCATGGGGTAAGGCGCTATAACCATGCAACCTGCGCTGTCTTGCTGCCTTGTTACTTTTGTGTGCATTTCTTGTGTCGCTTTCTGTGTTGAGCTCTTTTGTGGCTACATCAGAGTATTTAAAAATGATTCTAAAACACCAGGCTATTTTATAGACTTGCCTCTTACACTTTCACTGCATGACTTGTGTATTATTATCATGATAACACCGAAAGGACAATTAAAAAGCTCAGGAACATGCACACCATTTAAAGGTATCTCTGAAGAGATGGTTGGATATATTTTTCCTTTTCACCAGTTTCATTTACGCCACAATGCCTGACACTGGTTTTATTTAACTTCCTGCAGTGCTAATTATTTACTACTAGTGTTGCTCAAATTATGTATTAATATTATAAATATAAAAGAAGTAGTTCTCTGGCAGAACATAGGCCCTCATTCCGAGTTGTTCGCTCGCAAGCTGCTTTTAGCAGCATTGCACACACTAAGCCGCCGCCTACTGGGAGTGAATCTTAGCTTAGCAAAATTGCGAACGAAAGATTCTCAAAATTGCGAATAGAAATTTCTTTGCAGTTTCTGAGTAGCTCGGAACTTACTCTGCCACTGCGATCAGTTCAGTCAGTTTTGTTTCGGTTTGACGTCACAAACACACCCAGCGTTCGCCCAGACACTCCCCCGTTTCTCCAGCCACTCCCGCGTTTTTCCCAGAAACGGCAGCGTTTTTTTCACACACTCCCATAAAACGGCCAGTTTCCGCCCAGAAACACCCACTTCCTGTCAATCATACTACGATCACCAGAACGAAGAAAAAACTCGTAATGCTCACCAAACTTCTTAGCAAATTTACTTGGCGCAGTCGCAGTGCGAACATCGCGCATGCGCAATTAGCGGAAAATCCCTGCGATGCGAAGAAAATTACCGAGCGAACAACTCTGAATGAGGGCCATAATCTGAAATAGCAATATCTGATATAAGGACTACAGATATCTGCAATGACACTTCATGTAGCTGTAGAAAAGAAAGACGAAACGTGATGGCATCTAATTGATGTGTGTTTTGTTT
Source organism: Pseudophryne corroboree (assembly GCF_028390025.1). Lineage (NCBI taxonomy): Eukaryota > Metazoa > Chordata > Amphibia > Anura > Myobatrachidae > Pseudophryne > Pseudophryne corroboree. The sequence continues at coordinate 531,761,639 of NC_086449.1, read as the reverse complement.
TTTGTTCTTTTTTTAAACTGCCATCTTCTTTTCTACAGTTCAATCTCTGGTTGTAGGCAAAGTGCAATCAGAACATTAGCACCACATCACCAAATTGACTTGCACTCCATAGAGGTGAAAAGTAGTATTTATTAAAAACGTTAAAAAAATGTATGGATATGCATTAAAATAAAGGTGGAGATAATGCTCCAAATGTCAGTGAACAGAGATGTTCCTCACCAAGGACATTCAAAATCCAACGTCCGTGTAAAGAGAAATTTCCTACATTCAAGTGTATACTCTTAAATGAGGCAGTATGAAAATAATCCTGCTTTTAAATAGAAATTCTAGTGACACAACCAATCTACTATAAATTGTAGCTTTTTTAAGGAAAAAGATTATCTATTCAGAAATACAATGTTACCTGCAATATAAAATGTAACTTGGCTACCAAAGGGAAAATCAAATATGTATTGAAAGCAACAGTCGATGCAATTAGACTCACCTCACTGAGTCCGTGCGACTATATGCCACACTTACGTTAGCTCCAGACTCACTGATTTTTGTTTGCAGCCCCATAGCGCTGTGTGCAAAAACATGTGCATTCGGGGTGGGATCGAACCACGAAGGAGCGAGATGAAATACCATTGCCAATGTTTTCATTACGCTGCAACAGCAACTACAAAGGACCTTATAAAGAGGATGTACAGATGGGTCCACGTTTATCTTGACCTTTAATAGGATTAACTGAGACTGGCCAGTCGGACTTAATCCCCTGCTGTATTGTTCTCTGTATTGTATTGCAGCTGAGAACAATAGATGAATGGTTTATGTTAATAAGTCATGTTGTGCCTAGGCGCAGAAAACTAGTCAAGATAACCGTGGACCCATCTGTAGTTATGTGACACGACCGCTGGTCTCTATACCGACGCCGGAATCCCGCCCGATTGCCAGCACGACAGTCGGCATGCCGACTAAAAGGGACTATTCTCACTCATAGAGTGGGAAAAGAACCTGTGGCGAGTCCAGCTTTGTTGCGCTCGCCCTCCCACCCCCGCCAGCAACTAAAGCTGGGGATCCCTGCGTTGGTATGGTCACCCAAACCCAACCCTTATAAAGTGCCACATGCTGTTAAGAGGCTAGCATATTATTACCCCCCCAATAAAAATAAAAAAAACAAGGAAAAGGTTATACATCAAAATAAAGAACAGGGTAATAATGTATAGTGTATGTCTATGTTAAATTTTAAAATATGATTAGAATATTATCGGACAGTCTGTTTAAGCAATATGGCTTTGTTTTTAGCGTACATAGCCATCACTGATAGAAGTATTGGAGCATAAAGGGGGGTACACACGGAGCGATAATCTAAGCAATCTGACTAGATTGCTTAGATTTTCAGCAACATCGCTCCGTGTGTAGCCCCCTCAGCGATAGCGATGCGCGGCCCCGCACATCGCTATCGCTGCTGCTAGATTGGCCTGCATGCAGGCCAATCTAGCGGGTCGCTCACTTCACCCGCTGGGTGAAATGAGCGGCCCCCCCATCTCCCCCCGCACGCTCAGCACAGATCGCGCTGTGCTGAGCGCCGGGAGAGATGTGTGCTGAGCGGTTCGCTCAGCACACATCTCTCCCAAATCGGGCCGTGAGTACTGGCCTTAAGAATACAGGCAGATGTCTTTGCATAAGGTAAATCCCCCTCTTTTCTCTTTAAGTACACAGAAAAAATAGGATTTTAATTACCTACCGGTAAATCCTTTTCTCGTAGTCCATAGGGGATACTGAGAATACATTTAGTACCAAGGGATATAGACGGGTCCACTAGGAGCCATGGGCACTGTAGAAGTTTTATTAGGTGTGCTGGCTCCTCCCTCTATGCCCCTCCTACCAAACTCAGTCTAGGAAACTGAGGAGACAGACATACTTTGGGAGAAGGATATAGATAAAGAAAGTGGTGAGATTTCGAACCAGCGCAACCATAAGAGGAAAGCCATGTTAACCAAACATGTAAACAGGAACAGCAACAGCTGAACCAAACAAGAATACTTAACCAAGTAACAATGCAGGAAGAACGAAGCACCAGGCGGGCGACCAACATCCCCTACGGACTACTAGAAAAGGATTTACCGGTAAGTAATTAAAATCCTATTTTCTCTTTCGTCCTTGGGGATACTGGGAATCCATTTAGTACCATAGGGAAGTATCAAAGCTCCCAAACAGGGTGGGAGAGTGCTGAGGTTCCTGCAGAACTGATTGACAAAACTGAAGGTCCTATGAGGACAAAGTATCGAACGTGTAAAACTTAGCAAACGTGTTCGATCCTGAACAAGTAGCTACTCGGCAGAGCTGTAAAGCCGAGACACCCCGGGCAGCCGCCCAAGAAGAACCCACCGACCTAGTAGAGTGGGCCTGTACAGATTTTAGAACTGGCAAGCCTGCCATGGAATAAGCATGCTGGATAGGGAGCCTGATCCAGCGTGCAATTGACTGCTTTGAAGCAAAACAACTCATTTTATTGGGATCATAGAGAACAAACAGCGAGTCCGATTTCCTGTGACGAGCTGTTCTCTTTACACAGACCTTCAAAGCCCTCACAACAGCCAAAGACTTTGAAGTAGCAGAGGTGTCTGTAACAACCGGAACCACAATAGGTTGGTTTATGTGAAACGCGGACACCACCTTAGGAAGAAATTGCTGACGAGTTCAGCTCTGTCCTCATGGAAAACTAGGTAGGGGCTCTTGTAAGACCACGACCCCAACTCCGACACACGTCTTGCTGAAGCCAAGGCCAACAGTGAGACGGTCTTCCACGTAAGGTGCTTTACGTCTACCTCCTGTAAAGGTTCAAACCAGTCCGATTGGAGGAACTGCAGCACCAAATTGAGATTCCAAGGTGCCGTGCGAGGCACATAGGGAGGTTGGATGTGCAGAACACCTTTCAAGAAAGTCTGGACCTCAGGTAGAGAAGCCAATTGTTTCTGAAAGAAAACAGACAAGGCCGAAATCTGGACTTTTAAAGAGCCTAGACGTAGGCCCACATCCACTCCCGACTGCAGAAAAAGCAGGAAACGTCCCCAATGAAATTCCACAGCAGAATAAGGTCTACTCTCACACCAAGAGACATATTTCCTCCAGATATGGTGGTAATGTTTAGACCTGTGATGGCTAACCTTGACACTCCAGCTGTTGTTGAACTACACATCCCAGCATGCCCTGCTAGTTTTGCTATTTGGCCATGCTAAAACTGTAGCAGGGCATGCTGGGATGTGTAGTTCAACAACAGCTGGAGTGCCAAGGTTAGCCATCACTGGTTTAGACATTACCCCCTTCCTGGCTTGGATCATAGTCAGGATGACCTTGTCAGGAATCCCTCTCTTGGCTAGAATCAGCCGTTCAACTTCCATGTCATTAAACGTAGCCGCGGTAAGTCTCGATAGATGAACGGGCCCTGCTGCAGAAGATCCTCGAGAAGAGGTAGAGGCCACGGATCTTCGAGAAGCATCTTGAGAAGATCCGTATACCAGGCCCTTCGTGGGCCAGTCCGGAGCAATGAGGATTACCTGAACCTTTTCCCTTTTAATTCTTTTTAGAATTCTTGGGATCAGAGGAAGCGGAGGAAACACGTACACCACGTGGTAGGCCCACGGAGTTGTCAGAGCGTCTACCGCCACTGCTTGTGGGTCTCTCGACCTGGAACAATACCACTTGAGCTTTTTGTTGAGTCGAGAGGCCATCATGTCGATTTGTGGATCCCCACCGACACGTCAACCACCGGAACACCTCCGGGTGAAGGCCCCAATCCCCTAGGTGCAGGTTGTGTCTGCTGAGGAAGTCTGCTTCCCAGTTGTCTACTCCCGGGATGAAGACAGCCGTCAACGCCACTGCGTGTTTTACCGCACAGAGGAGAATTCTTGACACCTCTGACATTGCGGCTCTGCCATTTCGGTTTATGTATGTCACTGCCGTCACATTGTCAGACTGGACCTGAATAGCCTGATTCTGAAGATGAAATGTGGCCTGCTGTAGGGCGTTGTAGATCCTGAGTTCCAGGATGTTTATTGGAAGGACGATTTCCTGACTTAACCATATGCCCTGAAACTGCACCCTCTGGGTGACTGCGCCGCAACCTCTGAGGCTTGCGTCTGTGGTTAGCAGTATCCAATTCTGAATCCCGAACCTCCTACCCTCGACGAGGTGCGATGTGTGTAACGCAGGTTTTGAGGAAGCAAAGCCTGAGCTCTGTGCCTGTGAACCGGCAGTAGCTGGTTTTCGTGGTTTACCTCTAGCACCTCTGGTGGCGGCAGAGTAACCTCTGGCCTTGCCCCTAAACTAGGCCGCCCAAAAGGACTGTAAATTGGAACCTGAACAGACCTTCCCAGCTGGGGGAGCTGCAGAAGGTAGGTATGTGGACTTACCCGCAGTAGCTTTGAAGATCCATTTGTCTAGTTCATCTCCAAATAAAGCCTCGCCGGTGAAAGGTAAGCCTTCCATGCCTTTCCTGAAGTCCGCATCCGCAGTCCACAGGAGCAGCCATAAATTCCTGCGTGCAGACACTGCCATAGCTGTAGTACGTGCATTAAGCAAGCCTATCTCTTTTATGGCTTCCACCATAGAGTTCGCAGAGTCCTGTATATGATGTAGGAGCAAAATAATCTTCCGTTGAGGTAAGGTATCTAACCCCTTAATTAGGTCACCCGACCATTTAGCAATGGCTCGCGTAATCCACCCACATGCTATAGTGGGTCCCTGGGCCACCCCTGCAGCTGTATACAAAGATTTGAGCATAGTCTCAATTTTGCGATCAGCCGTGTCTTTTAGGGAGGCTGCACCCGGGACAGGCAATACAATCTTTTATGAGAGCCTGGAGACCGATGCATCCACTACCGGTGGATCTTCCCATTTTTTCCTATCCTTAGGAGGAAAAGGAAAAGATGATAACAACTGTTTAGGGATTTGAATTTTTTTTAATCTGGATTAACCCACGGTTCTTCAAACAGGGTATTTAGTTCCTTTGACACAGGAAAATACAATTACCTACCGGTAAGTCCTTTTCACGTAGTCCGTAGAGGATGCTGGGGTCCACATTAGTACCATGGGGTAAAGACAGGTCCACTAGGAGCCATTGGCACTTTAAGAGTTTGAGAGTGTGGGCTGGCTCCTCCCTCTATGCCCCTCCTACCAGACCCAGTCTAGAAACTGTGCCCGAGGAGACGGACATCTTCGAGAGAAGGATTACACAGATAGTGGCGTATTCGGGTGTGGTATGGTATGCGGGCGGTCGGGCTCCCGGCGACCAGCATACCGGCGCCGGGAGCCAGACCGCCGGCTTACCGACAGTGTGGCGAGCGCAAATGAGCCCCTTGCGGGCTCGCTGCGCTCGCCACGCTATTTTATTCTCCCTCCAGGGGGGTCGTGGACCCCCAAGAGGGAGAATAAGTGTTGGTATACCGGCTGTCGGGATTCCGGCGCCGGTATACTGTGCGCCGGGATCCCGACAGCCGGCATACTGAAGACCACCCGGCGTATTCATACCAGCTCACACACACAAGGCAACCCAAGCTAACTAGTTGAAACATCAGCAACGGCTTAATAGGATTACTTACCAAGTAACAAAACAGTACTTACCCAGAACTAAGCAGTACTGAACTAAATAACCACTGCAGGATAACGAAGCGCTGGGAGGGCGCCCAGCATCCTCTACGGACTACGAGAAAAGGATTTACCGGTAGGTAATTAAAATCCTATTTTCTCTTACGTCCTAGAGGATGCTGGGGTCCACATTAGTACCATGGGGATGTACCAAAGCTCCCAGAACGGGAGGGAGAGCGCAGAGGCTACTGCAGAACTGCTTGACCAAACTTAAGGTCCTCAGAGGCCAAAGTGTCGAACTTGTAAAACTTTGCGAACGTGTTCGACCCCGACCAAGTAGCTGCTCGGCAGAGTTGTAATGCCGAGTCACCCTGGGCAGCCGTAGATCCCAAGGCGCCGTAGGTGGTACAAAGGGAGGTTGGATGTGCAGAACTCCCTTCAAAAAAGTCTGAACCTCAGGGAGGGCAGCCAACTGTTTCTGGAAGAAAATGGATAGGGCCGAAATTTGGACCTTTATGGATCTCAACCTCAGGCCCATATCCACACCTGTTTGCAGGAAGAGGAGAAAACGTCCCAGTTGAAATTCCACCGCAGGAAACTTTTTGGACTCGCACCAAGATACATATTTTTTCCAAATACGATGGTAATGTTTAGACGCTCCTTTCCTAGCCTGTATCAGGGTAGGAATAACCTTGTTCAGAATGCCCTTCCGAGCTAGTATCTGGCGTTCAACCTCCATGCCGTCAAACGTAGCCGTGGTTAGTCTTGATAGGCAAACAGCCCCTGCTGCAGCAGGTCCTCCCAAAGAGGAAGAGGCCTTGGCTCTTCTAGCGTAAATCCAGAAGATCCGAGTACCAAGCCCTTCTTGGCCAGTCCGGAGCAATGAGGATTGCCTGAACTCCTGTTCTTCAGATGAGTTTGAGAACTCTTGGAATGAGTGGAAGTGGAGGAAACACGTACACAGACTGGAACACCCACGGAGTCACTAGGGCGTCCACTGCTTGCGGGTCCCTCGACCTGGAACAATACCGCCGAAGCTGCTTGCTGAGATAAGAGGCCATCATGTCGATTTGGGGTACGCAACAAAGATCTGTTACCTCCTTGAACACCTCCGGATGGAGACCCCACTCCCCTGGATGGAGATCGTGTCTGCTGAGGAAGTCCGATTCCCAGTTGTCTACTCCCGGAATGAAGATTGCTGACAGCGCCAACGCGTGCTTTTCTGCCCAGAGGATGATTTTTGTTACCTCTGACATTGCAGCTCTGCTCTTCGTTCCGCCTTGTCGGTTTATGTAAGCCACTGTCGTAACGTTGTCCGACTGTACTTGAACGACCCGATTTCTCAGAAGATTGGCCGCTTGGAGAAGACCGTTGTATACGGCTCTTAGTTCTAGAATGTTTATCGGCAGGCTGGCTTCCAGACTGGACCACTTTCCTTGGAAGGTTTCCCCTTGTGTTATTGCGCCCCAGCCCCGGAGACTTGCATCCGTGGTTAGAAGGATCCAGTCCTGAATACCGAACCTGCGGCCCTCCGAAGGTGAGGTAATTGCAGCCACCAAAGGAGTGAAATCCTGGCCTTTGGCGACAGACGTATTCTCTGGTGCATGTGTAGATGGGATCTCGACCACTTGTCTAGGAGATCCAGTTGGAATGAGTGAGCATGAAACCTCCCATACTGCAGAGCCTCGTGAGAGGCCACCATCTTCCCCAGAAGGCAAATGCACTGATGAACCGACACCTGGGCTGGCTTCAGGCCCTCCCGGACCATTGTTTGTATCACCAACAATTTTTCCTTTGGAAGAAACACCCTCTGCAACTCTGTGTCGAGGATCATTCCCAGAAAGGACAAACTCCTGGTTGGTTCCAAATGTCATTTTGGGATATTCAGGATCCAACCAGGTTCCTTGAGAAGCTGGGTCATGAGAGTTATTGACTGAAACAGCTTCTTCTTGGATGATGCCTTTATCAGCAGATCGTCCAGATATGGAATTATGTTCACCCCCTGCCTGCGGAGGAGAACCATCATTTCTGCCATCACCTTGGTGAAAACCCTTGGTACTGTGGAGAGTCCGAATGGTAGGGCCTGGAACTGAAAATACCAGTCCAACAGAGCGAATTGGAGATAAGCTTGATGCGGCAGCCAAATCGGAATGTGAAGGTACTCATCCTTGATATCCAGGGATACCAGGAATTCCCCCTCTTCCAGACCTGATATCACTGCCCTTAGAGACTCCATTTTGAACTTGAACTCCCTCAGAAAGGGGTATAGTGACTTTCAGTTCAGAATGGGCCTGACCGAACCATCCGGTTTCGGTACCACGAAAAGGTTTGAATAATAACCTGTGTTCTGCATTTGAGGAGGGGCTGGTACAATGACCTGTGCCTCTACCAACTTCTGGATGGCTCCCTGTAGAGTAGCCCTGTCTGCCGACAAAGCTGGCAATCCCGATGTGAAGAACCGATGAGGAGGGAGATCTTGAAATTCCAGCCAGAACCCCTGGGACACAATATTTAGTTCCCAGTGGTCCAGGCCGGACGACACCCAGACGTGACTGAAATGTCTGAGTCTCGCCCACACCGGCCCTACCTCCAGGCTGTGCTGTCCACCGTCATGCGGAGGACTTTGGCGCACCTGAAGTAGGCTTCTGTTCTTGGGAACCTGCCGCAGCAGGTTTCTTGGACTTTGGTCAGCCCCCTCTATAGAAGGTGTTGGCCGGTTTGGTCTTTCTTGGTTTAGAAACCCGAAAGGACTGAGATGCAGGTGAAGAAAAAGGTTTCTTTATAGCAGGAGCTGCTGAGGGAAGAAAATAAGATTTTACTTACCGATAAATCTATTTCTCGTAGTCCGTAGTGGATGCTGGGACTCCGTAAGGACCATGGGGAATAGCGGCTCCGCAGGAGACAGGGCACAAAATAAAAGCTTGAGATATCAGGTGGTGTGCACTGGCTCCTCCCCCTATGACCCCCCTCCAAGCCAGTTAGGATACTGTGCCCGGACGAGCGTACATAATAAGGAAGGATATTGAATCCCGGGTAAGACTCATACCAGCCACACCAATCACACCGTACAACTCGTGATCTGAACCCAGTTAACAGTATGATAAATTTAAAGGAGCCTCTGAAAAGATGGCTCAACAATAATAACCCGAATTTTTTGTAACAATAACTATATACAAGTATTGCAGACAATCCGCACTAGGGATGGGCGCCCAGCATCCACTACGGACTACGAGAAATAGATTTATCGGTAAGTAAAATCTTATTTTCTCTAACGTCCTAAGTGGATGCTGGGACTCCGTAAGGACCATGGGGATTATACCAAAGCTCCCAAACGGGCGGGAGAGTGCGGATGACTCTGCAGCACCGAATGAGAGAACTCCAGGTCCACCTCAGCCAGGGTATCAAATTTGTAGAATTTAGCAAACGTGTTTGCCCCTGACCAAGTAGCTGCTCGGCAAAGTTGTAAAGCCGAGACCCCTCGGGCAGCCGCCCAAGATGAGCCCACTTTCCTTGTGGAATGGGCTTTTACTGATTTTGGCTGTGGCAATCCTGCCACGGAATGTGCAAGCTGAATTGTACTACAAATCCAACGAGCAATCGTCTGCTTTGAAGCAGGAGCACCCAGCTTGTTGGGTGCATACAGGATAAACAGCGAGTCAGTTTTCCTGACTCCAGCCGTCCTGGAAACATATATTTTCAAGGCCCTGACAACGTCCAGCAACTTAGAGTCCTCTAAGTCCCTAGTAGCCGCAGGTACCACAATAGGTTGGTTCATGTGAAATGCAGAAACCACCTTAGGTAGAAATTGAGGACGAGTCCTCAATTCCGCCCTGTCAGAATGAAAATTTAGGTAAGGGCTTTTACATGATAAAGCCGCCAATTCTGACACACGCCTAGCTGAAGCCAAGGCCAACAGTATCGACACCTTCCACGTGAGATATTTTAAATCTACCGTAGACAATGGTTCAAACCAGTGTGATTTTAGAAATCTCAACACAACATTGAGATCCCAAAGTGCCACTGGAGGCACAAAAGGAGGCTGTATGTGCAGCACCCCTTTCACAAATGTCTGAACTTCAGGTACTGAAGCCAGTTCTTTCTGGAAGAATATCGACAGGGCCGAAATTTGAACCTTAATGGACCCTAATTTTAGGCCCATAGACAGTCCTGTTTGCAGGAAATGCAAGAAACGACCCAGTTGAAATTCCTGTGTAGGGGCCTTCTTGGCCTCACACCACGCAACATATTTACGCCAAATGCGGTGATAATGTTTTGCGGTTACTTCCTTTCTGGCTTTTACCAGAGTAGGGATGACTTCTTCTGGAATGCCCTTGTCCTTCAGGATCCGGCGTTCAACCGCCATGCCGTCAAACGCAGCCGCGGTAAGTCTTGGAACAGACAAGGCCCCTGCAGTAGCAGGACCTGTCTTAGAGGTAGAGGCCACGGTTCGTCCGTGAGCATCTCTTGAAGTTCCGGGTACCAAGACCTTCTTGGCCAATCCGGAACCACGAGTATAGTTCTTACTCCTCTCCTTCTTATGATTCTCAATACTTTCGGTATGAGGGGCAGAGGAGGGAATACATACACTGACTGGTACACCCACGGCGTTACCAGAGCGTCCACTGCTATTGCCTGAGGGTCCCTTGACCTGGCGCAATATCTGTCCAGTTTTTTGTTTAGACGTGACGCCATCATGTCCACCTTTGGTCTTTCCCAACGGTTTACAATTTGGTGGAAGACTTCTGGGTGAAGTCCCCACTCTCCCGGGTGAAGGTCGTGTCTGCTGAGGAAGTCTGCTTCCCAGTTGTCCACTCCCGGAATGAACACTGCTGACAGTGCTATCACATGATTTTCCGCCCAGCGAAGAATCCTTGCAGTTTCTGCCATTGCCCTCCTGCTTCTCGTGCCGCCCTGTCTGTTTATGTGGGCGACTGACGTGATGTTGTCCGACTGGATCAACACCGCCTGACCCTGAAGCAGAGGTTTTGCTTGAATTAAGGCATTGTAAATGGCCCTTAGTTCTAGAATGTTTATATGAAGAGATGTTTCCATGCTTGACCACAAGCCCTGGAAATTCCTTCCCTGTGTGACTGCTCCCCAGCCTCTCAGGCTGGCATCCGTGGTTACCAGGATCCAATCCTGAATGCCAAATCTGCGGCCCTCTAGTAGATGAGCCCTCTGAAGCCACCACAGGAGAGACACCCTTGTCCTTGGCGACAGGGTTATCCGTTGATGCATCTGAAGATGCGATCCGGACCATTTTCCCAGTAGATCCCACTGAAAAGTTCTTGCATGGAATCTTCCGAATGGAATCGCTTCGTAAGAAGCCACCATTTTTCCCAGGATCCTTGTGCACTGATGCACTGAGACCTGTCCTGGTTTTAGGAGGTTCCTGACTAGCTCGGATAACTCCCTGGCCTTCTCCTCCGGGAGAAACACCTTCTTCTGGACTGTGTCCAGAATCATTCCTAAGAACAGTAGACGTGTCGTTGGAATCAGCTGCGATCTTGGAATATTTAGAATCCATCCGTGCTGACTTAGCACTACCTGAGATAGTGCCACTCCGACTTCTAACTGTTCCTTGGTTCTTGCCCTTATCAGGAGATCGTCCAAGTAAGGGATAATTAAGATGCTTTTTCTTCGTAGAAGAATCATCATTTCGGCCATTACCTTGGTAAAGACCCGAGGCGCCGTGGACAATCCAAACGGCAGCGTCTGAAACTGATAATGACAGTTTTGTACTACAAACCTGAGGTACCCTTGGTGAGAAGGATATATTGGGACGTGGAGATAAGCATCCTTGATGTCCAGCGACACCATATAGTCCCCCTCTTCCAGGTTCGCTATCACCGCTCTGAGTGACTCCATCTTGAATTTGAACCTTTTTATGTAAGTGTTCAAAGATTTTAGATTTAATATTGGTCTCACCGAGCCGTCCGGCTTCGGTACCACAAATAGTGTGGAATAATACCCCTTCCCCTGTTGTAAGAGGGGTACCTTGATTATCACCTGCTGGGAGTACAGCTTGTGAATGGCTTCCAGAACTGCCTCCCTGTCGGAGGGAGACTTTGGTAAAGCAGACTTCAGGAACCGATGAGGAGGAAACGCCTCGAATTCCAGTTTGTACCCCTGTGATACTACCTGTAGAATCCAGGGATCCACTTGCGAGTGAGCCCACTGCGCGTTGAAATTCTTGAGACGGGCCCCCACCGTGTCGGAGTCTGCTTGTAAAGCCCCAGCGTCATGCTGAAGACTTGGCAGAAGCAGGGGAGGGCTTCTGCTCCTGGGAAGCGGCTGCATGGTGCTGCCTTTTTCCTCTTCCTCTGCCCTTGGGCAGAAAAGAGTGACCTTTTGCTCGCTTGTACTTATGGGAACGAAAGGACTGAGTTTGAAAAGACTGTGTCTTTTTCTGTTGATGTGAAGTAACCTGGGGTAAAAAGGTGGATTTTCCAGCCGTTGCCGTGGCCACCAGGTCTGTTAGACCAGCCCCAAATAACTCCTCCCCCTTATATGGCAATACTTCCATGTGCCGTTTGGAATCTGCGTCCCCTGACCACTGTCTGGTCCATAATGCTCTTCTGGCAGAGATGGACATTGCGCTTACTCTTGATGCCAGGGTACAAATAATAAGAATTTACTTACCGATAATTCTATTTCTCGGAGTCCGTAGTGGATGCTGGGGTTCCTGAAAGGACCATGGGGAATAGCGGCTCCGCAGGAGACAGGGCACAAAAAAGTAAAGCTTTTACCAGATCAGGTGGTGTGCACTGGCTCCTCCCCCTATGACCCTCCTCCAGACTCCAGTTAGGTACTGTGCCCGGACGAGCGTACACAATAAGGGAGGCAATTTGAATCCCGGGTAAGACTCATACCAGCCACACCAATCACACCGTACAACTTGTGATCTAAACCCAGTTAACAGTATGATAACAGAAAGAGCCTCTTAAAGATGGCTCCTTAACAATATAACCCGAATTTGTTAACAATAACTATGTACAGTATAGCAGATAATCCGCACTTGGGATGGGCGCCCAGCATCCACTACGGACTCCGAGAAATAGAATTATCGGTAAGTAAATTCTTATTTTCTCTATCGTCCTAAGTGGATGCTGGGGTTCCTGAAAGGACCATGGGGATTATACCAAAGCTCCCAAACGGGCGGGAGAGTGCGGATGACTCTGCAGCACCGAATGAGAGAATTCCAAGTCCTCTTTTGCCAGGGTATCAAATTTGTAGAATTTTACAAACGTGTTTTCCCCCGACCACGTAGCTGCTCGACAGAATTGTAATGCCGAGACCCCTCGGGCAGCCGCCCAAGATGAGCCCACCTTCCTTGTGGAATGGGCCTTAACAGATTTAGGCTGTGGCAGGCCTGCCACAGAATGAGCAAGTTGAATTGTGTTACAAATCCAACGAGCAATCGTCTGCTTAGAAGCAGGGGCACCCAACTTGTTGGGTGCATATAGTATCAACAGCGAGTCAGATTTTCTGACTTCAGCCGTCCTTGAAATGTATATTTTTAAGGCTCTGACAACGTCCAACAACTTGGAGTCCTCCAAGTCGCCAGTGGCCGCAGGCACCACAATAGGTTGGTTCAGGTGAAACGCTGATACCACCTTAGGGAGAAAATGCGGACGAGTCCTCAGTTCTGCCCTATCCGAATGGAAGATTAGATAAGGGCTTTTATAAGATAAAGCCGCCAATTCAGATACTCTCCTGGCGGAAGCCAGAGCCAGTAACATAGTCACTTTCCATGTGAGATATTTAAAATCCACCTTTTTCAATGGTTCAAACCAATGGGATTTGAGGAAATCTAAAACTACATTTAGATCCCACGGTGCCACCGGAGGCACCACAGGAGGCTGTATATGCAGTACTCCTTTAACAAAAGTCTGTACCTCAGGAACTGAGGCCAATTCTTTTTGGAAGAATATTGACAGGGCCGAAATTTGAACCTTAATAGATCTCAATTTGAGACCCATAGACAATCCTGATTGTAGGAAATGTAGGAAACGACCCAGTTGAAATTCCTCCGTCGGAACACTCCGATCCTCGCACCACGCGACATATTTTCGCCAAATGCGGTGATAATGTTTCGCGGTGACTTCCTTCCTTGCCTTAATCAAGGTAGGAATGACTTCTTCTGGAATGCCTTTCCCTTTTAGGATCTGGCGTTCAACCGCCATGCCGTCAAACGCAGCCGCGGTAAGTCTTGAAAGAGACAGGGACCCTGTTGTAGCAGGTCCCTTCTCAGAAGTAGAGGGCACGGGTCGTCCGTGACCAACTCTTGAAGTTCCGGGTACCAAGTCCTTCTTGGCCAATCCGGAGCCACTAGTATTGTTCTTACTCCTCCTCACCGTATAATCTTCAATACCTTTGGTATGAGAGGCAGAGGAGGAAACACATATACTGATTTGTACACCCAAGGTGTTACCAGTGCGTCCACAGCTATTGCCTGTGGATCTCTTGACCTGGCGCAATACTTGTCCAGTTTCTTGTTGAGGCGAGACGCCATCATGTCTACCATTGGTCTTTCCCAACAGTTTATTAGCATGTGGAAGACTTCTGGATGAAGACCCCCCTCTCCCGGGTGAATATCGTGTCTGCTGAGGAAGTCTGCTTCCCAGTTGTCCACGCCCGGGAAGAACACTGCTGACAGTGCTATTACGTGATTCTCCGCCCAGCGAAGAATCTTGGCAGCTTCTGCCATTGCACTCCTGCTTCTTGTGCCGCCCTGTCTGTTTACATGGGCGACCGCCGTGATGTTGTCCGACTGAATCAACACCGGTTTTCCTTGCAGGAGTGGTTCCGCCTGGCTTAGAGCATTTTGGATTGCTCTTAGTACCAGAATGTTTATGTGAAGAGACTTTTCCAGGTTCGTCCATACCCCCTGGAAGTTTCTTCCTTGTGTGACTGCTCCCCAACCTCTCAGGCTGGCGTCCGTGGTCACCAGGATCAAATCCTGTATGCCGAATCTGCGGCCCTCCAATAGATGAGCCTTTTGCAACCACCACAGAAGATATACCCTTGTCCTTGGCGACAGGGTTATTCGCAGGTGCATCTGAGGATGCGACCCTGACCATTTGTCCAACAGATCCCTTTGGAAAATTCTTGCATGGAATCTGCCGAATGGAATTGCTTCGTAAAAAGCCACCATTTTTCCCAGGACTCTTGTGCATTGATGTACAGACACCTTTCCTGGTTTTAGGAGGTTCCTGACAGGTCGGATAACTCCTTGGCTTTTTCCTCGGGAAGAAAAACCTTTTTCTGAACCGTGTCCAGAATCATCCCTAGGAACAGCAGACGTATCGTCGGAAAACAGCTGCGATTCTTGGAATATTTAGAATCCAGTCGTGCCGTCGAAGAACTACTTTAGATAGTGCTCTTCCGACCTCCAACTGTTCTCTGGAACTTGCCCTTTTTAGGTCGTGCAAGTAAGGGATAATTTAGATGCCTTTTTTCTTTGAAGAAACATCTTTTCGGCCATTACCTTGGTAAAAAGGCCCGGGGTGCCGTGGATAATTCAAACGGCATCGTCTGAAACTGATATTGACAGTTCTGTACCACGAACCAGAGGTACCCTTGATGAGAAGGACAAAATTTGGACATGGAGGTAATCCTTGATGTCCAGGGACACCATATAGTCCCCTTTTTTCCGGTTCGCTATCACTGCTCTGAGTGACTTTATCTCGATTTGAACCTTTTATGTAAGTGTTCAAAACATTTTAGATTTAGACTATGTGTCACCAAGCCGTCTGGCTTCAGTACCACAATATAGTGTGGAAAAATAATACCCTTTTCCTTGTCGTAGGAGGGGTACTTTGATTATCACCTGCTGGATATACAGCTTGTGAATTGTTTCCAATGCTGCCTCCCTGTCGGAGGGAGCCGTTGGTAAAGCAGACTTCAGGAACCTGCGAGGAGAAGATGTCTCGACTCTCCAATCTTTACCCTTGGGATAATACTCGTACGATCTAGGGGTCAACTTGCGAGTGATCCCACTGCGCCCTGAGACTCTTGAGACTACCCCCCCACCTTGAGTCCGCTTGCACGGCCCCAGCGTCATGCTGAGGACTTGGCAGACGCGGTGGAGGGCTTCTTTTCCTGGGAAAGGGCTGCCTGCTGCAGTCTACTTCCCTTACCTCTATGTCTGGGCAGATATGACTGGCCTTTTGCCTGCATGCCCTCATGGGAAAGGAAAGATTGAGGCTGAAAAGACGGTGTCTTTTTTAGCTGAGATGTAACTTGGGGTAAAAAAGGTTGGATTTCCCAGCTGTTGCTGTGGTCCCCAGGTCCGATGGACCGACCCCCAAATAACTCCTTCCCTTTATACAGCAATACTTCCATCTGCCGTATGGGATCTGTATCACCTGACCACTGTCGTGTCCCTGACATCTTCTGGGAGATATGGACAACGCACTTATCTTGATGCCAGAGAGCAAATATCCCTCTGTGCATCTCACATACATATATATAGAATGCATCCTATTAAATGCTCTACATGAATAAAATATTTTCAGTCAGGGAATCCGACCAAGCCAACCCAGCACTGCATCTCCAGGCTGATGGCGATCGCTGGTCGCAGTATAACCACCGTATGTGTGTATATACTTTTTAGGATATTTTTCCAGCTTCCTATCAGCTGGCTCCTTGAGGGCGGCCGTATCTGGAGACGGTAACGCCACTTGATAAGCGTGTGAGCGCCTTATCACCCTAAGGGGTGTTTCCCAACGTACCCTAATTTCTGGCGGGAAAGGGTATAACGCCAATATTTGCTATCGGGGTAACCCTACGCATCATCACACACTTCATTTTATTTTATCTGATTCAGGAAAAACTACAGGTAGTTTTTTCCACTCCCACATAATACCCTTTCTTGTGGTACTTGTAGTATCAGAAACACGTAACACCTCCTTCATTGCCCTTAACGTGTGGCCCTAATGAGAAATACGTTTGTTTATTCACCGTCGACACTGTATTCAGTGTCCGTGTCTGTGTCTGTGTCGACCGACTGAGGTAAATGGGCGTTTTTTAAAAACCCCTGACGGTGTTTCTGAGACGCCTGGACCGGTCCTAATAGATTGTCGGCCGTCTCATGTCGTCAACCGACCTTGCAGCGTGTTGACATTCTCACGTAATTCTCTAAATAAGCCATCCATTCCGGTGTCGACTCCCTAGAGAGTGACATCACCATTACAGGCAATTTCTCCGCCTCCTCACCAACATCGTCCTCATACATGTCGACACACACGTACCGACACACAGCACACACACCGGGAATGCTCTGACAGAGGACAGGACCCACTAGCCCTTTGGGGAGACAGAGGGAGAGTCTGCCAGCACACACCAAAAACGCTATAATTATATAGGGACAACCTTATATAAGTGTTTCTCCCTTATAGCATCTTTTATATATATACAATATCGCCAAAATCAGTGCCCCCCCTCTCTGTTTTAACCCTGTTTCTGTAGTGCAGTGCAGGGGAGAGCCTGGGAGCCTTCTCTCCAGCTTTTCTGTGAGAGAAAATGGCGCTGTGTGCTGAGGAGATAGGCCCCGCCCCTTTTACGGCGGGCTCGTCTCCCGCTATTTTTGAAGTTAGGCAGGGGTTAAATATCTCCATATAGCCTCTGTGGGCTATATGTGAGGTATTTTTTGCCTCTAATAAGGTTTTTATTTGCCTCTCAGAGCGCCCCCCCCAGCGCTCTGCACCCTCAGTGACTGTTGTGTGAAGTGTGCTGAGAGGAAAATGGCGCACAGCTGCAGTGCTGTGCGCTACCTTTATGAAGACTCAGGAGTCTTCAGCCGCCGATTTTGGACCTCTTCTCTCTTCAGCGTCTGCAAGGGGGCCGGCGGCGCGGCTCCGGTGACCATCCAGGCTGTACCTGTGATCGTCCCTCT
Organism: Pseudophryne corroboree; assembly: GCF_028390025.1. NCBI lineage: Eukaryota > Metazoa > Chordata > Amphibia > Anura > Myobatrachidae > Pseudophryne > Pseudophryne corroboree. Next base: position 531,744,172 of record NC_086449.1, on the reverse strand, counting down.
GGAGCTAGTGTCCAGTAGCCAAGCAGCAAATCCACTCTGCACGCAGGTGAGTTCACTACTTCTCCCCTAAGTCCCTCGTTGCAGTGATCCTGTTGCCAGCAGGACTCACTGTAAAGTAAAAAACCTAAGCTAAACTTTCTCTAAGCAGCTCTTTAGGAGAGCCACCTAGATTGCACCCTTCTCGTTCGGGCACAAAATCTAACTGGAGTCTGGAGGAGGGTCATAGGGGGAGGAGCCAGTGCACACCACCTGATCTGGTAAAAGCTTTACTTTTTTGTGCCCTGTCTCCTGCGGAGCCGCTATTCCCCATGGTCCTTTCAGGAACCCCAGCATCCACTTAGGACGATAGAGAAATCCCTCTGCGCATCACGCATATATAGCAATGCATCCTTTAAATGTTCTATAGTTAACAGAATATTGTCCCTATCCAGGGTATCAATATTCTCAGTCAGGGAATCCGCCCATGCGACTCCAGCACTGCACATCCAGGCTGATGCGATTGCTGGTCGCAGTATAACACCAGTATGTGTGTATATACTTTTCAGGATATTTTCCAGCCTCCTATCAGCTGGTTCTTTGAGGGTGGCCGTATCAGGGGACGGTAACGCTACTTGTTTAGATAAACGTGTGAGCGCCTTATCTACCCTAGGGGGTGTTTCCCACCGTGCCCTAACCTCTGGCGGGAAAGGGTATAGTGCTAATAACTTATTAGAAATTAGCTGTTTTTTATCGGGGGAAACCCACGCTTTATCACACACCTCATTTATTTCCTCAGACTCAGGAAAAACTATTGGCAGTTTTTTCACACCCCACATAATACCCGCCTTTGAGGTATTTGTAGTGTCAGAAAGGTTCAATGCCTCTTTCATTGCCGTGATCATGTAACGTGTGGCCCTACTGGACATTACGTTTGTCTCGTCACCGTCGACACTAGATTCAGTATCTGTATCTGGATCCGTGTCGACCCACTGAGGTAGCGGCCGTTTTAGGGCCCCTGAGGGTGTCTGAGACGCCTGAACAGGCACTAATTGATTTGCCGGCTTTCTCATGTCGTCAACAGTTTTTTGTAAATTGCTGACATTATCACTTAATTGCTTAAACACAATCATCCAGTCAGGTGTCGACTCCCTAGGGGGTGACATCACTAACACAGGCAACTGCTCCGCCTCCACCTCATTTTCCTCCTCATACATGTCGACACACACGCGTACCGACACACAGCACACACACCGGGAATGCTCTGATAGAGGACAGGACCCCACTTAGCCCTTTGGAGAGACAGAGGGAGAGTCTGCCAGCACACACCCAGCGCTATATATATACAGGGATAACCTTATATAAGTGTTAATCCCTTATAGCTGCTGTTAATCTAGTTATTTGCTGCCAAAATGCCCCCCCTTCTCTTTTTTACCCTGAATCAGATGCAGTACTGCAGGGGAGAATCAGGGAGCCGTCCTTCCAGCGGAGCTGTGAGGGAATAATGGCGCCAGTGTGCTGAGGAGATAGGCCCCGCCCCTTCACGACGTCCTTAACTCCCGCTTTTTTGTGTAAAATGGCAGGGGGAAAAATACATCCATATAGCCCTGAAGCTATATGTGATGTATTCCTTTTGCCAGCTAAGGTATATGTGTGTTATATTGCGTCTCAGGGCGCTCCCCCCCAGCGCCCTGCACCCTCAGTGACCGGAGTGTGAAGTGTGCTGAGAGCAATGGCGCACAGCTGCGGTGCTGTGCGCTACCTTAGTCTTGAAGACAGGATGTCTTCTGCCGCCGCTTTCACCGGACCTTCGTCTCTTCTGGCTCTGTAAGGGGGACGGCGGCGCGGCTCCGGTGACCCATCCAGGCTGAACCTGTGATCGTCCCTCTGGAGCTAACGTCCAGTAGCCTAAGAAGCCCAATCCACTCTGCACTCAGGTGAGTTCGCTTCTTCTCCCCTTAGTCCCACGATGCAGTGAGCCTGTTGCCAGCAGGACTCACTGAAAATAAAAAAAACCTAACTAAACTTTTATTCTAAGCAGCTCTGGAGAGCTACCTAGTTTGCACCCTTCTCGGCCGGGCACAAAAATCTAACTGGCTTGGAGGGGGGTCATAGGGGGAGGAGCCAGTGCACACCACCTGATATCTCAAGCTTTTATTTTGTGCCCTGTCTCCTGCGGAGCCGCTATTCCCCATGGTCCTTACGGAGTCCCAGCATCCACTTAGGACGTTAGAGAAAAGGGCACTTACCCGCTGAAGCCGTGGAGATCTATGCATCCAATGCTTCCCCAAAGAGAGCCTGACCTGTGTAGGGTAGGGTCTCCACGCCTCTCCTGGATTCCGCGTCGGCAGACCACTGGCGCAGCCACAGTCTTCGACGAGCTGAGACGGACATGGAAGAAATTCCTGCAGCCATTGAACCCAGGTCTTTCATGGATTCCACCATAAAACCTGCAGAATCCTGAATGTTACGGAGAAACAATTCAATGTCACTCTTATCTAAGAACGTGCCTGACCACTTTACTATAGCTTTGGAAATCCATACACAGGCAATAGTAGGATGGAGTATCGCCCCTGAAGCCGTGTATATGGATTTTAGCATAGTATTAATCTTGCGATCAGCCGGCTCCTTTAAGGCGGTTGATCCCGGAACAGGTAAAACCACCTTTTTTGAGAGTCTGGATACAGATGCGTCCACTATGGGTGGGTTTTTTGCCATTTTTTTCTATCCTCCCCAGGGAAGGGGAAAGCAACCAGAACCCTCCTAGGGATCTGGAATTTTTCCTCTGGATTTTCCCATGCTTTTTCAAATATAGCATTTCATTCCTTGGACGCAGGGAAGGTTAGCGAGGCTTTCTTATTGTCAGTGAAGTAAGCCTCCTGAACCTGTTCAGGTGTTATGTCAGTAATATTCAACACATCTCTAATAGCCTCTATCACCAACTGCACCCCTTTTGCAAGAGATGCGGCCCCCCTGAGCACGTCCCCATCACCGTCTGCCGTGTCAGAGTCAGTATCCGTGTCGTCTTGCATGATCTGGGCAAGAGCACGTTTGTGGGAACCCACGGGGGGGGGGGTAGAGTTTGAGGCAACAGAACCAGACCAAACTGCCATAGAGTTCTGTAAAACCTGAGTTGCAGATTCATTCTGAGCAACCCTAGCAGAAATCTGAGAAATCATAGTTTTGATAGAGGATAACCACTCCGGCTCCCTTGCTGGTATCTGCGCTACAACAGTGCAATCCTGATTACATGGAATGAGATCATCCTGAGAGGACATGTCATCAGCTTCATATGACACAGAGTCCCTGGACATAGCTGACTGGAGACCCCAAACACTCCACACACAGGGTAGGTTAGACAGAGTTTCCCCCCTGAGAATGGCAAGAGAGACAGAGATCAGAGCCAACCAACTCAAAGCACTGTTATATATAAAGGACACCCCTTATCAGCGCCCACTGTGTACTGTAATAGTTGCACAGATCTAATTCACCCCCTCCCCCCACTTCTACAACCCCCTGGTACCGCACAGGATAGCTGGAGTTGCTTGGAGGGACAACTCTGTCAGCGTCTGTGTACAGGAACTGCAGGTAGGAAAATGTCGCTGAAACGCTGCTGGGTCCGCTCTGAGGAGAAGCTCTGCCCCTTGAAGATGGCGCGTCTTCCCGCACAAATTCTTTATACTGCCCTGAGGACTCTGTCGCACGGCGGGGGATTCCGTCCCCTGTTGAGCGTCTGTGTACGGAGGATTTTGACGCTAGTCTGGGGATTCAGTCTCCGGTTAGCGTCTGTGACCAGTGTAGGGTATTAAGACGCTGGCTCAGGATGCCAACACTGTGTGCCGCTGAGCCTTCCCGGAGCACAGCCGCCCAGAGCTGCGCTCCTACCCTTGTGCCGCCATATCTTGCCTCTTCTGATCTTCTGGCTCCGTAAGGGAGAGTCGGCATGCTGCCGGGGTGAGCGATCTCCTGTGGCGGGGAACGTTCAATCCCCTCAGGAGCTCAGTGTCCTGTCAGCCGAGATAGTTGCTCAGACCCCGCAGGGCGGACACTACTCCCCCCCTTAGTCCCTCGAAGCAGGGAGGCTGTTGCCAGCAGCCTCCCAGTAAAATAATAAACTCTAAAATAACTTTTACTAAAGAAGCTCTGTAGAGCTCCCCTAGCTGTGACCGGCTCCTCCGGGAACATTTTGTAAACTGGGTCTGGTAGGAGGGGCATAGAGAGAGGAGCCAGCCCACACTCTCAAACTATTAAAGTGTCAATGGCCCCTAGTGGACCCGTCTATACCCCATGGTACTAATGTGGACCCCAGCATCCTCTAGGATGTAAGAGAAAAGTGGCTGAGGATTTCTTCTTTATATTAAAATAAGATTCCTCACTCTCCTGTCACCTTATCAGGGATATTCAGAGTACCCTCCCCCACCTCTTAGTCCACCTCACCCTCCTCCATTTCTGACCCCTCATCAAAGTCAGACTGCAGGATATGGGCCAAAGCACGTTTTTGCGGACAAGTGGCAGGAAATTGAGACGCGGGTTTGAGTCATTTTTCATAAACTCAGTCATAGACTGTCTTAAGTATTGCGTCTCTTTCTCATTCCGAGATAACTTAGTAGAAATGGAGGAAATTATTCCCCTAATGGAGTCCAGCCATGCTGGTTCTGCCCCACTAGCCTGGGAAGGGATACTACACTGAATACACACTAGTGAACCCCCTGGAGAAGAGGAACACTATGCCTTACATGAAACACACTCTTTGCCTGACATACTGTAACAGTGACAGCACACACACACAGGAAAAGGTTAAATGCACAATTAACCCACAAAGAGCCCTTCCAGGGAGACACAGAGAGAGTATGGAACCAGAACACAGCGCCCTTATCGCTAATGCCAAGTTTAGCCGAGTCGCAGACTAAGTTCCTAGATTAGGGACTTAGGTGGTCATTCCGAGTTGATCGCTTGCTAGGAGTTTTTAGCAGCTGAGCAAACGCTATACCGCCTCCCACTGGGAGTGTATTTTAGCTTAGCAGAAGTGAGAACGAAAGGATCGCAGAGCGGCGGCAAATTTTTTTTGTGCAGTTTTAGAGTAGCTCAATACCTACTCAGCGCTTGCGATCCCTTGTTCAGTTCCAGTTTTGATGTCACGAACACGCTCTGCGTTCGCCCAGCCACGCCTGTGTTTTTCCGAACACTCCCTGAAAACGGTCAGTTGACACCCAGAAACGCCCTCTTCCTGTCAATCACTCTGTGGCCAGCAGTGCGACTGAAAAGCTTCGCTAGACCTTGTGAAACTTCATCGTACTTTGCAATAGTACGACGCGCGTGCGCATTGCGCTGCATACGCAGAAGTTCCGTTTTATGCCACATCACTGCACAGCGAACGAATCCATCTAGCGATCAACTTGAAAAGACCCCCTTAGTACACTAATAATCGTTTCCCCCCTGCTATGACCCCCTGGTACCACTGAGGTAATCTGGAGGCTCTCCGGAGGAGCTGCGCGTCCCTGTCAGCCAGCGTCTGTGTCAGCTGCAGTGGCGCTGGTGACCTCCTGGATCCTCTCATAGTGAAGCCCCGCCCCTTCAATGGCGCGCGGTCTTCCCGCTCTTCTTTATACTGGCTGTATGTGTCTATGTGCATAAAATGGAGACAGACTCCTTTTATGGCTTTGTTGCCAGTCTGGATACTGTGTCCGCTGTTCAGCGTCTGTGTCCGTACCCTCGTGCCGCCATAATGGGCGGCGACCCGCTAACCGGTACACCAGCTTAGTACTCGCCACTTTTCATTCTTCTGGCTGTTAGGGGTGGCGGCGTGCTGAGGAAATGTAAGCTTGCCGTGGTGGGGCTTGCAAATAGTTCCCTCAGGAGCTAGTGTCCTGCCAGCGGGGAACGGGACCATTAACCCTGAGAGAGGTTGGGCCGTCCCTCCCCCCTAAGTCGCATGAAGCAGGCAGGCTATATTTTCTAAACTGAGTCTAGTAGGAGGGGCATAGAGGGAGAAGCCAGCACACATAATCAAACTTTTATAGTGCTCATGGCTCCTAGTGGAGCCGTCTATACCCCATGGTACTAAATGGATTCCCAGTATCCCCTAGGAAGTAAGAGAAATTACAAATGTTGGGCTACTGATGTTCTCGGCGATATCTGCACATTGTGGCTACACATAGTCCGACTTTAAATCTCCCTTTTGATGGAGAAAATGCTGCCCTGCACCAGGTTTAGGGCCTAATTCATGTTTGTATGCACATGCAGCTGTGATTTTTCAGGCTACAGAATTGCTAATCATCGCAAGTGAAGCTGCTGCCCAGAAAACAATGCAGATGGCCACCGGAGCCATCACAAAGTCCTTAGCAACTGACATGTGCAGCACTGATGCAATCACGAGGAACACAGACTTCTCAAGTGAGTCTATAGTCACACAGACTGGCAGCAGTAACGCTGACGCCATGTTTCTTTGCATACATGTTCGCAGCTGTAGGCAGATACACCCCCCAAAAGCGGACATGAAACACCTTAATTTTTACCCCACTCATTACTTCCCACAAAGGGTCCCTTCCTGTCAATCACTCTGCATTATGAATCTCAATGTAAGCATCATCCCAAAGGTACCTTGGTGTGTGCACAGTGCAGCACATGGAATGTCTTCCTACACACAATAAGATTATCCTCTAGTCACAGATCACCCACATAAACTCCATAAACTATCCTACCCAATTACATCCCCTCTATACCAGGGCTTGGCATTTTTTTTTTTGAATACCTAGAAGCACAGCTTTAATGTTTAGGAGCCAGACCATTGCCTGCGACCTAATTATATAAATACTTCTACAGAACACCATTCATGCCCCTTCAATGCCTCTCAGGTTTCCCCACATGCCATCAAACCCGAATACATGCCATCTCTAGTGTCCAATTCATAGTATGCCACCAACTCATAGTATGAAATACCACAGTTCCAATACATAGCATGACAGACCTTAGTGCCTCAAATATGCCACATGATAGTGCCCCCAAGACATAGTATGCCACACCACAGTACTAGCCCCAATACATGGTACGCCACACCACAGTGCCCCCAAAAGATGGTATGACACGCCAGTGCCTTCAACACATGGTATGCCACGCCACAGAACTACCCCCAATACATGGTATGCCATGCCACAGTACTACCCCCAATACATAGTATGCCACACCACAGTACTACCCCCAATACACGGTATGCCATGCCACAGTGCCCCTTTTACATGGTATGACATCCCACAGTGCCCCCTATACATGGTATGCTACTCCACAGTACTACCCCAATACATGGTATGTAACGCCACAATGCCCCCAATACATGGTATACCACACCACAGTACTACACCCAAAACATGAGTGTAGTACTGCCCCCACAGTGCCCCCAGTACATAGTATGCCACACCACAGTGCGCCCAATACATGGTATGTCACCCAACATTGCCCCCAATACATTATGCCACATCATAGTGCCCACTATACATGGTATGTCACGCAACAGTACTACCCCCTATACATGGTATGGAACACCACAATACTACTCCCAATATATGGTATGCCACACGACAGTGCCGCCACACCACAGTGCATCTAAAATATGTTAATGTGTATAATGTAATGTGTACAGGGAGGCAGGGCTACAGTCCCTGCATCTTCTGCCTGGGCTGGGATAAGAGACACAAGCAGAATGACCTGGCTGGGTCACGCTGTCCAGCAAGTGTGGAAAGGCAGCCAGCAGCATTTGGTCAGAGTGACTGAGTGACTGTTACACAGCAGCATCCTCCCGTGGTGGCTCCTATGAATCTTCTGCCAGGTGTGTTAAGCGGTTGCTGTAGGAGTGGATCCTTGTTGTGTTATGAGGGAATATGTCGTAGGTCCTTTAACCTGCTCACCAGTGGGCTGTGCACTGTGCCAGTGAGGTGCTGTGGAACTCTTCAGTGCATGATTCACTGACAACCAGGTTGCGATGGGAGTCCTGTTCCCTGCTACTGGCAAGTTGTGTGATCGCAGCCACTTTCCAGTGAGGTTCACTGCAGGGTCACAGACACTACTGTTGTGGCTTCCGTGTTGTTATGGGAGTCCTGTGTTACTCACTAGGGAGCCAATACTCTTGTCGGCGCTGCAACACATCTGCCAAAGCCGCGCAAATTTTTAAAAAGAGTGACTTCAATTGCAAAATGGGAGTGGGTTCATATTTACATGACTATCGCTGGATGCAATAGTCATGCACTGTGTTGTTGACAGGGGTGGTCTTCAGTATGCCGACTGACGGGATCCCGACAGCCGGCATACCGACACTTATTCTCCCTCGTGGGGGTCCACGACCCCCCCTGGAGGGAGAATAAAATAGCGTGCGTAGCGCGCCACCGTGCCCGTATCGTGGCGAGCGCAGCGAGCCCGCAAGGGGCTCATTTGCGCTCGCCACTGTCGGTAAGCCGGCGGTCGGACTCCCGGCGCCGGTATGCTGGTCGTCGGGAGCCCGACCGCCGGCATATCGTAGTGAACCCGTTGACAGAAAGGAGTTTAGTTTCTAAACAAAGCCTCACTCTCATCACTGACGGGCCGGAATATCTGCAAATCCAGTCACCAGATGTGAAATCTTAGTTGCCATGGCGACCTGGCACCAAGGATTTATCGAGCCCTATTCTGTAGTCCAGTGGTTCCCAAACCTTTTTGAATCACGGCGCCCTAGAGTATCAGAATTTTTTCCACGGCACCCCTAAGCCAGAAGTTTCTTATTCAGAAATTTGGAAAGAAATAATAAGATTTTAAACCTACCGGTAAATCTTTTTCTCGTAGTCCATCGAGGATGCTGGGGACTCCGTAAGGACCATGGAGATAGACGGGCTCCGCAGGAGACATGGGCACTTTAAGAAAGACTTTAGATCTGGTGTGCACTGGCTCCTCCCTCTATGCCCCTCCTCCAGACCTCAGTTAGAGAAACTGTGCCCAGAGGAGACGGACAGTACGAGGAAAGGATTTTGTTAATCCAAGGGCAAGATTTATACCAGCCACACCAATCACACAGTATAACTTGTGATATACTATCCAGTTAACAGTATGAAAACGACATAGCATCAGTCCAAGACCAATGAGACTATAACATAACCCTTATTTAAGCAATAACTATATACAAGTATTGCAGAAGTAGTCCGCACTTGGGACGGGCGCCCAGCATCATCTACGGACTACGAGAAAAAGATTTACCGGTAGGTTTAAAATCTTATTTTCTCTTACGTCCTAGAGGATGCTGGGGACTCCGAAAGGACCATGGGGATTATACCAAAGCTCCCAAACGGGCGGGAGAGTGCGGATGACTCTGCAGCACCGATTGAGCAAACAGGAGGTCCTCCTCAGCCAGGGTATCAAACTTATAGAATTTTGCAAAGGAGTTTGAACCCGACCAAGTAGTAGCTCGGCACAGCCGTAGCGCCGAGACCCCTCTGGCAGCCGCCCAAGAAGAGCCAACCTTCCTCGTGGAATGGGCCTTGACCGATTTAGGTAACGGCAATCCCGCCGTAGAATGCGCCTGCTGAATCGTGTTACAGATCCAGCGAGCAATAATCTACTTTGAAGCAGGGGCACCAATCTTGTTGGTTGCATACATGACAAACAGTGCTTCTGTTTTTCTGACTGTAGCCGATCTGGCCACGTAAATTTTCAAAGCCCTGACCACATCAAGGGACTCGGGATCCTCCAAGTCACGCGTAGCCACAGGCACCACAATAGTTCATATGAAAGGATGAAACCACTTTTGGCAGGAAATGAGGACGGGTCCGCAATTCCGCTCTATCCATATGGAAAACCAGATAGGGGCTTTTATGTGACAAAGCCGCTAATTCCGACACTCGCCTAGCCGAAGCTAAGGCTAATAACATGACCACCTTCCAAGTGAGATTTTTCAACTCCACCGTTTTAAGTGGTTCAAACCAGTGTGACTTAATGAAACTTAACATCACGTTAAGGTCCCAAGGCGTCACCGGAGGTACAAAAGGAGGCTGAATATGCAGTACTCCCTTCACAAAAGTTTGTACTTCAGGGAGAGAGGCCAATTCCTTTTGAAAGAAAATGGATAAGGCCGAAATCTGAACCTTAATAGATCCTAATTTTAGGCCGAAATTCACTCCAGTTTGCAGGAAGTGAAGGAAACGGCCCAGATGGAATTCTTCTGTAGGAGCATTCCTGGCCTCACACCAAGAAACATATTTTCGCCATATACGGTGATAATGTTTAGATGTCATGTCCTTCCTAGCCTTTATTAGCGTAGGAATGACCTCATCCGGAATACCCTTATCCGCTAGAATCTGGCGTTCAACCGCCATGCCGTCCAACGCAGCCGCGGTAAGTCTTGGAATAGACATGGCCCCTGTTGCAACCGGTCCTGTCTTAGAGGAAGAAGCCACTGATCTTCTGTGAGCATTTCCTGCAGATCCAGATACCAGGTCCTTCGTGGCCAATCTGGAACAATGAGGATTGTTCTCATTCCTCTCCCTCCTACCATTCTCAACACATTGGGTATGAGAGGAAGAGGGGGAAATACATAGACCGACTGGAACACCCACGGTGTCACTAGGGCATCTACAGCTACTGCCTGAGGGTCTCTTGACCTGGTGCAATACCTCTATAGCTTCGTGTTGAGGCGGGACACCATCATGTCTATCTGTGGTAGTTCCCACTGACTTGCAATCTGTGCGAAGGCTTCCTAAAGAAGTCCTCTCTTGGATGCAGGTCGTGTTTGCTGAGGAAGTCTGCTTCTCAGTTGTCCACTCCCGGAATGAACTGCTGAAAATGCGCTTACATGATTTTCCGCCCAGCGGAGAATCCTGGTGGTTTCTGCCATTTCCACTCTGCTCTTTGTGCCGCCTTGGCGGTTTACATGAGCCACTGCGGTGATGTTGTCTGACTGGATCAGAACCGGTAGGTCGCGAAGCAATGTTTCCGCTTTTGACTTGACCAAAAGACCTTTGAAGTTTCTTCCCTGTGTGACTGCTTCCCAACCTCGGAGGCTCGCGTCCGTGGCTACCAGAATCCAGTCCTGGATGGCGCACCTGCGACCCTGCAGAAGGTGAGCACTCTGCAGCCACCATAGGAGAGACACCCTGGCCCTAGGGGCCAGGGTGATTAACTGATGCATCTGTAGATGTGATCCGGACCACTTGTTCCGTAGATCCCATTGGAAAGTCCTCGCATGGAACCTGCCGAAGGGAATGGCCCCGTAAGATGCCACCATCTTTCCCAGGACCCGAGTGCAGTGAAGCACTGACACCTGTTTTGGCTTTAATAGGTTTTTTTTACCAGAGTCATTAGTTCCTGGGCCTTCTCAATCGGAAGATAAACCCATTTCTGGTCCGTATTCAGAATCCTACCCAAGAAGGGCAGACGAGTAATAGGAACCAACCGTGACTTTGGGATATTGAGAATCCAGCCGAGTTGCTGTGACACCTTCAGCGAAAGTGACACGCTGTTCAACAACTGCTCATTTGATCTCGCCCTTATTAGGAGATCGTCCAAGTATGGGATAATTGTGACTCCTTGCTTGCGTAGGAGCACCATCATTTCCGCCAATTACCCTGAAATTGGTAATGACAATACTGTACCGTAATTCTCATGTACGCCTGATGGGGTGGATAAATGGGAACATGAAGGTATGCAGCCTTTATGTCTAGATACACCATAAAATCCCCCCCTTCCAGGCTGGCGATGATTGATCTGAGCGATTCCACCTTGAATTTGAACCTTTTCAAGTATAGGTTCAGAGATTTGAATTTTAAAATAGGTCTGACCGAACCGTCCGGTTTCGGGACTACAGCCAAGGTTGAGTAATATCCCCTTCCTTGTTGAAGGAGGGGAACCTTGAGCACCACCTGTTGGAGATACAATGTGTGAATTGTATTTAATATTATCTCCCTTTCTGGGGGAGAAGCCGGTAGGGCCGATAAGGAAAATCGGCGAGGAGGCACCTCTTCGAATTCTAGCTTGTAACCCTGAGAAACAATTTCTATTGCCCAGGGATCCACCTGTGAGTGAACTCAGGTGTGGCTGAAGAGTCATAGACGTGCTCCCACTGGGGCGGACTCCCTTAGCGTAGCCCCAGCGTCATGCGGTGGATTTAGTAGAGGACGGGGAGGACTTCTGTTCCTGGGAACTAGCTGTGCCCTGCGCCCCTCTGGTAAGAAAGGACGCTCCTCGTACTTTCTTGTTTTTCTGCGACCGAAAGGACTGCATTTGATAATGTCGTGCTTACTTAGGCTGTGAGGGAATATAAGGCAAAAGATCAGATTTACCAGCTATAGCTGTGGAGACCAGGTCAGAGAGCCCTTCTCCACACAATTCCTCACCCTTGTAAGGTAAAACCTCCATATGCCTCTTTTAGTCGGCATCACCTGTCCATTGCATGTTCCACAGGACACGTCTAGCAGAAATCGACATAGCGTCGACTCTAGAACCCAGTAGACCAATGTCTCTTTGAGCATGTCTTATATATAAGACAGCATCTTTTATATATCCTAGGGTCAATAACATGGTATCCTTATCTAGGGTTTCAATCTCCGCTGATAAGGTACCTGCCCACGCTGCTACAGCGCTATAAACCCCTGCCGACACAATCGCCGGTCTGAGTAGTGTACCAGAATGTGTGTAAATGGACTTCAAAGTACTTTTCTGCATGCTATCTGCAGGATCCCTGAGGGTAGCTGTATCTTGGTATGTCAGCGCTACCTTTTGGGTAAACGTGTCAACGCCTTGTCCACCCTAGGGGAGAATTCCCATCGTATCCTGGCCCTAGCAGGGAAAGGATACGCCATGAGAATTCTTTTGGGAAACTGCAGTTTCTTGTCTGGAGATTCCCGCTCTTTTTCACACAATTCATTTGGTTCATGAGAGGGGGGAAATGTTATCTCAGCTTTCTTCCCCTTAAACATGTGTACCCTCGTGTAAGGGACAGATGGGTCATCAGTGATATGCAAAACATCTTTTATTACAATAATCATATATTGAATACTTTTCTGCCAGTTTTGGCTGTAACTTTGCATCATCGTAGTCGACACTAGAGTCAGACTCCGTGTCGGTATCCGTGTCTATTATTTTGGATAGTGGACGTTTTGAGACTCTGAAGGTCCCTGCGACATAGGGACAGACATGGGTAGATTCTCTGTCTGTTCTCTAATCTTTTGTGCAATAAATTTACCTCAGCACTTAATTCCACATATCCAGTCAGGTGTCGGCGTTGTCGACGGAGACACCCCACACACACATGTGCTCCATCTCCTCCTTAGAAGAGCCTTTTATCTCAGACATGTCGACACACGTACCGACACACCACACACTCAGGGAATCCTCTTATCTGAAGACAGTTCCCCCACGAGGCCCTTTGGAGAGACAGAGAGAGAGTATGCCAGCACACACCCAGCGCTAATACCCCAGGAAAAAAACACAGTGTGTTTACCCAGTAGCGCTGTAATACTATTATTTGCTGCCAATTATGTGCCCCCCCCCCCCCCCCCCTCTTCTCTGAAACCCCCTTTCACCGTGGATAAGCAGGGGAGAGTCCGGGGAGCTTCCTCTCAGCTGTGCTGTGGAGAAAATGGCGCTGGTGAGTGCTGAGGGAGAAGCCCCGCCCCCTCGGCGGCGGGCTTCTGTCCCGCTTAAATAATAAGAATTTACTCACCGGTAATTCTATTTCTCGTAGTCCGTAGTGGATGCTGGGAACTCCGTAAGGACCATGGGGAATAGCGGGCTCCGAAGGAGGCTGGGCACTCTAGAAAGATCTTAGACTACCTGGTGTGCACTGGCTCCTCCCACTATGACCCTCCTCCAAGCCTCAGTTAGGACACCGTGCCCGGACGAGCGTACACAATAAGGAAGGATTTTGAATCCCGGGTAAGACTCATACCAGCCACACCATTCACACCGTATAACTCGTGATATGAAACCCAGTTAACAGTATGAAACAACTGAGCCTCTCAACAGACGGCTCAACAATAACCCGATTTAGTTAACAATAACTATGTACAAGTATTGCAGATACACCGCACTTGGGACGGGTGCCCAGCATCCACTACGGACTACGAGAAATAGAATTACCGGTGAGTAAATTCTTATTTTCTCTGACGTCCTAGTGGATGCTGGGAACTCCGTAAGGACCATGGGGATTATACCAAAGCTCCCAAACGGGCGGGAGAGTGCGGATGACTCTGCAACACCGAATGAGAGAACTCCAGGTCCTCCTCAGCCAGGGTATCAAATTTATAGAATTTTGCAAACGTGTTTGCCCCTGACCAAGTAGCAGCTCGGCAAAGTTGTAAAGCCGAGACCCCTCGGGCAGCCGCCCAAGATGAGCCCACCTTCCTTGTGGAATGGGCATTGACAGATTTTGGCTGTGGCAGGCCAGCCACAGAATGTGCAAGCTGAATTGTACAAATCCAACGAGCAATAGTCTGCTTAGAAGCAGGAGCACCCAGCTTGTTCGGTGCATATAGGATAAACAGCGAGTCAGATTTTCTGACTCCAGCCGTCCTGGAAACATATATTTTCAGGGCCCTGACCACGTCTAACAACTTGGAGTCCTCCAAGTCCCTAGTAGCCGCAGGCACCACAATAGGCTGGTTTAGGTGAAACGCTGACACCACCTTAGGGAGAAACTGGGAACAAGTCCTCAATTCTGCCCTATCCATATGGAAAATCAGATAAGGGCTTTTACAGGACAAAGCCGCCAATTCTGATACTCGCCTGGCCGAAGCCAAGGCCAACAACACGACCACCTTCCACGTGAGATATTTCAGATCCACGGTTTTAGTGGTTCAAACCAATGTGATTTTAAGAAACTCAACACCACGTTGAGATCCCAAGGTGCCACAGGGGGCACAGACGGGGGCTGAATATGCAGCACTCCCTTTACAAATGTCTGAACTTCAGGTACTGAAGCTAGTTCTTTTTGAAAGAAAATCGACAGAGCCGAGATCTGTACCTTAATGGAGCCCAGTTTTAGGCCCATATTCACTCCTGCTTGCAGGAAATGCAGAAATCGACCTAGTTGAAATTCCTCTGTTGGGGCCTTTTCGGCCTCACACCATGCAACATACTTCCGCCATATGCGGTGATAATGATTTGCTGTAACCTCTTTCCTAGCTTTAATAAGCGTAGGAATGACTTCCTCCGGAATGCCCTTTTCCTTCAGGATCCAGCGTTCAACCGCCATGCCGTCAAACACAGCCGCGGTAAGTCTTGGAACAGACAAGGTCCCTGCTGCCGCAGGTCCTGTCTGAGCGGCAGAGGCCATGGGTCCTCTGATATAATTTCTTGAAGTTCTGGGTACCAAGCTCTTCTTGGCCAATCCGGAACCACGAGTATCGTTCTTACTCCTCGCCTTCTTATTATTATTCTCAATACCTTTGGTATGAGGGGCAGAGGAGGGAACACATAAACCGACTGGTACACCCACGGTGTTACCAGAGCGTCCACAACTATCGCCTGAGGGTCCCTTGACCTGGCGCAATATCTTTTATAGCTTTTTGTTGATGCGGGACGCCATCATGTCCACCTGTGGCCCTTCCCAAAGGTGTACAATCCTTTGGAAGACTTCTGGATGAAGTCCCCACTCTCCCGGGTGGAGGTCGTGTCTGCTGAGAAAATCTGCTTCCCAGTTGTCCACTCCGGGAATGAACACTGCTGACAGTGCTAACACATGATTTTCCGCCCATCGGAGAATCCTTGTGGCTTCTGCCATCGCCATCCTGCTTCTTGTGTCGCCCTGTTGGTTTACATGGGCGACCGCCGTGATGTTGTCTGATTGGATCAGTACCGGCTGGTTTTGAAGCAGAGGCCTTGCCTGACCCAGGGCATTGTAACTGGCCCTCAGTTCCAGAATATTTTGTGTAGAGAAGTCACCTGACTTGACCAAAGTCCTTGGAAGTTTCTTCCCTGTGTGACTGCCCCCAGCCTCAAAGGCTGGCCTCCATGGTCACTAGGACCTAGTCCAGTATGTCGAACCTGCGGCCCTCCTTAAGATGGGCACTCTGCAGCCACCATTTTAGAGATACCCTGGTCCTTGGAGACAGGGTTATCAGCCGATGCATTTGAAGATGCGATCCGGACCACATGTCCAACAGGTCCCACTGAAAAGTTCTTGCATGGAACCTGCCGAATGGGATTGCTTCGTAGGAAGCTACCATTTTTCCCAGGATTCACGTGCAATGATGCACCGATACCTGTTTTGGCTTCAGGAGATCTCTGACTAGAGATGACAGCTCCTTGGCTTTCTCCTCCCGGAGAAACACCTATTTCTGGTCTGTGTCCAGAACCATCCCCAGGAACAGTAGACGTGTCATAGGAACCAGCTGTGACTTTGGACTATTTAGAATCCAACCCTGCTGTTGTAGCACTTTCCAAAATAGTGCTACCCCGACTAGCAACTGCTCCTTGGACCTCGCCCTTATAAAGAGATTGTCCAAGTACGGGATAATTAAAACTCCCTTTTTTCGAATGAGTATCATCATTTCGGCCATTACCCCGGTAAACACCCTCGGTGCCTTGTACAGTCCTGTCTGGACTTGGTAATGGTAATCCTGTACCACAAATCTGAGGTACTCCTGGCGAGGATGGTAAATGGGGACATGCAGGTAAGCATCCTTGATGTCCCGGGATACCATGTAATCCCCCTCGTCCAGGCTTGCAATAACCGCCCCGAGCGATTCCATCTTGAACTTGAATTTTTTTATGTATGTGTTCAAGGATTTTAATATAAATGGGTCACACCGAACCATGCGGTTTCGGTACCCCAACCCGTGTAGAATAGTAACCCCGTCCTTGTTGAAGTAGGGGCACTTGAGTATTACCTTTGGGAATACTGCTTATTAATTGTCTAGTACAGCCTCCCTGCCTGAGGGAGTTGTCGGCAAGCCATAATCTAGGAAACGGCTGGGGGGAGATATCTCGAATTCCAGCTTGTACCCCTGACATACTATTTGAAAGAAACAGGGATCCACCTGTGAGCGAGCCCACTGATCGCTGAAATTTTGGAGACGGCCCCCCACCGTACCTGGCTACACCTGTGGAGCCCCCGCGTCATGCTGTGGGCTCAGAGGAAGCGAGAGAAGAATGTTGATTCTGGGAGCAGGCTGACAGGTGCAGCTTTTTCCCTCTTCCCTTGTCTCTGTACAGAAGGGAAACGCCTTTGACCCGCTTGCTTTTCTGAAGCCGAAAGGACTGTACCTGATAATACAGTGCTTTCTGAGTCCGTGAGGAAACCTGAGGTAAAAATATTTCTTCCCAGCTGTGGCTGTGGATACGAGGTCCCAGAGACCATCCCCAAATAATTCCTCACCCTTATAAGGCAGAATCTTTTTAAAGTCAGCATCACCTGTCCCGTGACAGGTCTCTAATACCCTCCTGACAGAATGGACATTACATTCATTTTGGATGCCAGCCGGCAAAATATCCCTCTGTGCATCCCTCATATATAAGACGACGTCTTTAATATGTTCTCATGTTTGACAGGGTCACCGACCACGCTGCAGCAGCACGATCTGCAGGTCTCCGTCTAGTACCTGAGTGTGTAAATACAGACTTCAGGATAGCCTCCTGCTTTTTATCAACAGGTACCTTCAAAGTGGCCGTTCCTAAAACGGCAGTGCCACCTTTTTTGACAACCGTGTAAGCGCCTTATCCACCCTAGGGGATATCTCCCAGCGTAACTTATCCTCCTGGCGGGAAAGGGTACGCCATCAGTAACTCTTTAGAAATTACCAGTTTCTAAACGGGGGAACCCACGCTTTTCACACACTTCATTTATTCATCTGATGGGGGAACAAAACACTGCCTGTTTTTTCTCCCCAACCTAAAAACCCATTTTTAGAGGTGCTTGGGTTAATGTCAGAAATGTGTAACACATTTTTTATTGCCGGGATCAAGTCACGGATGTTCCTAGTGGATTGTGTATATGTCTCAACCTTGTCGACACTGGAGTCAGACTCCGTGTCGACATCTGTGTCTGCCATCTGAGAGAGCGGGCGTTTTTGAGCCCCTGATGGCCTTTGAGACGCCTGGGCAGGCGCGGGCTGAGAAGCCGGCTGTCCCACAGCTGTTACGTCATCCACCCTTTTATGTAAGGAGTTGACACTGTCGGTTAATACCTTTCACCTATCCATCCACTCTGGTGTCGGCCCCACAGGGGGCTACATCACATATATCGGCCTCTGCTCCGTCACCATATAAGCCTCCTCATTCAACATGTCGACACAGCCGTACCGACACACCGCAGACACACAGGGAATGCTCTAAACGAGGACAGGACCCACAAAAGCCCTTTGGGGGGACAGAGTGAGAGTATGCCAGCACACACCAGAGCGCTATATATATACAGGGACTAACTGAGTTATGTCCCTAATAGCTGCTTTTCATATAATATATATACTGCCATATTTAATGCCCCCCCCTCTCTTTTCCCTCTTACTGTACTGTAGATTGCAGGGAAGAGCCAGGGAGCTTCCTTCCAGCCGAGCTGTGAGGGAAAATGGCGCCAGTGTGCTGAGAAGATAGGCTCCGCCCCTTTTTCGCGGCCTATTCTCCCGGTTTTTATGGAATTCTGGCAGGGGTATTTTCCTCATATATAGCCCCTGGGGCTATATATTGAGGTATTTTAGCCAGCCAAGGTGTTTTTATTGCCGCCTCAGGGCGCGCCCCCCCAGCGCCCTGCACCCTCAGTGACCGGAGTGTGAAGTGTGTGAGAGGAGCAATGGCGCACAGCTGCAGTGCTGTGCGCTACCTTGGTGAAGACAGAGTCTTCATGCCGCCGATTTTCCGGACCATCTTCTTGCTTCTGGCTCTGTAAGGGGGACGGCGGCGCGGCTCCGGGACCGAACACCAAGGACTGGGCCTGCGGTCGATCCCTCTGGAGCTAATGGTGTCCAGTAGCCTAAGAAGCCCAATCCGGCTGCAAGCAGGCGAGTTCGCTTCTTCTCCCCTTAGTCCCTCGCTGCAGTGAGCCTGTTGCCAGCAGGTCTCACTGAAAATAAAAAACCTAAGTCTATTCTTTCTAAGAGCTCAGGAGAGCCCCTAGTGTGCATCCAACCTCGGCCGGGCACGAATTCTAACTGAGGCTTGGAGGAGAGTCATAGTGGGAGGAGCCAGTGCACACCAGGTAGTCTAAGATCTTTCTAGAGTGCCCAGCCTCCTTCGGAGCCCGCTATTCCCCATGGTCCTTACGGAGTTCCCAGCATCCACTAGGACGTCAGAGAAATAATAAAAACTGGCGGGTCTCTTTATATATACAGTGCCTAGCTGTATATATATCTCTTTTGCCAGAAATGAGGTTTAGATTGCTGCCCAGGGCGCCCCCCCTGCGCCCTGCACCCTTACAGTGACTGCCGTGTGTGAGGTGTGTGGGAGCAATGGCGCACAGCTGCACTGCTGTGCGTTACCTAAGCGAAGATCATGAAGTCTTCTGCCGCCTCTGAAGCCTTCTTTTTCTTCTCATACTCACCCGGCTTCTATCTTCCGGCTCTGTGAGGAGGGCGGCGGCGCGGCTCCGGGACGAACTCCAGGGTGAGACCTGTGTTCTGACTCCCTCTCTGGAGCTAATGGTGTCCAGTAGCCTAAGAAGCAGAGCCTTAAAACTCACAGAAGTAGGTCTGCTTCTCTCCCCTCAGTCCATCGATGCAGGGAGTCTGTTGCCAGCAGGCTCCCTGAAAATAAAAAACCTAACAAATATACTTTCTGTCAGGAAGCTCAGGAGAGCTCCCTGAAGTGCACCCATCTCCTCTGGGCACAGTATCAAACTGAGGTCTGGAGGAGGGGCATAGAGGGAGGAGCCAGTGCACACCAGATCTAAAGTCTTTCTTAAAGTGCCTATGTCTCCTGCGGAGCCCGTCTATCCCCATGGTCCTTACGGAGTCCCCAGCATCCTCTAGGACGTAAGAGAAATTACATTACGTAAACTGTGTTTATAGGCCATCCTTGGGTGTAATTCTGTGGTGAGGGACAGGATTCACTTCTGTTTGTCCACATATTTTATGATTGGCAGCCCCAGCTCTGGTTTTGTCGACAGGTCAAAAGGTTGACATGAGGTTTTTAAAAAAAATCTTTTTTTGAACTTTTCATACTTAACGATCCACGTGGACCACAATTGGAACGGTAATCTGTGCCAAGCGGTAGCGGAGCAAGGCACCTTGCCTGAAACCGCAAGGGGACACGGTGCATTAATTGGGCTTCCCGGTCACTGTACGGAGAAAACTACACCAAAAAAACTCATGTCGACCTTTTGACCTGTCGCCCTAGCACGTCGACCTAGAAACCCTGTCAACCTTCAGACCCTGTCGACCTGTAGTGGTCGACCTAGACACTGTCGATTTGATGATCCACATCCTTACAATGACCGTAAATAATTTGAATTGGTCCTAGACCACCAATCCAAGCACCCCTGCAAGTACCCTGAGGCACCCCAGGGTGCCATGGCACACAGTTTGAGAACCACTGCTATAGTCTATACATTATACTTTCACAACCTGCTGACCCTTAGGCAACACTCCATCCTGGCTGGATCATACAGGCCAAGGCCCTAATTCCGAGTTGTTCGCTCGCAAGGCGATTTTAGCAGAGTTACACACGCTAAGCCGCCGCCTACTGGGAGTGAATCTTAGCTTCTTAAAATTGCGAACGATGTATTCGCAATATTGCGATTACAAACTACTTAGCAGTTTCAGAGTAGCTTCAGACTTACTCGGCATCTGCGATCAGTTCAGTGCTTGTCGTTCCTGGTTTGACGTCACAAACACACCCAGCGTTCGCCCAGACACTCCTCCGTTTCTCCAGCCACTCCCGCGTTTTTTCCGGAAACGGTAGCGTTTTTATCCACACGCCCATAAAACGCCGTGTTTCCGCCCAGTAACACCCATTTCCTGTCAATCACACTACGATCGCCTGAGCGAAGAAAAAGCCGTGAGTAAAAATACTATCTTCAAAGCAAATTTACTTGGCGCAGTCGCAGTGCGAACATTGCGCATGCGTACTAAACAGAAAAACGCTGCGATGCGAAGAAAATTACCGAGCGAACGACTCGGAATGAGGGCCCAAATCTGCAATCTGGCTGGACCAATACAGCACCTATCCTTGCGTATCTATGGAAAAAAAAAATCCTTCTTACCTCTGTGACTGTCTGTTATTAAGCAGTCTTGTTGTATTACTGTTTTGTGCCCCGTTGTAATAGGAAACTGAATATGCTGCTGCTATATAATAACAATAAACATTTCATGTCCCTTAGGCATCATACACACTAGATTTTATATGTGCTTTAAACTCCAGTGTTATACACTCCAGATGCTGATGCAAAGTACTGGGGGCGCGCTGCATTTGGGCACCCAGAAGCCCGACTTTGGGTTGATTTCTGTTCACCACCTCAGGAGGGTGCAAGCAGAAATAATGGGAGCCCATCGGCAAAACAGTATCACTTGTCAGGTTCCAAAAAACAATTGAATTCCTCTGTAGGATTAATTATGTCCATTCTTTTCTTAACTTGGATATTCCCATACTCTGCCATCACAGTCCAGGTTTTAAGAATATCCATGCTTGAGCATAAGTGACTTAATTAGTACCCCAATATAAATGATTTAACCAACATAGATATCCATAAAATCTGGACTGCAATGGCGGAGTTTGAGAAACAATTAAAACAATTTCCAGGAATCCCTGAACGCCTTGGTAACTGCCATCATGTGTTCACTGAACCTAGCACATTACTCTCATTCTATGCATGACTTGCAGAGCTGCACCCCATTTACTATATATGCTTACCACACTATCCCTGTAAATCAGGACACTCATGAAGGAGGCTGGATGCCCACTTGCCGATGTGCACCCGATGTATTGTCTGATCCGGCAGATCGGACAATATATCATTCACATCGTCCAGTGGGTATTCACTATATCATTAACGATGTACAATATCTTTAGTTTTCACCTTGAAAGCTAAAGATATTGTATAAGACTGGATGTGTCCGGGTGCTGTCATCCAATATAGCAAACAATATCGTTCAGTGTGTATGAACGATATAGTTTGCGGTGAGAAATCTTGAACGATGTCACATCTTTTGTGCATCAGCAAGTGTGCCCAGCTTTAAGGCGGGTACACACTAGGCCAGTGGTTCTCAAACTGTGTGCTGAAGACTCGTGCAGGGGTGACTTGGCTTGGTGGCCCAGGACCAAATCAGATTATTTATGGTCAAAGTAATAAGTAAAACCAGTGCGGGTGGTTGCCAATCATAATACATGTGGACAATCAGAAGCAAAAACTGTACACAATCACATAACAAAACCTAAGGATGACAGGTAGACACAGTTTTCTTAATTAAATAATATTTTTTACATCTTTCTGTAAAAAACTTTTATCATAGGGTGCCGTGAAAAAAATGCTGATACTCTAGGGAGCCGTGATTCATAAAAGTTTGGGAACCACTGCACTAGGCATTGCAGGTATGCCGGCGATGAAAGACTATATCGTTAACGATATAGCGTTCAGCGATATAATACGTACACACTGAACGTTATGTTATAGTTCAACGATAACGTTCAGTGACATCACCGACGGCATTCCGGAACATGCAGCTCAGCCCGACATTGACGGGTTGAGCTGTATGTCAGCTCAATATTGGTGACCGCTGAAATACGTGCGGGAGCACACATACTTCACCAATATTAATCCAATACACACTGGACGATTTCAGGCTAAAAATAAATGATAATAGTCGTTATCGTTTATTTTTTATGCAGAAATCGCCTAGTGAATACCCGGCTTTACACAGGTTCCATTGCCAATTAAAGCCAGGTGAAATGCAGTATGGTGTGTGTGTGTATATGTGTGTACTTAACGTATGTATAAAAGCATACCTCCCAACATGACCCTATCCAGGAGGAACAGAATGCTCTGCTCCTGGACTTCCCTCTTAATTTATGATTGCCATCACCTGTGCTGAAACACCTTTCTTATCCATTAACCTGTTCAACACAGGTGCCAGCAATCATACATGAAGAGAAAAGTCCAGAAGCAGAGCATTGTGTCCCTCCTGGAGAGGTATGTAAAATCAATATAGTGTGCTGCTGATGCGCAGGAAGCTCCCACACTGACACATACATAGGGACAGCATCAGCAGCCGCCGCCCGCGGCCTCCGTCGCTGACACTGAGCTGCATAGACGGAGCACACGCGCCGGTGGTGACACAGCGAGGCGCGCGCGCGCACACAAATGGGAGCGCGGACGGGGGTGCGAGCATAGGCGCGAGGGGGGAAGGGAGACGCGCGTCCGGGAAGCTGTTCCTGTCGGGTGGAGGTCAGAGGTCACTGTCAGAGGGTTAAAGCGTCATACGGTCACGACGTTCCGGACGTGCCGATACCCAGTGGGACACGTGGGGGCGCGTGACAGCTGGAGCACTCGCGCGGTTCCCCAAGCGGCACCGGCGCACACCATGCCCCAGCCTTTTCCCCACCGGCTGCACCGCATCCTACTTCACAGCGCCCGGGCCTCTCTTACCTGCGTCCTGGAAACTAGCTGGTTGTAGAACGGTTGTCAGGTGACGTGTACTACGTTGTGTGCCGTACACGGTTCCCGGCGGGTCAGAGTTCGTGACCCTCCCTCAGCTCCACCGAGTGCGCGGCTCCTCCCCGTGACCGAGACGTCATTGGGGGCCGTGATTACGTCACCGGGCGCGCTGTGCGGGATGACGCGGACAGGAGCTTGGGGAGAGGAGACGGAAGGGAGTGCTGGCTCCGGCTCCTGTCCTGCCCGTTGTTCGGATACGCGGCTGCTAGTAACGTATCGTATGGCCAGATGTGGCGACCACGCGATGCTGGGCGCTGTGGCTGGGAGGCCCACAGTAGCTTTTCCCAGAGCGGTCTCGGTATGGCGGTCGCCACTGTCCGCGGTTTTATGAGCAATGTGTGGGGCTGGTGTCGCTGTTAGTGCATGGGACGTTAAGCTTTGGCCGGTTTTCCCCGAGGCTTTATGGGGAAGAAGATGCAGAGGGCGTTGTACTAAATTGAGTGTCTATTAAGGCCAAAAACAATTGAAAAACTCACGAAGGAAGATTCGGTTCACAATAAGATTTGTTTAATAAAAAAATATATATATAAAAAACCCAACTTTAAACAATGCTATTCAGATGTACAAAAGTTTGGGGTGCCTTGGTGCGCTATTGTGTTGCAGCCTAAACAATATTTGAATGTGGAGTCACACAAATTCCACAAAACAAGTATAAACAAAGAACCAAATATTGCGCTTTAGGCGCTCACAATGTATCAGTACACTTCCCTTAATTTTTAAAGCAGTGGATCTGGGATTTCCTTCCTTTCAATTTTGACGTTGTATGTTCATGAAAAAAAACACAGAATATACACCACGATCCTCGTGTATTATTGTGAGGTATAATCACTATTCACTCTATATAATTCCCCAGAAGTCAAGGAGATAGTGACGGGGAAACCCCCCTTCCACAACAGTGCAGAGCATATAATGCTGATCCTTATGGTCATTCACTCAACACCATATGTGCAACGAATACCGGGGTTGCCCCCTTCTTTAAACACTCACGATTTCACTGATATATATTGTGCACGTAAGGTAAGTCTTTTTCTTCTCCACGCCTTAATCTGGAAAGGCCATGCACTTTTTTCCTCCAAAAGAAATGCATAGGAGAAGGATGTCGTGATAAAAAATCCTTTTAATAACACACAAACATCAATTAAAAACAAAGGATGATCGTACCCGAGTGGATAAAGGTGATTGGATGTTAAACAGCAATAACGGGGCCCCGTTAGTCTGATCTCCTTTAGTTCCCCCAAGGGTACGTCTGATTGTCCAGTGCAGGCCTCTCCACCAACGCGTTTCGACCCGTGCCAGGGTCTTTGTCAAGGTGTGAGAGTTACCTGCATTTTGTTCCTTATATACCCCACTAATAACATATTCATTTCAGGTGTTTTCCCTAGAGAACATCCACCAGGAATCTGTATACCTAATTACCTAATCTATACATAGTTGAATCTCTCTATTTCTTATACATAGTCCAGGCCACGGGTAACTTCCGGTCATCCGATACCGGAAGTGATGTAATCCCCGTACTCCGGATCTCGTTATGCTGTCCATGGATCCACCTGTCATTTCCCGT
This sequence comes from Pseudophryne corroboree, assembly GCF_028390025.1. Lineage (NCBI taxonomy): Eukaryota > Metazoa > Chordata > Amphibia > Anura > Myobatrachidae > Pseudophryne > Pseudophryne corroboree. Next base: position 531,719,042 of record NC_086449.1, on the reverse strand, counting down.
CGTGGAGGTGACGTCATTCTGCGGCGTCCAGCCGTCCGCTGATCGTCTCGGCTGTTCTTGCCTCTATAGAAATGTCCGTTCCCGGACTTCCGGTTCTGTGATGCCTCACTTCCTGTCCCTCCGTTTTTCACATACTGATGTCCTCTGCCCGGATTTCTTGGTTCCATGGTGTTAAAATCGTTCTTCACCATTCATTCCATCTGAAACAAATGCAGTGTACATAATCCATACCCAAAATATAAAAAAAAATATATAATAAATAAATAGAATCTTGATGACTTGTCAATAAAAATAATTTACAGTTAAAAATGTTACAATATGCCTGTAAAAACTATATAGGTTATAAAAACCACTTAACCTCGAAATCTTGATTTAACCCTACTGGTACCAGAGTTTTGAAAGTATGTAGAAGTTGCATTTCGGATTTTGCTAGACGAATAGTAGTATTTTTATCTCTTTTTATGTGGGTTTAATATGTTTAATCCCCAAAAAGCCCTTTATATGATTTACAGAACAGTTATGCACAGTTTTAAAGTGTGCTGACAACGAGTGCGTTTCAAGCCCATTTTTTATGTTCCTCAGATGCTCTCCAAGTCTAACCTTAAGAGGTCTTGAAGTCCGACCAATATAGAATTTATTACAGTCGCAAACTATGGTGTAAATCACGTTAGCGGTGTTACATGTGATAAATTCTGTTATCTTAAATTCCCGTGCATTAATTAGAATAGTTTCATATTTTGATGTTGTTCCTCCACTGATATTCCGACACCCAATACAGTTACTGCATCTATAGAAGCCCTTTGATCGATTATAACCAGGTCGTTTAGCTTCTGAGTGTATACTTTTAACTAATTGGGATTTAATATTGGCCGCCTTCCTATAAATATGTACAGGTTTCTGTGGCAAATGAGGTCCTATGACCGGATCTAATTTTAATGTGTTCCAGTGTCTTCTAAACACTTTTTCAATTTCTCTATGTTGAGCATTATAGTTTGTAATGAATGCCCACTGAAACTCTTTACTTTTCTTTTTAGTTTTTTTATTTGTGCATAATAAATCTGTTCGGTTTGCATTTGCTGCTGTATCTAAACCTTTCTCCACCTGGTATTTATCATATCCACATGAAAGGAAAGATTCTTTCATATTCTCTGCTTGAAGTTCAAAAACCGTATCTTCAGTACAATTATGTCTCAACCTCTTAAACTGTCCTTCCGGAATAGAGTTTAACCAGTTTTTATGATGGCAACTATCAGCATATATATATGAGGAACAGTCTGTTGGTTTTTGATATGTCTGTGTGCATATATTATTTTCCTTAATATAGATAGTAATATCCAAAAAGTTCAATTTCTCTGTTTCAATCTCGAATGTTAGTTTAATATTGAGGTCATTGGTATTTAAATATGTGCAAAATTCCTCCAACCTATCTCTACTCCCCTTCCATACGAAAAAAATGTCATCTATATAGCGTGACCATAGTACCAGGTCCGCCCCAAATTCACTATGCCACACGGACTCTTCCTCCCAGAGTCCTAAGAATATGTTGGCATAGCTTGGGGCGAACCTGGTACCCATGGCCGTCCCTGTCAGCTGAATAAAAAATTCACCTTTAAAGAGAAAAAAATTATGTTCCAATATAAATTGGATTCCCTTTAATATAAATTCCTGTAGTGTGATGTCCATATTTGATGTTATCAAAGCTTCTTTTGCAGCTCTAATACCTTTACTGTGCTCAATAATAGTATATAATGAACTTACATCTGCACTAACCATATAGTACCCTTCTTTCCACTCGATGTTTAGTAACTTATTCAAAATATCCCTAGTGTCTTTAAGATGGGATTTATTCAGAAGCACTAGCGGTTGGAGGTAAGAATCTATAAATGCGGAAAGATTGGCAGTAATAGATTCGATGCCCGACACGATGGGTCTACCCGTGGGGTTTTTGGGGTCCTTATGTATCTTAGGCAATACATAAATCACCGGTATTTTGGGGTTCTCATTCATGAGAAATTTACATGTGGTTTCATTGATAGTCCCATTATTTTTGTAAACTTCTATAATGTCAGCAAGGTCTTTACAAAAAGCTTCAGTTGGATCTTTTTTAATCTTTTTGTAAGTTTTGCTGTCTCCTAATTGTCTATACACCTCAGTCTCATATGTTGATACATCTAAAATTACAATTCCCCCCCCCCCCCTTGTCAGCGGGTTTAATTATTAAATCTTTATTGGATTTGAGTTCTTCCAATGCCTGTCTTTCCTTAGTTGTTAAATTAAAGTTGATTTTTTTCTTTTTAATGTTCTCTACATCCTTCAAAACTTGTGCCGTGAAAGTTTCTATGAAACCTCCTTTAAGATACGTGGGGTAGAAAGTGGATTTGGGTTTAAATGTAGAGTAAGACCCCTCCTCCACTATTTCTTGTGTTGTTTCTTCCCCTTTGGATAGGAAACTACTGAGGAGGAAAGGGATCTAGGAGTCACTATTTCAGATGACTTAAAGGCAGGTAAGCAATGTAACAAGGCAATGAGGAAGGCTAGTCAGATGCTTGGCTGCATTGGGAGAGGAATCAGCAGCAGAAAGAAAGAAGTAATAATGCCACTGTATAGGTCATTGGTACGGCCTCATCTAGAATACTGTATTCAGTTCTGGAGGCCATATCTTCAAAAGGATATTAATACATTAGAAACTGTACAAAGGAGGGCAACTAAAATGGTGCATGGCCTACATCACAAAACATACCCAGAAAGACTAAGAAATCTCAATATGTATAGTTTGGAGCAGAGAAGAGAAAGGGGCGACATGATAGAAACTTTCAAATATATGAAGGGTTTTAACAAAGTCCAGGAGGGAAACATTCTCCAAATGAAGAGAAGCAATAGGACACGAGGACATGCACTGAGACTGGAGGGGGGGAGGTTCAGGGGAAATTTGCGGAAAAATTATTTCACAGAAAGGGTAGTGGACAAGTGGAATAGCCTCCCATCAGAGGTGGTAGAGGCTAAGACAGTAGAGCAATTTAAACATGCATGGGATAGACATAAGGATATCCTTACAAAGAAATAAGGATCAAATAAGGTTAGTGATAAAAAAAAATAATATATAAAAAAAAAAAAAGGGGCAGACTAGATGGGCCAAGTGGTTCTTATCTGCCGACAAATTCTATGTTTCTATGTTTCTATGTAAGAACTTCTTAACCGTAAGTTTTCTTATATACTTTTGAATGTCAACGAACAAATCGAATTCATTGACCTTACTTGCAGGGGCGTACTTTAGCCCCTTTTCCAACACTAACTGTTCATTATGTTCCAGAATGTGGGAGCTTAAATTAAAAATTTTGACTTTCCCTTTTTCCAATGTAGCACTGTCTATTCCTTTCTGTTTAGGTTCCTTCTTCTTAAGTTTGGGTCTGTATTTCTTTTTCCCCCCTCTTTTTCTTCTTTTAGTTTTCTGTTTCTGAATGGGGTTTATCTCTGAGTGAATCTGTTCCGACCATTCCCTAAAAAAGGGCGCGGAGTTCGGGGACTTTTTACATCCTCCAAAGGGCCAAATCTATTGGTGGTGGGTATTGCCCACCATTCCCTCCTATATGGATCCCTATGATCAAAATGGTTCCCTCTCCATTCTGGTGCTCTTTTTTCCCCAGTCTCTTCTATAATATGTGTTATCTCTGGGTTTCCATCTATCTTCCCTGTTGTAATTTTGGGTATGTTCATGTGATCGTCTATTATAGGTGTTTTTCTTAAATGGTGTTCGCACAGGTCTATGCTCTTTCTGTAATTTATCCCCTGTATCTCTCTTTATTTTCTCCATTTTTTCCTTATCCTCTGTTATGTTATCCCCCTTACTATCTCTTTTAAATTTCCTGAGTTTCCTTTCTTTAAGTATTTTTTTTGTTTTAACCAGTTTCTGTTCTATCTTTTGTTCTAATTCTTTATATTCTGGCAACAAGATAAACAGAGTAACTAGTGCCTTATTGTCATTAATACTCTCTTCCAATTTTTTTAAATCGTCCTTCCTTTTTCTAATGATAAGTTCCATCAATGCGAAGGAGCACTTCCTGGTGATATGTTCCCATTCTTTTACAAAGGACTCCTCCGCATTGGTGAATGAGGACTTTTTATCAACAACTAGGCCCTGTGGTATCATCTGGAGTGATATATACTTTTCCAGCATTGCTATCTCCCACCACACATGACTTTCTTTTACCATATCTTTCTCAAGGTTACTCATAATATTATCCAAATTTTCCTCTCGGAAATTTTCATTATTGATGGGATTATCAAACAGTGATTCTAACCTTTTTCTTCTAAAGAGAACATATTTTTTAAGCAGCACTATGGATACCCCTGAGTGTGAGTTATAGGAACCAATGTACAAAAGTTTGGGGTGCCTTGGTGCGCTATTGTGTTGCAGCCTAAACAATATTTGAATGTGGAGTCACACAAATTCCACAGAAAACAAGTATAAACAAAGAACCAAATATTGCGCTTTAGGCGCTCACAATGTATCAGTACACTTCCCTTAATTTTTAAAGCAGTGGATCTGGGATTTCCTTCCTTTCAATTTTCACGTTGTATGTTCATGAAAAAAAACAGAATATACACCACGATCCTCGTGTATTATTGTGAGGTATAATCACTATTCACTCTATATAATTCCCCAGAAGTCAAGGAGATAGTGACGGGGAAACCCCCCTTCCACAACACTTACAACAGTGCAGAGGGAAACATGCATATAATGCTGATCCTTATGGTCATTCACTCAACACCATATGTACAACGAATACCGGGGTTGCCCCCTTCTTTAAACACTCACGATTTCACTGATATATATTGTGCACGTAAGGTAGGTCTTTTTCTTCTCCACGCCTTAATCTGGAAAGGCCATGCACTTTTTTCCTCCAAAAGAAATGCATAGGAGAAGGATGTCGTGATAAAAAATCCTTTTAATAACATACAAACATCAATTAAAAACAAAGGATGATCGTACCCGAGTGGATAAAGGTGTTAAACAGCAATAACGGGGCCCCGTTAGTCTGATCTCCTTTAGTTCCCCCAAGGGTACGTCTGATTGTCCAGTGCAGGCCTCTCCACCAACGCGTTTCGACCCGTGCCAGGGTCTTTGTCAAGGTGTGAGAGTTACCTGCATTTTGTTCCTTATATACCCCACTAATAACATATTCATTTCAGGTGTTTTCCCTAGAGAACATCCACCAGGAATCTGTATACCTAATTACCTAATCTATACATAGTTGAATCTCTCTATTTCTTATACATAGTCCAGGCCACGGGTAACTTCCGGTCATCCGATACCGGAAGTGATGTAATCCCCGTACTCCGGATCTCGTTATGCTGTCCATGGATCCACCTGTCATTTCCTGTCGTGGAGGTGACGTCATTCTGTGGCGTCCAGCCGTCCGCTGATCGTCTCAGCTGTTCTTGCCTCTATAGAAATGTCCGTTCCCGGACTTCCGGTTCTGTGATGCCTCACTTCCTGTCCCTCCGTTTTTCACATACTGATATCCTCTGCCCGGATTTCTTGGTTCCATGGTGTTAAAATCGTTCTTCACCATTCATTCCATCTGATACAAATGCAGTGTACATAATCCATACCCAAAATATCAAAAAAAGTGAGGCATCACAGAACCGGAAGTCCGGGAACGGACATTTCTATAGAGGCAAGAACAGCTGAGACGATCAGCGGACGGCTGGACGCCGCAGAATGACGCTGATCGAGCAAGGATTGACTTGCCCGCACAGTCTATCTTTTCTTGCGATACCAACCTGGCGGGACTGTGAATCAGGATCGCAAGTGGCATAACACCTTGCAATTTGCACTAACTTTTCTTGCGATTTTGACTATATAGTCAAAATCGAAAGAAAAAAATCTCACCATGTGTACACACCATAAGTCACGGTTTTCCTGGTTTATTTGCTTATGTACTCTGTAATTGGGCACTGCGGAACCCTTGTGGCACCATATAAATAAAGGATAATAATAATTGTATCTTACCTGTTCTTAATAAGTAAATTGTTGGTATCGAGGGATGGTATTTGATATGCCAGCTGTGGGGATCCTGGTGCTCAGTATACCGGCACTGGAATCCCGACAGCCGGCATACCGACAACTATTCTACCTCTTGGGGGGTCCACAACGCCCCTGGAGGGAGAATTAATAGCGTTACGCACCACCGTGCCCACAGCATGGCAAGCCTGCAATGGGCTCTTTTGTGCTTGCCCCGGTGCAGGTGGCTGCCTGCACAACAAACTATACCCGTATCAAGTATACTTTGGATACTCCTTTTTTTCTCTGACGTCCTAGTGGATGCTGGGTACTCCGTAAGGACCATGGGGAATAGACGGGCTCCGCAGGAGACTGGGCACTCTAAAGCAAAAGATTAGGTACTACATCTGGTGTGCACTGGCTCCTCCCTCTATGCCCCTCCTCCAGACCTCAGTTAGAATCTGTGCCCGGCCAGAGCTGGATGCACTCTAGGGGCTCTCCTGAGCTTCCTAGAAAGAAAAGTATTTGTTAGGTTTTTTATTTTCAGTGAGATCTGCTGGCAGCAGACTCACTGCTACGTGGGACTTAGGGGAGAGAAGCAAACCTACCTGCTTGCAGCTAGCTTGTGCTTCTAGGCTACTGGACACCATTAGCTCCAGAGGGATCGAACACAGGGCCCGACCTCGATCGTCCGTTCCCGGAGCCGCGCCGCCGTCCCCCTTGCAGAGCCAGAAGACGGAAGAAATCGTCGGCTGAAGACTTCGGTCTTCAATAAGGTAGCGCACAGCACTGCAGCTGTGCGCGATTGCTCCCACAGCACACCACACGCTCCGGTCACTGGTGGGTGCAGAGCGCTGGGGGGGGGGGCGCCCTGGGCTACAATTAAGATACCTTTTGGCAATAAAAAGCACATAATACAGTGTTTAACACTGTATATGTGCAGAAACCCCCGCCATTAACGATATAAAAAGCGGGAGAAGCCTGCCGTTGAAGGGGCGGGGCTATCTCCCTCAGCACAGCCAGCGCTCTCCCCTGCAGTAAACACTACAGAAAGGGTAAAAAAGAGAGGGGGGGCACATAAATTTAGGCGCAAAATTGTGATATAAGCAACTATAGGGGGAAAATTCACTTTGTGTATAGTGTCTATCCCTCTGTTATATAGCGCTCTGGTGTGTGCTGGCATACTCTGTCTCCCCAAAGGACTTTGTGGGGTCCTGTCCTCAGTCAGAGCATTCCCTGTGTGTGTGTGCAGTGTGTCGGTACGGCTGTGTCGACATGTTTGATGAGGACGCTTACGTGGAGGCGGAGCAGGTGCCGATAAGTGTGATGTCGCCCCCTGCGGGGCCGACACCTGAGTGGATGGATATGTGGAAGGTATTAACCAACAGTGTCAACTCCTTGCATAAAAGGTTCGATGACGCAGCTTTGGGACAGCCGGCATCTCAGCCCGCGCCTGCCCAGGCATCTCAGAGGCCGTCAGGGGCTCAAAAACGCCCGCTACCTCAGATGGCAGACACAGATGTCGACACGGAGTCTGAATCCAGTGTCGACGAGGATGAGACAAATATACAATCCACTAGGGCCATCCGATGCATGATTACGGCAATGAAAAATGTGTTGCACATTTCTGACATTAACCCAGTTACCACAAAAAAGGGTATTATGTTTGGGGAGAAAAAGCAGCCAGTGACTTTTCCCCCATCTGATGAGTTAAACGAATTGTGTGAAGAAGCGTGGGGTTCCCCAGATAAGAAACTAGTAATTTTTTAAGCGGTTACTAATGGCGTACCCTTTCCCGCCAACGGATAGGTTACGCTGGGAGACATCCCCTAAGGTGGACAAGGCGCTCACACGCTTATCAAAAAAGGTGGCACTGCCGTCTCAGGATACGGCCGCCTTAAAGGAGCCTGCAGATAGAAAGCAGGAGGCTATCCTGAAGTCTGTGTATACACACTCAGGTACTATACTGAGACCTGCTATTGCTTCAGCATGGATGTGCAGTGCTGCAGCAGCGTGGTCTGATTCCCTGTCTGATAACATTGATTCCCTTGACAGGGACACTATATTGCTAACCATAGAGCATATTAAAGACGTAGTCTTATATATGAGAGATGCACAGAGGGACATTTGCCGGCTGGCATCTAGAATTAATGCGATGTCCATTTCTGCCAGGAGAGTATTATGGACTCGGCAGTGGACAGGTGATGCTGATTCTAAAAGGCACATGGAAATTTTGCCTTATAAGGGTGAGGAATTGTTTGGGGACGGTCTTTCGGACCTCGTATCCACAGCAACAGCTGGGAAGTCGACTTTTTTACCTCAGGTTCCCTCACAGCCTAAGAAAGCACCGTATTATCAAGTACAGTCCTTTCGGCCTCAGAAAGGCAAGCGGGTTAGAGGCGCGTCCTTTCTGCCCAGAGGCAGGGGTAGAGGGAAAAAGCTGCACCATACAGCCAGTTCCCAAGAACAAAAATCCTCCCCTGCTTCCACTAAGTCCACCGCATGATGCTGGGGCTCCACATGTGGAGCCAGGTGCGGTGGGGCCACGTCTCCGGAACTTCAGCGACCAGTGGGTTCGCTCACAGGTGGATCTCTGGGTTCTACAAGTGGTATCTCAGGGATACAAGCTGGAATTCGAGACGTCTCCCCCTCGCCGTTACCTCAAATCAGCCTTGCCAGCTACTCCCGAGGACAGGGAGGTAGTACTGGCGGCAATTCACAAGCTGTACCTCCAGCAGGTGATAATAAAAGTTCCCCTCCTTCAACAGGGACGGGGTTACTATTCCACAATGTTTGTGGTACCGAAACCAGACGGTTCGGTGAGACCCATTCTAAATTTGAAATCCTTGAACACTTATATAAGGAAGTTCAAGTTCAAAATGGAATCGCTCAGGGCGGTTATTGCAAGCCTGGAAGAGGGGGATTACATGGTTTCGCTGGACATCAAGGATGCTTACCTACATGTCCCCATTTACCCACCTCACCAGGTGTACCTCCGTTTTGTGGTACAGGACTGCCATTACCAATTCCAGACGTTGCCGTTTGGTCTGTCCACGGCACCGAGGGTATTTACCAAAGTAATTGCCGAAATGATGATACTCCTTCGAAAGAAGGGAGTTATAATTATCCCGTACTTGGACGATCTCCTTATAAAGGCGAGGTCCAGGGAGCAGTTGTTGGTCGGAGTAGCACTATCTCAGGAAGTACTACAACAGCACGGCTGGATTCTGAATATCCCGAAGTCGCAGCTGGTTCCTACGACGCGTCTGCTGTTCCTGGGTATGATTCTGGACACAGAACAGAAGAAGGTGTTTCTCCCGGAGGAGAAGGCCAAGGAGTTGTCATCTCTGGTCAGAGACCTCCTAAAACCAAGACAGGTGTCGGTGCATCAATGCACGCGAGTCCTGGGAAAGATGGTAGCTTCTTACGAGGCAATTGCATTCGGCAGGTTCCATGCACGGATCTTTCAGTGGGATCTGTTAGACAAGTGGTCCGGATCGCATCTTCAGATGCATCGGCTGATCACCCTGTCCCCGAGGGCCAGGGTGTCTCTGCTGTGGTGGCTGCAGAGTGCTCATCTACTCGAGGGCCGCAGATTGGGCATACAGGACTGGGTCCTGGTGACCACGGATGCAAGCCTCCGAGGTTGGGGGGCAGTCACTCAGGGAAGAAACTTCCAAGGACAATGGTCGAGTCAGGAAGCTTCCCTACACATAAACATTCTGGAACTAAGGGCCATTTACAATGCCCTAAGTCAGGCAAAACCCCTGCTTCAAAATCAGCCAGTGCTGATTCAGTCAGACAACATCACGGCGGTCGCCCATGTAAACCGACAGGGCGGCACAAGAAGCAGGATGGCGATGGCAGAAGCCACAAGGATTCTCCGATGGGTGGAAAATCACGTGATAGCACTGTCAGCAGTGTTCATTCCGGGAGTGGACAACTGGGAAGCAGACTTCCTCAGCAGGCACGACCTCCACCCGGGAGAGTGGGGACTTCATCCAGAAGTCTTCCAGCTGATTGTAAATCGTTGGGAAAGGCCACAGGTGGACATGATGGCGTCCCGCCTCAACAAAAAGCTAAAAAGATATTGCGCCAGGTCAAGGGACCCTCAGGCGATAGCTGTGGACGCTCTAGTGACACCGTGGGTGTACCAGTCGGTTTATGTGTTCCCTCCTCTTCCTCTTATACCAAAGGTACTGAGGATAATAAGAAAGAGAGGAGTAAGAACTATACTCATCGTTCCGGATTGGCCAAGAAGGACTTGGTACCCGGAACTACAAGAAATGATCTCAGAGGACCCTTGGCCTCTGCCTCTCAGACAGGACCTGCTACAGCAGGGGCCCTGTCTGTTCCAAGACTTACCGCGGCTGCGTTTGACGGCATGGCGGTTGAACGCCGGATCCTGATGGAAAAGGGCATTCCTGTTGAAGTCATTCCTACGCTGATAAAAGCTAGGAAGGATGTGACAGCAAAACATTATCACCGCATATGGCGAAAATATGTTGCTTGGTGTGAGGCTATGAAGGCCCCAACAGAAGAATTTCAGCTGGGTCGATTTCTGCACTTCCTACAGTCTGGAGTGACTATGGGCCTAAAATTGGGATCCATTAAAGTCCAGATTTCGGCCCTGTCTATTTTCTTTCAAAAAGAACTGGCTTCACTGCCTGAAGTTCAGACGTTTGTTAAGGGAGTGCTGCATATTCAGCCCCCTTTTGTGCCCCCAGTGGCACCTTGGGATCTCAACGTTGTGTTGGATTTCCTAAAATCACATTGGTTTGAGCCACTTCAGACCGTGGAGTTGAAATATCTCACGTGGAAAGTGGTCATGCTTTTGGCCTTGGCTTCGGCTAGGCGTGTGTCAGAATTGGCGGCTTTGTCATGCAAAAGCCCCTATCTGATCTTCCATATGGACAGGGCAGAATTGAGGACTCGTCCCCAATTTCTCCCTAAGGTGGTATCAGCGTTCCATTTGAACCAACCTATTGTGGTGCCTGCGGCTACTCGGGACTTGGAGGCTTCCAAGTTGCTGGATGTAGTCCGGGCCCTGAAAATCTATGTTTCCAGGACGGCTAGAGTCAGAAAAACTGACTCGCTGTTTATCCTGCATGCACCCAACAAGCTGGGTGCTCCTGCTTCAAAGCAGACTATTGCTCGCTGGATCTGTTGCACGATTCACCTTGCACATTCTGCGGCTGGACTGCCGCATCCTAAATCAGTCAAAGCCCATTCCACGAGGAAGGTGGGCTCTTCTTGGGCGGCTGCCCGAGGGGTCTCGGCTTTACAACTTTGCCGAGCTGCTACCTGGTCGGGATCAAACACGTTTGCAAAATTCTACAAGTTTGATACCCTGGCTGAGGAGGACCTTGAGTTTGCTCATTCGGTGCTGCAGAGTCATCCGCACTCTCCCGCCCGTTTGGGAGCTTTGGTATAATCCCCATGGTCCTTACGGAGTACCCAGCATCCACTAGGACGTCAGAGAAAATAAGATTTTACTCACCGGTAAATCTATTTCTCGTAGTCCGTAGTGGATGCTGGGAGCCCGTCCCAAGTGCGGAATTCTGCAATACTTGTATATAGTTATTGCTTAACTATAGGGTTTTTTGTTCTGAGCCATCAGTTTAATGAGGCTCAGTTGTTGTTCATACTGTTAACTGGGTATAATTATCACAAGTTGTACGGTGTGATTGATGTGGCTGGTATGAGTCTTACCCTGGATTCCAAATCCTTTCCTAGTAATGTCAGCTCTTCCGGGCACAGTTTCCCTAACTGAGGTCTGGAGGAGGGGCATAGAGGGAGGAACCAGTGCACACCAGATGTAGTACCTAATCTTTTGCTTTAGAGTGCCCAGTCTCCTGCGGAGCCCGTCTATTCCCCATGGTCCTTACGGAGTACCCAGCATCCACTACGGACTACGAGAAATAGATTTACCGGTGAGTAAAATCTTATTTTTTGCCAGCACTATATTTTCTACCATTTTAGTTCCCTTGCAGAAAACTCTGCACTTCGCCCATTGGATAACCTCAGTGGTGTAAAATCATCTGTAAGGGAACCATCAATGATTTTACCCATCAATGGTCACCCCTGCAGTACTGTAAAATGAACAATGGGCCAATCAGACCCATGAGGCATGGCTAAGCTCTGTGCCCTGACACTTTGAAGAAAAATAATTAAAATATTTGGTAGGGCTGAACCATCGCTGGTGGGAAACAATCTGGTTCTCCCCCATCGATGGTAAAAGTATTTGACAACGGTCATAGACCATCAATTATTTTGAATCATCGTTGGTCAATGGCCATCCCTACACAGTTTGGAGACTCAAGCCACAACACATTGGCTTTCTCACCCTTTGACGCACTATCACCAGTGGTGGCAACAGGTTCGCTGACAGTTTTTTTAAAATTCTGCAACCAACTTAAGTCAGGCAGTCAACAGGTTTGCAAGTTCATAGGCCCCTTGGTGGGTCTCTAAAAGCGAATTCCTGTAGTATATCCTCTGTCTTCCATTGTTGGCATATTTGCCTCTCAAACAGGTGAGATCCCATCCAGTTATTGCTGGAACTAGTGTAAAAATATATTATGAGATCGCTTCCCAGCCATCACTCTTAATACCCCTATTTGACAAAATCCAACATTCCCTCCAGGTTTCAGCTAAATTTGCTTCTCATGTATTGAGGTGTTAGGATGGTACTGCCAAGCTTGGTATACTTACTACTAGTTTTGCCAACATTCAAGTCTGACACTTCATTGTCTCTCTTCCTCTAGATCTCTGACTCCGTTTGAGACTCTACTTTCATAATCATATTTCTCTAACGTCCTAGTGGATGCTGGGGACTCCGTAAGGACCATGGGGAATAGACGGGCTCCGCAGGAGACTGGGCACTCTAAGAAAGATTTAGTACTACTGGTGTGCACTGGCTCCTCCCTCTATGCCCCTCCTCCAGACCTCAGTTAGAATCTGTGCCCGGTCAGAGCTGGGTGCATTTTAGTGAGCTCTCCTGAGCTTGCTAATAAGAAAGTATTTTAGTTAGGTTTTTTATTTTCAGAGAGCTTCTGCTGGCAACAGACTCTCTGCTACGTGGGACTGAGGGGAGAGAAGCAAACCTACTAACTGCGGCTAGGTTGCGCTTCTTAGGCTACTGGACACCATTAGCTCCAGAGGGATCGAACACAGGAACCTAACCTTGTCGTCCGTCCCGGAGCCGCGCCGCCGTCCCCCTCGCAGAGCCAGAAGACAGAAGCCAGCGGGTTGAAGCAAGAAGACGTCAAAATCGGCGGCAGAAAACTCCTGTCTTCATATGAGGTAGCGCACAGCACTGCAGCTGTGCGCCATTGCGCCCACACTAACTCACACACTCCGGTCACTGTAGGGCGCAGGGGGGGGGCGCCCTGGGCAGCAATTAAGTACCTCCTGGCAAAAGCAGCATATATACAGTTGGACACTGTTATATGCATGAGCCCCCGCCATTAATTTTACACAAAATCGCGGGAGAAGCCCGCCGCTGAGGGGGCGGGGCCTTCTTCCTCAGCACTCACCAGCGCCATTTTCTCTCCACAGCTCCGCTGAGAGGAAGCTCCCCAGGCTCTCCCCTGCAGACTCACGGTAGAAAGGGTAAAAAGAGAGGGGGGGCACATAAATTTAGCGCATTAATCATATATACAGCAGCTACTGGGTAAACACTAAGTTACTGTGTGATTCCTGGGTCATATAGCGCTGGGGTGTGTGCTGGCATACTCTCTCTCTGTCTCTCCAAAAGGCCTTGTGGGGGTCCTGTTCTCATATAGAGCATCCCCTGTGTGTGTGGTGTGTCGGTATGCGTGTGTCGACATGTTTGACGAAGAGGCCTATGTGGAGGCAGAGCAAGTGCTGATGAATGACGTGTCTCCGCCGACCGCGCCGACTCCTGATTGGATGGATATGTGGAAGGTGTTAAATGATAATGTAAACTCCTTGCATAAAAGGTTGGATAAAGCTGATGCCTTGGGACAGTCGGGGTCTCAGCCCATGCCTGATCCTACAGCGCAGAGGCCGTCAGGGTCTCAGAAGCGCCCACTATCCAAAATTGTTGACACAGATATCGACACGGATTCTGACTCCAATGACGATGATGCAAAATTGCAGCCAAAAATGGCTAAAGCCATCCGCTACATGATTATAGCGATGAAGGATGTATTGCATATATCAGAGGTAAACCCTGTCCCTGACAAGAGGGTTTATATGTATGGGGAAAAAAGCAAGAGGTGACTTTTCCCCCTTCACATGAGTTAAATGAATTATGTGAGAAAGCGTGGGATTCCCCCGATAAGAAAGTGCTGATTTCCAGAAGAAGCTGCACCATACAGCTAGTTCCCAGGAACAGAAGTCCTCCCCGGCTTCCACTAAGTCCACCGCATGACGCTGGGGCTCCACAGGAGCGGTGGGGGCGCGTCTCCGAAATTTCAGCCACCAGTGGGTTCGCTCACAAGTGGATCCCTGGGCTATACAGATTGTGTCTCAGGGATACAAGCTGGAATTCGAAGTGATGCCCCCTCACCGTTACCTCAAATCGGCCCTGCCAGCTTCCCCCATGGAACAGGAAGTAGTGTTAGCGGCAATTCACAAGTTATATCTCCAGCAGGTGGTGGTAAAGGTTCCCCTCCTTCAACAAGGAAGAGGATACTATTCCACAATGTTTGTGGTACCGAAACCGGACGGTTCGGTCAGACCCATATTGAATTTAAAGTCCCTGAACATTTATCCGAAAAGATTCAAGTTCAAAATGGAATCGCTCAGAGCGGTCATTGCAAGCCTGGAAGAGGGGGATTTTATGGTGTCTCTGGACATCAAGGATGCTTACTTGCATGTCCCCATTTATCCACCTCATCAGGAGTACCTCAGATTTGTGGTACAGGACTGTCATTACCAATTCCAGACGTTGCCGTTTGGGCTCTCCACGGCACCGAGAATATTTACCAAGGTAATGGCAGAAATGATGGTGCTCCTTCGAAAGCAAGGAGTCACAATTATCCCATACTTGGACGATCTCCTCATAAAGGCGAGGTCCAGAGAGCAGTTGCTAATCAGCGTAGCACACTCTCAAGAAGTATTGCAACAGCACGGCTGGATTCTGAATATCCCAAAGTCGCAGCTGATTCCTACAACGCGTCTGCCTTTTATGGGCATGATTCTGGACACGGACCAGAAGAAGGTGTTTCTCCCGGCGGAGAAGGCTCAAGAGCTCGTGATTCTAGTCAGAGATCTCATAAGACAGAAACAAGTGTCGGTGCATCGCTGCACGCGAGTCCTGGGAAAGATGGTGGCATCATACGAAGCCATTCCCTTCGGCAGGTTCCATGCGAGGATCTTTCAGTGGGATCTGGTGGACAAGTGGTCCGGATCGCATCTTCAGATGCATCGGCTGATCACCCTGTCCCCGAGGGCCAGGGTGTCTCTTCTGTGGTGGCTACAGAGTGCTCACCTTCTCGAGGGCCGCAGGTTCGGCATACAGGACTGGGTCCTGGTGACCACGGATGCGAGCCTCCGAGGGTGGGGGGCAGTCACTCAGGGAAGAAACTTCCAAGGGTTGTGGTCAAGTCAGGAGGCTTGTCTGCACATAAATATCCTGGAACTAAGGGCCATATACAACGCCCTGAGTCAAGCGGATCCTCTGCTTCGCAACCAACCGGTGCTGATTCAGTCAGACAACATCACCGCAGTGGCTCATGTAAACCGCCAGGGCGGCACAAGGAGCAGAGTGGCAATGGCGGAAGCCACCAGGATTCTTCGTTGGGCGGAGAATCACGTGCAAGCACTGTCAGCAGTGTTCATTCCGGGAGTGGACAACTGGGAAACAGACTTCCTCAGCAGGCACGACCTCCACCCGGGAGAGTGGGGACTTCATCACAAAGTCTTCACTCAGATTACAAATCGATGGGAACTGCCACAGGTGGACATGATGGCATCCCGTCTCAACAAAAAGCTACAAAGGTATTGCGCCAGGTCAAGAGACCCTCAGGCGATAGCTGTGGACGCACTATTAACACCGTGGGTGTTCCAGTCGATCTATGTGTTTCCTCCTCTTCCTCTCATACCCAAGGTGCTGAGAATCGTAAGAAAAAGAGGAGTGAGAACAATACTCATTGTTCCGGATTGGCCAAGAAGGACTTGGTACCCGGAACTGCAAGAAATGCTCACAGAGGACCCATGGCCTCTGCCTCTCAGACAGGACCTGTTGCAACAGGGGCCCTGTCTGTTCCAAGACTTACCGCGGCTGCGTTTGACGGCATGGCGGTTGAACGCAGGATCCTAGCGGAAAAAGGCATTCCGGATGAAGTTATTCCTACGCTGATAAAGGCTAGGAAGGACGTGACAGCAAAACACTATCACCGTATATGGCGAAACTATGTTGCCTGGTGTGAGGCCAGGAAGGCCCCTACAGAGGAATTCCAGCTGGGCCGGTTCCTGCACTTCCTACAGTCTGGAGTGACTACGGGCTTGAAGTTGGGGTCCATTAAGGTCCAGATTTCGGCCCTATCCATTTTCTTTCAAAAGGAACTGGCTTCTCTTCCTGAAGTTCAGACGTTTGTTAAGGGAGTGCTGCATATTCAGCCCCCTTTTGTGCCACCAGTGGCACCTTGGGATCTCAACGTGGTGTTGGGTTTCCTGAAATCCCACTGGTTTGAGCCACTTAAGACCGTGGAGCTAAAGTATCTCACGTGGAAGGTGGTCATGCTATTGGCCTTAGCTTCGGCTAGGCGTGTGTCAGAATTGGCGGCTTTGTCATGTAAAAGCCCCTATCTGGTTTTCCATATGGACAGGGCAGAATTACGGACTCGTCCGCAATTTCTGCCGAAGGTGGTGTCATCTTTTCATTTGAACCAACCTATTGTGGTGCCTGCGGCTACTCGTGACTTGGAGGATTCCAAGTTGCTTGATGTAGTCAGGGCTTTGAAGATCTATGTAGCCAGGACGGCTGGAGTCAGGAAAACTGACTCGCTGTTTATCCTGTATGCATCCAACAAGCTGGGTGCTCCTGCTTCAAAGCAAACCATTGCTCGCTGGATCTGTAACACGATTCAGCAGGCTCATTCTGCGGCTGGATTGCCGCATCCAAAATCAGTGAAAGCCCATTCCACAAGGAAAGTGGGCTCTTCTTGGGCGGCTGCCCGAGGGGTCTCGGCATTACAGCTTTGCCGAGCAGCTACTTGGTCGGGTTCAAACACATTTGCTAAGTTCTACAAGTTTGATACCCTGGCTGAGGAGGACCTTGTGTTTGCCCATTCGGTGCTGCAAAGTCATCCGCACTCTCCCGCCCGTTTGGGAGCTTTGGTATAATCCCCATGGTCCTTACGGAGTCCCCAGCATCCACTAGGACGTTAGAGAAAATAATATTTTACTCACCGGTAAATCTATTTCTCGTAGTCCGCAGTGGATGCTGGGCGCCCGTCCCAAGTGCGGACTTTCTGCAATACGTGTATATAGTTATTGCTTAATAAAAGGGTTATGTTATGTTGGAATCCATTGTTTGATGCTCTGTTGTTGTTCATACTGTTGACTGGGTAAGTTTACCACAAGTTATACGGTGTGATTGGTGTGGCTGGTATGAGTCTTACCCTGGATTCCAAAATCCTTTCCTTGTAATATCAGCTCTTCCGGGCACAGTTTCCTTAACTGAGGTCTGGAGGAGGGGCATAGAGGGAGGAGCCAGTGCACACCAGTAGTACTAAATCTTTCTAAGAGTGCCCAGTCTCCTGCGGAGCCCGTCTATTCCCCATGGTCCTTACGGAGTCCCCAGCATCCACTACGGACTACGAGAAATAGATTTACCGGTGAGTAAAATCTTATTTTTATTGTTTGTATAATCTGTTTTCTCTTACGTCCTAGAGGATGCTGGGGTCCACATTAGTACCATGGGGTATAGATGGGTACACTAGGAGCCATGGGTACTTTAAGAGTTTATAGTGTGATAGTGTGGGCTGGCTTCTCCCTCTATGCCCCTCCTACCAGACCCAGTTTAGAAAATGTGCCCGGAGGAGGCGGTCACAGCTAGGGGAGCTCCTAGAGCTTCTTTAGTTTTATTTTTGTTGAAGAGTAATTTAGGCACAGGGAGGCTGCTGGCAACAGCCTCTCTGCTTCGTGGGACCTAGGGGGGAGTAGTGTCCAACCCTGAGAGGTTAATGGCCACTATCTCCGCTGACAGGACACTGAGCTCCTGAGGGTGATGATCGTTAGCTGCCCGAGGCAACCGCTCACTCCCGCAGCATGCCACCACCCCCTAACAGAGCCAGAAGACTCCGGTGGTGAGTGTGTCACCGTTGACCTGAAAGGCGGGGAGCTGGTATGAACGGCGGCAACAGGGTGGGAGCGCAGTACCGATACTGCGCTCCGGAAGGCTCAGCGGTACAGCAGGTGCGGCGCTATGAGGGGCGCCCTGGGCCAGCTCAAATACCCTTTCTCTGACGTCCTAGTGGATGCTGGGAACTCCGTAAGGACCATGGGGAATAGACGGGCTCCGCAGGAGACTGGGCACTCTAAAGCAAAAGATTAGGTACTATCTGGTGTGCACTGGCTCCTCCCTCTATGCCCCTCCTCCAGACCTCAGTTAGAATCTGTGCCCGGCCAGAGCTGTATGCACCTAGTGGGCTCTCCTGAGCTTGCTAGAAGAAAGTATTTGAAAAGAGAGGGGGTGCACATAAATTTAGGCGCAAAATTTGTATATACAGCAGCTACTGGGTAAACACTGAGTTGTAGTGTAATCCCTGGGTTATATAGCGCTGGGGTGTGTGCTGGCATACTCTCTCTCTGTCTCTCCAAAGGGCCTTGTGGGGGAACTGTCCTCAAATAGAGCATCCCCTGTGTGTGTGGTGTGTCGGTACGCGTGTGTCGACATGTCTGAGGTAAAAGGCTCCTCTAAGGAGGTGATAGAGCGGATATGTGTGTGAGAGGGTGTCTCCGTCGACAACGCCGACACCTGTTTGGATATGTGTAAGTGCTAAGGTGAATTTATTGCACAAAAGGTTAGGGAACAGACAGGAAATCTACCCATGTCTGTCCCTATGTCACAGAGACCTTCAGAGTCTCTCAATGCTCACTATCCATAATAACAAACACTGGTATCGACATGGAGTTTAACTCCACTGTCGACCTCGATAATGCAAAGTTACAGCCAAGATGGCTATAAGGTATTCAATATATGATTATTGAAATAATAGATGATTTGCATATCACTGATGACTCATCTGTCCCTGACACGAGAGTACACATGTTTAAGAGGAAGAATGCTGAGGTAAATTTCCCTCCTCTCATGAGGAAAAAGAGCGGAAATCTCCAGACAAGAGACGGCAGCTTCCCACAAGAGAATTCTCAGGCTGTATCCTTTCCCCACTAGGGCCAGGATATGTTGAGAATCTTCCCCTGGGGTGTCCTGTTTGCACAGACGGTAGCACTTGCTATTCTCAGGGATCCTGCAGATAGCGTGCACATTCTAGTATACTACCCAGACCGGCGATTGTGTCGGCATGGGTTTATAGCGCTGTGGCAGCGTGGACAGGTACCTTATCAGCAGAGATGAGACCCTAGTATGCAATATAAATATATTAAAGATGCTGTCTTAAGTGATAGATATATAGTTATAAAGCATGCCCAAAGAGACATGAGTATACTGGGTCCTAGAGTCAAAGCTATGTCGATCTCTGCTTGACGTGTCCTGTAGAATATGCATTGGACAGATGATGCCGACTTAAGAGGCATATGGAAGGCTGAGGATTGTGTGGAGAAGGGTTCTCGGGCCTGGTCTCCACAGCTATAGCTGGTAATTCTGCTAGTTTGCCTTATATTCCTGCACAGCCTAAAAAAGCACGACATTATTAAATGCAGCCTTTCGTATAAAGAAACAAGAAAGTCTGAGGGGCGTCCTTTCTTGTCAGAGCCGGGCAGCTAGTTCCCAGGAACAGAAGTCCTCCCCGGCCCCTACAAAAATCCACCAATGTCGCTGGGGCTCCACAGGCGGAGCTAGGCCCAGTGGGGACACGCCTTCGTAAGTTCAGCCACAAGTGGGTTCACTCCCTGTTCGATCCCTGGGCAATAGATATTGCGTCTCGGATACAAGCTGGACTGTGAGAAGATGCCCCCTCACCGACGGCCCTGCGGACTTCCCCCCCCAAGAGAGGGAGCCAGTGTTATCTGCAATTCACAAATTGTATCTTTAACAGGTGGTGGTCAAGGGCACCCCCTCTTTCAACAAGAGGGTGTTATTATTAGACCATGTTGTAATCCCGAAACCAGACTGTTCGGTCAGACCCATATTGAATTAAAAATCCCTGAACATATACCTGAGAAGGTTCAAGTTCAAGATGGAATCGCTAAGAGCGGTCAGTGCATGCCTAAAAAGGGGGAGACTTTATTGTGAATCGGGACATAAGGGATGCATACCTTCAGTTCCCCATTTATCCACCTCATTAGGCGTACCTCAGAATTGCGGTACAGGATTGTCATTACCAATTTCAGATGTTGCCGTTTGGTCTCTCCACGGCCCCGAGAATATTCACCATGGTAATGGCGGATATGATTGTGCTCCTGCGGAAGCAAGGTGTCACTATTATCACGTACTTGGACGATCTCCTCATAAAAGCGAGATCAAGAGAGCAGTTGCTGAACAGCGTATCACTTTCTCTGGAAGTGTAACGGCAACACGGCTGGAGTCTATATATTCCAAAGTCGCAGTTGTTTCCTACAGCTCATCTGCCTCTCCTAGGCACGATCCTAGACACAGACCAGAAAAGGGTTATCTCCCGATAGAGAGAGCTCAGGAGCTCATGACACTGGTCAGGAATCTATTAAAACCAAAACAGGTGTCAGTGCATCACTGCACTCGAGTCCTGGGAAGGATGGTGGCATCATACGAGGCCATCCCCTTAGGCAGGTTCCATGCGAGGACCTTCCAATGGGACTTACTGGACAAGGGGTCCGGATCACCTCTTCAGATGCATCGGTTAATCACCCTATCCCCCAGGGCCAGGGTGTCTCTCCTGTGGTGGCTGCAGAGTGCTCACCTTCTCGAGGGCCGCAGATTCGGCATTCAGGACTGGATCCTGGTGACCACGGATGCAAGCCTCCGAGGGTGGGGGGCAGTTACACAGGGAAGAAATTTCCAAGGTCTGTGGTCAAGTCAACTGACTTGCCTTCACATCAATATCCTGGAATTAAGGGCCATATACAACGCCCTAAGTCAAGCGGAGATCCTGCTTCGCGACCAACCGGCTCTGATCCAGTCAGACCGCAGGGGTCCATGTAAACCGCCAAGGCGGCACAAGGAGCAGGGTGGCGAGGGTAGAAGCCACCAGAATTCTTCGCTGGGCGGAGAATCAAGTAAGCGCACTGTCAGCAGTGTTAGTTCCGGGAGTGGACATCTGGGAAGCAGACTTCCTCAGCAGGCACGACCTCCACCCGGGAAAGTGGGGACTTCATCAGGAAGTCTTCACGCAGTTTGCAAATTGATGGGAACTGCCTAAGGTGGACTAGATGGCGTCCCACCTCAATAAAAAGCTAAAAAAGGTTTTACGCCGGGTCAAGGGACCCTTAGGTGATAGCTGTGGTCGCACTAGTAACACCGTGGGTGTTCCAGTCGGTCTCTGTATTCCCTCCTCTTCCTCTCATACCCAAGGGCTGAGAATTGTAATAAAAGGAGGAGTGAAAACAATATTCTTTGCTCCGAATTGGCCAAGAAGGACTCGGTACCCGGAGCTGCAGGAAATGCTCTCAGAGGACTCAGGGCTTCTGCCTCTCAGACAGGACATGTTGCAACAGGGGCCCTGTCTGTTCCAAAATTTACCGCGGCTGCATTTGACGGCATGGCGGTTGAACGCCGGATCCTAGCGGAAAAGGGCATTCCGGATGCAGTTATTCCTACGCTGATAAAGGCTAGGAAAGACGTGACAGCAAGACTTTTTCACTGTATATGGCGAAAATAGGTTGCTTGGTGTGAGGCCGGGAAGGCCCTACAGAGGAATTCCAGCGGGGTCGATTCCTGCACTTCCTACAGTCAGGAGTGACTATGGGCCTAAAATTAGGATCCATAAAGGTCAAGATTTCGGCCCTATACATTTTCTCTAAAAATGAACTGGCTTCACTGCCTGAAGTTCAGACGTTGTTCCGGGGGTGCTGCATATTCAGCCTCTTTTTGTGCCACCGGTGGCACCTTGGGATCTTAACGTTGTGTTGGATTTCCTGAAATCCCACCGGTTTGAGCCACTTAAGACCATGGAGCTAAAATATCTCACGTGGCAAGTGGTCATGCTATTGGCCTTAGCTTCGCCTAGGCGTGTGTCAGTATTGGCGGTTTTGTCATGTAAAAACCCTTATCTGATCTTCCATATGGACAGGGCAGAATTGAGGACTCGTCCCCAATTTCTTCCTAGGGTGGTATCATCGTTTCATTTGAACCAGCCTATTGTGGTGCCTGCGGCTACTAGGGACTTGGAGGATTCCAAGTTGCTGGACGTAGTCCGGGCTTTGAAAATTTATGTTTCCAGAAAGGCGGGAGTCAGAAAGTCTGACTCGCTGTTTATTCTGTATGCAGCCAACAAGGTTGGCGCTCCTGCTTCGAAGCAGACTATTGTTCGCTGGATCTATAGCACGATTCAGCTGGTTCACTCTGCGGCTGGATTGCTGCATCCAAAATGGTGAAAGCCCATTCCACAAGGAAGGTGGGCTCTTCTTGGGCGGCTGCCCGAGGGGTCTCGGCTTTACAGCTTTGCCGAGCTGCTACTTGGTCGGGGTCAAACAAGTTTGCTAAGTTCTACAAGTTTGATACCCTGGCTGAGGAGGACCTTGAGTTTGCTCATGCGGTGCTGCAGAGTCATCCGCACTCTCCCGTCCGTTTGGGAGCTTTGGTATAATCCCCATGGTCCTTACGGAGTTCCCAGCATCCACTAGGACATCAGAGAAAATAAGAATTTACTCACCGGTAATTCTATTTCTCGTAGTCCGCAGTGGATGCTGGGCGCCCGTCCCAAGTGCGGACTCTCTGCAATACATGTATATAGTTATTGTGTAACTAAAGGGTTATTGTTATGAGCCATCTGTTACTGAGGCTCAGTTGTTGTTCATACTGTTAACTGGGTATGGTTATCACAAGTTGTACGGTGTGATTGGTGTGGCTGGTATGAGTCTTACCCTGGATTCCAAATCCTTTCCTTGTGTCAGCTCTTCCGGGCACAGTTTCCTTAACTGAGGTCTGGAGGAGGGGCATAGAGGGAGGAGCCAGTGCACACCAGATATAGTACCTAATCTTCCTTTTAGAGTTCCCCGTCTCCTGCGGAGCCCGTCTATTCCCCATGGTCCTTACGGAGTTCCCAGCATCCACTACGGACTACGAGAAATAGAATTACCGGTGAGTAAATTCTTATTTTCACTGGCCATTCAGGCTATCAGGGACTTCGGTAAATGCTGCTAGCATAATACCTTAGGCCAGTATAAAATTTTAAATAGTGCGGGGAGACGCGCCATGTTTTGGGGCAGAGCTTCTCCTCAGAGCGGACCCAGCAGCTCACCAGCGCCATTTTCTCCCTGCAGATCCACTTCCAGCGACGCTGACAGGGAGCGCTGTCCCTCCATACGACTCCAGCTATCTTGTGCTGTACTAGGGGGTTGTAGAAGGGGGGGTTGTAAATTTGCTGTATAGTCTATTAAGGGTAAACAGCGCCAGGCAGTTCTTATAGAACTGTCTTGGGCGCTGTGTGTGCTGCTCCAAACTCTGTCTCTGAAGGCACTTGGGGGAAACTGTCTGACATTTTCCTATGTATGTGTGTATGCAAATTCTCACATAACCATGTCCAGGGACTCTGTGTCTTATGCTGCAGAGGAGGTATCTCCTCCAGAGGAATCCATTCCATGTACCCAGGAATGTAATATCATGTCTCAGATTTCTGAATCTGAGCCACAATGGCTGGCTTCCATTAAGGGAATTATATCTCAGATTTCTATTAGGGTAGCCCATACTGAGACTGAAACTCAGGTTTTAAAGGAAGTCTATGGAAATTTGGTTGGGTTCTGTTCCCTTTACTTCTAAATCCCCTAGCATATATCCAAAGAAACGTGCACTTGCCCAGATTATGCAAGCCGACACGGATACCAACTCAAACACGGCAGATGTTGATGGGGATCTGCTGAGGGGGGCAGCATCCCTTGCAAAGGATGTGCAGCTCATGATTGAGGCCATTAGGGATGTGTTACACATTACTGACACACCACCTGAGCAGGTTGAGGAGGCCTACTTCACAGACAATAAGAAAGCCTTGCTAACCTTCCCTGCGTCTAATGAATTAAACGCATTATTTGAAAAGTCCTGGGAAACCCCGGAGAAAAAATTCCGGATCCCAAAAAGGGTTCTGGTTGCTTTTCCCTTCCCTGAGGAGGATAGGAAATAATGGGAAAACCCACCTATAGTTGACGCATCTGTCTCCTGACTGTCTAAAAAGGTGGTTTTACCTGTACCTGGATCTACCATGTTAAAAGAACCGGCTGATCGTAAGATTGACACTACGCTAAAATCCATATACACTGCTTCAGGAGTGGCGTTAAGGCCCACTATTGCCTGTGCATGGTGGTCAGGCACATTACTTGAGGACTTAGATACGATGGATAGAAGTGACATTGAACTGTTTTTCTCTAACGTCCTAGAGGATGCTGGGGACTCCGTAAGGACCATGGGATAGACGGGCTCCGCAGGAGACATGGGCACTTTAAGAAAGTCTTTAGACCTGGGTGTGCACTGGCTCCTCCAGACCTCAGTTTGATACTGTGCCCAGAGGAGCTGGGTGCTTTTCAGTGAGCTCTCCTGAGTTTGCTCCCACACACCTCACATACTCCGGTCACTGTAAGGGTGCAGGGGGGGGCGCCCTGGGCAGCAATATAAACCTCCTATTTGGCAAAAGAAGCATATATACAGCTGGACACTGTATATATGCAGGAGCCCCCGCCAATTTTACACTTTTAGCGGGACAGAAGCCCGCCGTCGAGGGGGCTGGGCTTCTCCCTCAGCACTCACCAGCGCCATGTTTTTCTCCACAGCACCGCTGAGAGGAAGCTCCCCGGACTCTCCCCTGCTTATACCACGGTAGAAGAGAGGGTTTTAAAGAAGAGGGGGGGCACATAATTCGGCGCAGATAATAACAGCACTACTGGGTAAACATTAAATTGCTGTGTTTTTTCCTGGGTCATATGGCGCTGGGGTGTGTGCTGGCATACTCTCTCTCTGTCTCTCCAAAGGGCCTTGTGGGGGAATTATCTTCAGATGAGCATTCCCTGAGTGTGTGGTGTGTCGGTACGTGTGTGTCGACATGTCTGAGGTAAAAGGCTCTCCTAAGGAGGAGATGGAGCAAATGTGTGTGTGAGTGGTTTCTCCGTCGACAACGCCGACACCTGATTGGATATGTGAAATTAAGTGCTAAGGTAAATTTATTGCACAAAAGATTAGAGAACAGACAGTGAATCTACACATGTCTGTCCCTATGTCGCAGAGACCTTCAGAGTCTCACAGCGCTCACTATCCAAAATAGTAGACACTGATATCGACACGGAGTCTGACTCCAGTGTCGACTACGATAATGCAAAGTTACAGCCAAAACTGGCAGAAAAGTATTCAATATATGATTATTGTAATAAAAGATGTTTTGCATATCACTGATGACTCATCTGTCCCTGACAAGAGGGTACACATGTTTAAGGGGAAGAAAGCTGAGATAAATTTCCTTCCTCTCATAAAGAAAAAGAGCGGGAATCTCCAGACGAGACTGCAGATTCCCACAAAGAATTCTCAGGGAGTATCCTTTCCCTACTAGGGCCAGGATACGATGGGAATCTTCCCCTAGGGTGGACAAAGCTTTGTCACGTTTACCCAAAAGGTAGCGCTGACTTAACAGCTATCCTCAGGGATCCTGCAGATAGCATGCAGTAAAAGTACTTTGAAGTCCATGTACACACATTCTGGTACACTACTCAGACCGGCGATTGTGTCGGCATGGGTTTATAGCGCTGTAGCAGCGTGGACAGATACCTTATCAGCGAAGATTGAAACCCTAGATAAGGATACCATATTATTGACCCTAGTATATGTATATGTGTATATATATATATAGAAAAGATGCGGAAAAAGGCATTCCGGATGAGGTCATTCCTACGCTGATAAAGGCTAGGAAGGACGTGACATCTAAACATTATCACCGTATATGGCGAAAATATGTTTCTTGGTGTGAGGCCAGGAATGCTCCTACGGAAGAATTCCATCTGGGCCGTTTCCTTCACTTCCTACAAACTGGAGTGAATTTGGGCCTAAAACTTAGGCTCCATTAAGGTTCAGATTTCGGCCCTATCCATTTTCTTTCAGAAAGAATTGGCTTCTCCCAGAAGTTCAGACTTTTGTGAAGGGAGTGCTGCATTTTCTCTGGTGGAGCCCTGGGACCTTAACGTGGTGTTAAGTTTCCTTAAGTCACACAGGTTTGAACCACCTAAAACGGTAGAGTTAAAATATCTCACTTGGAAGGTGGTCATGTTATTAACCTTGGCTTCGGCTAGGCAAGTGTCGGAATTGGCGGCTTTGTCTCATAAAAGCCCCTATCTGGTTTTCCATGTCGATAGAGCGGAGTTGCGGACACGTCCTCAATTCCTGCCTAAGGTGGTATCATCCTTTCATATGAACCAGCCTATTGTGGTGCCTGTGGCTACGCGTGACTTGGAGCACTCCAAGTCCCTGGATGTGGTCAGGGCTTTGAAAATTTATGTAGCCAGAACGGCTAGAGTCAGAAAAACAGAATCACTGTTTGTCCTGTATGCTGTCAACAAGCTTGGCGCTCCTGCTTCAAAGCAGACTATTGCCCGCTGGATTTGTAACACCATTCAGCAGGCTCATTCTACGGCTGGATTGCCGTCGCCTAAATCGGTTAGGGCCCATTCCACTAGGAAGGTGGGCTCTTCTTGGGCGGCTGCCCGAGGGGTCTCGGCATTACAGTTGTGCCGAGCTGCTACTTGCTCAGGTTCAAACACTTTTGCTAAGTTCTACAAGTTTGATACCCTGGCTGAGGAGGACCTCTTGTTTGCTCAATCGGTGCTGCAGAGTCATCCGCACTCTCCCGCCCGTTTGGGAGCTTTGGTATAATCCCCATGGTCCTTACGGAGTCCCCAGCATCCTCTAGGACGTTAGAGAAAATAAGATTTTAAACCTACCGGTAAATATTTTTCTCTGACGTCCTAGTGGATGCTGGGTACTCCGTAAGGACCATGGGGTATAGACGGGCTCCGCAGGAGACTGGGCACTCTTAAAAGAAAGATTAGGTACTATATCTGGTGTGCACTGGCTCCTCCCTCTATGCCCCTCCTCCAGACCTCAGTTAGTATCTGTGCCCGGCCAGAGCTGGATGCACCCTAGGGGCTCTCCTGAGCTTCCTAGAAAAGAAAGTATTTGATAGGTTTTTTATTTTCAGTGAGATCTGCTGGCAACAGACTCACTGCTACGTGGGACTGAGGGGAGAGAAGCGAACCTACCTGCTTGCAGCTAGCTTGGGCTTCTAAGGCTACTGGACACCATTAGCTCCAGAGGGATCGAACACAGGCCCAGTCCTCGGTCGTCCGTCCCGGAGCCGCGCCACCGTCCCCCTTGCAGAGCTAGAAGAACGAAGATAAGTTGAAAATCGGCGGCTGAAGACTCCGGTCTTCATTAAGGTAGCGCACAGCACTGCAGCTGTGCGCCATTGCTCCCTTAGCACACCACACACTCCGGTCACTGATGGGTGCAGGGCGCTGGGGCGCCCTGGGCAGCAATTAGATTACCTTACTTGGCAAAAAGCACATAATACAGTCTGATAAACTGTATATGTGCATTAACCCCCGCCATTAAAGTACATAAAAGGACAGAAGCCCGCCGCTGAAGGGGCCGGGCCTTCTTCCTCAGCACACCGGCGCCATTTTCTCTTCACAGCTCAGCTGGATGGAAGCTCCCCAGGCTCTCCCCTGCAGTATCCTGGTACACAAAGGGTAAAAAAGAGAGGGGGGGGCACATAAATTTAGGCGCAAAACTGTGTATATAAGCTGCTATAGGGGAAAAATCACTCAGTATAGTGTACATCCCTGTATTATATAGCGCTGTGGTGTGTGCTGGCATACTCTCTCTCTGTCTCTCCAAAGGGCCTGGTGGGGGAACTGTCTTCAAATAGAGCATCCCCTGTGTGTGTGGTGTGTCGGTACGCGTGTGTCGACATGTCTGAGGTAAAAGGCTCCTCTAAGGAGGTGATAGAGCGGATATGTGTGTGGGAGGGTGTCTCTGTCGACAACGCCGACACCTGTTTGGATATGTGTAAGTGCTGAGGTAAAATTATTGCACAAAAGGTTAGGGAACAGAAAGGAAATCTACCCTGGTCTGTCCCTATGTCACAGAGTCCTTCAGAGTCTCTCTATGTTCACTATCCAAAATAACAAAGTATCGACACGGAGTTTAACTCCACTGTCGACTACGATAATGCAAAGTTACAGCCAAGAGGGCTAAAAGATATTCAATATATGATTATTGGAATAAAAGATGATTTGCATATCACTGATGACTCATCTGTCCCTGACACGAGAGTACACATGTTAAGGGGAAGAATGCTGAGGTAAATTTCCCTCCTCTCATGAGGAAAAAGAGCGGGAATCTCCAGACAAGAGACGGCAGCTTCCCACAAGAGAATTCTCAGGCTGTATCCTTTCCCCACTAGGGCCAGGATGTGTTGAGAATCTTCCCCTTGGGTGTCCTGTTTGCACTAGCTATTCTCAGGGATCCTGCAGATAGTGTGCACATTCTAGTATACTACCCAGACCGGCGATTGTGTCGGCATGGGTTTATAGTGCTGTGGCAGCGTGGACAGGTACCTTATCAGCAGAGATTGAGACCCTAGTATGCATATAAATATTTTAAGATGCTGTCTTAAGTGATAGATGTATAATTATAAAGCATGCCCAAAGGGACATGAGTATACTGGGTCCTAGAGTCAAAAGCTATGTCGATTTCTGCTTGACGTGTCCTGTAGAATATACATTGGACAGATGATGCCGACTTAAGAGGCATATGGAAGGCTGAGGATTGTGTGGAGAAAGGTTCTCGGGCCTGGTCTCCACAGCTATAGCTGGTAATTCTGATATTTTGCCTTATATTCCTGCACAGCCTAGGAAAGCACGACATTATTAAATGCAGCTTTTCGAATAAAGAAACAAGAAAGTCTGAGGTGCGTCCTTTCTTGTCAGAGCCGGGGGCAGAGGAAAGAAGCTGTACAACACAGCTAGTCCCCAGGAACAGAAGTCCTCCCCGGCCCCTACAAAAATCCACCGCATGTCGCTGGGGCTCCACAGGCGGAGCTAGGCCCGGTGGGGACACGCCTTCATAAGTTCAGCCACAAGTGGGTTCACTCCCTGTTAGATCCCTGGGCAATAGAAATTGTATCGCAGGGATACAGGCTGGACTGTGAGAAGATGCCCCCTCACCGAGGACCCGGCGGGCTTCCCCCGAAAAGAGGGGGAGCCAGTGTTAACTGCAATTCGTAAATTGTATCTTCAACAGGTGGTGGTCAAGGGTCCCCTCCTTCAACAAGAGGGTGTTATTATTCGACCATGTTATAATCCCGAAACCAGACGGTTCGGTTAGACCCATATTGTATTAAAATCCCTGAACATATACCTGAAAAGGTTCAGGTTCAATATGGAATCGCCAAGAGCGGTCATTGCAAGCCTGAAATGAATCGGGACATAAGGTATGCATACCTTCGTGTCCCCATTTATCCACCTCATCAGGCGTACCTCAGAATTGCGGTACGGGATTGTCATTACCAATTTCACCAAGGTAATGGCGGATATGATGGTGCTCCTGCGGAAGCAAGGTGTCACTATTATCACATACTTGGATGATCTCCTCATAAAAGCGAGATCAAGAGAGCAGTTGCTGGACAGCGTATCACCTTCTCTGGAAGTGAAACGGCAACACAACTGGATTCTATATATTCCGAAGTCGCAGTTGGTTCCTACAGCTCATCTGCCTCGCCTAGGCATGATCCTAGACACAGACCAGAAGAGGATTTATCTCCCAATAGAGAGAGCTCAGGAGCTCATGACACTGGTCAGGAATCCATTGAAAACCAAAACAGGTGTCAGTGCATCACTGCACTCGAGTCCTGGGAAGGATGATGGCATCATACGAGGCCATCCCCTTCGGCTGGTTCCATGCAAGGACAATGGAACTTACTGGACAAGTGGTCCGGATCACATCTTCAGATGCATCGGTTAATCACCCTATCCCCCAGGGCCAGGGTGTCTCTCCTGTGGTGGCTGCGGAGTGCTCACCTTCTCGAGGGCCGCAGATTCGGCATTCAGGACTGGGTCCTGGTGACCACGGATGCAAGCCTCCGAGGGTGGGGGGCAGTTACACAGGGAAGAAAATTCCAAGGTTTGTGGTCAAGCCAACAGACTTGCCTTCACATCAATATCCTGGAACTAAGGGCCATATACAACGCCCTAAGTCAAGCGGAGTTCCTGCTTCGCGACCAACCGGTTCTGATCCAGTCAGACCGCAGGGGTCCATGTAAACCGCCAAGGCGGCACAAGGAGCAGGGTGGCGAGGGTAGAAGCCACCAGAATTCTTCGCTGGGCGGAGAATCAAGTAAGCGCACTGTCAGCAGTGTTCGTTCCGGGAGTGGACATCTGGGAAGCAGACTTCCTCAGCAGGCACGACCTCCACCCGGGAAAGTGTGGACTTCATCAGGAAGTCTTCACGCAGTTTGCAAATTGATGGGAACTGCCTAAGGTGGACTAGATGGCGTCCCACCTCAATAAAAAGCTAAAAAAGGTTTTACGCCGGGTCAAGGGACCCTTAGGTGATAGCTGTGGTCGCACTAGTAACACCGTGGGTGTTCCAGTCGGTCTCTGTATTCCCTCCTCTTCCTCTCATACCCAAGGGCTAAGAATTGTAATAAAAGGAGGAGTGAAAACAATATTCTTTGCTCCGAATTGGCCAAGAAGGACTCGGTACTCGGAGCTGCAGGAAATGCTATCAGAGGACTCAGGGCTTCTGCCTCTCAGACAGGACATGTTGCAACAAGGGCCCTGTCTGTTCCAAAATTTACCGCGGCTGCATTTGATGGCATGGCGGTTGAACGCCGGATCCTAGCGGAAAAGGGCATTCCGGATGCAGTTATTCCTACGCTGATAAAGGCTAGGAAAGACGTGACAGCAAGACTTTTTCACTGTATATGGCGAAAATAGGTTGCTTGGTGTGAGGCCGGGAAGGCCCTACAGAGGAATTCCAGCGGGGTCGATTCCTGCACTTCCTACAGTCAGGAGTGACTATGGGCCTAAAATTAGGATCCATAAAGGTCAAGATTTCGGCCCTATACATTTTCTCTAAAAATGAACTGGCTTCACTGCCTGAAGTTCAGACGTTGTTCCGGGGGTGCTGCATATTCAGCCTCCTTTTGTGCCACCGGTGGCACCTTGGGATCTTAACGTTGTGTTGGATTTCCTGAAATCCCACTGATTTGAGCCACTTAAGACCATGGAGCTAAAATATCTCACGTGGAAAGTGGTCATGCTATTGGCCTTAGCTTCGCCTAGGCGTGTGTCAGTATTGGCAATTTTGTCATGTAAAAACCCTTATCTGATCTTCCATATGGACAGGGCAGAATTGAGGACTCGTCCCCAATTTCTTCCTAGGGTGGTATCATCGTTTCATTTGAACCAGCCTATTGTGGTGCCTGCGGCTACTAGGGACTTGGAGGATTCCAAGTTGCTGGACGTAGTCCGGGCTTTGAAAATTTATGTTTCGAGAAAGGCGGGAGTCAGAAAGTCTGACTCGCTGTTTATTCTGTATGCAGCCAACAAGGTTGGCGCTCCTGCTTCGAAGCAGACTATTGTTCGCTGGATCTATAGCACGATTCAGCTGGTTCACTCTGCGGCTGGATTGCTGCATCCAAAATGGTGAAAGCCCATTCCACAAGGAAGGTGGGCTCTTCTTGGGCGGCTGCCCGAGGGGTCTCGGCTTTACAGCTTTGCCGAGCTGCTACTTGGTCGGGGTCAAACAAGTTTGCTAAGTTCTACAAGTTTGACACCCTGGCTGAGGAGGACCTTGAGTTTGCTCATGCGGTGCTGCAGAGTCATCCGCACTCTCCCGTCCGTTTGGGAGCTTTGGTATAATCCCCATGGTCCTTACGGAGTTCCCAGCATCCACTAGGACATCAGAGAAAATAAGAATTTACTCACCGGTAATTCTATTTCTCGTAGTCCGCAGTGGATGCTGGGCGCCCGTCCCAAGTGCGGACTCTCTGCAATACATGTATATAGTTATTGTGTAACTAAAGGGTTATTGTTATGAGCCATCTGTTACTGAGGCTCAGTTGTTGTTCATACTGTTAACTGGGTATGGTTATCACAAGTTGTACGGTGTGATTGGTGTGGCTGGTATGAGTCTTACCCTGGATTCCAAATCCTTTCCTTGTGTCAGCTCTTCCGGGCACAGTTTCCTTAACTGAGGTCTGGAGGAGGGGCATAGAGGGAGGAGCCAGTGCACACCAGATATAGTACCTAATCTTCCTTTTAGAGTTCCCCGTCTCCTGCGGAGCCCGTCTATTCCCCATGGTCCTTACGGAGTTCCCAGCATCCACTACGGACTACGAGAAATAGAATTACCGGTGAGTAAATTCTTATTTTCACTGGCCATTCAGGCTATCAGGGACTTCGGTAAATGCTGCTAGCATAATACCTTAGGCCAGTATAAAATTTTAAATAGTGCGGGGAGACGCGCCATGTTTTGGGGCAGAGCTTCTCCTCAGAGCGGACCCAGCAGCTCACCAGCGCCATTTTCTCCCTGCAGATCCACTTCCAGCGACGCTGACAGGGAGCGCTGTCCCTCCATACGACTCCAGCTATCTTGTGCTGTACTAGGGGGTTGTAGAAGGGGGGGTTGTAAATTTGCTGTATAGTCTATTAAGGGTAAACAGCGCCAGGCAGTTCTTATAGAACTGTCTTGGGCGCTGTGTGTGCTGCT
The DNA here is from genome assembly GCF_028390025.1 of Pseudophryne corroboree. Taxonomy (NCBI): domain Eukaryota; kingdom Metazoa; phylum Chordata; class Amphibia; order Anura; family Myobatrachidae; genus Pseudophryne; species Pseudophryne corroboree. Next base: position 531,686,007 of record NC_086449.1, on the reverse strand, counting down.
CCAAACTCTGTCTCTGAAGGCACTTGGGGGAAACTGTCTGACATTTTCCTATGTATGTGTGTATGCAAATTCTCACATAACCATGTCCAGGGACTCTGTGTCTTATGCTGCAGAGGAGGTATCTCCTCCAGAGGAATCCATTCCATGTACCCAGGAATGTAATATCATGTCTCAGATTTCTGAATCTGAGCCACAATGGCTGGCTTCCATTAAGGGAATTATATCTCAGATTTCTATTAGGGTAGCCCATACTGAGACTGAAACTCAGGTTTTAAAGGAAGTCTATGGAAATTTGGTTGGGTTCTGTTCCCTTTACTTCTAAATCCCCTAGCATATATCCAAAGAAACGTGCACTTGCCCAGATTATGCAAGCCGACACGGATACCAACTCAAACACGGCAGATGTTGATGGGGATCTGCTGAGGGGGGCAGCATCCCTTGCAAAGGATGTGCAGCTCATGATTGAGGCCATTAGGGATGTGTTACACATTACTGACACACCACCTGAGCAGGTTGAGGAGGCCTATTTCACAGACAATAAGAAAGCCTCGCTAACCTTCCCTGCGTCTAATGAATTAAACGCATTATTTGAAAAGTCCTGGGAAACCCCGGAGAAAAAATTCCGGATCCCAAAAAGGGTTCTGGTTGCTTTTCTCTTCCCTGAGGAGGATAGGAAATAATGGGAAAACCCACCTATAGTTGACGCATCTGTCTCCTGACTGTCTAAAAAGGTGGTTTTACCTGTACCTGGATCTACCATGTTAAAAGAACCGGCTGATCGTAAGATTGACACTACGCTAAAATCCATATACACTGCTTCAGGAGTGGCGTTAAGGCCCACTATTGCCTGTGCATGGTGGTCAGGCACATTACTTGAGGACTTAGATACGATGGATAGAAGACGAAGTGACATTGAACTGTTTTTCTCTAACGTCCTAGAGGATGCTGGGGACTCCGTAAGGACCATGGGATAGACGGGCTCCGCAGGAGACATGGGCACTTTAAGAAAGTCTTTAGACCTGGGTGTGCACTGGCTCCTCCAGACCTCAGTTTGATACTGTGCCCAGAGGAGCTGGGTGCTTTTCAGTGAGCTCTCCTGAGTTTGCTCCCACACACCTCACATACTCCGGTCACTGTAAGGGTGCAGGGGGGGGGGGGGGCGCCCTGGGCAGCAATATAAACCTCCTATTTGGCAAAAGAAGCATATATACAGCTGGACACTGTATATATGCAGGAGCCCCCGCCAATTTTACACTTTTAGCGGGACAGAAGCCCGCCGTCGAGGGGGCTGGGCTTCTCCCTCAGCACTCACCAGCGCCATGTTTTTCTCCACAGCACCGCTGAGAGGAAGCTCCCCGGACTCTCCCCTGCTTATACCACGGTAGAAGAGAGGGTTTTAAAGAAGAGGGGGGGCACATAATTCGGCGCAGATAATAACAGCACTACTGGGTAAACATTAAATTGCTGTGTTTTTTCCTGGGTCATATGGCGCTGGGGTGTGTGCTGGCATACTCTCTCTCTGTCTCTCCAAAGGGCCTTGTGGGGGAATTATCTTCAGATGAGCATTCCCTGAGTGTGTGGTGTGTCGGTACGTGTGTGTCGACATGTCTGAGGTAAAAGGCTCTCCTAAGGAGGAGATGGAGCAAATGTGTGTGTGAGTGGTTTCTCCGTCGACAACGCCGACACCTGATTGGATATGTGAAATTAAGTGCTAAGGTAAATTTATTGCACAAAAGATTAGAGAACAGACAGTGAATCTACACATGTCTGTCCCTATGTCGCAGAGACCTTCAGAGTCTCACAGCGCTCACTATCCAAAATAGTAGACACTGATATCGACACGGAGTCTGACTCCAGTGTCGACTACGATAATGCAAAGTTACAGCCAAAACTGGCAGAAAAGTATTCAATATATGATTATTGTAATAAAAGATGTTTTGCATATCACTGATGACTCATCTGTCCCTGACAAGAGGGTACACATGTTTAAGGGGAAGAAAGCTGAGATAAATTTCCCTCCTCTCATAAAGAAAAAGAGCGGGAATCTCCAGACGAGACTGCAGATTCCCACAAAGAATTCTCAGGGAGTATCCTTTCCCTACTAGGGCCAGGATACGATGGGAATCTTCCCCTAGGGTGGACAAAGCTTTGTCACGTTTACCCAAAAGGTAGCGCTGACTTAACAGCTATCCTCAGGGATCCTGCAGATAGCATGCAGTAAAAGTACTTTGAAGTCCATGTACACACATTCTGGTACACTACTCAGACCGGCGATTGTGTCGGCATGGGTTTATAGCGCTGTAGCAGCGTGGACAGATACCTTATCAGCGAAGATTGAAACCCTAGATAAGGATACCATATTATTGACCCTAGTATATGTATATGTGTATATATATATATAGAAAAGATGCGGAAAAAGGCATTCCGGATGAGGTCATTCCTACGCTGATAAAGGCTAGGAAGGACGTGACATCTAAACATTATCACCGTATATGGCGAAAATATGTTTCTTGGTGTGAGGCCAGGAATGCTCCTACGGAAGAATTCCATCTGGGCCGTTTCCTTCACTTCCTACAAACTGGAGTGAATTTGGGCCTAAAACTTAGGCTCCATTAAGGTTCAGATTTCGGCCCTATCCATTTTCTTTCAGAAAGAATTGGCTTCTCCCAGAAGTTCAGACTTTTGTGAAGGGAGTGCTGCATTTTCTCTGGTGGAGCCCTGGGACCTTAACGTGGTGTTAAGTTTCCTTAAGTCACACAGGTTTGAACCACCTAAAACGGTAGAGTTAAAATATCTCACTTGGAAGGTGGTCATGTTATTAACCTTGGCTTCGGCTAGGCAAGTGTCGGAATTGGCAGCTTTGTCTCATAAAAGCCCCTATCTGGTTTTCCATGTCGATAGAGCGGAGTTGCGGACACGTCCTCAATTCCTGCCTAAGGTGGTATCATCCTTTCATATGAACCAGCCTATTGTGGTGCCTGTGGCTACGCGTGACTTGGAGCACTCCAAGTCCCTGGATGTGGTCAGGGCTTTGAAAATTTATGTAGCCAGAACGGCTAGAGTCAGAAAAACAGAATCACTGTTTGTCCTGTATGCTGTCAACAAGCTTGGCGCTCCTGCTTCAAAGCAGACTATTGCCCGCTGGATTTGTAACACCATTCAGCAGGCTCATTCTACGGCTGGATTGCCGTTGCCTAAATCGGTTAGGGCCCATTCCACTAGGAAGGTGGGCTCTTCTTGGGCGGCTGCCCGAGGGGTCTCGGCATTACAGTTGTGCCGAGCTGCTACTTGCTCAGGTTCAAACACTTTTGCTAAGTTCTACAAGTTTGATACCCTGGCTGAGGAGGACCTCTTGTTTGCTCAATCGGTGCTGCAGAGTCATCCGCACTCTCCCGCCCGTTTGGGAGCTTTGGTATAATCCCCATGGTCCTTACGGAGTCCCCAGCATCCTCTAGGACGTTAGAGAAAATAAGATTTTAAACCTACCGGTAAATATTTTTCTCTGACGTCCTAGTGGATGCTGGGTACTCCGTAAGGACCATGGGGTATAGACGGGCTCCGCAGGAGACTGGGCACTCTTAAAAGAAAGATTAGGTACTATATCTGGTGTGCACTGGCTCCTCCCTCTATGCCCCTCCTCCAGACCTCAGTTAGTATCTGTGCCCGGCCAGAGCTGGATGCACCCTAGGGGCTCTCCTGAGCTTCCTAGAAAAGAAAGTATTTGATAGTTTTTTTATTTTCAGTGAGATCTGCTGGCAACAGACTCACTGCTACGTGGGACTGAGGGGAGAGAAGCGAACCTACCTGCTTGCAGCTAGCTTGGGCTTCTAAGGCTACTGGACACCATTAGCTCCAGAGGGATCGAACACAGGCCCAGTCCTCGGTCGTCCGTCCCGGAGCCGCGCCGCCGTCCCCCTTGCAGAGCCAGAAGAACGAAGATAAGTTGAAAATCGGCGGCTGAAGACTCCGGTCTTCATTAAGGTAGCGCACAGCACTGCAGCTGTGCGCCATTGCTCCCTTAGCACACCACACACTCCGGTCACTGATGGGTGCAGGGCGCTGGGGCGCCTTGGGCAGCAATTAGATTACCTTACTTGGCGAAAAGCACATAATACAGTCTGATAAACTGTATATGTGCATTAACCCCCGCCATTAAAGTACATAAAAGGACAGAGGCCCGCCGCTGAAGGGGCCGGGCCTTCTTCCTCAGCACACCGGCGTCATTTTCTCTTCACAGCTCAGCTGGAAGGAAGCTCCCCAGGCTCTCCCCTGCAGTATCCTGGTACACAAAGGGTAAAAAAGAGAGGGGGGGGCACATAAATTTAGGCGCAAAACTGTGTATATAAGCTGCTATAGGGGAAAAATCACTCAGTACATCCCTGTATTATATAGCGCTGTGGTGTGTGCTGGCATACTCTCTCTCTGTCTCTCCAAAGGGCCTGGTGGGGGAACTGTCTTCAAATAGAGCATCCCCTGTGTGTGTGGTGTGTCGGTACGTGTGTGTCGACATGTCTGAGGTAAAAGGCTCCTCTAAGGAGGTGATAGAGCGGATATGTGTGTGGGAGGGTGTCTCCGTCGACAACGCCGACACCTGTTTGGATATGTGTAAGTGCTGAGGTAAAATTATTGCACAAAAGGTTAGGGAACAGAAAGGAAATCTATCCTGGTCTGTCCCTATGTCACAGAGTCCTTCAGAGTCTCTCTATGTTCACTATCCAAAATAACAAAGTATCGACACGGAGTTTAACTCCACTGTCGACTACGATAATGCAAAGTTACAGCCAAGAGGGCTAAAAGATATTCAATATATGATTATTGGAATAAAAGATGATTTGCATATCACTGATGACTCATCTGTCCCTGACACGAGAGTACACATGTTAAGGGGAAGAATGCTGAGGTAAATTTCCCTCCTCTCATGAGGAAAAAGAGCGGGAATCTCCAGACAAGAGACGGCAGCTTCCCACAAGAGAATTCTCAGGCTGTATCCTTTCCCCACTAGGGCCAGGATGTGTTGAGAATCTTCCCCTTGGGTGTCCTGTTTGCACTAGCTATTCTCAGGGATCCTGCAGATAGTGTGCACATTCTAGTATACTACCCAGACCGGCGATTGTGTCGGCATGGGTTTATAGTGCTGTGGCAGCGTGGACAGGTACCTTATCAGCAGAGATTGAGACCCTAGTATGCATATAAATATTTTAAGATGCTGTCTTAAGTGATAGATGTATAATTATAAAGCATGCCCAAAGGGACATGAGTATACTGGGTCCTAGAGTCAAAAGCTATGTCGATTTCTGCTTGACGTGTCCTGTAGAATATACATTGGACAGATGATGCCGACTTAAGAGGCATATGGAAGGCTGAGGATTGTGTGGAGAAAGGTTCTCGGGCCTGGTCTCCACAGCTATAGCTGGTAATTCTGATATTTTGCCTTATATTCCTGCACAGCCTAGGAAAGCACGACATTATTAAATGCAGCTTTTCGAATAAAGAAACAAGAAAGTCTGAGGTGCGTCCTTTCTTGTCAGAGCCGGGGGCAGAGGAAAGAAGCTGTACAACACAGCTAGTCCCCAGGAACAGAAGTCCTCCCCGGCCCCTACAAAAATCCACCGCATGTCGCTGGGGCTCCACAGGCGGAGCTAGGCCCGGTGGGGACACGCCTTCATAAGTTCAGCCACAAGTGGGTTCACTCCCTGTTAGATCCCTGGGCAATAGAAATTGTATCGCAGGGATACAGGCTGGACTGTGAGAAGATGCCCCCTCACCGAGGACCCGGCGGGCTTCCCCCGAAAAGAGGGGGAGCCAGTGTTAACTGCAATTCGTAAATTGTATCTTCAACAGGTGGTGGTCAAGGGTCCCCTCCTTCAACAAGAGGGTGTTATTATTCGACCATGTTATAATCCCGAAACCAGACGGTTCGGTTAGACCCATATTGTATTAAAATCCCTGAACATATACCTGAAAAGGTTCAGGTTCAATATGGAATCGCCAAGAGCGGTCATTGCAAGCCTGAAATGAATCGGGACATAAGGTATGCATACCTTCGTGTCCCCATTTATCCACCTCATCAGGCGTACCTCAGAATTGCGGTACGGGATTGTCATTACCAATTTCACCAAGGTAATGGCGGATATGATGGTGCTCCTGCGGAAGCAAGGTGTCACTATTATCACATACTTGGATGATCTCCTCATAAAAGCGAGATCAAGAGAGCAGTTGCTGGACAGCGTATCACCTTCTCTGGAAGTGAAACGGCAACACAACTGGATTCTATATATTCCGAAGTCGCAGTTGGTTCCTACAGCTCATCTGCCTCGCCTAGGCATGATCCTAGACACAGGCCAGAAGAGGGTTTATCTCCCGATAGAGAGAGCTCAGGAGCTCATGACACTGGTCAGGAATCCATTGAAAACCAAAACAGGTGTCAGTGCATCACTGCACTCGAGTCCTGGGAAGGATGATGGCATCATACGAGGCCATCCCCTTCGGCTGGTTCCATGCAAGGACAATGGAACTTACTGGACAAGTGGTCCGGATCACATCTTCAGATGCATCGGTTAATCACCCTATCCCCCAGGGCCAGGGTGTCTCTCCTGTGGTGGCTGCGGAGTGCTCACCTTCTCGAGGGCCGCAGATTCGGCATTCAGGACTGGGTCCTGGTGACCACGGATGCAAGCCTCCGAGGGTGGGGGGCAGTTACACAGGGAAGAAAATTCCAAGGTTTGTGGTCAAGCCAACAGACTTGCCTTCACATCAATATCCTGGAACTAAGGGCCATATACAACGCCCTAAGTCAAGCGGAGTTCCTGCTTCGCGACCAACCGGTTCTGATCCAGTCAGACCGCAGGGGTCCATGTAAACCGCCAAGGCGGCACAAGGAGCAGGGTGGCGAGGGTAGAAGCCACCAGAATTCTTCGCTGGGCGGAGAATCAAGTAAGCGCACTGTCAGCAGTGTTCGTTAGGGAGTGGACATCTGGGAAGCAGACTTCCTCAGCAGGCACGACCTCCACCCGGGAAAGTGGGGACTTCATCAGGAAGTCTTCACGCAGTTTGCAAATTGATGGGAACTGCCTAAGGTGGACTAGATGGCGTCCCACCTCAATAAAAAGCTAAAAAAGGTTTTACGCCAGGTCAAGGGACCCTTAGGTGATAGCTGTGGTCGCACTAGTAACACCGTGGGTGTTCCAGTTGGTCTCTGTATTCCCTCCTCTTCCTCTCATACCCAAGGGCTGAGAATTGTAATAAAAGGAGGAGTGAAAACAATATTCTTTGCTCCGAATTGGCCAAGAAGGACTCGGTACCCGGAGCTGCAGGAAATGCTCTCAGAGGACTCAGGGCTTCTGCCTCTCAGACAGGACATGTTGCAACAGGGGCCCTGTCTGTTCCAAAATTTACCGCGGCTGCATTTGACGGCATGGCGGTTGAACGCCGGATCCTAGCGGAAAAGGGCATTCCGGATGCAGTTATTCCTACGCTGATAAAGGCTAGGAAAGACGTGACAGCAAGACTTTTTCACTGTATATGGCGAAAATAGGTTGCTTGGTGTGAGGCCGGGAAGGCCCTACAGAGGAATTCCAGCGGGGTCGATTCCTGCACTTCCTACAGTCAGGAGTGACTATGGGCTTAAAATTAGGATCCATAAAGGTCAAGATTTCGGCCCTATACATTTTCTCTAAAAATGAACTGGCTTCACTGCCTGAAGTTCAGACGTTGTTCCGGGGGTGCTGCATATTCAGCCTCCTTTTGTGCCACCGGTGGCACCTTGGGATCTTAACGTTGTGTTGGATTTCCTGAAATCCCACTGGTTTGAGCCACTTAAGACCATGGAGCTAAAATATCTCACGTGGAAAGTGGTCATGCTATTGGCCTTAGCTTCGCCTAGGCGTGTGTCAGTATTGGCGGTTTTGTCATGTAAAAACCCTTATCTGATCTTCCATATGGACAGGGCAGAATTGAGGACTCGTCCCCAATTTCTTCCTAGGGTGGTATCATCGTTTCATTTGAACCAGCCTATTGTGGTGCCTGCGGCTACTAGGGACTTGGAGGATTCCAAGTTGCTGGACGTAGTCTGGGCTTTGAAAATTTATGTTTCCAGAAAGGCGGGAGTCAGAAAGTCTGACTCGCTGTTTATTCTGTATGCAGCCAACAAGGTTGGCGCTCCTGCTTCGAAGCAGACTATTGTTCGCTGGATCTATAGCACGATTCAGCTGGTTCACTCTGCGGCTGGATTGCTGCATCCAAAATGGTGAAAGCCCATTCCACAAGGAAGGTGGGCTCTTCTTGGGCGGCTGCCCGAGGGGTCTCGGCTTTACAGCTTTGCCGAGCTGCTACTTGGTCGGGGTCAAACAAGTTTGCTAAGTTCTACAAGTTTGATACCCTGGCTGAGGAGGACCTTGAGTTTGCTCATGCGGTGCTGCAGAGTCATCCGCACTCTCCCGCCCGTTTGGGAGCTTTGGTATAATCCCCATGGTCCTTACGGAGTTCCCAGCATCCACTAGGACGTCAGAGAAAATAAGAATTTACTCACCGGTAATTCTATTTCTCGTAGTCCGCAGTGGATGCTGGGCGCCCGTCCCAAGTGCGGACTCTCTGCAATACATGTATATAGTTATTGTGTAACTAAAGGGTTATTGTTATGAGCCATCTGTTACTGAGGCTCAGTTGTTGTTCATACTGTTAACTGGGTATGGTTATCACAAGTTGTACGGTGTGATTGGTGTGGCTGGTATGAGTCTTACCCTGGATTCCAAATCCTTTCCTTGTGTCAGCTCTTCCGGGCACAGTTTCCTTAACTGAGGTCTGGAGGAGGGGCATAGAGGGAGGAGCCAGTGCACACCAGATATAGTACCTAATCTTCCTTTTAGAGTTCCCCGTCTCCTGCGGAGCCCGTCTATTCCCCATGGTCCTTACGGAGTTCCCAGCATCCACTACGGACTACGAGAAATAGAATTACCGGTGAGTAAATTCTTATTTTCACTGGCCATTCAGGCTATCAGGGACTTCGGTAAATGCTGCTAGCATAATACCTTAGGCCAGTATAAAATTTTAAATAGTGCGGGGAGACGCGCCATGTTTTGGGGCAGAGCTTCTCCTCAGAGCGGACCCAGCAGCTCACCAGCGCCATTTTCTCCCTGCAGATCCACTTCCAGCGACGCTGACAGGGAGCGCTGTCCCTCCATACGACTCCAGCTATCTTGTGCTGTACTAGGGGGTTGTAGAAGGGGGGGTTGTAAATTTGCTGTATAGTCTATTAAGGGTAAACAGCGCCAGGCAGTTCTTATAGAACTGTCTCGGGCGCTGTGTGTGCTGCTCCAAACTCTGTCTCTGAAGGCACTTGGGGGAAACTGTCTGACATTTTCCTATGTATGTGTGTATGCAAATTCTCACATAACCATGTCCAGTGACTCTGTGTCTTATGCTGCAGAGGAGGTATCTCCTTCAGAGGAATCCATTCCATGTACCCAGGAATGTAATATCATGTCTCAGATTTCTGAATCTGAGCCACAATGGCTGGCTTCCATTAAGGGAATTATATCTCAGATTTCTATTAGGGTAGCCCATACTGAGACAAACTCAGGTTTTAAGGAAGTCTATGGAAGTTTGGTTGGGTTCTGTTCCCTTTACTTCTAAATCCCCTAGCATATATCCAAAGAAACGTGCACTTGCCCAGATTATGCAAGCCGACACGGATACCAACTCAAACACGGCAGATGTTGATGGGGATCTGCTGAGGGGGGCAGCATCCCTTGCAAAGGATGTGCAGCTCATGATTGAGGCCATTAGGGATGTGTTACACATTACTGACACACCACCTGAGCAGGTTGAGGAGGCCTACTTCACAGACAATAAGAAAGCCTCGCTAACCTTCCCTGCGTCTAATGAATTAAACGCATTATTTGAAAAGTCCTGGGAAACCCCGGAGAAAAAATTCCGGATCCCAAAAAGGGTTCTGGTTGCTTTTCCCTTCCCTGAGGAGGATAGGAAATAATGGGAAAACCCACCTATAGTTGACGCATCTGTCTCCTGACTGTCTAAAAAGGTGGTTTTACCTGTACCTGGATCTACCATGTTAAAAGAACCGGCTGATCGTAAGATTGACACTACGCTAAAATGCATATACACTGCTTCAGGAGTGGCGTTAAGGCCCACTATTGCCTGTGCATGGTGGTCAGGCACATTACTTGAGGACTTAGATACGATGGATAGAAGTGACATTGAACTGTTTTTCTCTAACGTCCTAGAGGATGCCGGGGACTCCGTAAGGACCATGGGATAGACGGGCTCCGCAGGAGACATGGGCACTTTAAGAAAGTCTTTAGACCTGGGTGTGCACTGGCTCCTCCAGACCTCAGTTTGATACTGTGCCCAGAGGAGCTGGGTGCTTTTCAGTGAGCTCTCCTGAGTTTGCTCCCACACACCTCACATACTCCGGTCACTGTAAGGGTGCAGGGCGCAGGGGGGGGGGGGGCGCCCTGGGCAGCAATATAAACCTCCTATTTGGCAAAAGAAGCATATATACAGCTGGACACTGTATATATGCAGGAGCCCCCGCCAATTTTACACTTTTAGCGGGACAGAAGCCCGCCGTCGAGGGGGCTGGGCTTCTCCCTCAGCACTCACCAGCGCCATGTTTTTCTCCACAGCACCGCTGAGAGGAAGCTCCCCGGACTCTCCCCTGCTTATACCACGGTAGAAGAGAGGGTTTTAAAGAAGAGGGGGGGCACATAATTCGGCGCAGATAATAACAGCACTACTGGGTAAACATTAAATTGCTGTGTTTTTTTCCTGGGTCATATGGCGCTGGGGTGTGTGCTGGCATACTCTCTCTCTGTCTCTCCAAAGGGCCTTGTGGGGGAATTATCTTCAGATGAGCATTCCCTGAGTGTGTGGTGTGTCGGTACGTGTGTGTCGACATGTCTGAGGTAAAAGGCTCTCCTAAGGAGGAGATGGAGCAAATGTGTGTGTGAGTGGTTTCTCCGTCGACAACGCCGACACCTGATTGGATATGTGAAATTAAGTGCTAAGGTAAATTTATTGCACAAAAGATTAGAGAACAGACAGTGAATCTACACATGTCTGTCCCTATGTCGCAGAGACCTTCAGAGTCTCACAGCGCTCACTATCCAAAATAGTAGACACTGATATCGACACGGAGTCTGACTCCAGTGTCGACTACGATAATGCAAAGTTACAGCCAAAACTGGCAGAAAAGTATTCAATATATGATTATTGTAATAAAAGATGTTTTGCATATCACTGATGACTCATCTGTCCCTGACAAGAGGGTACACATGTTTAAGGGGAAGAAAGCTGAGATAAATTTCCCTCCTCTCATAAAGAAAAAGAGCGGGAATCTCCAGACGAGACTGCAGATTCCCACAAAGAATTCTCAGGGAGTATCCTTTCCCTACTAGGGCCAGGATACGATGGGAATCTTCCCCTAGGGTGGACAAAGCTTTGTCACGTTTACCCAAAAGGTAGCGCTGACTTAACAGCTATCCTCAGGGATCCTGCAGATAGCATGCAGTAAAAGTACTTTGAAGTCCATGTACACACATTCTGGTACACTACTCAGACCGGCGATTGTGTCGGCATGGGTTTATAGCGCTGTAGCAGCGTGGACAGATACCTTATCAGCGAAGATTGAAACCCTAGATAAGGATACCATATTATTGACCCTAGTATATGTATATGTGTATATATATATATAGAAAAGATGCGGAAAAAGGCATTCCGGATGAGGTCATTCCTACGCTGATAAAGGCTAGGAAGGACGTGACATCTAAACATTATCACCGTATATGGCGAAAATATGTTTCTTGGTGTGAGGCCAGGAATGCTCCTACGGAAGAATTCCATCTCTGCCGTTTCCTTCACTTCCTACAAACTGGAGTGAATTTGGGCCTAAAACTTAGGCTCCATTAAGGTTCAGATTTCGGCCCTATCCATTTTCTTTCAGAAAGAATTGGCTTCTCCCAGAAGTTCAGACTTTTGTGAAGGGAGTGCTGCATTTTCTCTGGTGGAGCCCTGGGACCTTAACGTGGTGTTAAGTTTCCTTAAGTCACACAGGTTTGAACCACCTAAAACGGTAGAGTTAAAATATCTCACTTGGAAGGTGGTCATGTTATTAACCTTGGCTTCGGCTAGGCAAGTGTCGGAATTGGCAGCTTTGTCTCATAAAAGCCCCTATCTGGTTTTCCATGTCGATAGAGCGGAGTTGCGGACACGTCCTCAATTCCTGCCTAAGGTGGTATCATCCTTTCATATGAACCAGCCTATTGTGGTGCCTGTGGCTACGCGTGACTTGGAGCACTCCAAGTCCCTGGATGTGGTCAGGGCTTTGAAAATTTATGTAGCCAGAACGGCTAGAGTCAGAAAAACAGAATCACTGTTTGTCCTGTATGCTGTCAACAAGCTTGGCGCTCCTGCTTCAAAGCAGACTATTGCCCGCTGGATTTGTAACACCATTCAGCAGGCTCATTCTACGGCTGGATTGCCGTTGCCTAAATCGGTTAGGGCCCATTCCACTAGGAAGGTGGGCTCTTCTTGGGCGGCTGCCCGAGGGGTCTCGGCATTACAGTTGTGCCGAGCTGCTACTTGCTCAGGTTCAAACACTTTTGCTAAGTTCTACAAGTTTGATACCCTGGCTGAGGAGGACCTCTTGTTTGCTCAATCGGTGCTGCAGAGTCATCCGCACTCTCCCGCCCGTTTGGGAGCTTTGGTATAATCCCCATGGTCCTTACGGAGTCCCCAGCATCCTCTAGGACGTTAGAGAAAATAAGATTTTAAACCTACCGGTAAATATTTTTCTCTGACGTCCTAGTGGATGCTGGGTACTCCGTAAGGACCATGGGGTATAGACGGGCTCCGCAGGAGACTGGGCACTCTTAAAAGAAAGATTAGGTACTATATCTGGTGTGCACTGGCTCCTCCCTCTATGCCCCTCCTCCAGACCTCAGTTAGTATCTGTGCCCGGCCAGAGCTGGATGCACCCTAGGGGCTCTCCTGAGCTTCCTAGAAAAGAAAGTATTTGATAGTTTTTTTATTTTCAGTGAGATCTGCTGGCAACAGACTCACTGCTACGTGGGACTGAGGGGAGAGAAGCGAACCTACCTGCTTGCAGCTAGCTTGGGCTTCTAAGGCTACTGGACACCATTAGCTCCAGAGGGATCGAACACAGGCCCAGTCCTCGGTCGTCCGTCCCGGAGCCGCGCCGCCGTCCCCCTTGCAGAGCCAGAAGAACGAAGATAAGTTGAAAATCGGCGGCTGAAGACTCCGGTCTTCATTAAGGTAGCGCACAGCACTGCAGCTGTGCGCCATTGCTCCCTTAGCACACCACACACTCCGGTCACTGATGGGTGCAGGGCGCTGGGGCGCCCTGGGCAGCAATTAGATTACCTTACTTGGCGAAAAGCACATAATACAGTCTGATAAACTGTATATGTGCATTAACCCCCGCCATTAAAGTACATAAAAGGACAGAGGCCCGCCGCTGAAGGGGCCGGGCCTTCTTCCTCAGCACACCGGCGTCATTTTCTCTTCACAGCTCAGCTGGAAGGAAGCTCCCCAGGCTCTCCCCTGCAGTATCCTGGTACACAAAGGGTAAAAAAGAGAGGGGGGGCACATAAATTTAGGCGCAAAACTGTGTGTATAAGCTGCTATAGGGGAAAAATCACTCAGTACATCCCTGTATTATATAGCGCTGTGGTGTGTGCTGGCATACTCTCTCTCTGTCTCTCCAAAGGGCCTGGTGGGGGAACTGTCTTCAAATAGAGCATCCCCTGTGTGTGTGGTGTGTCGGTACGTGTGTGTCGACATGTCTGAGGTAAAAGGCTCCTCTAAGGAGGTGATAGAGCGGATATGTGTGTGGGAGGGTGTCTCCGTCGACAACGCCGACACCTGTTTGGATATGTGTAAGTGCTGAGGTAAAATTATTGCACAAAAGGTTAGGGAACAGAAAGGAAATCTATCCTGGTCTGTCCCTATGTCACAGAGTCTTTCAGAGTCTCTCTATGTTCACTATCCAAAATAACAAAGTATCGACACGGAGTTTAACTCCACTGTCGACTACGATAATGCAAAGTTACAGCCAAGAGGGCTAAAAGATATTCAATATATGATTATTGGAATAAAAGATGATTTGCATATCACTGATGACTCATCTGTCCCTGACACGAGAGTACACATGTTAAGGGGAAGAATGCTGAGGTAAATTTCCCTCCTCTCATGAGGAAAAAGAGCGGGAATCTCCAGACAAGAGACGGCAGCTTCCCACAAGAGAATTCTCAGGCTGTATCCTTTCCCCACTAGGGCCAGGATGTGTTGAGAATCTTCCCCTTGGGTGTCCTGTTTGCACTAGCTATTCTCAGGGATCCTGCAGATAGTGTGCACATTCTAGTATACTACCCAGACCGGCGATTGTGTCGGCATGGGTTTATAGTGCTGTGGCAGCGTGGACAGGTACCTTATCAGCAGAGATTGAGACCCTAGTATGCATATAAATATTTTAAGATGCTGTCTTAAGTGATAGATGTATAATTATAAAGCATGCCCAAAGGGACATGAGTATACTGGGTCCTAGAGTCAAAAGCTATGTCGATTTCTGCTTGACGTGTCCTGTAGAATATACATTGGACAGATGATGCCGACTTAAGAGGCATATGGAAGGCTGAGGATTGTGTGGAGAAAGGTTCTCGGGCCTGGTCTCCACAGCTATAGCTGGTAATTCTGATATTTTGCCTTATATTCCTGCACAGCCTAGGAAAGCACGACATTATTAAATGCAGCTTTTCGAATAAAGAAACAAGAAAGTCTGAGGTGCGTCCTTTCTTGTCAGAGCCGGGGGCAGAGGAAAGAAGCTGTACAACACAGCTAGTCCCCAGGAACAGAAGTCCTCCCCGGCCCCTACAAAAATCCACCGCATGTCGCTGGGGCTCCACAGGCGGAGCTAGGCCCGGTGGGGACACGCCTTCATAAGTTCAGCCACAAGTGGGTTCACTCCCTGTTAGATCCCTGGGCAATAGAAATTGTATCGCAGGGATACAGGCTGGACTGTGAGAAGATGCCCCCTCACCGAGGACCCGGCGGGCTTCCCCCGAAAAGAGGGGGAGCCAGTGTTAACTGCAATTCGTAAATTGTATCTTCAACAGGTGGTGGTCAAGGGTCCCCTCCTTCAACAAGAGGGTGTTATTATTCGACCATGTTATAATCCCGAAACCAGACGGTTCGGTTAGACCCATATTGTATTAAAATCCCTGAACATATACCTGAAAAGGTTCAGGTTCAATATGGAATCGCCAAGAGCGGTCATTGCAAGCCTGAAATGAATCGGGACATAAGGTATGCATACCTTCGTGTCCCCATTTATCCACCTCATCAGGCGTACCTCAGAATTGCGGTACGGGATTGTCATTACCAATTTCACCAAGGTAATGGCGGATATGATGGTGCTCCTGCGGAAGCAAGGTGTCACTATTATCACATACTTGGATGATCTCCTCATAAAAGCGAGATCAAGAGAGCAGTTGCTGGACAGCGTATCACCTTCTCTGG
Source organism: Pseudophryne corroboree (assembly GCF_028390025.1). NCBI lineage: Eukaryota > Metazoa > Chordata > Amphibia > Anura > Myobatrachidae > Pseudophryne > Pseudophryne corroboree. The sequence continues at coordinate 531,670,455 of NC_086449.1, read as the reverse complement.
AAGTGAAACGGCAACACAACTGGATTCTATATATTCCGAAGTCGCAGTTGGTTCCTACAGCTCATCTGCCTCGCCTAGGCATGATCCTAGACACAGACCAGAAGAGGGTTTATCTCCCGATAGAGAGAGCTCAGGAGCTCATGACACTGGTCAGGAATCCATTGAAAACCAAAACAGGTGTCAGTGCATCACTGCACTCGAGTCCTGGGAAGGATGATGGCATCATACGAGGCCATCCCCTTCGGCTGGTTCCATGCAAGGACAATGGAACTTACTGGACAAGTGGTCCGGATTACATCTTCAGATGCATCGGTTAATCACCCTATCCCCCAGGGCCAGGGTGTCTCTCCTGTGGTGGCTGCGGAGTGCTCACCTTCTCGAGGGCCGCAGATTCGGCATTCAGGACTGGGTCCTGGTGACCACGGATGCAAGCCTCCGAGGGTGGGGGGCAGTTACACAGGGAAGAAAATTCCAAGGTTTGTGGTCAAGCCAACAGACTTGCCTTCACATCAATATCCTGGAACTAAGGGCCATATACAACGCCCTAAGTCAAGCGGAGTTCCTGCTTCGCGACCAACCGGTTCTGATCCAGTCAGACCGCAGGGGTCCATGTAAACCGCCAAGGCGGCACAAGGAGCAGGGTGGCGAGGGTAGAAGCCACCAGAATTCTTCGCTGGGCGGAGAATCAAGTAAGCGCACTGTCAGCAGTGTTCGTTCCGGGAGTGGACATCTGGGAAGCAGACTTCCTCAGCAGGCACGACCTCCACCCGGGAAAGTGGGGACTTCATCAGGAAGTCTTCACGCAGTTTGCAAATTGATGGGAACTGCCTAAGGTGGACTAGATGGCGTCCCACCTCAATAAAAAGCTAAAAAAGGTTTTACGCCAGGTCAAGGGACCCTTAGGTGATAGCTGTGGTCGCACTAGTAACACCGTGGGTGTTCCAGTCGGTCTCTGTATTCCCTCCTCTTCCTCTCATACCCAAGGGCTGAGAATTGTAATAAAAGGAGGAGTGAAAACAATATTCTTTGCTCCGAATTGGCCAAGAAGGACTCGGTACCCGGAGCTGCAGGAAATGCTCTCAGAGGACTCAGGGCTTCTGCCTCTCAGACAGGACATGTTGCAACAGGGGCCCTGTCTGTTCCAAAATTTACCGCGGCTGCATTTGACGGCATGGCGGTTGAACGCCGGATCCTAGCGGAAAAGGGCATTCCGGATGCAGTTATTCCTACGCTGATAAAGGCTAGGAAAGACGTGACAGCAAGACTTTTTCACTGTATATGGCGAAAATAGGTTGCTTGGTGTGAGGCCGGGAAGGCCCTACAGAGGAATTCCAGCGGGGTCGATTCCTGCACTTCCTACAGTCAGGAGTGACTATGGGCCTAAAATTAGGATCCATAAAGGTCAAGATTTCGGCCCTATACATTTTCTCTAAAAATGAACTGGCTTCACTGCCTGAAGTTCAGACGTTGTTCCGGGGGTGCTGCATATTCAGCCTCCTTTTGTGCCACCGGTGGCACCTTGGGATCTTAACGTTGTGTTGGATTTCCTGAAATCCCACTGGTTTGAGCCACTTAAGACCATGGAGCTAAAATATCTCACGTGGAAAGTGGTCATGCTATTGGCCTTAGCTTCGCCTAGGCGTGTGTCAGTATTGGCGGTTTTGTCATGTAAAAACCCTTATCTGATCTTCCATATGGACAGGGCAGAATTGAGGACTCGTCCCCAATTTCTTCCTAGGGTGGTATCGTCGTTTCATTTGAACCAGCCTATTGTGGTGCCTGCGGCTACTAGGGACTTGGAGGATTCCAAGTTGCTGGACGTAGTCCGGGCTTTGAAAATTTATGTTTCCAGAAAGGCGGGAGTCAGAAAGTCTGACTCGCTGTTTATTCTGTATGCAGCCAACAAGGTTGGCGCTCCTGCTTCGAAGCAGACTATTGTTCGCTGGATCTATAGCACGATTCAGCTGGTTCACTCTGCGGCTGGATTGCTGCATCCAAAATGGTGAAAGCCCATTCCACAAGGAAGGTGGGCTCTTCTTGGGCGGCTGCCCGAGGGGTCTCGGCTTTACAGCTTTGCCGAGCTGCTACTTGGTCGGGGTCAAACAAGTTTGCTAAGTTCTACAAGTTTGATACCCTGGCTGAGGAGGACCTTGAGTTTGCTCATGCGGTGCTGCAGAGTCATCCGCACTCTCCCGCCCGTTTGGGAGCTTTGGTATAATCCCCATGGTCCTTACGGAGTTCCCAGCATCCACTAGGACGTCAGAGAAAATAAGAATTTACTCACCGGTAATTCTATTTCTCGTAGTCCGCAGTGGATGCTGGGCGCCCGTCCCAAGTGCGGACTCTCTGCAATACATGTATATAGTTATTGTGTAACTAAAGGGTTATTGTTATGAGCCATCTGTTACTGAGGCTCAGTTGTTGTTCATACTGTTAACTGGGTATGGTTATCACAAGTTGTACGGTGTGATTGGTGTGGCTGGTATGAGTCTTACCCTGGATTCCAAATCCTTTCCTTGTGTCAGCTCTTCCGGGCACAGTTTCCTTAACTGAGGTCTGGAGGAGGGGCATAGAGGGAGGAGCCAGTGCACACCAGATATAGTACCTAATCTTCCTTTTAGAGTTCCCCGTCTCCTGCGGAGCCCGTCTATTCCCCATGGTCCTTACGGAGTTCCCAGCATCCACTACGGACTACGAGAAATAGAATTACCGGTGAGTAAATTCTTATTTTCACTGGCCATTCAGGCTATCAGGGACTTCGGTAAATGCTGCTAGCATAATACCTTAGGCCAGTATAAAATTTTAAATAGTGCGGGGAGACGCGCCATGTTTTGGGGCAGAGCTTCTCCTCAGAGCGGACCCAGCAGCTCACCAGCGCCATTTTCTCCCTGCAGATCCACTTCCAGCGACGCTGACAGGGAGCGCTGTCCCTCCATACGACTCCAGCTATCTTGTGCTGTACTAGGGGGTTGTAGAAGGGGGGGTTGTAAATTTGCTGTATAGTCTATTAAGGGTAAACAGCGCCAGGCAGTTCTTATAGAACTGTCTCGGGCGCTGTGTGTGCTGCTCCAAACTCTGTCTCTGAAGGCACTTGGGGGAAACTGTCTGACATTTTCCTATGTATGTGTGTATGCAAATTCTCACATAACCATGTCCAGTGACTCTGTGTCTTATGCTGCAGAGGAGGTATCTCCTTCAGAGGAATCCATTCCATGTACCCAGGAATGTAATATCATGTCTCAGATTTCTGAATCTGAGCCACAATGGCTGGCTTCCATTAAGGGAATTATATCTCAGATTTCTATTAGGGTAGCCCATACTGAGACAAACTCAGGTTTTAAGGAAGTCTATGGAAGTTTGGTTGGGTTCTGTTCCCTTTACTTCTAAATCCCCTAGCATATATCCAAAGAAACGTGCACTTGCCCAGATTATGCAAGCCGACACGGATACCAACTCAAACACGGCAGATGTTGATGGGGATCTGCTGAGGGGGGCAGCATCCCTTGCAAAGGATGTGCAGCTCATGATTGAGGCCATTAGGGATGTGTTACACATTACTGACACACCACCTGAGCAGGTTGAGGAGGCCTACTTCACAGACAATAAGAAAGCCTCGCTAACCTTCCCTGCGTCTAATGAATTAAACGCATTATTTGAAAAGTCCTGGGAAACCCCGGAGAAAAAATTCCGGATCCCAAAAAGGGTTCTGGTTGCTTTTCCCTTCCCTGAGGAGGATAGGAAATAATGGGAAAACCCACCTATAGTTGACGCATCTGTCTCCTGAATGTCTAAAAAGGTGGTTTTACCTGTACCTGGATCTACCATGTTAAAAGAACCGGCTGATCGTAAGATTGACACTACGCTAAAATGCATATACACTGCTTCAGGAGTGGCGTTAAGGCCCACTATTGCCTGTGCATGGTGGTCAGGCACATTACTTGAGGACTTAGATACGATGGATAGAAGTGACATTGAACTGTTTTTCTCTAACGTCCTAGAGGATGCCGGGGACTCCGTAAGGACCATGGGATAGACGGGCTCCGCAGGAGACATGGGCACTTTAAGAAAGTCTTTAGACCTGGGTGTGCACTGGCTCCTCCAGACCTCAGTTTGATACTGTGCCCAGAGGAGCTGGGTGCTTTTCAGTGAGCTCTCCTGAGTTTGCTCCCACACACCTCACATACTCCGGTCACTGTAAGGGTGCAGGGCGCAGGGGGGGGGGCGCCCTGGGCAGCAATATAAACCTCCTATTTGGCAAAAGAAGCATATATACAGCTGGACACTGTATATATGCAGGAGCCCCCGCCAACTTTACACTTTTAGCGGGACAGAAGCCCGCCGTCGAGGGGGCTGGGCTTCTCCCTCAGCACTCACCAGCGCCATGTTTTTCTCCACAGCACCGCTGAGAGGAAGCTCCCCGGACTCTCCCCTGCTTATACCACGGTAGAAGAGAGGGTTTTAAAGAAGAGGGGGGGCACATAATTTGGCGCAGATAATAACAGCACTACTGGGTAAACATTAAATTGCTGTGTTTTTTTCCTGGGTCATATGGCGCTGGGGTGTGTGCTGGCATACTCTCTCTCTGTCTCTCCAAAGGGCCTTGTGGGGGAATTATCTTCAGGTGAGCATTCCCTGAGTGTGTGGTGTGTCGGTACGTGTGTGTCGACATGTCTGAGGTAAAAGGCTCTCCTAAGGAGGAGATGGAGCAAATGTGTGTGTGAGTGGTGTCTCCGTCGACAACGCCGACACCTGATTGGATATGTGAAATTAAGTGCTAAGGTAAATTTATTGCACAAAAGATTAGAGAACAGACAGTGAATCTACACATGTCTGTCCCTATGTCGCAGAGACCTTCAGAGTCTCACAGCGCTCAGTATCCAAAATAATAGACACTGATATCGACACGGAGTCTGACTCCAGTGTCGACTACGATAATGCAAAGTTACAGCCAAAACTGGCAGAAAAGTATTCAATATATGATTATTGTAATAAAAGATGTTTTGCATATCACTGATGACTCATCTGTCCCTGACAAGAGGGTACACATGTTTAAGGGGAAGAAAGCTGAGATAAATTTCCCTCCTCTCATAAAGAAAAAGAGCGGGAATCTCCAGACGAGACTGCAGATTCCCACAAAGAATTCTCAGGGAGTATCCTTTCCCTACTAGGGCCAGGATACGATGGGAATCTTCCCCTAGGGTGGACAAAGCTTTGTCACGTTTACCCAAAAGATAGCGCTGACTTAACAGCTATCCTCAGGGATCCTGCAGATAGCATGCAGTAAAAGTACTTTGAAGTCCATGTACACACATTCTGGTACACTACTCAGACCGGCGATTGTGTCGGCATGGGTTTATAGCGCTGTAGCAGCGTGGACAGATACCTTATCAGCGGAGATTGAAACCCTAGATAAGGATACCATATTATTGACCCTAGTATATGTATATGTGTATATATATATATATATATATATAGAAAAGATGCGGAAAAAGGCATTCCGGATGAGGTCATTCCTACGCTGATAAAGGCTAGGAAGGACGTGACATCTAAACATTATCACCGTATATGGCGAAAATATGTTTCTTGGTGTGAGGCCAGGAATGCTCCTACGGAAGAATTCCATCTGGGCCGTTTCCTTCACTTCCTACAAACTGGAGTGAATTTGGGCCTAAAACTTAGGCTCCATTAAGGTTCAGATTTCGGCCCTATCCATTTTCTTTCAGAAAGAATTGGCTTCTCCCAGAAGTTCAGACTTTTGTGAAGGGAGTGCTGCATTTTCTCTGGTGGAGCCCTGGGACCTTAACGTGGTGTTAAGTTTCCTTAAGTCACACAGGTTTGAACCACCTAAAACGGTAGAGTTAAAATATCTCACTTGGAAGGTGGTCATGTTATTAACCTTGGCTTCGGCTAGGCAAGTGTCGGAATTGGCGGCTTTGTCTCATAAAAGCCCCTATCTGGTTTTCCATGTCGATAGAGCGGAGTTGCGGACACGTCCTCAATTCCTGCCTAAGGTGGTATCATCCTTTCATATGAACCAGCCTATTGTGGTGCCTGTGGCTACGCGTGACTTGGAGCACTCCAAGTCCCTGGATGTGGTCAGGGCTTTGAAAATTTATGTAGCCAGAACGGCTAGAGTCAGAAAAACAGAATCACTGTTTGTCCTGTATGCTGTCAACAAGCTTGGCGCTCCTGCTTCAAAGCAGACTATTGCCCGCTGGATTTGTAACACCATTCAGCAGGCTCATTCTACGGCTGGATTGCCGTTGCCTAAATCGGTTAGGGCCCATTCCACTAGGAAGGTGGGCTCTTCTTGGGCGGCTGCCCGAGGGGTCTCGGCATTACAGTTGTGCCGAGCTGCTACTTGCTCAGGTTCAAACACTTTTGCTAAGTTCTACAAGTTTGATACCCTGGCTGAGGAGGACCTCTTGTTTGCTCAATCGGTGCTGCAGAGTCATCCGCACTCTCCCGCCTGTTTGGGAGCTTTGGTATAATCCCCATGGTCCTTACGGAGTCCCCAGCATCCTCTAGGACGTTAGAGAAAATAAGATTTTAAACCTACCGGTAAATATTTTTCTCTGACGTCCTAGTGGATGCTGGGTACTCCGTAAGGACCATGGGGTATAGACGGGCTCCGCAGGAGACTGGGCACTCTTAAAAGAAAGATTAGGTACTATATCTGGTGTGCACTGGCTCCTCCCTCTATGCCCCTCCTCCAGACCTCAGTTAGTATCTGTGCCCGGCCAGAGCTGGATGCACCCTAGGGGCTCTCCTGAGCTTCCTAGAAAAGAAAGTATTTGATAGTTTTTTTATTTTCAGTGAGATCTGCTGGCAACAGACTCACTGCTACGTGGGACTGAGGGGAGAGAAGCGAACCTACCTGCTTGCAGCTAGCTTGGGCTTCTAAGGCTACTGGACACCATTAGCTCCAGAGGGATCGAACACAGGCCCAGTCCTCGGTCGTCCGTCCCGGAGCCGCGCCGCCGTCCCCCTTGCAGAGCCAGAAGAACGAAGATAAGTTGAAAATCGGCGGCTGAAGACTCCGGTCTTCATTAAGGTAGCGCACAGCACTGCAGCTGTGCGCCATTGCTCCCTTAGCACACCACACACTCCGGTCACTGATGGGTGCAGGGCGCTGGGGCGCCCTGGGCAGCAATTAGATTACCTTACTTGGCGAAAAGCAAATAATACAGTCTGATAAACTGTATATGTGCATTAACCCCCGCCATTAAAGTACATAAAAGGACAGAGGCCCGCCGCTGAAGGGGCCGGGCCTTCTTCCTCAGCACACCGGCGTCATTTTCTCTTCACAGCTCAGCTGGAAGGAAGCTCCCCAGGCTCTCCCCTGCAGTATCCTGGTACACAAAGGGTAAAAAAGAGAGGGGGGGCACATAAATTTAGGCGCAAAACTGTGTATATAAGCTGCTATAGGGGAAAAATCACTCAGTATAGTGTACATCCCTGTATTATATAGCGATGTGGTGTGTGCTGGCATACTCTCTCTCTGTCTCTCCAAAGGGCCTGGTGGGCCTGGTGGGGGAACTGTCTTCAAATAGAGCATCCCCTGTGTGTGTGGTGTGTCGGTACGCGTGTGTCGACATGTCTGAGGTAAAAGGCTCCTCTAAGGAGGTGATAGAGCGGATATGTGTGTGGGAGGGTGTCTCCGTCGACAACGCCGACACCTGTTTGGATATGTGTAAGTGCTGAGGTAAAATTATTGCACAAAAGGTTAGGGAACAGAAAGGAAATCTATCCTGGTCTGTCCGTATGTCACAGAGTCCTTCAGAGTCTCTCTATGTTCACTATCCAAAATAACAAAGTATCGACACGGAGTTTAACTCCACTGTCGACTACGATAATGCAAAGTTACAGCCAAGAGGGCTAAAAGATATTCAATATATGATTATTGGAATAAAAGATGATTTGCATATCACTGATGACTCATCTGTCCCTGACACGAGAGTACACATGTTAAGGGGAAGAATGCTGAGGTAAATTTCCCTCCTCTCATGAGGAAAAAGAGCGGGAATCTCCAGACAAGAGACGGCAGCTTCCCACAAGAGAATTCTCAGGCTGTATCCTTTCCCCACTAGGGCCAGGATGTGTTGAGAATCTTCCCCTTGGGTGTCCTGTTTGCACTAGCTATTCTCAGGGATCCTGCAGATAGTGTGCACATTCTAGTTGTGTCGGCGATTGTGTCGGCATGGGTTTATAGTGCTGTGGCAGCGTGGACAGGTACCTTATCAGCAGAGATTGAGACCCTAGTATGCATATAAATATTTTAAGATGCTGTCTTAAGTGATAGATGTATAATTATAAAGCATGCCCAAAGGGACATGAGTATACTGGGTCCTAGAGTCAAAAGCTATGTCGATTTCTGCTTGACGTGTCCTGTAGAATATACATTGGACAGATGATGCCGACTTAAGAGGCATATGGAAGGCTGAGGATTGTGTGGAGAAAGGTTCTCGGGCCTGGTCTCCACAGCTATAGCTGGTAATTCTGATATTTTGCCTTATATTCCTGCACAGCCTAGGAAAGCACGACATTATTAAATGCAGCTTTTCGAATAAAGAAACAAGAAAGTCTGAGGTGCGTCCTTTCTTGTCAGAGCCGGGGGCAGAGGAAAGAAGCTGTACAACACAGCTAGTCCCCAGGAACAGAAGTCCTCCCCGGTCCCTACAAAAATCCACCGCATGTCGCTGGGGCTCCACCGGCGGAGCTAGGCCCGGTGGGGACACGCCTTCATAAGTTCAGCCACAAGTGGGTTCACTCCCTGTTAGATCCCTGGGCAATAGAAATTGTATCGCAGGGATACAGGCTGGACTGTGAGAAGATGCCCCCTCACCGAGGACCCGGCGGGCTTCCCCCCAAGAGAGGGAGCCAGTGTTAACTGCAATTCGTAAATTGTATCTTCAACAGGTGGTGGTCAAGGGTCCCCTCCTTCAACAAGAGGGTGTTATTATTCGACCATGTTATAATCCCGAAACCAGACGGTTCGGTTAGACCCATATTGTATTAAAATCCCTGAACATATACCTGAAAAGGTTCAGGTTCAATATGGAATCGCCAAGAGCGGTAATTGCAAGCCTGAATTGAATCGGGACATAAGGTATGGATACCTTCGTGTCCCCATTTATCCACCTCATCAGGCGTACCTCAGAATTGCGGTACGGGATTGTCATTACCAATTTCACCAAGGTAATGGCAGATATGATGGTGCTCCTGCGGAAGCAAGGTGTCACTATTATCACATACTTGGATGATCTCCTCATAAAAGCGAGATCAAGAGAGCAGTTGCTGGACAGCGTATCACCTTCTCTGGAAGTGAAACGGCAACACAACTGGATTCTATATATTCCGAAGTCGCAGTTGGTTCCTACAGCTCATCTGCCTCGCCTAAGCATGATCCTAGACACAGACCAGAAGAGGGTTTATCTCCCGATAGAGAGAGCTCAGGAGCTCATGACACTGGTCAGGAATCCATTGAAAACCAAAACAGGTGTCAGTGCATCACTGCACTCGAGTCCTGGGAAGGATGATGGCATCATACGAGGCCATCCCCTTCGGCTGGTTCCATGCAAGGACAATGGAACTTACTGGACAAGTGGTCCGGATCACATCTTCAGATGCATCGGTTAATCACCCTATCCCCCAGGGCCAGGGTGTCTCTCCTGTGGTGGCTGCGGAGTGCTCACCTTCTCGAGGGCCGCAGATTCGGCATTCAGGACTGGGTCCTGGTGACCACGGATGCAAGCCTCCGAGGGTGGGGGGCAGTTACACAGGGAAGAAAATTCCAAGATTTGTGGTCAAGCCAACAGACTTGCCTTCACATCAATATCCTGGAACTAAGGGCCATATACAACGCCCTAAGTCAAGCGGAGTTCCTGCTTCGCGGCCAACCGGTTCTGATCCAGTCAGACCGCAGGGGTCCATGTAAACCGCCAAGGCGGCACAAGGAGCAGGGTGGCGAGGGTAGAAGCCACCAGAATTCTTCGCTGGGCGGAGAATCAAGTAAGCGCACTGTCAGCAGTGTTCATTCCGGGAGTGGACACGACCTCCACCCGGGAAAGTGGTGACTTCATCAGGAAGTCTTCACGCAGTTTTGCAAATTGATGGAAACTGCCTCAGGTGGACTACATGGCGTCCCACCTCAATAAAAAGATAAAAAAGGTTTTACGCTGGGTCAAGGGACTCTCAGGCGATAGCTGTGGTCGCACTAGTAACACCGTGGGTGTTCCAGTCGGTCTATATATTCCCTCCTCTTCCTCTCAGACCCAAGGGCTGAGAATTGTAATAGACGGAGGAGTGTGAACAATATTCTTTGCTCCGGATTGGCCAAGAAGGACTCGGTACCCGGAACTGAAAGAAATGCTCTCAGAGGACCCATAACCTCTGCCTCTCAGTCAGGACATGTTGCAACAGGGACCCTGCCTGATCCAAGACTTACCGCGGCTGCGTTGGACGGCATGGTGGTTGAATGCCGGATCCTAGCGGAAAAGGGCATTCCGGATGCAGTTATTCCTACGCTGATAAAGGCTAGGAAAGACGTGACAGCAAGACTTTTTCACTGTATATGGCGAAAATAGGTTGCTTGGTGTGTGGCCGGGAAGGCCCTACAGAGGAATTCCAGCGGGGTCGATTCCTGCACTTCCTACAGTCAGGAGTGACTATGGGCCTAAAATTAGGATCCATAAAGGCCAAGATTTCGGCCCTATCCCTTTTTCTCTCAAAAAGAACTGGCTTCACTGCCTGAAGTTCGGAGGTTGTTACAGGGGTGCTGCATATTCAGCCCCTTTTGTGCCTCCAGTGGCAACTTGGGATCTTAACGTGTGTTGGATTCCTAAAATTCCACTGGTTTGAGCCACTTAAGACCGTGGAGCTAAAATATCTCACGTGGAAAGTGGTCATGCTTTTGGCCTTAGCTTGGACTAGGCGTGTGTCAGAATTGGCGGCTTTGTCATGTAAAAGCCCATATCTGATCTTCCATATGGAAAGGGCAGAATGGAGGACTCGTCCCCAATTTCTCCCTAAGGTGGTATCATCGTTTCATTTGAACCAACCTATTGTGGTGCCTGCGGCTACTAGGGACTTGGAGGATTCCAAGTTGCTGGACGTAGTCCGGGCCCTGAAACTTTATGTTTCCAGGATGGCTAGAGTCAGAAAAACTGACTCGCTATTTATCCTGCATGCACCCAACAAGCTGGGTGCTCCTGCTTCAAAGCAGACTATTGCTCGCTGGATCTGTAGCACGATTCAGCTTGCACATTCTGCGGCTGGACTGCCGCATCCTAAATTAGTAAAAGCCCATTCCACGAGGAAGGTGGGCTCTTCTTGGGCGGCTGCCCGAGGGGTCTCGGCTTTACAACTTTGCCGAGCTGCTACTTGGTCGGGTTCAAACACTTTTGCAAAATTCTACAAGTTTGATACCCTGGCTGAGGAGGACCTTGAGTTTGCTCATTCGGTGCTGCAGAGTCATCCGCACTCTCCCGCCCATTTGGGAGCTTTGGTATAATCCCCATGGTCCTTACGGAGTACCCAGCATCCACTAGGACGTCAGAGAAAATAAGAATTTACTCACCGGTAATTCTATTTCTCGTAGTCCGTAGTGGATGCTGGGAGCCCGTCCCAAGTGCGGACTCTCTGCAATACATGTATATAGTTATTGCTTAACTAAAGGGTTATTGTATGAGCCATCTGTTGAGAGAGGCTCAGTTATTGTTCATACTGTTAACTGGGTATAGTTATCACGAGTTGTACGGTGTGATTGGTGTGGCTGGTATGAGTCTTACCCTGGATTCCAAATCCTTTCCTAGTAATGTCAGCTCTTCCGGGCACAGTTTCCCTAACTGAGGTCTGGCGGAGGGGCATAGAGGGAGGAGCCAGTGCACACCAGATGTAGTACCTAATCTTTCTTTTAAGAGTGCCCAGTCTCCTGCGGAGCCCGTCTATACCCCATGGTCCTTACGGAGTACCCAGCATCCACTACGGACTACGAGAAATAGAATTACCGGTGAGTAAATTCTTATTTTCTCGTAGTCCGTAGAGGATGCTGGGCGCCCGTCCCAAGTGCGGACTACTTCTGCAATACTTGTATATAGTTATTGCTTCAATAAGGGTTATGTTATAGTTGCATCGGTCCTGAACTGATGATATGTTGGTTTCATACTGTTAACTAGGTAGTTATCACAAGTTATACGGTGTGATTGGTGTGGCTGGTATGAATCTTGCCCTTGGATTAACAAAATCCTTTCCTCGTACTGTCCGTCTCCTCTGGGCACAGTTTCTCTAACTGAGGTCTGGGGGAGGGGCATAAAGGGAGGAGCCAGTGCACACCCAGGTCTAAAGACTTTCTTAAAGTGCCCATGTCTCCTGCGGAGCCCGTCTATCCCCAGCATCCTCTACGGACTACGAGAAAAAGATTTACCGGTAGGTTTAAAATCTTATTTTACGTAACATACAGGATTCTGCGGGTTTCATGGTGGAGTCCATGAAGGACCTGGGTACTCTGAGTGCAGGGATATCTTCCATGACTGTCTCAGCATGCAGGGGACTCTGTCTACGCCAATAGTCGGCAGACGCGAAATCCAGGAGAAGTGTGGAGAACCTACCCTTCGCAGGTCAGGCTCTATTTGGGGATGCGTAGATTTCCACAGCAACCGCGGGTAAGTCGACCTTTCTTCCCTCAGCTGCTCCTTCTACGAAGAAACCCTTTTCTTCATCAACATTGCAGTTCTTTCGGACCGCAAAGACAAAAAAGTCCAAGCCTCCTACCACTTTCTTTAGAGGGGGTCGGGCAAAATCCAAGAAGCCTGCACCTGCAGGTTCCCAGGACCAGAAGCCTGCTTCTGGTTCCTCAAAATCCTCAGCATGATGGTGAACCACACAGCCTGGAGAACCGGCTGGTGGGTGCGAGACTCAGATGTTCCAGCCACGTCTGGGTGTCGTCCGGCCTGGATACAGGATATTGTGTCCCAGGGGTACAGACTGGAGTTTCAAGAACTCCCGCCTCACCGATTCTTCAAATCAGGCTTGCCAGCTTTACTGACAGAAAGGGCTATCCTACAGGAAGCCATCCAAAAATTGGAAAAGTCAGAGGTCATTGTTCCAGTTCCACCTCATATGCAACACATGGGTTACTATTGAAACCTTTTCGTGGTACCGAAACCGGATGGTTTGGTCAGACCGATTTTGAACTTGAAATCGTTAAACCCTTATCTGAGGGAGTTCAAATTCAAAATTGAGTCTCTGAGAGCAGTGATCTCAGATCTGGAGGAGGGTGAGTTTCTGGTATCCCTAGATGATATCAAGGATGCGTACCTCCACGTTCCGATTTGGCCGCCGCATCAGGCTTATCTCAGATTTGCACTTTTTCGATAGTCACTATCAGTTCCAAGCACTGCCATTCGGTCTCTCCACGGCACCAAGGGTGTTCACCAAGGTGATGGCAGAGATGATGGTTCTGCTCCGGAGATAGGGAGTGAACATAATTCCATATCTGGACGATATGCTGATAAAGGCATTGTCCAGGGAGAAGTTGTTGCAGTCCATTGCTCTCACGACTCATCTGCTCAGGGAACATAGTTGGCTCCTGAACCTTCCAAAGTCACATTTGGAGCCGACAAGGAGATTGTCTTTCCTGGGGATGATTCTCGACACGGAAGTGCAGACGGTGTTTCTACCGGTGGAGAAAGCGTTGGTGATACAATCAATGGTCCGGGATGTGTTGAAGCCTACCCGGGTATTAGTTAGTCAGTGCATTCGCCTGCTGGGGAAGATGGTTGCCTCCTACGAGGCTCTACAGTATGGAAGATTTCATGCTCGGTCTTTCCAACTGGATCTCCTAGACAAGTGGTCGGGATCTCACCTACACATGCACCAGAGGATACGTCTGTCGCCGAAAGCAAGGATTTCACGCCTCTGGTGGCTGCAAATGCCTCACCTTCTGGAAGGCCGCAGGTTCAGGGTTCAGAACTGGATCCTAACCACGAATGCAAGTCTCGGGGGTTGGGGCGCAGTCCCTCAAGGGGAAACCTTCCAAGGAAGGTGGTCAAGTCTGGAATCCATTCTTCCAATAAATATTCTGGAACCGAGAGCCGTATACAGCGGTCTTCTCCAAGCGGCACATCTTCTGCAAAATCAGGCCATTCAAGTCCAGTCGGACAATTTGATGATGGTGGCCTACATAAACCGACAGGGAGGAACGAAGAGCAGAGCTGCTATGTCAGAGGTAACAAGATTCCTCCTCTGGGCAGAAAAGCACGCAGTGGCGCTGTCAGCAATCTTCCCTCCAGGAATGGACAGCTGGGAAGCAGACTTCCTCAGCAGGCATGATCTCCATCCAGGAGAATGGGGCCTCCATCCGGAGGTGTTCACAGAGGTGACCAGTCTTTGGGGTGTCTCACGTCTCAACAAGAAACTTCGGGGGTACTGTTCCAGGTCGAGATACCCACAAGCAGTGGCGGTGGATGCCCTGGTAACACCGTGGGTGTTCAAGTCAGTGTATGTGTTCCCTCCTCTTCCTCTCATTCCAAGAATTCTAAAACTCCTAAAGAGAACAAGAGTTCAGGCAATTCTCATTGCTCCGGACTGGCCAAGGAGAGCTTGGTACGTGGATCTTCTGGACTTACTGCTGGAAGATCCGAGCCCTCTTCCTCTTCGCGAGGATCTTCTGAAATAGGGGCCGTTCGCTTATCAAGACTCACCGCGGCTATGTTTGACGGCATGGCGGTTGAACGCCAGATCTTAGCCTGGAAGGGTAATCCGAGCAAGGTTATTCCTACCCTGATACAGGCTAGGAAAGGAGTAACGTCTAAACATTATCATCGCATTTGGAAAAAATGTGTGTCTTGTGTGAGTCCAAGAAGTTTCCTACGGTAGAGTTTCAACTTGGACGGTTTCTCCTCTTCCTACAAGCAGGTGTGGATATGGGCCTGCGTTTGGGATCCATAAAGGTTCAGATTTCGGCTTTATCCATTTTCATCCAGAAACAATTGGCTGCCCTCCGTGAGGTTCAGACTTTTTTGAAAGGGGTTCTGCACATCCAGCCTCCCTTTGTGGCGCCAACGGCACCATGGGATCTTAACGTGGTGTTGCATTTCCTGCAGTCAGATTGGTTTGAGCCTTTACAGGAGGTTGAGGTCAAGTTTCTCACGTGACACTGTCACATTGTTGGCCTTAGCTTCTGCTCGACGTATGTCGGAATTGGGGGCTTTGTCCTGTAAAAGCCCCTACTTAATCTTCCATGAGGATAGAGCTGAGCTCAGGACGCGTCAGCAGTTCCTTCCAAAGGTTGTGTCGGCTTTTCATATCAACCAACCTATTGTGGTGCGAGTAGCTATAGACTCTTCATTTAAATCAAAGTCCTAGGATATTGTGAGGGCTTTGCAGATCTATGTGAAGAGGACTGCTCGTCACAGGAAATCGGACTCTGTTTGTCCTTTATGATCCCAAGAAAATTGTGTGTCTTGCTTCTAAGCAGACAAATTTTTGCTGGATCAGGTTCACTATTTAGCATGCATATTCTACGGCAGTATTGCCGTGTCCAAAATCTGTTAAGGCCCACTCTACTCATAAGGTGGGTTCTTCCTGGGCGGCTGCCCAGGTAGCTGCTCGGCTTTACAACTTTGCCGAGCAGCTACCTGGTCAGGGTCGAACACGTTTGCTAAGTTCTACAAGTTCGATACGTTGGCCTCTGAGGACCTAAAGTTTGGTCAATCAGTTCTGCAGGAGCCTCCGCGCTCTCCCTCCAGGTTCTGGGTGCTTTGGTACAGCCCCATGGTACTAATGTGGACCCCAGCATCCTCTAGGACGTAAGAGAAAATAGGATTTTAATTACCTACCGGTAAATCCTTTTCTTGTAGTCCGTAGAGGATGCTGGGCGCCCGCCCGCCCAGCGCTTCGTTTTCCTGCAACATTTGGTTTGGTACTACTTTGTTTAGTCATGTACTGCATTGCTACTTGGTAAGTAATGTTTCAGCAGTTGCTGAATGATTCAAGCTAGTTAGCTTGATGTGCCTTGTATGTGTGAGCTAGTATGAATCTCACCACTACCTGTGTTAAATCCTTCTCTCGAAGATGTCCGTCTCCTCTTAAAGTGCCAATGGCTCCTGGTGTACCTGTCTATACCCCACGGTACTAATGTGGCTCCCAGCTTCCTCTACGGACTAGGAGAAAAGGATTTACTGGTAGGTAACCAAAATCCTATTTTTTTTATTGAAAACGAGAAAAAGAGGCATTGCAGTATACATGAGCAATATTACATAGTGAACAAATAATGGTCAGATCAGTGAGGAATCCAGCATCACAAGCAAGTGAAAAAAAAAAAGAAAAGGTATTCACGGGGTCCTCAAACAAGATATTTGCTCATGAAGAGAAAAGAAAGAAAAGAGGAACGAGAACTCATGAAGAGAAAAGAAAGAAAAGAGGAAAGAGAACTGTTGACCACATTCTAGGGCATTCCTAGAAATAAAGAGGAAAGTTCAAATTAGTACCAATCTTACAGTGGAGCCTGAGTCTTGCCCAATATTTGACATATAGTCCTTATAATCTGTGGAAGCCTAATATTTAAGCCAGGGAAACCACGTGGCCGTGAAATCAGATGACCTGCCTACTGCTGAAAGTAGTACGTCTTCCATGTTTATATAGTAGTCTAGACTAGAGAACCAAGCTTTACGCGTGGGTTGGACAGGAGATCTCCAAAGTACAGGTATGGTTGCACGGGCTGCATTACCTAAATGTCGTAGTAATGATTTCTTGAATTGTGATACAGGTGTGGGTGAGTGGTTTAAAAGCCAGAAGGCTGGGTCATCAGGAATACGGATAGAAAGAATAGTTCGGGAAATCGTGATGACATTGAGCCAGAATGTTTATAAAAGAGGGCAGTCCCACCATATATGTAGCATCGTTCCTTCCGCTGTGAGGCATTGTCAACATTTAGCAGAGGAGGAGGGGTACATTGTGTGAAGAAGGGAAGGATATCTATACTAGCGCATAAGTATCTTGTACTGGGTCACCCTGGCTTGGATACATACAGAATATGCACGCGTTTTACGGAAGATAGTTTCCCACTCTATCAGTGAAGGTCGCACCCAGATTTCTTTCCCACGCCTGGGTAAAGGAAGAGGAAATCGGAGAGTCACTATGTTGCAAGAGTTTGTAGAGTGGAGACTGTATGAGTGGGGTTACCTGTGGAGACACAAAGTCGCTCAAATGGCGATAACTCAAGGGAAGCCTGTTTAAATCTAATGTAGCTTAAGAAGTGACGAACTTGCAAACATTTCCAGAAATCTGGCTGTGGGATAGTCCATCTAGTCCGAATCTCAGAGAATTGCTTCACAGCAGAGTTGTCAGCTGGCCGACCCTGAAGAGACCCTCAGCAGTCCAGTTAGAAAAGTGGGATGTATTTAGATCAGGTGGAAAGTCTGCATTTGCTAGAAAGGATGTCAAAGGGCCAAACTCTAAAGAAACGTAAGGTAAACGTCGGAGGACCTTCCAGAAGGAAAGAGTAGGAGAGATCGTTGGATGAGAGGGAGAAAGCTTAGGGAGCCATTGGTATATTTCTGGATATTGCTGCATGCATATGCCCTCCAGTTCTACCCATTGCTTAACATCATGATTCCTGGTCTGGTCTAATATCCTGTTCAGGATAATAGCATAATAATATTTTTTCTGCTGCGGGGTACACTGGGTTCCACAAGGATAGACATTGGGGTGTAGAGTAGTATATTGATCCGAGGCACCAACAGGCTCAAAAGCTTTGACTGTTCCCAAGATGTATAGCTCCGCCTCCTCTATAACCCCACCTCCCTGCACAGGAGCTCAGTTTTGTAGTTGGTGCCGCAGATAGCAGGCACTTAACAGAGGCGCTGCTCCTAGCAGCCCTAAGAAGAGCTTTTTAAGAAGACTTCAAGGGCTGCAGCAGTGTGTAGATGTCAGGAGACATTCACTGCTGCAGCTCCATCTCTCCCTAGCGGCGATGTACACTCCCACGCCCTGGTTGCCGGGTAACTACAGCGGGAGGCTCCGGTTTTCTTCCTGTCAGGCACACACGGCTGGGGCTCTCCGCGATCTCGTGGCCGTGCTTCGGGAGGTGGGGAGTGGGTCCCGCTCACGTGACCCGAGCTGTATCGCGGTCGGTGGGAGGCGGGCCGCGCACGCTGGTGGTGGACACTGCGGCATGCAGGCGATCCCACTAGATCACCAAGGCATGGGTGCAGGTCAGGTTTTCTCTCTAAACCTTTTTACAAGTAGCCCGCAGTACCAGGTGGTTTTGCCAGCAGAGGGGATAAGGCTTAGATCTGGAGCCCCAGGGCGCCATTTACAGTAAATGTTCCCACCCTGGAGCTGCATATCTGTCTCTCCCTCACTCCCTGTCAGTGTTTGGGCGCCATTTCTCTCAGCTACACTGTTCCTGGAACTGCTTGGGCAAATCCTCATTTGTAAAACCGCCTGATAGCGCTGTGACTTTACAAGACACTTGAATATTCTACATGTCATTTAGACAGTGATAGTTAAGAAAAAGTGCATTTAGTCAGGGTTCTCTGGTACAAGTGCCCTGTGGTATACATCCAGTTTTTTTACTGTGCAGTGTTATGTCTATTGACTACATAGCTATATATATATATATATATATATAAGCTAGTCCAGTGCAGTATTATTGTTTGTAATAACCTCTGCATTGTACAACTGTGACTATATGTGTGTGCATTAGCTTGCTGAGTGAATTTCATTTCGTGTCTCTCACTCAACTTGCTATCCCTATATTCTATAACCTGAGGGGGCTTGGTGCGTCAGGTTTATAATACTGTAATATAGGATATTCACAAGATATACTGTCATTGTATTTCTCTAACGTCCTAAGTGGATGCTGGGGACTCCGAAAGGACCATGGGGAATAGCGGCTCCGCAGGAGACTGGGCACATCTAAAGAAAGCTTTAGGACTATCTGGTGTGCACTGGCTCCTCCCCCTATGACCCTCCTCCAAGCCTCAGTTAGATCTCTGTGCCCGAACGAGAAGGGTGCACACTAGGGGCTCTCCTGAGCTTCTTAGTGAAAGTTTTAGTTTAGGTTTTTTATTTTCAGTGAGACCTGCTGGCAACAGTCTCACTGCATCGAGGGACTAAGGGGAGAAGAAGCGAACTCACCTGCGTGCAGAGTGGATTGGGCTTCTTAGGCTACTGCACATTAGCTCCAGAGGGACGATCACAGGCCCAGCTTGGATGGGTCCCAGAGCCGCGCCGCCGGCCCCCTTACAGAGCCAGAAGGCAGAAGAGGTCCGGAAAATCGGCGGCAGAAGACGTCCTGTCTTCAACAAGGTAGCGCACAGCACTGCAGCTGTGCGCCATTGCTCTCAGCACACTTCACACTCCGGTCACTGAGGGTGCAGGGCGCTGGGGGGGGCGCCCTGAGACGCAATAATAAACACCTTGGATGGCAAAAAATGCATCACATATAGCTCCTGGGCTATATGGATGCATTTAACCCCTGCCAAAATACATAAAAAAACGGGAGATAAGGCCGCCGATAAGGGGGCGGAGCCTATCTCCTCAGCACACTGGCGCCATTTTCCCTCACAGCTCCGTTGGAGGGAAGCTCCCTGGCTCTCCCCTGCAGTCACTTCACTACAGAAAGGGTTAAAAAAGAGAGGGGGGCACAAATTAGGCGCAGTATTAACTATACAGCAGCTATAAGGGGAAAAACACTTATATAAGGTTATCCCTGTATATATATATATATATATAGCGCTCTGGTGTGTGCTGGCAAACTCTCCCTCTGTCTCCCCAAAGGGCTAGTGGGGTCCTGTCCTCTATCAGAGCATTCCCTGTGTGTGTGCTGTATGTCTGTACTTTTGTGTCGACATGTATGAGGAGAAAAATGATGTGGAGACGGAGCAGATTGCCTGTAATAGTGATGTCACCCCCTAGGGGGTCGACACCTGAGTGGATGAACTGTTGGAAGAAATTACGTGACAGTGTCAGCTCTGTATAAAAGACAGTGGTTGACATGAGACAGCCTGCTACTCAGCTTGTGCCTGTCCAGACGTCTCATAGGCCGTCAGGGGCTCTAAAGCGCCCGTTACCTCAGATGGCAGATATAGACGCCGACACGGATACTGACGCCAGTGTCGACGGTGAAGAGACAAATGTGACTTCCAGTAGGGCCACACGTTACATGATTGAGGCAATGAAAAATGTTTTACACATTTCTGATAATACGAGTACCACCAAAAAGGGGTATTATGTTCGGTGAGGAAAAACTACCTGTAGTTTTCCTGAATCTGAGAAATTAAATGAGGTGTGTGATGATGCGTGGGTTTCCCCCGATAACAACTGATAATTTCTAAAATGTTATTGGCATTATATCCTTTCCCGCCAGAGGTTAGGGTGCGTTGGGAAACACCCCCTAGGGTGGATAAAGCGCTCACACGCTTGTAAGGGCTCTATCCTCTCCTGAGATGGCCGCCCTTAAGGATCCTGCTGATAGAAAGCAGGAGGGTATCCTAAAATGTATTTACACACATACTGGTGTTATACTGCGACCAGCAATCGCCTCAGCCTGGATGTGCAGTGCTGGGTTGGCGTGGTCGGATTCCCTGACTGAAAATATTGATACCCTAGATAGGGACAGTATATTTTTGCCTATAGAGCATTTGAAAGATGCATTTCTATATATGCGTGATGCACAGCGGAATATTTGCCGACTGGCATCAAATCTAAGTGCGTTGTCCATTTCTACCAGTAGAGGGTTATGGACACGTCAGTGGTCAGGTGATGCGTATTCCAAACGGCATTTGGAAGTATTGCCTTATTAAGGAGTTATTTGGGGTCGGTCTTTCAGACCTGGTGGCCACGGCAACAGCTGGGAAATCCACGTTTGTACCCCAGGTCGCCTCTCAACATGAGAAGACGCCGTATTATCAGGCGCAGTCTTTTCGTGGATAAGCGGGCAAAAGGTTCCTCATTTCTGCCCCGTGACAGAGGGAGAGGAAAAAGGCTGCAGAAATCAGCCAGTTCCCAGGAACAGAAACCCTCTTCCGCCTCTGCCAAGCCCTCAGTATACGCTGGGGCTTTACAAGCAGAATCAGGCACGGTGGGGGGCCCATCTCAATGAATTTCAGCGCGCAGTGGGCTCACTCGCAAGTAGACCCCTGGATCCTTCAGGTGATATCTCAGGGGTACAAATTAGAATTCGAGACATCTCCCCCTCGCCGTTTCCTAAAGTCGGCTTTACCGATGTCTCCTTCTGACAGGGAGACAGTTTTGGAAGCCATTCACAAGCTGTATTCCCAGCAGGTGATAATCAAGATACCCCTCCTGCAACAGGGAACGGGGTATTATCCCACACTGTTGTGGTACCGAAGCCGGACGGCTCGGTGAGACCGATTCTAAATCTAAAATCTTTGAACACTTACATACAGAGGTTCAAATTCAAGATTGAGTCACTCAGAGCAGTGATTGCGAACCTGGAAGAAGGGGACTACATGATGTCTCGGGACATCAAGGATGCTTACCTTCATGTAAAAATTTACCCTTCTCACCAAGGGTACCTCAGGTTTATGGTACAGAACTGTCACTATCAGTTCAGACGCTGCCGTATGGATGGTCCACGGCACCCCGGGTCTTTACCAAGGTAATGGCCGAAATGATGATATTCCTTCAAAGGAAGGGAATTTTAGTTATCCCTTACTTGGACAATTCCCTGATAAGGGTAAGATCCAGGGAACAGTTGGAGGTCGGTGTAGCACTATCTCAGGTAGTGTTGCTGCAGCACGGTTGGATTCTCAATATTCCAAAATCGCAGCTGGTTCCGACGACTTGTCTTCTGTTCCTAGGGATGATCCTGGACACAGTCCAGAAAAAGGTGTTTCTCCCGGAGGAGAAAGCCAGGGAGTTATCCGAGCTAGTCAGGAACCTCCTAAACCGAGCCAAGTCTCAGTGCATCAATGCACAAGGGTTCTGGGTAAAATGGTGGCTTCCTACGAAGCAATCCCATTTGGCAGATTCCACGCAAGAACTTTCCAGTGGGACCTGCTGGACAAATGGTCCGGGTCGCATCTTCAGATGCATCAGCGGATAACCCTGTCACCAAGGACAAGGGTGTCCCTCCTGTGGTGGTTGCAGAGTGCTCATCTTCTAGAGGGCCGCAGATTCGGCATTCAGGACTGGGTCCTGGTAACCACGGATGCCAGCCTGCGAGGCTGGGGAGCAGTCACACAGGGAAGGAATATCCAGGACTTATGGTCAAGCCTGGAGACATCACTTCACATAAATATCCTGAAGCTAAGGGACATTTACAATGCTCTAAGCTTAGCGAGACCTCTGCTTCAAGGTCAGCCGGTGTTGATCCAGTCGGACAACATCACAGCAGTCACCCACGTAAACAGACAGGGTGGCACAAGAAGCAGGAGGGCAATGGCAGAAGCTGCAAGGATTTTTCGCTGGGCGGAAAATCATGTGATAGCACTGTCAGCAGTATTCATTCCGGGAGTGGACAACTGGGAAGCAGACTTCCTCAGCACGACCTCCACCCGGGAGAGTGGGGACTTCACCCAGAAGTCTTCCACATGATTATAAACCGTTGGGAAAAACTCGACAGGTATTGCGCCAGGTCCAGGGACCCTCAGGCAATAGCTGTAGACGCTCTGGTAACACCGTGGGTGTACCAGTCAGGGTATGTGTTCCCTCCTCTGCCTCTCATACCCAAGGTACTGAGATTGATAAGATGGAGAGGAGTAAGCACTATATTCATGGCTCCGGATTGGCCAAGAAGGATTTGGTAACCGGAACTTCAAGAGATGCTCACGGAGGATCCGTGGCCTCTACCTCTAAGAAGGGACCTGCTCCAGCAAGGACCCTGTCTGTTCCAAGACTTACCGCGGCTGCGTTTGACGGCATAGCGGTTGAACGCCGGATCCTGAAGAAAAAAAGGCATTCCGGATGAAGTCATCCCTATCCTGATCAAAGCCAGGAAGGATGTAACCGCAAAAACATTATCACCGCAATTGGCGAAAATATGTTGCGTGGTGCGAGGCCAGTAAGGCCCGACGGTGGAAATTCAACTGGGTCGATTCCTACATTTCCTGCAAACAGGAGTGTCTATGGGCCTGAAATTGGGGTCCATTAAGGTTCAAATTTCGGCCCTGTCAATTTTCTTCCAAAAAGAACTAGCTTCAGTCCCTGAAGTTCAGACGTTTGTAAAAGGGGTACTGCATATACAGCCTCCTTTTGTGCCTCCAGTGGCACTTTGGGATCTCAATGTAGTTTTGGGTTCCAAAAGTCACATTGGTTTGAACCACTTAAATCTGTGGAGTTAAAATATCTCACATGGAAAGTGGTCATGCTGTTGGCCCTGGCCTGGGCCAGGCGCGTGTCAGAATTGGCGGCTTTATCCTGAAAAAGCCCTTATCTGATGTTCCATTCGGACAGGGCGGAATTGAGGACTCGTCCTCAGTTTCTCCCTAAGGTGGTTTCAGCGTTTCACCTGAACCAACCTATTTGTGGTGCCTGCGGCTACTAGGGTCTTGGAGGACTCCAAGTTGCTAGACGTTGTCAGGGCCCTGAAAATATATGTTTCCAGGAGGGCTGGAGTCAGGAAATCTGACTCGCTGTTTATCCTGTATGCACCCAACAAGCTGGGTGCTCCTGCTTCTAAGCAGACTATTGCTCGTTGGATTTGTAGTACAATTCAGCTTGCACATTCTGTGGCAGGCTTGCCACAGCCAAAAATCTGTAAATGCCCACTCCACAAGGAAGGTGGGCTCATCTTGGGCGGCTGCCCGAGGGGTCTCGGCTTTACAACTTTGCAGAGCAGCTACTTGGTCAGGAGCAAATACGTTTGTAAAATTCTACAAAATTGATATCCTGGCTGAGGAGGACCTGGAGTTCTCTCATTTGGTGCTGCAGAGTCATCCGCACTCTCCCGCCCGTTTGGGAGCTTTGGTATAATCCCCATGGTCCTTACGGAGTCCCCAGCATCCACTTAGGACGTTAGAGAAAATAAGAATTTACTTACCAATAATTCTATTTCTCATAGTCCGTAGTGGATGCTGGGCGCCCATCCCAAGTGCGGATTGTCTGCAATACTTGTACATAGTTATTGTTACAAAAATCGGGTTATTATTGTTGTGAGCAATCTTTCAGAGGCTCCTCTGTTATCATGCTGTTAACTGGGTTCAGATCACAGGTTATACGGTGTGATTGGTGTGGCTGGTATGAGTCTTACCCGGGATTCAAAATCCTTCCTTATTGTGTACGCTTGTCCGGGCACAGTATCCTAACTGAGGCTTGGAGGAGGGTCATAGGGGGAGGAGCCAGTGCACACCAGATAGTCCTAAAGCTTTCTTTAGATGTGCCCAGTCTCCTGCGGAGCCGCTATTCCCCATGGTCCTTACGGAGTCCCCAGCATCCACTACGGACTATGAGAAATAGAATTATCGGTAAGTAAATTCTTATTTTTTCTCTGTGATTTTAGTCACCATATCTCTCCTATATCCCTGCTTGTGCTGACTACACTGCGCAGGGGTTTGGGCAAGAGGTATTGTGCTGCTGATAATTGTACTGTGTTACCTGATATTGCAAATTATATCATGTCTGCTTCTGAGGGTAACAGTTCTGGGGCTGAACACACTACCGGTGTTGCTGATGCCACAGATCCCTATGAGGATAATATAGCAGCTGAGGGCTCTGGTTCTGGGGGCTCTTTGCCCCCCAGTGGGACTGTGGCAACGGGGATCCATAATGACCCGCCGTGGGCTACTTTCTCCACACTTCTGAATATGCTAGTTACTAAACTAACGCCCCCTATGGGACCTCCTAAGCCGGTTCAACCGTATGTGGTCCCCGCGGCTAACCTGCAGTGGCCAGATAACTTGTCTGCTCAATTGAAGAAATTGAACCAGTCTTTGTCTACTAAAAAGTCTGACCCTCGCTCGCCTAAGGCCAAGGGGTCCTCTAAGCGAGCTATTAGCTCCTCACAATCCACTGCTGTCACTGACACCTCGTCTGATGAAGATGGCGCTTACACTGACCCCACAGGTTCTGACACAGATACTGCTGATGGGGAGGGTGGTTCACAAGTGGATGTTCCTGATCTTTTGGAGGCTATTAAGTTGATTCTACAGATTACGGATGATCCCAAGCCATCCGTCCCTCCTAAGAAACCAGATAGGTTCAAGCGTCAGAAGGTGGTTAAACAAGTTTTACCTCATTCTGAGCACCTGGTGGATATACGTCAGGAATCCTGGGAAAATCCAGGGAAGTTTGTGCCTCACAAGAAGATGCTGGCTCGCTATCCCCTCGTGCCAGAGCTGTCAAAAAATTGGGAGACGCCTCCTCCAGTGGACTCGCATGTGGCAAGGATGGTGGTTTCCTCAGCTCTACCGGTCATTACCGTCGCGTCTCTGAAAGAGCCTACTGATAAACGTGTGGAGGGTTGTCTGAAAGCGATTTACACCCTCACGGGTGCTGCGCAAAGGCCCACTATTGCAGCGACATGGGCTGCAGAAGCTATTGAAGCGTGGGCCCTAGAGTTGGAAGCTGAAATCTCTTCTGACCATGCTAGACAGTGCTTGTCATATATTGTCACAGCTTCTCACTATATTAAAGAGGCGGCTTCTGATGCCGGTATTCTAGCAGCCAAGGCTTCTACTACGTCAGTCCTGGCCCGCCGGATATTGTGGCTGAGATCCTGGTCCGTGGATCTGGATTCTAGAAAAACCCTGGAGGTACTCCCTTTTAAGGGAGATATTCTGTTTGGGGAGGACTTACATAAGATAGTGGCTGATTTGGCTACTGCCAAAACTGCCTGTCTACCAAGTACCGCTCCTTCTGTGCCGAAGGCTAAAAGTACTTCCTTTCGTCCCTTTCGCCCTTCAGGTAAAGCAAAAGGTCAGGCGTACCACAAACAGGCCCACACTACCAAACCTGGTAAGCCGAAGCCCAAAAGAGCCTGGGCTGCCCGTCAGCCAGCTTCCAAGACCGATAAGCCTACCGCATGACGGGGCGGGCCTCCCCCTGGGGGACCCCAGGGTGGGGGTCCGGCTTCTAGGGTATACCCAGGAATGGTTGAAGACCACTTCAGATGCCTGGGTACGGGAAGTCGTCACTCGATGTTACACCATAGCCTTCAGAAACCGTCCCCCTCGACGATTTTGCCTGACAGACGTCCCTTCGGATCAGGTGAAGGCAGAGACTCTACATTCAGTGGTACAGACCCTCCTGGACACAGGAGTGGTAGTACAGGTGCCTCTTGCTCAGAGGGGTCAGGGGTACTATTCTCCGCTGTTTCAAGTCCCGAAACCGAATGGGTCCTCCCGGCCCATTCTCAACCTCAAGGCATTGAACAAGTTTGTGAGAATCTCCAAATTCCGTATGGAAACCCTTTGCTCTATTGTTCTAGCCTTGGAACCTGGAGATTATATGGTCTCCCTGGATATACAGGATGCTTACCTGCATATTCCTATAGCAGCGTCGCATCAGCAATACCTGAGGTTTGCGGTTGGCAACCTCCATTACCAGTTTTAGGCGTTACCTTTTGGTTTAACCACGGCTCTGCGAGTCTTCACCAAAATTATGGCGGTGATGACGGCGGAACTCCGCCATCGAGGGGTCAGGATCCTACCGTATCTGGACGACTTGTTGATCCTGGCAAATTCCCCAGAAATTCTCCTACGTCAATTGGATCTGGCTGTCCGGTTTCTTCAAGCCCACAGGTGGCTCATCAACTGGAAGAAATCCTCCCTGGTCCCTGCTCAGAGCATGGTGCACCTGGGAGCGCTATTGGACACTCACAACCAGCGGTTGTTCTTGTCTCAGGAGAAAGTCCTGAAGCTTCAGGATAAGATTTGTTGCTTCCTCTCTCGTCCGCAAGTGTCGATACATTCGGCGATGCAGGTGCTGGGCCTAATGGTATCAGCATTCGACACGGTGGAGTATGCTCAATTCCATTCTCACCCCCTCCAGAGGCTGATTCTGGTCAAGTGGGACGGCCTGCCTCACCGGATCAGGTCTCACATGATCTCATTGACTCCGGAGGTCCGTCTGTCGCTGTACTGGTGGCTCCAGGACCAACGATTGTGCAGGGGCCGTCCCTTCTGGATATCCGACTGGGTCCTGTTGACGACGAATGCCAGTGTAAGGGGTTGGGGTGCGGTGTTGGAGCAACACTCCCTTCAGGGTCGGTGGACCAAGGAGGAGTCTCTCCTCCCGATCAACGTTCTGGAATTGCGGGCGGTCTTCAACTCTTTGAACCTGGCCCAGCATTTAATACAGAACCGTCCTGTTCAAGTACAGTCGGACAACGCCACAACAGTGGCTTACATAAACCATCAAGGCGGCACTCGCAGCCGCTTGGCAATGAAGGAAGTTTCACGGATTCTTCAATGGGCGGAACGCCATCTACCGGCCATATTCATTCCGGGAGTCCTGAATTGGGAAGCGGACTTTCTCAGTCGTCAAGACGTACACGCCGGAGAGTTGGGCCTCCATCCAGATGTGTTTCAACTCATAGTGGAAAGGTGGGGCCTTCCAGACGTGGATCTGATGGCGTCTCGACACAATCACAAGGTTCCGGTCTTCGGAGCAAGGTCAAGGGATCCTCAAGCAGCATTCGTGGATGCGCTGGCGGTGCCATGGAACTTTTGGATGCTGTATGTGTTCCCTCCGGTGTCACTTCTGCCCAGGGTAATTCGGAAGTTCAAGCAAGAAGGAGGAATCCTGCTTCTCATAGCTCCAGTGTGGCCCAGACGGCATTGGTTCTCAGACCTGCAATGCCTATCGTCAGAGCGTCCGATTCTACTTCCACAACGCCCAGATCTCCTCGTTCAGGGCCCCAGTGTCTACTAGGACCTGGCCCGACTGTCTTTGACGGTGTGGCTCTTGAAGCTTCCATCTTAAGGGCTAAAGGTTTTTCTGAGGCGGTCATTTAAACTGTTGCGGGCCCGGAAACCGGCTTCTGCTTGGATTTACCTTAGGGTCTGGCATTCTTACTTTGTTTGGTGCGCATCTAACAATTATGACGCTTCCATGTTTAGCACAGCCAAACTTTTGGCTTTTCTTCAGCAGGGCCTAGACTTAGGTATGCGTCTGGCCTCCCTCAAGGTTCAAATTTCTGCCTTGTCGATGTGGTTTCAGAGAAAAATTGCAACCTTGCCTGATGTTTATACCTTTACTCAGGGTGTGTTGCGTATCCAACCTCCCTATGTCTCGCCTGTGGCTCCTTGGGACTTGTCGGTGGTGTTGGAGGCGTTGAAAGAGTTATCGTTTGAACCTCTGGGCTCAGCTGACCTTAAGTGGCTTTCCCTTAAGGGGTGTTTTTGCTGGCTATTGCCTCCGCTAGAAGAGTATCGGATTTGGGTGCCTTGTCCTGTAGTTCCCCATATCTGATTTTTCACTGTGACCGGGCGGTTCTTCGAACTCGTCCCGGATATTTACCTAAGGTGGTATCTTCGTTCCACCTTAATCAGGAGATTGTGGTTCCGGCCCTGGTCTCTCCTGACTTGTCTCCCAAAGAGCGGTCTTTGGATGTGGTACGGGCTCTCCGTATCTATGTGAAGAGAACTGCTTCTATTAGGAAATCGGATTCTCTCTTTGTTCTGTTTGGTTTTCACAAACGTGGCTGGCCTGCTCACAAGCAGACTTTGGCCAGATGGATTAGAATGGTGATTGCACATGCTTATGTGAAGGCTGGTCTGTCAGCTCCTGCTCACATTATGGCCCATTCTACTCGGTTTGTTGGACCTTCTTGGGCGGCCCGCCGTGGTGCGACCCTTGAACAATTGTGCAAGGTGGCTACGTGGTCCTCCGTGAACACGTTCATAAGGTTCTATGCCTTCGATACTGCCGCTTCCCAGGATAATTCCTTTGGACGCCGGGTTCTTGTGCCCACTACAGTGCGTCCCCTCCCATAAGGAACTGCTTTAGGACATCCCCAATGTCTATCCTTGTGGGGCCCAGTGTACCCCGCAGCAGAAAACAAGTTTTATGGTAAGAACTTACCTTTGTTAAAACTCTCTGCGAGGTACACTGGGCTCCACAAGGCTAAATACACAGAATGGTGAACCTTCCCAGTACACACAGCGCAAATAAAGGGAAAAGATTACGTTCCTGGTTGGTTGTGTCGGCTCAGATGTCTCTGTCTGGCTTTCCAAGTATGTAGAATCCAACTCGTGAGTATAAAACAGAAAAAAATGAAAGAACAACCAATGTGTAGTATTTCACAATAAAAAAGTCTCTTTAAGTAAATAGATTTTAGATGTCCAGATCCAGCGTACCCCACTCACTCAGTGATAAGTGGATACAAGCATATAAAGGTATCTTTATGCCATCAAATGGTGTGTCAATTCACCCCTGAAGTGCGTTGAGAAGACCGATAGGGGAAATAGAAAGCATCAACTTTATAGAGCGTACCCGAAAACTCACAGGGCAAAGAGGGTTGTAACACATATAAAGGTATCTTTTAAATGCGTTATTCCAGTAGAATACAGCATACCCCAACTCACTCCTGAAGATGCAAAGCAAATCCTATCAAGGTATCTTTGATCTTGATGGGTTTTTCTTCATATGTTCAATCATATATCCTCACAGTTCCACCATAGAAATAAAACAAGAGGAGGAAAAACCCAATGTGTAGTATACTCTAAATTAAATCTCCTTTTTTTAGATGTTTAATATAGGAGACACAATTTAAGCTCAACTTACACTATATAAAGTAGTAATTTGAGCAAATGTATATAGCCTGATTATATGGTAGTGTAAACCAGGGTAGCGTACCCCAACACTCACGGGAACACCACCAGTCACAAGCACATCAAGGTATCTTTTTTTTTTTTTTTTTTTTTTTTTTTTTTTCCTTTAAAGGTATATAAAAATTATCACAGATGGCGTACCAGCACTCACACGTATAGATCATGCGCCGCTCCTATCAAGGTATCTTTATGCAGTTTGTCAGATAATTTCATTCCAAGTCGTGAGTTTTTTTTCCCAAGAAAAGGTAAAAATTTATTGAATCCCCAAACTCCACAGAGGAGTGAGTGAAATGTACAATTGATAAAACACAAAAAGAAAGTCCCAGAAAAATATTTAAAAAAATAAAAATGAAAAAACGGAAGTGAAAAAAATAAAAACTAAGTCCACATGGATACAGTTAAAAATGGTTACTCACACTCCTTGTAGTGGTCCTCCGTGAACACGTTCATAAGGTTCTATGCCTTCGATACTGCCGCTTCCCAGGATAATTCCTTTGGACGCCGGGTTCTTGTGCCCACTACAGTGCGTCCCCTCCCATAAGGAACTGCTTTAGGACATCCCCAATGTCTATCCTTGTGGGGCCCAGTGTACCCCGCAGCAGAAAACAAGTTTTATGGTAAGAACTTACCTTTGTTAAAACTCTCTGCGAGGTACACTGGGCTCCACAAGGCGCCCACCCTGACGCACTTAGCTTCTTTGGGTTGGTATGGCATTAGCCGCTGACACTTCTCCTGTCGTGAGAATGTGGTGTTTGTGGCTAACTGTTGTTGTCTCTTTTCCTGCTACTGCATTGGACCGGTTAACTAAAAACTGAGCTCCTGAGGCGGCACTATGCATCTTGGGAACAGTCAAAGCTTTTGAGCCTGTTGGTGCCTCGGATCAAGATCCTACTCTACACCCCAATGTCTATCCTTGTGGAGCCCAGTGTACCTTGCAGAAAGAGTTTTAACAAAGGTAAGTTCTTACCCTAAAACTCGTTATATCAGGTAGCTGAAAACCTCCACGGCTAATAGATCGTGTGAGGATGGTGTGTTTAATTCTGGGTCTTTTACGAAACTAAATGTATTCTTGTATTAGGCGTTGGATAGAACTGAACCAGGAATATGAATCCGCAGAACTTGAAGGCATATAACAATTTGGGGAGAGTGTGTTCATCTTTACGACATTCATCCTGCCCATCTAGGAAAGTTGTTTGAAATGCCATCTACTATAAGCACGGCGTAGGGTTCGGAGGAAAGGGTTGAAATTCAGAGAGAATAGCTAGCATAAGTCACTAGGTATCAACTTCTAGATAAGTTATAGACCATGATTGCCAAGAGAAGGGGAAAGTATGCTTAAGTCTAGCTATTAGTCATGGGCAAAGAGATACAGTGAAGTGAGTTGAGACATGCCTTAGCTCAGTGTAGTCTCTTGGTACATGGCTCTTTTGTAATGCATGGGTCGACAGTCATTAGGTCGGCCACTGAAGGTCGACAGTGAGCAAGTTGACACATGCATAGGTCGACATGGGCAAGGTCGACAGTTTTTGTGGGGGTTCAGGACTTTTTCATACCTATTTTATCCAAGTGAGTTTAGAAACCTTGCGGCGAGCGTAGCGATACACTGTGCCCGAAGCGTGGCAAGCGAATACGTTTTAATTGTTGGTGGTCCCAGATGGAAAGTCAGGTCAAGAAACTGGCCCACAAAAAAAAACCTGTCGACTCTTTGTGTGTCGACCTAGCCTATGCCGACCTTCCTTACATGTCGACATAGTCATGTGTCGGCCTTCAGTCAGTGTCGACCTACCCACTATCGACCTTCAGTGGTCGACCTAGTGACTGACTGTCGACCTGGACAGGGTCGACCCAATGATCCACACCTGACTCAGGCATCTAGGAGTGGGTCAGCTATTCAGCTGCACTGAATGAATCAATGGGGGGAATTAAAATGTTTGAGAAGTCGGTTGGGTGTCCGTTTTTCCCCCTCTCTATTAGATAGGGAAAAAAAGTCACCCAACTGACTTTTCGAACAATTGAATATCCCCCAATGAATCTGATCCATCTCCACTGAGTCAGCATCAGTCTCACAGGCAGTCAGTGCTCAGTGAGTCAAACCTCTGGTAATGTGTCAGCTATTCAGCTGCACTGGATGAATCAGTAATGATTCTGATCCGTCTCCACTGAGTGAGCACTGTCTCACAGTCAGTCAGTGACTCATACCTCTGCTATTCAGCTGCACTGGATGAATTATTGATGAATCTGATGAGTCTCCACTGTCTCAACTCCGTGTCACAGGAAGGTGGCACAGCAACAGCAGCACAGACACTGAGCAGCATCACACTGCTCCCTCCCAGTGGGTGTCAGCCAGGAGTGCTGCCACCCAATCACTGTGACTGACAGAGAGGCTACTGGGGGCTGTCTCAACACACCAAACTGTGAGTGATTCAAATCATTCCAACTTCTAAATGATTTGACTCACTGTTGAGACAGCAACTCAGTAGCCACCTCTACTAACTATATCAGTAGGGGGGAGTCGAGATATTGAGAGCACAAGATTTTGTCAGATTAATTTTAAAGTTGGTGAGCTGTCCATAGGTATTTAAATCTTGCATCAAGTGAGGAAGAGACGTGGTGGTATGTGATATGATTGCTAAAAGGTAATCGGCAAATAATGCCAATTTTTATTCCTCCCCTCTCACCCTGAGGCCAGAGATATGAGTGTTGGCCCTAATGGCTCTAGCTCAGGCATGTCCAAACTGCGGCCCTCCAGCTGTTGAGAAACTACACATCCCAGCATGCCCTGACACAGCTTTAGCATTCACTGACAGCAAAGCTAGCT
This sequence comes from Pseudophryne corroboree, assembly GCF_028390025.1. Classification (NCBI taxonomy): domain Eukaryota; kingdom Metazoa; phylum Chordata; class Amphibia; order Anura; family Myobatrachidae; genus Pseudophryne; species Pseudophryne corroboree. Next base: position 531,637,896 of record NC_086449.1, on the reverse strand, counting down.
AGAGCCTCAATGCAGAGGACAAAGATCAGTGGGCACCCTTGTCCCATTTATGATGGTGAAGGGGTCGGAAAGAGATCCGTTCACCCTGACCCTAGCTGTAGGAAGATTGTATAGAGCCAGGATCCTGTGAAGTGCTAACGAACCCAGTCCGATGTGCTCCAGGACAGAACGCATAAAATTCCAATTGACCCTATCAAATGCCTTTTCGGCATCAGTGGAGAGCAATACAGTAGGTATCCGACCTTGGGATGCAAGATGAACAAGAGTCAGAACCTTGGTGGTGTTATCCTTAGCCTCTCGGCCAAGAACAAAACCCACCTGGTCACTGTGAATCAGGGTAGGAAGCAGTTTATTAAATCTGTTTGCCATAAGTTTTGCAGACAGTTTAAGGTAGACGTTCAAAAGGGATATGGGTCTGTAACTGGAGCACACCACAGGGTCTTTCCCCTATTTAGGTATCCCAGAAACATGGACTTCTAGAGAATGATGTGAAAAATGAGCGTCACGGGATATCGAGTTAAATGCTTGGAGGAGCATAGGGGTCAGCTTGTCCTAAAATATTTTATAATAGGCGATAGTAAAGCCGTCTGGACCTGGACTTTTGCCAGAGGGAGACGAGGAAATTGCCTGTTCAACCTCTAGCTGGGAAAAGGGCTGTTCAAGGGCCATTCTGTCAGAAACAGAAAGTGTTGGGAAGGCTATTTTAGCTAAATAATCTTTAGCCTGCTCTATGGTCGAAGATGGACTAGTGCCAGGAGGGGTTTTATCTAGGTTGTGCAGAGCAGAGTAATAGCGATGAAAACATGAGGCTCTGTTTTAAAGCATAGAGAGCCACTATCATTCTTCAAGGAGCCAACAAAAGAGGATGCATGTTGGGCCCGAAGGGATCAAGCTAATAAATGCCCTGGTTTGTTGCCCCACTGATAAAATTTGCTCTTGTGAATGGAGTGTTGAACGCTGTCTGAGAGTAATTTGTTCAGTTGCGTGTGAGCCTCTGCCAGCTCCATGTGTACTGCACCAGCTAATGAGAATTTGTGTGATGATTTTAAAGAATAGATTTTCTGTAGAAGCATAGTTAGTTGAGATGTTTTTTGTTTTTTTTCATATAGGAACCTAGTTGTATAAGCTTAACCCGAAGGCCACACTTATGTGCTTCCCATCTTGGACACCTCCTCAGAATCATTGGTGTCAATATAATCACTCAATGCCTTGTCAATTTCACTTTTGTAATATGGATCATGTAACAGATTCATTAAGTCTCCAGGTCCACCGTCTATGAGACCTAGGAGGAACCGCCAGAGTAATTGATATTGGGGCATGGTCGGACCATGTAATAGAGCCTATCAACACTTCTAGAAGAGGGAGAGGTCTATGACTTAAAAAGAAATAATCCAGTCGTGTATAGACCCGGTGGGGGTAAGAGTAGAAATAGTAGTCACAGTCAGTGGGGTGAAGGACCTTCCAAGAGTTGGCCAGCTGAAGCTTGTGAAATGTCTGTTTAACCTGACGATATCTCAATTTAGAATATCTTGAAGCAACAGTGGATGCATCTAGAGACGGACCTATAATCCAATTGAGGTCTCCTCCAAGTACGACAATACCCTGAAGGAGTGGGTCAAGTCGCGACAGGCGTGTTTTGAAAAAAGAGGGTTGGTCCTGATTGGGTGCGTAGACAACTATGAGGGTGAAGGGTTGGTGAAAAATTGTACAGTTCAAAAGGAGTAACCTGCCAGGGACTACTCTATGGTCGGTCATGTCGGTAACCTGCAAGTTCTTAGAAAATAAAATTGCTACCCCTTTGGTTTTGTTCTCAGGAGTGTTGCTATAAAAGGCAATAGGGAAGTGGCGATTTGTCAGAGAGGGGCTACGGGTGCTTATTTTAAAATAAGAATTTACTTACCGATAATTCTATTTCTCGGAGTCCGTAGTGGATGCTGGGGTTCCTGAAAGGACCATGGGGAATAGCGGCTCCGCAGGAGACAGGGCACAAAAAAGTAAAGCTTTTACCAGATCAGGTGGTGTGCACTGGCTCCTCCCCCTATGACCCTCCTCCAGACTCCAGTTAGGTACTGTGCCCGGACGAGCGTACACAATAAGGGAGGCAATTTGAATCCCGGGTAAGACTCATACCAGCCACACCAATCACACCGTACAACTTGTGATCTAAACCCAGTTAACAGTATGATAACAGAAAGAGCCTCTTAAAGATGGCTCCTTAACAATATAACCCGAATTTGTTAACAATAACTATGTACAGTATTGCAGATAATCCGCACTTGGGATGGGCGCCCAGCATCCACTACGGACTCCGAGAAATAGAATTATCGGTAAGTAAATTCTTATTTTCTCTATCGTCCTAAGTGGATGCTGGGGTTCCTGAAAGGACCATGGGGATTATACCAAAGCTCCCAAACGGGCGGGAGAGTGCGGATGACTCTGCAGCACCGAATGAGAGAATTCCAAGTCCTCTTTTGCCAGGGTATCAAATTTGTAGAATTTTACAAACGTGTTTTCCCCCGACCACGTAGCTGCTCGGCAGAATTGTAATGCCGAGACCCCTCGGGCAGCCGCCCAAGATGAGCCCACCTTCCTTGTGGAATGGGCCTTAACAGATTTAGGCTGTGGCAGGCCTGCCACAGAATGAGCAAGTTGAATTGTGTTACAAATCCAACGAGCAATCGTCTGCTTAGAAGCAGGGGCACCCAACTTGTTGGGTGCATATAGTATCAACAGCGAGTCAGATTTTCTGACTTCAGCCGTCCTTGAAATGTATATTTTTAAGGCTCTGACAACGTCCAACAACTTGGAGTCCTCCAAGTCGCCAGTGGCCGCAGGCACCACAATAGGTTGGTTCAGGTGAAACGCTGATACCACCTTAGGGAGAAAATGCGGACGAGTCCTCAGTTCTGCCCTATCCGAATGGAAGATTAGATAAGGGCTTTTATAAGATAAAGCCGCCAATTCAGATACTCTCCTGGCGGAAGCCAGGGCCAGTAACATAGTCACTTTCCATGTGAGATATTTAAAATCCACCTTTTTCAATGGTTCAAACCAATGGGATTTGAGGAAATCTAAAACTACATTTAGATCCCACGGTGCCACCGGAGGCACCACAGGAGGCTGTATATGCAGTACTCCTTTAACAAAAGTCTGTACCTCAGGAACTGAGGCCAATTCTTTTTGGAAGAATATTGACAGGGCCGAAATTTGAACCTTAATAGATCTCAATTTGAGACCCCTAGACAATCCTGATTGTAGGAAATGTAGGAAACGACCCAGTTGAAATTCCTCCGTCGGAACACTCCGATCCTCGCACCACGCGACATATTTTCGCCAAATGCGGTGATAATGTTTCGCGGTGACTTCCTTCCTTGCCTTAATCAAGGTAGGAATGACTTCTTCTGGAATGCCTTTCCCTTTTAGGATCTGGCGTTCAACCGCCATGCCGTCAAACGCAGCCGCGGTAAGTCTTGAAAGAGACAGGGACCCTGTTGTAGCAGGTCCCTTCTCAGAAGTAGAGGGCACGGGTCGTCCGTGACCAACTCTTGAAGTTCCGGGTACCAAGTCCTTCTTGGCCAATCCGGAGCCACTAGTATTTCTTACTCCTCCTCACTGTATAATCTTCAATACCTTTGGTATGAGAGGCAGAGGAGGAAACACATATACTGATTTGTACACCCAAGGTGTTACCAGTGCGTCCACAGCTATTGCCTGTGGATCTCTTGACCTGGCGCAATACTTGTCCAGTTTCTTGTTGAGGCGAGACGCCATCATGTCTACCATTGGTCTTTCCCAACAGTTTATTAGCATGTGGAAGACTTCTGGATGAAGACCCCCCTCTCCCGGGTGTATATCGTGTCTGCTGAGGAAGTCTGCTTCCCAGTTGTCCACGCCCGGGAAGAACACTGCTGACAGTGCTATTACGTGATTCTCCGCCCAGCGAAGAATCTTGGCAGCTTCTGCCATTGCACTCCTGCTTCTTGTGCCGCCCTGTCTGTTTACATGGGCGACCGCCGTGATGTTGTCCGACTGAATCAACACCGGTTTTCCTTGCAGGAGTGGTTCTGTGAATAGACTTTTCCAGGTTCGTCCATACCCCCTGGAAGTTTCTTCCTTGTGTGACTGCTCCCCAACCTCTCAGGCTGGCGTCCGTGGTCACCAGGATCAAATCCTGTATGCCGAATCTGCGGCCCTCCAATAGATGAGCCTTTTGCAACCACCACAGAAGATATACCCTTGTCCTTGGCGACAGGGTTATTCGCAGGTGCATCTGAGGATGCGACCCTGACCATTTGTCCAACAGATCCCTTTGGAAAATTCTTGCATGGAATCTGCCGAATGGAATTGCTTCGTAAAAAGCCACCATTTTTCCCAGGACTCTTGTGCATTGATGTACAGACACCTTTCCTGGTTTTAGGAGGTTCCTGACAGGTCGGATAACTCCTTGGCTTTTTCCTCGGGAAGAAAAACCTTTTTCTGAACCGTGTCCAGAATCATCCCTAGGAACAGCAGACGTATCGTCGGAAAACAGCTGCGATTCTTGGAATATTTAGAATCCAGTCGTGCCGTCGAAGAACTACTTTAGATAGTGCTCTTCCGACCTCCAACTGTTCTCTGGAACTTGCCCTTTTTAGGTCGTGCAAGTAAGGGATAATTTAGATGCCTTTTTTCTTTGAAGAAACATCTTTTCGGCCATTACCTTGGTAAAAAGGCCCGGGGTGCCGTGGATAATTCAAACGGCATCGTCTGAAACTGATATTGACAGTTCTGTACCACGAACCAGAGGTACCCTTGATGAGAAGGACAAATTTTGGACATGGAGGTAATCCTTGATGTCCAGGGACACCATATAGTCCCCTTTTTTCCGGTTCGCTATCACTGCTCTGAGTGACTTTATCTCGATTTGAACCTTTTATGTAAGTGTTCAAAACATTTTAGATTTAGACTATGTGTCACCAAGCCGTCTGGCTTCAGTACCACAATATAGTGTGGAAAAATAATACCCTTTTCCTTGTCGTAGGAGGGGTACTTTGATTATCACCTGCTGGATATACAGCTTGTGAATTGTTTCCAATGCTGCCTCCCTGTCGGAGGGAGCCGTTGGTAAAGCAGACTTCAGGAAGCTGCGAGGAGAAGATGTCTCGACTCTCCAATCTTTACCCCTGGGATAATACTCGTACGATCTAGGGGTCAACTTGCGAGTGATCCCACTGCGCCCTGAGACTCTTGAGACTACCCCCCCACCTTGAGTCCGCTTGCACGGCCCCAGCGTCATGCTGAGGACTTGGCAGACGCGGTGGAGGGCTTCTTTTCCTGGGAAAGGGCTGCCTGCTGCAGTCTACTTCCCTTACCTCTATGTCTGGGCAGATATGACTGGCCTTTTGCCTGCATGCCCTCATGGGAAAGGAAAGATTGAGGCTGAAAAGACGGTGTCTTTTTTAGCTGAGATGTAACTTGGGGTAAAAAAGGTTGGATTTCCCAGCTGTTGCTGTGGTCCCCAGGTCCGATGGACCGACCCCCAAATAACTCCTTCCCTTTATACAGCAATACTTCCATCTGCCGTATGGGATCTGTATCACCTGACCACTGTCGTGTCCCTGACATCTTCTGGGAGATATGGACAACGCACTTATCTTGATGCCAGAGAGCAAATATCCCTCTGTGCATCTCACATACATATATATAGAATGCATCCTATTAAATGCTCTACATGAATAAAATATTTTCAGTCAGGGAATCCGACCAAGCCAACCCAGCACTGCATCTCCAGGCTGATGGCGATCGCTGGTCGCAGTATAACCACCGTATGTGTGTATATACTTTTTAGGATATTTTTCCAGCTTCCTATCAGCTGGCTCCTTGAGGGCGGCCGTATCTGGAGACGGTAACGCCACTTGATAAGCGTGTGAGCGCCTTATCACCCTAAGGGGTGTTTCCCAACGTACCCTAATTTCTGGCGGGAAAGGGTATAACGCCAATATTTGCTATCGGGGTAACCCTACGCATCATCACACACTTCATTTTATTTTATCTGATTCAGGAAAAACTACAGGTAGTTTTTTCACTCCCACATAATACCCTTTCTTGTGGTACTTGTAGTATCAGAAACACGTAACACCTCCTTCATTGCCCTTAACGTGTGGCCCTAATGAGAAATACGTTTGTTTATTCACCGTCGACACTGTATTCAGTGTCCGTGTCTGTGTCTGTGTCGACCGACTGAGGTAAATGGGCGTTTTTAAAAACCCCTGACGGTGTTTCTGAGACGCCTGGACCGGTCCTAATAGATTGTCGGCCGTCTCATGTCGTCAACCGACCTTGCAGCGTGTTGACATTCTCACGTAATTCTCTAAATAAGCCATCCATTCCGGTGTCGACTCCCTAGAGAGTGACATCACCATTACAGGCAATTTCTCCGCCTCCTCACCAACATCGTCCTCATACATGTCGACACACACGTACCGACACACAGCACACACACCGGGAATGCTCTGACAGAGGACAGGACCCACTAGCCCTTTGGGGAGACAGAGGGAGAGTCTGCCAGCACACACCAAAAACGCTATAATTATATAGGGACAACCTTATATAAGTGTTTCTCCCTTATAGCATCTTTTATATATATACAATATCGCCAAAATCAGTGCCCCCCCTCTCTGTTTTAACCCTGTTTCTGTAGTGCAGTGCAGGGGAGAGCCTGGGAGCCTTCTCTCCAGCTTTTCTGTGAGAGAAAATGGCGCTGTGTGCTGAGGAGATAGGCCCCGCCCCTTTTTCGGCGGCCTCGTCTCCCGCTATTTTTGAAGTTAGGCAGGGGTTAAATATCTCCATATAGCCTCTGTGGGCTATATGTGAGGTATTTTTTGCCTCTAATAAGGTTTTTATTTGCCTCTCAGAGCGCCCCCCCCAGCGCTCTGCACCCTCAGTGACTGTTGTGTGAAGTGTGCTGAGAGGAAAATGGCGCACAGCTGCAGTGCTGTGCGCTACCTTTATGAAGACTCAGGAGTCTTCAGCCGCCGAATTTGGACCTCTTCTCTCTTCAGCGTCTGCAAGGGGGCCGGCGGCGCGGCTCCGGTGACCATCCAGGCTGTACCTGTGATCGTCCCTCTGGAGCTAGTGTCCAGTAGCCAAGCAGCAAATCCACTCTGCACGCAGGTGAGTTCACTACTTCTCCCCTAAGTCCCTCGTTGCAGTGATCCTGTTGCCAGCAGGACTCACTGTAAAGTAAAAAACCTAAGCTAAACTTTCTCTAAGCAGCTCTTTAGGAGAGCCACCTAGATTGCACCCTTCTCGTTCGGGCACAAAATCTAACTGGAGTCTGGAGGAGGGTCATAGGGGGAGGAGCCAGTGCACACCACCTGATCTGGTAAAAGCTTTACTTTTTTGTGCCCTGTCTCCTGCGGAGCCGCTATTCCCCATGGTCCTTTCAGGAACCCCAGCATCCACTTAGGACGATAGAGAAAATGGGTTTCTTGAATTAATGCTATGTCAACTCAATCAGCCCAAAGGGCCCTAAGTAAAGCTGATTTTTTTTTCTGGCACATTGAGTCCCTTAGAAGATATTTTAAGAGTGTCAGAGTGAGTCATGAGGGGTGTAAAACGGGCACATTCACAGGTGAGCTCAAAGTGGTAAAAGTAAGAAAGAGGTGGAAAAGAAAGAGAAAGAGAGACACAGTAAATGACAAAACATTGTCAAGTCAAACAATAACAATAAACCCGCTGTGGAGAGACTGGAATACACGTAGGCCAGAAACCCAAGAGGCATTACTACCAATGGCAGGTGTGGGGTGAGGGAGTCAGTCAACACCAACAGGCACAGAATAAATTTGTTTCATGAACATATATAGAAAAAGATCAAACAGTAATATAAATCACAGTAGAGCAATAACACATGTAAACCATGGGGAACTACAGTAAAAATATACTCTAGCTACTATTAAGCCATTAAGCAAAACATATCCATAATGGATAGGTCTCACCAAAAGTAGGAGGGACGGCAACTTGTCGAGTCAAGAGGGCAGAGATCAATAATGAGAAGAAAATAATGAGAAGAAAAAAGTCCAAGTGACCTCTGAATCCATAGGAGCTGGATCTCTTCTTAGAACTCCGAACTTCCTGCCAAGAGTATGTGTTTGTAGACTGACAAGGTGTTTCAAAAGAAGGCAGAGGGGGCTCCCAGTTCTGTACAGCAATCTCAGGCAGTCCCAAGCTAGCGCAGAAAACAGGGATTTCGGAATGCAGGCTTAAGACCTGTAGTTTCCCAGCTGAAAAGAGACTTGAAGATTAAAAGGAAATCCCCATCGATATTTCAATTGGCATTTACGGAGTGCATTCGTCAAAGGTTTGAAAGCTTTACATTGTTGAAGGGTATGCCAGGAGAGGTCCTGGTAGATATGTATGTCAGTCCCGTTGAAGTCTACCCCACCAAGAAGCCGAACCTTTCTCACGATATCTTCTATGAGAAGTAGTGCAGGCAGCAAATGACATCACGCAGGCGGTCAGCCGGAAGTCCCCGCGGTTTCAACCACGATGTGCTCTGTCGAACAGAATACAATCAGTACAATACAACTAAATTTTTATGAGGGCATCCACCAGACCCGCCTGACGGATGTCCTCTGGCAGACCCCTAATGCGGATATCATTCCGTCTTCCCCTGTTGTCAAGGGAGCGGAAATAATGTCTTTCAGAGAGTCTAAACAGGTATCTGTTAAAACTTGGGTCTCCTCCAGGGTAGTCAGACGATCAGAGAATTGTGAGATTTCCTGCCGGACTGCAGCTAATTCCCGCCAAATTGTATCCTGAAGTTCCTGTTTAGTAGGGAGAGATTTCATGAAAGACAAAATATCCTTGAAATCCTTGTCACTTCTCGAGGGTTGGCTCACCATATCTGTAGCTGGGAAAGACATAGCAGAGGCAGGCGGGGAAGAAGAGGGGTTAGACGTAGGGTGTTCTTCGGCTTGCCTAGAGGGGGGGGGGGGCGTTTGTAGAAATGGACTCATACCTGCTTGAGCGAGAGAATCTTTTGGGGGCGGAACATTGCTTTTTTGAGAGGATTTCCCACTCCTAACCATAATTCAACTAAGTAGCATTGGAATGTGATCAAGGACGTGTGTATATTGCATCGAATGGGGCCTGTTGGATGGTGACTCCCAGTGGCCTGTCTTTAGCAAACCATTAAAGATAACATAGGAACGTTTACATGGCACCATGATAAGTTTCCGTAAGAGCCATGTACACGCTCTGGGTCTATTGTAAGTATGAGACCAGAGAAATCCTCCTGAATAGATGTAATACCGCAAGGTGCTCACAAGATGAAGCTCCAATAATGTTATAGAAAAAAAATCACTGAAGTTAAATAGAGGGTGGCTACAGAGATAGCATATACTGTAAAATATAAATTGGCTCCTCTCCACACGAGGCTAAACTGAATGATCTGAATAAGAAGCTGGAGCTTGAATAAGAAGCTAACTTCAGCCTCGTCCTCTCCACACCGCCTGATCTGAAGGGAAAGTTCACTGGGCTTAGTGCAGGGCAATAGTGTTGTATGAGAAGTCAGTTAACACATTCCTAGCTTTCAGTGCTAGTGAGCATCAGGGTAGTCTAGCTAGGAGGCAGATGAGTATATCCCACCCAGATATAGGACAGGGTCCCTTAATCAGCACCTCCACAAGTAGTTTGGAAACTGGAAACAGAGGCAGCCGAGTATATCCCACCCAGATATAGGACAGGGTTCCTTAATCAGCACCTCCACAAGCAGTTTGGAAACTGGAAACAGAGGCAGCCGAGTATATCCCACCCAGATATAGGACAGGGTTCCTTAATCAGCACCTCCACAAGCAGTTTGGCAACTGGAAACGGCACACCACAGACCTCTACCCTAGATCTGCAGTGTTCAGGCTCTCATATATTCCGCTGGCCCCTTTAACAAAAGTGAGGCTCTGGCGGACAGCCAATAGCCTCCGTGGTCAGGCTGAGCTCCAGCTCTGGTGCGCACTGTAGCCAGCGCAGTGCAACAACCCTCCCCACACATGGTGCCAGCCAGCATCCGCTGTGGAGAAATACCTCCCGGTTTGGAGACGGTAGCTGTCGGGATGCAGGGCGTGGATGACCGGCGGCAAAGCAGGCGGCTAGGCACCATGATCAGAGGAGTGCCTCTTCTTGTGTTCCAGACTCTCTCCGGAAGCGAAGTACGGGCTTGAGAAAGGAGGCAGGCCACAACCCGCAAGGAGGGCACTAGACCCCCCTCTGGCTCTGCAAACCCGACCTCCCAGTAAGCAGAAGCTCAGTGGGCAATGGGTACCAGCATGATGGGGACCAGACAGCAATATGTAGGCTTATAGGCAGATGTTGGTCGGGACTCGGGAGCACACGATCCGCACTTACATGTAGAATAGCTGCCAGGTCACGCCCCCATAATCCTATTTTAAAGGGTATGATCTCTGTTCTTTATAAACTCTTATTCCATGTTAAACAATCAGTTACTCATAACTTCAACTTTAATAAGACAGGAATCTGGGCAACCCACTAGATAACACTTGGGGATCAATTCTATTAGGTGCGAGTTGCCGTTCTCTCTGCAAATTACCATTTTGCAATTTAATTAGAAGCTTGAATTGAACCAGGCAGAGTAAACTTAACATTCGCACCTCATTGAGGTTGAGAGACAGTAGGGAAAATCTTTATTTTAAGGATAAAATCACCTCATTGAGGTTGAGAGACAGTAGGGAAAATCTTTATTTTAAGGATAAAATGTTGGGACACTGTGCAGAACCCCTTGGACACCCCCCTAAA